>NW_027640796.1:0-670770 GCF_949752795.1 Hyperoodon ampullatus | reverse complement strand
GGTGGGAAGTGATACTTCTTTGTAGTGCAGATTTGCATTGCCCGCTTGCTTGCTTGGCCAAAAAGGGCGTATGCGTTTTCTCCTGAATATATTCAGGAGAAAACACATACGCCCTTTTTGGCCAAGTGCATCATTGTCGAAGTTGTGCCCCTCTTCTGTGCTTTAAAGGCGATTCCAACGTACCTCTTGAAATCTGTTTCCTGCTATTCTGCCTCGCTTTCAAGTCTGCCTCGTTGCCTTCCCTCAACAGATTTTTGGACGATAGTTGTCCTTTATTACTCGGCCAGTTTGTGAATTGCTGTGCCCCAGAGCTCCATTTTTCAACTCGTTTTTGGTGAGCTGACCGCAAGTCCAAAATTTTGGTTCAGGACCAATGCTTGTTCCCGGTGGGTGGCTGAGACTTTGGTTAATTCTTCTTCCTGCCGGGAATTTAGAGTGATGTGTGCCCGTCCAAATGCCTAAGAGCTACTCTCTCATTGGTTCTCCCTCTTCCCTTTCACCCTCTGCCAAATTGGCAACCTGTGCGAACCAGGAGGTTAAAGGGGCTGTCTCTCCAAGTTGGGAGGTTGATAGTAAAGCAGATGGAAAGTCCAACCGGAGCACCAGGAGAGGGACAATTCGTTGAGTTTTAGAAACCTTTCGTATTCACAGTGTGTCCGTTCTCTAGGTTTCCCGTACGTGTTATAGCTGTAGTAATATTCCCTTCAACCTGGAGAGTTGGGACCCATGGAATGGGTGCCAGGCATTTGTGCTTTAAAGAGTCTGCATTTGCTCACCCAATCCCACCAATCCTCTCAGTCCCAAGTGTCCAGCCTTATGCCACATCCAGCTGTGGTTGTAGATAGGGTCATTCCAGGTTTCATCAGAGACCCTGAAGGAATTGTAAAGAATTTCCCAGTTTTTTTGTTTTGTTTTGAAATTCCTTTTTATTGTGGGTGTGAGCTGATTCTCGCTGCCATGTTTATGCCAGTCTAGACACACTTGATTCCCTTACGGAGACATATCAATCCATAGGTTTTAAGATTCTTACTAGTCAGATATATTCCTCTGTGTGAAATATGGGGTTTTGAGTCCCTTTCACTGAGGAAGGTGTAGGTCTTGTCTATTCCATAGTTGGTTTTTGGAACGGTACCTGTGCTTATATCAAACTCTGGTTTTATAAATTTATTTATTTATTTATTTATTGTAGGCTGTGTTGGGTCTTCATTTCTGTGCGAGGGCTTTCCTTTGTTGTGGCAAGCGGGGGCCACTCGTCATCGCGCTGCGTGGGCCTCTCACTGTCGCGGCCTCTCGTTGCGGAACACAGGCTCCAGACGCGCAGGCTCAGTAGTTGTGGCTCACGGGCCCAGCCGCTCCGCGGCATGTGGGATCCTCCCAGACCAGGGCCCGAACCCGTGTCCCCTGCACCGGCAGGCAGACTCTCAACCACAGTGCCACCAGGGAAGCCCCAAACTCTTGTTTTATGCATCACCCACCTCTCCTTCCCCCTTAAGCAGGCATAAGTGTGTTTTCTAAATGTGAGACACTGTTCTCTTTCCTAACTCAGTTCAAGTATAGCCATGTTTACAGGATCTTCATAAGTGATATCTAATGATAAGTTTCTTTTTCTCTGTGACTTATTTCACTTAGAATCATCGTACCTGAATCCACCCATTTTGCTGCTACTGGTCTTATGACATTGATTTCATGGCTGTGGGATATTCCATCGTACATACGTACCACAATTTTTTGAACCATTTTTATATTTCCTGGGATATTTAAGGTGTACCCAAGTTGAGGTCCTTGTAAGCAGTGCAGCCCTAAATTTGGGGTGGCTCTGTCTTATTGATTTTCAGTTTTCCCAAGGTATATTCCCTAGACTGGAAGTGCCCTTGGCTCTGTAGCAATGTTCTTTACTTGTTTTAGGGAACACAATGCACCCTTGTAGAGAGGCAGTTGGCAATTTCCATCCCGCCCATCAGCATAACAAGGCTCCCTGTTCTCCAGGGCCTGTCTTGCCTTTCTGGTGTTTACACATTTTGTGGATGTCCCTTTTGACCGGTGGGAAGTGATACTTCTTTGTAGTGCAGATTTGCATTGCCCGCTTGCTTGCTTGGCCAAAAAGGGCGTATGCGTTTTCTCCTGAATATATTCAGGAGAAAAAGCATACGCCCTTTTTGGCCAAGTGCATCATTATCGAAGTTGTGCCCCTCTTCCTGTGCTTTAAAGGCGATTCCAACGTACCTCTTGAAATCTGTTTCCTGCTATTCTGCCTCGCATTCAAGTCTGCCTCGTTGCCTTCCCTCAACAGATTTTTGGACGATAGTTGTCCTATATTACTCGGCCAGTTTGTGAATTGCTGTGCCCCTGAGCTCCATTTTTCAACTCGTTTTTGGTGAGCTGACCGCAAGTCCAAAATTTTGGTTCAGGACCTATACTGGTTCCCGGTGGGTGGCTGAGACTTTGGTTAATTCTTCTTCCTGCCAGGAAATTACAGTGATATGTGCCCGTCCAAATGCCTAAAAGCCACTCTCTCATTGGTTCTCCCTCTTCCCTTTCATCCTCTGCGAAATTGGCAACCTGTGCGTACCAGGAGGTTAAAGGGGCTGTCTCTCCAAGTTGGGAGGTTGATAGTAAAGCAGAAGGAAAGTCAAACCGGAGCACCAGGAGAGGGACTATTCGTTGAGTTTTAGAAACCTTTCGTATTCACAGTGTTTCCGTTCTCTAGGTTTCCCGTACATGTTATAACTGTAGTAATATTCCCTTCAACATGGAGAGTTGGGACCCATGGAATGGGTGCCATGCATTATTGCTTAAAGGGTCTGAATTTGCTCACCCAATCTCACCAGTCCTCTCAGTCCCAAGTGTCCAGCCTTATGCCACATTCAGCTGTCGTTGTAGATAGGGTCATTCCAGGTTTCATCAGAGACCCTGAAGGAATTGTAAAGAATTTGCCAGTTTTTTTGTTTTGTTTTTGAAATTCCTTTTTATAGTGGGTTTGAGCTGATTCTCGCTGCCATGTTTATTCCAGGCTAGACACACTTGATTCCCTTACGGAGACATATGAATAAATAGGTTTTAAGATTCTTACTACTCAGATATATTCCTCTGTGTGAAATATGGGGTTTTGAGTCCCTTTCACTGAGGAAGGTGTAGGTCTTGTCTATTCCATAGTTGGTTTTTGGAAAGGTACCTGTGCTTATATCAAACTCTGCTTTTATGCATCACCCCACCTCTCCTTCCCCCTTAAGCAGGCATAAGAGTGTTTTCTAAATGTGAGACACTGTTCTCTTTCCTAACTCAGTTCAAGTGTAGCCATGTTTACAGGATCTTCATAAGTGATATCTTATGATACGTTTCTTTTTCTGTGTGACTTATTTCACTTAGAATCATCGTACCTGAATCCACCCATTTTGCTGCTACTGGTCTTATGACATTGATTTCATGGCTGAGGGATATTCCATCGTACGTACGTACCACAATTATTTGAACCATTTTTATATTTCCTGGGATATTTAAGGTGTACCCAAGTTGAGGTCCTTGTAAGCAGTTCAGCCCTAAATTTTGGGGTGGCTCTGTCTTATCGATTTTCAGTTTTCCCAAGGTATATTCCCTAGACTGGAAGTGCCCTTGGCTCTGTAGCTCTGTTGTTTATTTGTTTTAGGGAACACAATGCACTCCTCCAGAGAGGCAGTTGGCAAGTTACATCCCGGCCATCAGCATAACAAGGCTCCCTGTTCTCCAGGGCCTGTCTTGCCTTTCTGGTTTTTACACATTTTGTGGATGTCCCTTTTTACCAGTGGGAAGTGATACTTCTTTGTAGTGCAGATTTGCATTGCCCGCTTGCTTGCTTGGCCAAAAAGGGTGTATGCGTTTTCTCCTGAATATATTCAGGAGAAAACGCATACGCCCTTTTTGGCCAAGTGCATCATTGTCGAAGTTGTGCCCCTCTTCCTGTGCTTTAAAGGCGATTCCCACGTACCTCTTGAAATCTGTTTCCTGCTATTCTGCCTCGCTTTCAATTCCGCCTCGATGCCTTCCCTCAACAGATTTTTGGACGATAGTTGTCCTTTATTACTCTGCCAGTTTGTGCATTGCTGTGCCCCTGAGCTCCATTTTTTAACTCGTTTTTTGTGAGCTGACCGCATGTCCAAAATTTTGGTTCAGGACTTATGCGGGTTCCCGGTGGGGGGCTGAGACTTTGGTTAATCTTCTTCCTGCTGGGAAGTTAGAGTGATATGTGCCCGTCCAAATGCCTAACAGCTACTCTCTCATTGGTTCTCCCTCTTCCCTTTCATCCTCTGCCAAATTGGCAACCTGTGCGAACCAGGAGGTTAAAGGGGCTGTCTCTCCAAGTTGGGAGATTGATAGTAAAGCAGATGGAAAGTCAAACCAGAGCACGAGGAGAGGGACTATTCGTTGAGTTTTAGAAACCTTTCGTATTCACAGTGGGTCCGTTCTCTAGGTTTACCGTACATGTTATAGCTGTAGTAATATTCCCTTTAACCTGGAGAGTTGGGACCCATGGAATGGGTGCCAGGCATTTGTGCTTTAAAGGGGCTGCATTTGCTCACACAATCTCACCAAACCTCTCATTCCCAAGTGTCCAGCCTTATGCCACATCCAGCTGTCGTTGTACATAGGGTCATTCCATGTTTCACCAGAGACCCTGAAGGAATTGTAAAGAATTTCCCAGTTTTTTTGTTTTGTTTTTGAAATTCCTTTTTATAGTGGGTTTGAGCTGACTCTCGCTGCCATGTTTATGCCAGTCTAGACACACTTGATTCCCTTATGGAAACATATCAATACATAGGTTTTAAGATTCTTACTAGTCAGATATATTCCTCTGCGGGAAATATGGGGTTTTGAGTCCCTTTCACTGAGGAAGGTGTAGGTCTTGTCTATTCCGTAAATGGTTTTTGGAACGGTACCTGTGCTTATATCAAACTCTGGTTTTATGCATCACCCCACCTCTCCTTCCCCCTTAAGCAGGCATAAGAGTGTTTTCTAAATGTGAGACACTGTTCTCTTTCCTAACTCAGTTCAAGTGTAGCCATGTTTACAGGATCTTCATAAGTGATATCTTATGATAAGTTTCTTTTTCTGTGTGACTTATTTCACTTAGAATCATCGTACCTGAATCCACCCATTTTGCTGCTACTGGTCTTATGACATTGATTTCATGGCTGAGGGATATTCCATCGTACGTACGTACCACAATTTTTTGAACCATTTTTATATTTCCTGGGATATTTAAGGTGTACCCAAGTTGAGGTCCTTGTAAGCAGTGCAGCCCTAAATTTTGGGGTGACTCTGTCTTATCGATTTTCAGTTTTCCCAAGGTATATTCCCTAGACTGGAAGTGCCCTTGGCTCTGTAGCTCTGTTGTTTATTTGTTTTAGGGAACACAATGCACTCCTCCAGAGAGGCAGTTGGCAAGTTACATCCCGGCCATCAGCATAACAAGGCTCCCTGTTCTCCAGGGCCTGTCTTGCCTTTCTGGTTTTTACACATTTTGTGGATGTCCCTTTTTACCAGTGGGAAGTGATACTTCTTTGTAGTGCAGATTTGCATTGCCCGCTTGCTTGCTTGGCCAAAAAGGGTGTATGCGTTTTCTCCTGAATATATTCAGGAGAAAACGCATACGCCCTTTTTGGCCAAGTGCATCATTGTCAAAGTTGTGCCCCTCTTCCTGTGCTTTAAAGGCGATTCCATCGTACCTCTTGAAATCTGTTTCCTGCTATTCTGCCTCGCTTTCAAGTCCGCCTCGCTGCCTTCCCTCAACAGATTTTTGGACGATAGTTGTCCTTTATTACTCCGCCAGTTTGTGAATTGCCTTGCCCCTGAGCTCCATTTTTCAACTCGTTTTTTGTGAGCTGACCGCATGTCCAAAATTTTGGTTCAGGACCTATGCTGGTTCCCATTGGCTGGAAGAGATTTTGGTTAATTCTTCTTCCTCCCAGCAAATTAGAGTGATATGTGCCCGTCCAAATGCCTAACAGCTACTCTCTCATTGGGTCTCCCTATTCTCTTTCATCCTCTGCCAAATTGGCAACCTGTGCGAAACAGGAGGTTAAAGGGGCTGTCTCTGCAATTTGGGAGGTTGATAGTAAAGCAGATGGAAAGTCAAACCGGAGCGCCAGGAGAGGGACTATTCGTTGAGTTTTAGAAACCTTTCGTATTCACAGTGTGTCCGTTCTCTAGGTTTCCTGTACATGTTAGAGCTGTAGTAATATTCCCTTCAACCTGGAGAGTTGGGGCCCATGGAATGAGTGCCAGGCATTATTGCTTTAAAGGGTCTGCATTTGCTCACCCAATCTCACCAATCCTCTCAGTCCCAAGTGTCCAGCCTTATGCCACATCCAGCTGTCGTTGTAGATAAGGTCATTCCAGGTTTCATCAGAGACCCTGAAGGAATTGTAAAGAATTTCCCAGTTATTTTGTTTTGTTTTTGAAATTCCTTTTTATAGTGGGTTTGAGCTGATTCTCGCTGCCATGTTTATGCCAGTCTAGACACACTTGATTCCCTTACGGAGACATATCAATACATAGGTTTTATGATTCGTACTAGTGAGATATATTCCTCTGGGGTAAATATGGGGTTTTGAGTCCCTTTCACTGAGGAAGGTGTAGGTCTTGTCTATTCCATAGTTGGTTTTTGGAACGGTACCTGTGCTTATATCAAACTCTGGTTTTATGCATGACCCCACCTCTCCTTCACCCTTAAGCAGGCATAAGAATGTTTTCTAAAGGTGAGACAATGTTCTCTTTCCTAACTCAGTTCAAGTGTAGCCATGTTTACAGGATCTTCATAAGTGATATCTTATGATAAGTTTCTTTTTCTGTGTGACATATTTCACTTAGAATCATCGTACCTGAATCCACCCATTTTGCTGCTACATGTCTTATGACATTGATTTCATGGCTGAGGGATATTCCATCGTACGTAAGTACCACAATTTTTGAACCATTTTTATATTTTCTGGGATATTTAAGGTGTACACAAGTTGAGGTCCTTGAAAGCTGTGCAGCCCTAAATATTGGGGTTGCTCTGTCTTATTGATTTTCAGTTTTCCCAAGGTATATTCCCTATACTGGAAGTGCCCTTGGCTCTGTAGCTCTGTTGTTTACTTGTTTTAGGGAACAAAATGCACTCCTCCAGAGAGGCAGTTGGCAATTTACATCCCGCCCATCAGCATAACAAGGCTCCCTGTTCTCCAGGGCCTGTCTTGCCTTTCTGGTTTTTACACATTTTGTGGATGTCCCTTTTGACCGGTGGGAAGTGATACTTCTTTGTAGTGCAGATTTGCATTGCCCGCTTGCTTGCTTGGCCAAAAAGTGTGTATGCGTTTTCTCCTGAATATATTCAAGAGAAAACGGACACGTCCTTTTTGGACAAGTGCATCATTGTCGAAGTTGTGCCCCTCTTCCTGTGCTTTAAAGGCGATTCCAACGTACCTCTTGAAATCTGTTTCCTGCTATTCTGCCTCGCTTTCAAGTGTGCCTCGTTGCATTCCCTCAACAGATTTTTGGACGTTAGTTGTCCTTTATTACTCTGCCAGTTTGTGAATTGCTTTGCCCTTGAGCTCCATTTTTCAACTCGTTTTTTGTGAGCTGACCGCAAGTCCAAAATTTTAGTTCAGGACTTATGCTGGTTCCCGGTGGGGGGCTGAGACTTTGGTTAATTCTTCTTCCTTCTGGGAAGTTAGAGTGATATGTGCCCGTCCAAATGCCTAACAGCTACTCTCTCATTGGTTTTCCCTATTTCCTTTCATTCTCTGCTATATTGGAAACCTGTGCGAAACAGGAGGTTAAAGGGTCTGTGTCTCCAAGTTGGGAGATTGATAGTAAAGCAGATGGAAAGTCAAACCGGAGCACCAGGAGAGGGACTATTCGTTGAGTTTTAGAAACCTTTCGTATTCAGAGTGTGTCCGTTCTCTAGGTTTCCCGCACATGTTATAGCTGTAGTAATATTCCCTTCAACCTGGAGAGTTGGGACCCATGGAATGGGTGCCAGGCATTTGTGCGTTAAAGGGTCTGCATTTGCTCACCCAATCTCACCAATCGTCTCAGTCCCAAGTGTCCAGCCTTATTCCACATCCAGCTGTCATTGTAGATAGGGTCATTCCAGGTTTCATCAGAGACCCTGAAGGAATTGTAAAGAATTTCCCAGTTTTTGTGTTTTATTTTTGAAATTCCTTTTTATAGTGGGTTTGAGCTGATTCTCGTTCCCCTGTTTATGCCAGTCTAGACACACTTGATTCCCTTATGGAGACATATCAATACATAGGTTTTAAGATTCTTACTAGTCAGATATAATCCTCTGCGGTAAATATGGGGTTTTGAGTCCCTTTCACTGAGGAAGGTGTAGGTCTTGTCTATTCCATAGTTGGTTTTTGGAACGGTACCTGTGTTTATATCAAACTCTGGTTTTATGCATCACCCCACCTCTCCTTCCCCCTTAAGCAGACATAAGAGTGTTTTCTAAATGTGAGACACTGTTATCTTTCCTAACTCAGTTCAAGTGTAGCCATGTTTACAGGATCTTCATAAGTGATATCTTATGATATGTTTCTTTTTCTGTGTGACTTATTTCACTTAGAATCATCGTACCTGAATCCACCCATTTTGCTGCTACTGGTCTTATGACATTGATTTCATGGCTGAGGGATATTCCATCGTACGTAAGTACCACAATTTTTAAACCATTTTTATATTTCCTGGGATATTTAAGGTGTACCCAAGTTGAGGTCCTTGAAAGCAGTGCTGCCCAAATTTTGGGGTGGCTCTGTCTTATTGATTTTCAGTTTTTCCAAGGTATATTCCCTAGACTGGAAGTGCCCTTGGCTCTGTAGCTCTGTTGTTTATTTGTTTTAGGGAACACAATGCACTCCTCCTGAGAGGCAGTTGACAATTTACATCCCGCCCATCAGCATTACAAGGCTTCCTGTTCTCCAGGGCCTGTCTTGCCTTTTTGGTTTTTACACATTTTTTGGATGTCCCTTTTGACTGGTGGGAAGTGATACTTCTTTGTAGTGCAGATTTGCATTGCCCGCTTGCTTGCTTGGCCAAAAAGGGCGTATGCGTTTTCTCCTGAATATATTCAGGAGAAAACACATACGCCCTTTTTGGCCAAGTGCATCATTGTCGAAGTTGTGCCCCTCTTCCTGTGCTTTAAAGGCGATTCCAACGTACCTCTTGAAATCTGTTTCCTGCTATTCTGCCTCGCTTTCAAGTCTGCCTCGTTGCCTTCCCTCAACAGATTTTTGGACGATAGTTGTCCTTTATTACTCGGCCAGTTTGTGAATTGCTGTGCCCCAGAGCTCCATTTTTCAACTCGTTTTTGGTGAGCTGACCGCAAGTCCAAAATTTTGGTTCAGGACCAATGCTTGTTCCCGGTGGGTGGCTGAGACTTTGGTTAATTCTTCTTCCTGCCGGGAATTTAGAGTGATGTGTGCCCGTCCAAATGCCTAAGAGCTACTCTCTCATTGGTTCTCCCTCTTCCCTTTCACCCTCTGCCAAATTGGCAACCTGTGCGAACCAGGAGGTTAAAGGGGCTGTCTCTCCAAGTTGGGAGGTTGATAGTAAAGCAGATGGAAAGTCCAACCGGAGCACCAGGAGAGGGACAATTCGTTGAGTTTTAGAAACCTTTCGTATTCACAGTGTGTCCGTTCTCTAGGTTTCCCGTACGTGTTATAGCTGTAGTAATATTCCCTTCAACCTGGAGAGTTGGGACCCATGGAATGGGTGCCAGGCATTTGTGCTTTAAAGAGTCTGCATTTGCTCACCCAATCCCACCAATCCTCTCAGTCCCAAGTGTCCAGCCTTATGCCACATCCAGCTGTGGTTGTAGATAGGGTCATTCCAGGTTTCATCAGAGACCCTGAAGGAATTGTAAAGAATTTCCCAGTTTTTTTGTTTTGTTTTTGAAATTCCTTTTTATTGTGGGTGTGAGCTGATTCTCGCTGCCATGTTTATGCCAGTCTAGACACACTTGATTCCCTTACGGAGACATATCAATCCATAGGTTTTAAGATTCTTACTAGTCAGATATATTCCTCTGTGTGAAATATGGGGTTTTGAGTCCCTTTCACTGAGGAAGGTGTAGGTCTTGTCTATTCCATAGTTGGTTTTTGGAACGGTGCCTGTGCTTATATCAAACTCTGGTTTTATAAATTTATTTATTTATTTATTTATTGTAGGCTGTGTTGGGTCTTCATTTCTGTGCGAGGGCTTTCCTTTGTTGTGGCAAGCGGGGGCCACTCGTCATCGCGCTGCGTGGGCCTCTCACTGTCGCGGCCTCTCGTTGCGGAACACAGGCTCCAGACGCGCAGGCTCAGTAGTTGTGGCTCACGGGCCCAGCCGCTCCGCGGCATGTGGGATCCTCCCAGACCAGGGCCCGAACCCGTGTCCCCTGCACCGGCAGGCAGACTCTCAACCACAGTGCCACCAGGGAAGCCCCAAACTCTTGTTTTATGCATCACCCCACCTCTCCTTCCCCCTTAAGCAGGCATAAGTGTGTTTTCTAAATGTGAGACACTGTTCTCTTTCCTAACTCAGTTCAAGTATAGCCATGTTTACAGGATCTTCATAAGTGATATCTAATGATAAGTTTCTTTTTCTCTGTGACTTATTTCACTTAGAATCATCGTACCTGAATCCACCCATTTTGCTGCTACTGGTCTTATGACATTGATTTCATGGCTGTGGGATATTCCATCGTACATACGTACCACAATTTTTTGAACCATTTTTATATTTCCTGGGATATTTAAGGTGTACCCAAGTTGAGGTCCTTGTAAGCAGTGCAGCCCTAAATTTGGGGTGGCTCTGTCTTATTGATTTTCAGTTTTCCCAAGGTATATTCCCTAGACAGGAAGTGCCCTTGGCTCTGTAGCAATGTTCTTTACTTGTTTTAGGGAACACAATGCACCCTTGTAGAGAGGCAGTTGGCAATTTCCATCCCGCCCATCAGCATAACAAGGCTCCCTGTTCTCCAGGGCCTGTCTTGCCTTTCTGGTGTTTACACATTTTGTGGATGTCCCTTTTGACCGGTGGGAAGTGATACTTCTTTGTAGTGCAGATTTGCATTGCCCGCTTGCTTGCTTGGCCAAAAAGGGCGTATGCGTTTTCTCCTGAATATATTCAGGAGAAAAAGCATACGCCCTTTTTGGCCAAGTGCATCATTATCGAAGTTGTGCCCCTCTTCCTGTGCTTTAAAGGCGATTCCAACGTACCTCTTGAAATCTGTTTCCTGCTATTCTGCCTCGCATTCAAGTCTGCCTCGTTGCCTTCCCTCAACAGATTTTTGGACGATAGTTGTCCTATATTACTCGGCCAGTTTGTGAATTGCTGTGCCCCTGAGCTCCATTTTTCAACTCGTTTTTGGTGAGCTGACCGCAAGTCCAAAATTTTGGTTCAGGACCTATACTGGTTCCCGGTGGGTGGCTGAGACTTTGGTTAATTCTTCTTCCTGCCAGGAAATTACAGTGATATGTGCCCGTCCAAATGCCTAAAAGCCACTCTCTCATTGGTTCTCCCTCTTCCCTTTCATCCTCTGCGAAATTGGCAACCTGTGCGTACCAGGAGGTTAAAGGGGCTGTCTCTCCAAGTTGGGAGGTTGATAGTAAAGCAGAAGGAAAGTCAAACCGGAGCACCAGGAGAGGGACTATTCGTTGAGTTTTAGAAACCTTTCGTATTCACAGTGTTTCCGTTCTCTAGGTTTCCCGTACATGTTATAACTGTAGTAATATTCCCTTCAACATGGAGAGTTGGGACCCATGGAATGGGTGCCATGCATTATTGCTTAAAGGGTCTGAATTTGCTCACCCAATCTCACCAGTCCTCTCAGTCCCAAGTGTCCAGCCTTATGCCACATTCAGCTGTCGTTGTAGATAGGGTCATTCCAGGTTTCATCAGAGACCCTGAAGGAATTGTAAAGAATTTGCCAGTTTTTTTGTTTTGTTTTTGAAATTCCTTTTTATAGTGGGTTTGAGCTGATTCTCGCTGCCATGTTTATTCCAGGCTAGACACACTTGATTCCCTTACGGAGACATATGAATAAATAGGTTTTAAGATTCTTACTACTCAGATATATTCCTCTGTGTGAAATATGGGGTTTTGAGTCCCTTTCACTGAGGAAGGTGTAGGTCTTGTCTATTCCATAGTTGGTTTTTGGAAAGGTACCTGTGCTTATATCAAACTCTGCTTTTATGCATCACCCCACCTCTCCTTCCCCCTTAAGCAGGCATAAGAGTGTTTTCTAAATGTGAGACACTGTTCTCTTTCCTAACTCAGTTCAAGTGTAGCCATGTTTACAGGATCTTCATAAGTGATATCTTATGATACGTTTCTTTTTCTGTGTGACTTATTTCACTTAGAATCATCGTACCTGAATCCACCCATTTTGCTGCTACTGGTCTTATGACATTGATTTCATGGCTGAGGGATATTCCATCGTACGTACGTACCACAATTATTTGAACCATTTTTATATTTCCTGGGATATTTAAGGTGTACCCAAGTTGAGGTCCTTGTAAGCAGTTCAGCCCTAAATTTTGGGGTGGCTCTGTCTTATCGATTTTCAGTTTTCCCAAGGTATATTCCCTAGACTGGAAGTGCCCTTGGCTCTGTAGCTCTGTTGTTTATTTGTTTTAGGGAACACAATGCACTCCTCCAGAGAGGCAGTTGGCAAGTTACATCCCGGCCATCAGCATAACAAGGCTCCCTGTTCTCCAGGGCCTGTCTTGCCTTTCTGGTTTTTACACATTTTGTGGATGTCCCTTTTTACCAGTGGGAAGTGATACTTCTTTGTAGTGCAGATTTGCATTGCCCGCTTGCTTGCTTGGCCAAAAAGGGTGTATGCGTTTTCTCCTGAATATATTCAGGAGAAAACGCATACGCCCTTTTTGGCCAAGTGCATCATTGTCGAAGTTGTGCCCCTCTTCCTGTGCTTTAAAGGCGATTCCCACGTACCTCTTGAAATCTGTTTCCTGCTATTCTGCCTCGCTTTCAATTCCGCCTCGATGCCTTCCCTCAACAGATTTTTGGACGATAGTTGTCCTTTATTACTCTGCCAGTTTGTGCATTGCTGTGCCCCTGAGCTCCATTTTTTAACTCGTTTTTTGTGAGCTGACCGCATGTCCAAAATTTTGGTTCAGGACTTATGCGGGTTCCCGGTGGGGGGCTGAGACTTTGGTTAATCTTCTTCCTGCTGGGAAGTTAGAGTGATATGTGCCCGTCCAAATGCCTAACAGCTACTCTCTCATTGGTTCTCCCTCTTCCCTTTCATCCTCTGCCAAATTGGCAACCTGTGCGAACCAGGAGGTTAAAGGGGCTGTCTCTCCAAGTTGGGAGATTGATAGTAAAGCAGATGGAAAGTCAAACCAGAGCACGAGGAGAGGGACTATTCGTTGAGTTTTAGAAACCTTTCGTATTCACAGTGGGTCCGTTCTCTAGGTTTACCGTACATGTTATAGCTGTAGTAATATTCCCTTTAACCTGGAGAGTTGGGACCCATGGAATGGGTGCCAGGCATTTGTGCTTTAAAGGGGCTGCATTTGCTCACACAATCTCACCAAACCTCTCATTCCCAAGTGTCCAGCCTTATGCCACATCCAGCTGTCGTTGTACATAGGGTCATTCCATGTTTCACCAGAGACCCTGAAGGAATTGTAAAGAATTTCCCAGTTTTTTTGTTTTGTTTTTGAAATTCCTTTTTATAGTGGGTTTGAGCTGACTCTCGCTGCCATGTTTATGCCAGTCTAGACACACTTGATTCCCTTATGGAAACATATCAATACATAGGTTTTAAGATTCTTACTAGTCAGATATATTCCTCTGCGGGAAATATGGGGTTTTGAGTCCCTTTCACTGAGGAAGGTGTAGGTCTTGTCTATTCCGTAAATGGTTTTTGGAACGGTACCTGTGCTTATATCAAACTCTGGTTTTATGCATCACCCCACCTCTCCTTCCCCCTTAAGCAGGCATAAGAGTGTTTTCTAAATGTGAGACACTGTTCTCTTTCCTAACTCAGTTCAAGTGTAGCCATGTTTACAGGATCTTCATAAGTGATATCTTATGATAAGTTTCTTTTTCTGTGTGACTTATTTCACTTAGAATCATCGTACCTGAATCCACCCATTTTGCTGCTACTGGTCTTATGACATTGATTTCATGGCTGAGGGATATTCCATCGTACGTACGTACCACAATTTTTTGAACCATTTTTATATTTCCTGGGATATTTAAGGTGTACCCAAGTTGAGGTCCTTGTAAGCAGTGCAGCCCTAAATTTTGGGGTGACTCTGTCTAATCGATTTTCAGTTTTCCGAAGGTATATTCCCTAGACTGGAAGTGCCCTTGGCTCTGTAGCTCTGTTGCTTATTTGTTTTAGGTTACACTATGCACTCCTAAAGAGAGGCAGTTGGCAAGTTACATCCCGGCCATCAGCATAACAAGGCTCCCTGTTCTCCAGGGCCTGTCTTGCCTTTCTGGTTTTTACACATTTTGTGGATGTCCGTTTTTACCGGTGGGAAGTGATACTTCTTTGTGGTGCAGATTTGCATTGCCCGCTTGCTTGCTAGGCCAAAAACGGCGTATGCGTTATCTCCTGAATATATTCAGGAGAAAACGCATACGCCCATTTTGGCCAAGTGCATCATTGTCGAAGTTGTGCCGCTCTTCCTGTGCTTTAAAGGCGATTCCAACGTACCTCTTGAAATCTATTTCCTGCTATTCTGCCTCGCTTTCAAGTCCGCCTCGTTGCATTCCCTCAACAGATTTTTGGACTATAGTTGTCTTTTATTACTCGGCCACTTTGTGAATTGCTGTGCCCCTGAACTCCATTTTTCAAGTCGTTTTTGTTGAGCTGACCGCAAGTCCAAAATTTTGGTTCAGGACCTATACTGGTTCCAGGTGGGTGGCTGAGACGTTGGTTAATTCTTCTTCCTGCTGGGAATTTACAGTGATATGTGCCCGTCCAAATGCCTAACAGCTACTCCCTCATTGGTTCTCCCTCTTCCCTTTCATCCTCTGCCAAATTGGCAACCTGTGCGAACCAGGAGGTTAAAGGGGCTGTCTCTCCAAGTTGGGAGATTGATAGTAAAGCAGATGGAAAGTCAAACCAGAGCACCAGGAGAGGGACTATTCGTTGAGTTTTAGAAACCTTTCGTATTCACAGTGTGTCCGTTCTCTAGGTTTCCCGTACATGTTATAGCTGTAGTAATATTCCCTTCAACCTGGAGAGTTGGGGCCCATGGATTGGGTGCCTAGCATTATTGCTTTAAAGGGTCTGCATTTGCTCACCCAATCTCACCAATCGTCTCAGTCCCAAGTGTCCAGCCTTATGCCACATCCAGCTGTCATTGTAGATAGGGTCATTCCAGGTTTCATCAGAGACCCTGAAGGAATTGTAAAGAATTTCCCAGTTTTTTTGTTTTGTTTTTGCAATTCCTTTTTATAGTGGGTTTGAGCTGATTCTCGCTGCCATGTTTATGCCAGTCGAGACACACTTGATTCCCTTACGGAGACATATCAATACATAGGTTTTAAGATTCTTAAGAGTCAGATATATTCCTCTGCGGGAAATATGGGGTTTTGAGTCCCTTTCACTGAGGAAGGTGTAGGTCTTGTCTATTCCATAGTTGGTTTTTGGAACGGTACTTGTGCTTATATCAAACTCTGGTTTTATGCATCACCCAACCTCTCCTTCCCCCTAAAGGAGGCATATGAGTGTTTTCTAAATGTGAGACACTGTTCTCTTTCCTAACTCAGTTCAAGTGTAGCCATGTTTACAGGATCTTCATAAGTGATATCTTAGGATAAGTTTCTTTTTCTGTGTGACTTATTTCACTTAGAATCATCATACCTGAATCCACCCATTTTGCTGCTACTGGTTTTATGACATTGATTTCATGGCTGAGGGATATTCCATCGTACGTAAGTACCACAATTTTTTGAACCAATTTTATATTTCATGAGATATTTAAGGTGTACCCTAGTTGAGGTCCTTGTAAGCAGTGCAGCCCTAAATTTTGGGGTGGCTCTGTCTTATTGATTTTCAGAATCCCCGAGGTATATTCCCTAGACTGGAAGTGCCCTTGGCTCCGTAGCTCTGATCTTTACTTGTTTTAGGGAACACAGTGCACTCCTCCAGAGAGGCAGTTGGCAATTTACATCCCGCCCATCAGCATAACAAGGCTCCCTGTTCTCCAGGGCCTGTCTTGCCTTTCTGTTTTTTACACATTTTGTGGATGTCCCTTGTGAGTGGTGGGAAGTGATACTTCTTTGTAGTGCAGATTTGCATTGCCCTCTTGCTTGCTTGGCCAAAATGGGCGTATGCATTTTCTCCTGAATATATTCAGGAGAAAACGCATACGCCCTTTTTGACCAAGTGCATCATTATCGAACTTGTGCCCCTCTTCCTGTGCTTTAAAGGCGATTCCAACGTACCTCTTGAAATTTGTTTCCTGCTATTCGGCCTCGCTTTGAAGTCCGCCTCGTTGCCTTCCCTCAACAGATTTTTGGACGATAGTTGTCCTTTATTACTCGGCCAGTTTGTGAATTGCTGTGCCCCTGAGCTCCATTTTTCAACTCGTTTTTGGTGAGCTGACCGCAAGTCCAAAATTTTGGTTCAGGACCTATGCTGGTTCTCGGTGGGTGGCTGAGACTTTGGTTAATTCTTCTTCCTGCCGGGAAGTTAGAGTGATATGTGCCCGTCCAAATGCCTAACAGCTACTCTCTCATTGGTTCTCCCTCTTCCCTTTCATCTTCTGCCAAATTGCCAACCTGTGCGAACCAGGAGGTTAAAGGGGCTTTCTCTCCAAGTTGGGAGATTGATAGTAAAGCAGATGGAAAGTCAATCCGGAGCGCCAGGAGAGGAACTATTCGTTGAGTTTTAGAATCGTTTCGTATTCACAGTGTGTCCGTTCTCTAGGTTTCCCGTACATATTATAGCTGTCGTAATATTCCCTTCAACCTGGAGAGTTGGGACCCATGGAATGGGTGCCAGGCATTTGTGCTTTAAAGGGTCTGCATTTGCTCACCCCATCTCACCAATCGTCTCATTCCCAAGTGTCCCTCCTTTTGCCACATCCAGCTGTCATTGTAGATAGGGTCATTCCAGGTTTCATCAGAGACCCTGAAGGAATTGTAAAGAATTTCCCAGTTTTTTTGTTTTGTTTTTGAAATTCCTTTTTATAGTGGGTTTGAGCTGATTCTCGCTGCCATGTTTATGCCAGTCTAGACACACTTGATTCCCTTACGGAGACATGTCAATACATAGATTTTATGATTCTTACTAGTCAGATATATTCCTCTGCGGGAAATATGGGGTTTTGAGTCCCTTTCACTGAGGAAGGTGTAGGTCTTGTCTATTCCATAGTTGGTTTTTGGATCGGTACCTGTGCTTATATCAAACTCTGGTTTTATGCATCACCCCACCTCTCCTTCCCCGTTAAACAGGCATAAGAATGTTTTCTAAATGTGAGACACTGTTCTCTTTCCTAACTCAGTTCAAGTGTAGCCATGTTTACAGGATCTTCATAAGTGATATCTTATGATAAGTTTCTTTTTCTCTGTGACTTATTTCACTTAGAATCATCGTACCTGAATCCACCCATTTTGCTGCTACTGGTCTTATGACATAGATTTCATGGCTGAGGGATATTCCATCGTACGTAAGTACCACAATTTTTTGAACCATTTTTATATTTCCTGGGATATTTAAGTTGTACCCAAGTTGAGGTCCTTGTAAGCAGTGCAGCCCTAAATTTTGGGGTGGCTCTGTCTTATTGATTTTCAGTTTTCCCAAGGTATATTCTCTACACTGGAAGTGCCCTTGGGTCAGTAGCTCTGTTCTTTACTTGTTTTAGGGAACACAATGCACTCCTCCAGAGAGGCAGTTGGCAATTTACATCCCGCCCATCAGCATAACAAGGCTCCCTGTTCTCCAGGGCCTGTCTTGCCTTTCTGGTTTTTACACATTTTGTGGATGTCCCTTTTGACTGGTGGGAAGTGATACTTCTTTGTAGTGCAGATTTGCATTGCCCGCTTGCTTGCTTGGCCAAAAAGGGCGTATGCGTTTTCTCCTGAATATATTCAGGAGAAAACGCATACGCCCTTTTTGGCCAAGTGCATCATTGTCGAATTTGTGCCCCTTTCCTGTGCTTTAAAGGCGATTACAACGTACCTCTTGAAATCTGTTTCCTGCTATTCTGCCTCGCATTCAAGTCCGCCTCGTTGCCTTCCCTCAACAGATTTTTGGATGATAGTTGTCCTTTATTACTCGGCCAGTTTGTGAATTGCTGTGCCCCTAAGCTCCATTTTTCAACTCGTTTTTGGTGAGCTGACCGCAAGTCCAAAATTTTGGTTCAGGTCCTATGCTGGTTCCCGGTGGGTTGCTGAGACTTTGGTAAATTCTTCTTCCTGCCGGGAATTTAGAGTGATATGTGCGCGTCCCAATGCCTAACAGCTACTCTCTCATTGGTTCTCCCTCTTCCCTTTCATCCTCTGCCAAATTGGCACTTTGTGTGAACAAGGAGGTTAAAGTGGCTGTCTCTCCAAGATGGGAGGTTGATAGTAAAGCAGATGGAAAGTGAAACCAGAGCACCCGGAGAGGGACTATTCGTTGAGTTTTAGAAACCTTTCGTATTCACAGTGTGTCCGTTCTCTAGGTTTCCCGTACATGTTATAACTGTAGTAATATTCCCTTCAACCTGGAGAGTTGGGACCCATGGAATGGGTGCCATGCATTATTGCTTTAAAGAGTCTGCATTTGCTCACCCAATCTCACCAATCCTCTCAGTCCCAAGTGTCCAGCCTTATGCCACATCCAGCTGTCGTTGTAGATAGGGTCATTCCAGGTTTCATCAGAGTCCCTGAAGAAATTGTAAAGAATTTCCCAGTTTTTTTATTTTGTTTTTGAAACTCATTTTTATAGTGGGTTTGAGCTGATTCTCGCTGCCATGTTTATGCCAGTCTAGACACACTTGATTCCCTTATGGAGACATATCAATATATAGGTTTTAAGATTCTTACTAGTCAGATATATTCCTCTTGGGGTAATATGGGGTTTTGAGTCCCTTTCACTGAGGAAGGTGTAGGTCTTGTCTATTCCATAGTTGGTTTTTGAACGGTACCTGTGCTTATATCAAACTCTGGTTTTATGCATCACCCCACCTCTCCTTCCCCCTTAAGCAGGCATAAGAGTGTTTTCTAAATGTGAGACACTGTTCTCTTTCCTAACTCAGTTCAAGTGTAGCCATGTTTACAGGATCTTCACAAGTGATATCTTATGATAAGTTTCTTTTTGTGTGTGACTTATTTCACTTAGAATCATCGTACCTGAATCCACCCATTTTGCTGCTACTGGTCTTATGACATTGATTTCATGGCTGAGGGATATTCCATCGTACGTAAGAAGCACAATTTTTTCAACCATTTTCATATTTCCTGGGATATTAAGGTGTACCCAAGTTGAGGTCCTTGTAAGCAATGCAGCCCTAAATTTTGGGGTGGCTCTGTCTTATTGATTTTCAGTTTTCCCAAGGTCTATTCCCTAGACTGGAAGTGCCCTTGGCTCTGTAGCTCTGTTCTTTACTTGTTTTAGGGAACACAATGCACTCCTCCAGAGAGGCAGTTGGCAATTTACATCCCGCCCATCAGCATAACAAGGCTACCTGTTCTCCAGGGCCTGTCTTGTCTTTCTGGTTTTTACACATTTTGTGGATGTCCCTTTTGACCGGTGGGAAGTGATGCTTCTTTGTAGTGCAGATTTGCATTGCCCGCTTGCTTGCTTGACCAAAAAGGGCATCATTGTCAAAGTTGTGCCCCTCTTCCTGTGCTTTAAATGCAATTCCAACGTACCTCTTGAAATCTGTTTCCTGCTATTCTGCCTCGCTTTCAAGTCCGCCTCGTTGCCTTTCCTCAACAGATTT
Organism: Hyperoodon ampullatus; assembly: GCF_949752795.1. NCBI lineage: Eukaryota > Metazoa > Chordata > Mammalia > Artiodactyla > Ziphiidae > Hyperoodon > Hyperoodon ampullatus. Next base: position 650,854 of record NW_027640796.1, on the reverse strand, counting down.
TTGGACGATAGTTGTCCTTTATTACTCGGCCAGTTTGTGAATTGATGGGCCCCAGAGCTCCATTTTTCAACTCGTTTTTGGTGAGCTGACCGCAAGTCCAAAATTTTGGTTCAGGACCTATACTGGTTCCAGGTGGGTGGCTGAGACTTTTGTTAATTCTTCTTCCTGCCGGGAAATTACAGTGATATGTGCACGTCCATATGCCTAACAGCTACTCTCTCATTGGTTCTCCCTTTTCCCTTTAATCCTCTGCCAAATTGGCAACCTGTGCGAACCAGGAGGTTAAAGGGGCTGTCTCTCCAAGTTGGGAGGTTGATAGTAAAGCAGATATAAAGTCAAAGCGGCGCACCAGGAGAGGGACTATTCGTTGAGTTTTAGAAACCTTTCGTATTCACAGTGTGTCCGTTCTCTAGGTTTCCTGTACATGTTATAGCTGTAGTAATATTCCCTTCAACCTGGAGAGTTGGGACCCATTCCATGGGTGCCAGGCATTTGTGCTTTAAAGGGTCTGCATTTGCTCACCCAATCTCACCAATTCTCTCAGACCCAAGTGTCCCTCCTTATTCCACATCCAGCTGTCTTTGTAGATAGGGTCATTCCAGGTTTCATCAGAGACCCTGAAGGAATTGTAAAGAATTTCACAGTTTTTTTGTTTTGTTTTTGAAATTCCTTTTTATAGTGAGTTTGAGCTGATTCTCGCTGCCATGTAAATGCCAGTCTAGACACACTTGATTCCCTTATGGAGACATATCAATACATAGGTTTTAAGTTTCTTACTAGTCAGATATATTCCTCTGCGAGAAATATGGTGTTTTGAGTCCCTTTCACTGAGGAAGGTGTAGGTCTTGCTATTCCATAGTTGGTTTTTGGAACGGTACCTGTGCTTATATCAAACTCTGGTTTTATGCATCACCCCACCTCTCCTTCCCCCTTAAGCAGGCATAAGAGTGTTTTCTAAATGTGAGACATTCTTCTCTTTCCTAACTCAGTTCAAGTGTAGCCATGTTTACAGGATCGTCATAAGTGATATCTTATGATAAGTTTCTTTTTCTGTGTGACTTATTTCACTTAGAATCATCGTACCTGAATCCACCCATTTTGCTGCTACTGGTCTTATGACATTGATTTCATGGCTGAGGGATATTCCATCATACGTAAGTACCACAATTTTTTGAACCATTTTTATATTTCCTGGTATATTTAAGGTGTACCCAAGTTGAGGTCCTTGTAAGCAGTGCAGCCATAAATTTTGGGGTGGCTCTGTCTTATTGATTTTCAGTTTTCCCAAGGTATATTCCCTAGACTGGAAGTGCCCTTGGCTCTGTAGCTCTGTTGTTTACTTGTTTTAGGGAACACAATGCACTCCTCCAGAGAGGCAGTTGGCAATTTACATCCCGCCCATTAGCATAACAAGGCTCCCTGTTCTCCAGGGCCTGTCTTGCCTTTCTGGTTTTTACACATTTTGTGGATGTCCCTTTTGACCGGTGGGAAGTGATACTTCTTTGTAGTGCAGATTTGCATTGCCCGCTTGCTTGCTTGGCCAAAAAGGGCGTATGCGTTTTCTCCTGAATATATTCAGGAGAAAACGCATACGCCCTTTTTGGCCAAGGGCATCATTGTCGAAGTTGTGCCCCTCTTCCTGTGCTTTAAAGGCGATTCCAACGTACCTCTTGAAATCTGTTTCCTGCTATTCTGCCTCGCTTTCAAGTCCGCCTCGTTGCCTTCCCTCAACAGATTTTTGGACGATAGTTGTCCTTTATTACTCGGTCAGTTTGTGAATTGCTGTGCCCCTGATCTCCATTTTTCAACTCCTTTTTGATGAGCTGACCGCAAGTCCAAAATTTTGGTTCAGGACCTATACTGGTTCCCGGTGGGTGGCTGAGACTTTGTTTAATTCTTCTTCCTGCCGGGAAATTAAAGTGATATGTGCCCGTCCAAATGCCTAACAGCTACTCTCTCATTGGTTCTCCCTCTTCCCTTTCATCCTCTGCCAAATTGGCAACCTGTGCGAACCAGGAATTTAAAGGGGCTGTCTCTCCAAGTTGGGAGGTTGATAGTAAAGCAGATGAAAAGTCAAAGTGGACCACCAGGAGAGGGACTATTCGTTGAGTTTTAGAAACCTTTCGTATTCACAGTGTGTCCGTGCTCTAGGTTTCCCGTACTCGTTATAGCTGTAGTAATATTCCCTTCAACCTGGAGAGTTGGGACCCCTGGAATGGGTGCCAGGCATTTGTGCTTTAAAGAGTCTGCATTTGCTCACCCAATCTCACCAATCGTCTCAGTCCCAAGTGTCCCACCCTATGCCACATCCAGCTGTCGTTGTAGATAGGGTCATTCCAGGTTTCATCAGAGACCCTGAAGGAATTGTAAAGAATTTCCCAGTTTTTTTGTTTTCTTTTTGAAATTCCTTTTTATAGTGGGCTTGAGCTGATTCCCGCTGCCATGTTTATGCCAGTCTAGACACACTTGATTCCCTTACGGAGACCTATCAATACATAGGTTTTAAGATTCTGACTAGTCAGATATATTCCTCTGCGGGAAATATGGTGTTTTGAGTCCCTTTCACTGAGGAAGGTGTATGTCTTGTCTATTCCATAGTTGGTTTTTGGAACGGTACGTGTGCTTATATCAAACTCTGGTTTTATGCATCACCCCATCTCTCCTTCCCCCTTAAGCAGGCATAAGAGTGTTTTCTAAATGTGAGACACTGTTCTCTTTCCTAACTCAGTTCAAGTGTAGCCATGTTTACAGGATCTTCATAAGTGATATCTTATGATAAGTTTCTTTTTCTGTGTGACTTATTTCACTTAGAATCATCGTATCTGAATCCACCCATTTTGCTGCTACTGGTCTTATGACATTGATTTCATGGCTGAGGGATATTCCATCGTACGTAAGTACCAAAATTTTTTGAACCATTTTTATATTTCCTGGGATACTTAAGGTGTATCAAAGTTGAGGTCCTTGTAAGCAGTGCAGCCCTAAATTTTGGGGTTGCTCTGTCTTATTGATTTTCACTTTTCCCAAGGTCTATTCCCTAGACTGGAAGTGCCCTTGGCTCTGTAGCTCTGTTCTTTACTTGTTTTAGGGAACACAATGCACTCCTCCAGAGAGGCAGTTGGCAATTTACATCCCGATCATCAGCATAACAAGGCTCCCTGTTCTCCAGAGCCTGTCTTGCCTTACTGGTTTTTACACATTTTGTGGATGTCCCTTTTGACCGGTGGGAAGTGATACTTCTTTGTAGTGCAGATTTGCATTGTCCGCTTGCTTGCTTGGCCAAAAAGTGCATATGCTTTTTCTCCTGAATATATTCAGGAGAAAACGCATACGCCCTTTTTGGCCAAGGGCATCATTGTAGAAGTTGTGCCCCTCTTCCTGTGCTTTAAAGGCGATTCCAACGTACCTCTTGAAATCTGTTTCCTGCTATTCTCCCTCACTTCCAATTCCGCCTCGTTGTCTTCCCTCAACAGATTTTTGGACGATAGTTGTCCTTTATTTCTCGGCCAGTTTGTGAATTGCTGTGCCCCTGAGCTCCATTTTTCAACTCGTTTTTGGTGAGCTGACCGCAAGTCCAAAATTTTGGTTCAGGACCTATACTGGTTCGCGGTGGGTGCCTTAGACTTTGGTTAATTCTTCTTCCTGCCAGGAAATTACAGTAATATGTGCCCGTCCAAATGCCTAACAGCTACTCTCTCATTGGTTCTCCCTTTTCCCTTTCATCCTCTGCCAAATTGGCATCCTGTGTGAACCAGGAGGTTAAAGGGGCTGTCTCTCCAAGTTGGGAGGTTGATAGTAAAGCAGATGGAAAGTCAAGCCGGAGCACCAGGAGAGGGACTATTCGTTGAGTTTTAGAAACCTTTCGTATTCACAGTGTGTCCGTTCTCTAGGTTTCCTGTACATGTTATAACTGTAGTAATATTCCCTTCAACCTGGAGAGTTGGGACACATGGAATGGGTGCCATGCATTATTGCTTTAAAGGGTCTACATTTGCTCACCCAATCTCACCAATTCTCTCAGTCCCAAGTGTCCCTCCTTATGCCACATCCAGCTGTCTTTGTAGATAGGGTCATTCCAGGTTTCATCAGAGACCCTGAAGGAATTGTAAAGAATTTCCCAGTTTTTTTGTTTTGTTTTTGAAATTCCTTTTTATAGTGGGTTTGAGCTGATTCTCGCTGCCATGTTTATGCCAGTCTAGACACACTCGATTCCCTTACGGAGACATATCAATACATAGGTTTTAAGATTCTTACTAGTCAGATATATTCCTCTGCGGGAAATAGGGTGTTTTGAGTCCCTTTCACTGAGGAAGGTGTAGGTCTTGTCTACTCCATAGTTGGTTTTTGGAACGGTACCTGTGCTTATATCAAACTCTGGTTTTATGCATCACCCCACCTCTCCTTCCCCCTTAAGCAGGCATAAGAGTGTTTTCTAAATATGAGACACTGTTCTCTTTCCTAACTCAGTTCAAGTGTAGCCATGTTTACAGGATCTTCATAAGTGATATCTTCTGATAAGTTTCTTTTTCTGTGTGACTTATTTCACTTAGAATCATCGTACCTGAATCCACCCATTTTGCTGCTACTGGTCTTATGACATTGATTTCATGGCTAAGGGATATTCCATCGTACGTAAGTACCAAAATTTTTTGAACCATTTTTATATTTCCTGTGATACTTAAGGTGTATCAAAGTTGAGGTCCTTGTAAGCAGTGCAGCCCTAAATTTTGGGGTGGCTCTGTCTTATTGATTTTCAGTTTTCCCAAGGTCTATTCCCTAGACTGGAAGTGCCCTTGGCTCTGTAGCTCTGTTCTTTACTTGTTTTAGGGAACACAATGCACTCCTCCAGAGAGGCAGTTAGCAATTTACATCCCGCCCATCAGCATAACAAGGCTACCTGTTCTCCAGGGCCTGTCTTGCCTTTCTGGTTTTTACACATTTTGTGGATGTCCCTTTTGACCGGTGGGAAGTGATGCTTCTTTGTAGTGCAGATTTGCATTGCCCGCTTGCTTGCTTGACCAAAAAGGGCATCATTGTCGAAGTTGTGCCCCTCTTCCTGTGCTTTAAAGGCGATTCCAACGTACCTCTTGAAATCTGTTTCCTGCTATTCTGCCTCGCTTTCAAGTCCGCCTCGTTGCCTTTCCTCAACAGATTTTTGGACGATAGTTGTCCTTTATTACTCGGCCAGTTTGTGAATTGCTGGGCCCCAGAGCTCCATTTTTCAACTCGTTTTTGGTGAGCTGACCGCAAGTCCAAAATTTTGGTTCAGGACCTATACTGGTTCCAGGTGGGTGGCTGAGACTTTTGTTAATTCTTCTTCCTGCCGGGAAATTACAGTGATATGTGCACGTCCATATGCCTAACAGCTACTCTCTCATTGGTTCTCCCTTTTCCCTTTAATCCTCTGCCAAATTGGCAACCTGTGCGAACCAGGAGGTTAAAGGGGCTGTCTCTCCAAGTTGGGAGGTTGATAGTAAAGCAGATATAAAGTCAAAGCGGCGCACCAGGAGAGGGACTATTCGTTGAGTTTTAGAAACCTTTCGTATTCACAGTGTGTCCGTTCTCTAGGTTTCCTGTACATGTTATAGCTGTAGTAATATTCCCTTCAACCTGGAGAGTTGGGACCCATTCCATGGGTGCCAGGCATTTGTGCTTTAAAGGGTCTGCATTTGCTCACCCAATCTCACCAATTCTCTCAGACCCAAGTGTCCCTCCTTATTCCACATCCAGCTGTCTTTGTAGATAGGGTCATTCCAGGTTTCATCAGAGACCCTGAAGGAATTGTAAAGAATTTCACAGTTTTTTTGTTTTGTTTTTGAAATTCCTTTTTATAGTGAGTTTGAGCTGATTCTCGCTGCCATGTAAATGCCAGTCTAGACACACTTGATTCCCTTATGGAGACATATCAATACATAGGTTTTAAGTTTCTTACTAGTCAGATATATTCCTCTGCGAGAAATATGGTGTTTTGAGTCCCTTTCACTGAGGAAGGTGTAGGTCTTGCTATTCCATACTTGGTTTTTGGAACGGTACCTGTGCTTATATCAAACTCTGGTTTTATGCATCACCCCACCTCTCCTTCCCCCTTAAGCAGGCATAAGAGTGTTTTCTAAATGTGAGACATTCTTCTCTTTCCTAACTCAGTTCAAGTGTAGCCATGTTTACAGGATCTTCATAAGTGATATCTTATGATAAGTTTCTTTTTCTGTGTGACTTATTTCACTTAGAATCATCGTACCTGAATCCACCCATTTTGCTGCTACTGGTCTTATGACATTGATTTCATGGCTGAGGGATATTCTATCCTACGTAAGTACCACAATTTTTTGAACCATTTTTATATTTCCTGGTATATTTAAGGTGTACCCAAGTTGAGGTCCTTGTAAGCAGTGCAGCCATAAATTTTGGGGTGGCTCTGTCTTATTGATTTTCAGTTTTCCCAAGGTATATTCCCTAGACTGGAAGTGCCCTTGGCTCTGTAGCTCTGTTGTTTACTTGTTTTAGGGAACACAATGCACTCCTCCAGAGAGGCAGTTGGCAATTTACATCCCGCCCATTAGCATAACAAGGCTCCCTGTTCTCCAGGGCCTGTCTTGCCTTTCTGGTTTTTACACATTTTGTGGATGTCCCTTTTGACCGGTGGGAAGTGATACTTCTTTGTAGTGCAGATTTGCATTGCCCGCTTGCTTGCTTGGCCAAAAAGGGCGTATGCGTTTTCTCCTGAATATATTCAGGAGAAAACGCATACGCCCTTTTTGGCCAAGTGCATCATTGTCGAAGTTGTGCCCCTCTTCCTGTGCTTTAAAGGCGATTCCAACGTACCTCTTGAAATCTGTTTCCTGCTATTCTGCCTCACTTTCAAGTCCGCCTCGTTGTCTTCCCTCAACAGATTTTTGGACGATAGTTGTCCTTTATTACTCGGTCAGTTTGTGAATTGCTGTGCCCCTGATCTCCATTTTTCAACTCCTTTTTGATGAGCTGACCGCAAGTCCAAAATTTTGGTTCAGGACCTATACTGGTTCCCGGTGGGTGGCTGAGACTTTGTTTAATTCTTCTTCCTGCCGGGAAATTAAAGTGATATGTGCCCGTCCAAATGCCTAACAGCTACTCTCTCATTGGTTCTCCCTCTTCCCTTTCATCCTCTGCCAAATTGGCAACCTGTGCGAACCAGGAATTTAAAGGGGCTGTCTCTCCAAGTTGGGAGGTTGATAGTAAAGCAGATGTAAAGTCAAAGTGGACCACCAGGAGAGGGAATATTCGTTGAGTTTTAGAAACCTTTCGTATTCACAGTGTGTCCGTGCTCTAGGTTTCCCGTACTTGTTATAGCTGTAGTAATATTCCCTTCAACCTGGAGAGTTGGTACCCCTGGAATGGGTGCCAGGCATTTGTGCTTTAAAGAGTCTGCATTTGCTCACCCAATCTCACCAATCGTCTCAGTCCCAAGTGTCCCACCCTATGCCACATCCAGCTTTCGTTGTAGATAGGGTCATTCCAGGTTTCATCAGAGACCCTGAAGGAATTGTAAAGAATTTCCCAGTTTTTTTGTTTTGTTTTTGAAATTCCTTTTTATAGTGGGCTTGAGCTGATTCCCGCTGCCATGTTTATGCCAGTCTAGACACACTTGATTCCCTTACGGAGACCTATCAATACATAGGTTTTAAGATTCTGACTAGTCAGATATATTCCTCTGCGGGAAATATGGTGTTTTGAGTCCCTTTCACTGAGGAAGGTGTATGTCTTGTCTATTCCATAGTTGGTTTTTGGAACGGTACGTGTGCTTATATCAAACTCTGGTTTTATGCATCACCCCATCTCTCCTTCCCCCTTAAGCAGGCATAAGAGTGTTTTCTAAATGTGAGACACTGTTCTCTTTCCTATCTCAGTTCAAGTGTAGCCATGTTTACAGGATCTTCATAAGTGATATCTTATGATAAGTTTCTTTTTCTGTGTGACTTATTTCACTTAGAATCATCGTATCTGAATCCACCCATTTTGCTGCTACTGGTCTTATGACATTGATTTCATGGCTGAGGGATATTCCATCGTACGTAAGTACCAAAATTTTTTGAACCATTTTTATATTTCCTGGGATACTTAAGGTGTATCAAAGTTGAGGTCCTTGTAAGCAGTGCAGCCCTAAATTTTGGGGTTGCTCTGTCTTATTGATTTTCAGTTTTCCCAAGGTCTATTCCCTAGACTGGAAGTGCCCTTGGCTCTGTAGCTCTGTTCTTTACTTGTTTTAGGGAACACAATGCACTCCTCCAGAGAGGCAGTTGGCAATTTACATCCCGATCATCAGCATAACAAGGCTCCCTGTTCTCCAGAGCCTGTCTTGCCTTACTGGTTTTTACACATTTTGTGGATGTCCCTTTTGACCGGTGGGAAGTGATACTTCTTTGTAGTGCAGATTTGCATTGCCCGCTTGCTTGCTTGGCCAAAAAGTGCATATGCTTTTTCTCCTGAATATATTCAGGAGAAAACGCATACGCCCTTTTTGGCCAAGGGCATCATTGTAGAAGTTGTGCCCCTCTTCCTGTGCTTTAAAGGCGATTCCAACGTACCTCTTGAAATCTGTTTCCTGCTATTCTCCCTCACTTCCAATTCCGCCTCGTTGTCTTCCCTCAACAGATTTTTGGACGATAGTTGTCCTTTATTTCTCGGCCAGTTTGTGAATTGCTGTGCCCCTGAGCTCCATTTTTCAACTCGTTTTTGGTGAGCTGACCGCAAGTCCAAAATTTTGGTTCAGGACCTATACTGGTTCGCGGTGGGTGCCTTAGACTTTGGTTAATTCTTCTTCCTGCCGGGAAATTACAGTAATATGTGCCCGTCCAAATGCCTAACAGCTACTCTCTCATTGGTTCTCCCTTTTCCCTTTCATCCTCTGCCAAATTGGCATCCTGTGTGAACCAGGAGGTTAAAGGGGCTGTCTCTCCAAGTTGGGAGGTTGATAGTAAAGCAGATGGAAAGTCAAGCCGGAGCACCAGGAGAGGGACTATTCGTTGAGTTTTAGAAACCTTTCGTATTCACAGTGTGTCCGTTCTCTAGGTTTCCCGTACATGTTATAACTGTAGTAATATTCCCTTCAACCTGGAGAGTTGGGACACATGGAATGGGTGCCATGCATTATTGCTTTAAAGGGTCTGCATTTGCTCACCCAATCTCACCAATTCTCTCAGTCCCAAGTGTCCCTCCTTATGCCACATCCAGCTGTCTTTGTAGATAGGGTCATTCCAGGTTTCATCAGAGACCCTGAAGGAATTGTAAAGAATTTCCCAGTTTTTTTGTTTTTTTTTTGAAATTCCTTTTTATAGTGGGTTTGAGCTGATTCTCGCTGCCATGTTTATGCCAGTCTAGACACACTCGATTCCCTTACGGAGACATATCAATACATAGGTTTTAAGATTCTTACTAGTCAGATATATTCCTCTGCGGGAAATAGGGTGTTTTGAGTCCCTTTCACTGAGGAAGGTGTAGGTCTTGTCTACTCCATAGTTGGTTTTTGGAACGGTACCTGTGCTTATATCAAACTCTGGTTTTATGCATCACCCCACCTCTCCTTCCCCCTTAAGCAGGCATAAGAGTGTTTTCTAAATATGAGACACTGTTCTCTTTCCTAACTCAGTTCAAGTGTAGCCATGTTTACAGGATCTTCATAAGTGATATCTTATGATAAGTTTCTTTTTCTGTGTGACTTATTTCACTTAGAATCATCGTACCTGAATCCACCCATTTTGCTGCTACTGGTCTTATGACATTGATTTCATGGCTAAGGGATATTCCATCGTACGTAAGTACCAAAATTTTTTGAACCATTTTTATATTTCCTGTGATACTTAAGGTGTATCAAAGTTGAGGTCCTTGTAAGCAGTGCAGCCCTAAATTTTGGGGTGGCTCTGTCTTATTGATTTTCAGTTTTCCCAAGGTCTATTCCCTAGACTGGAAGTGCCCTTGGCTCTGTAGCTCTGTTCTTTACTTGTTTTAGGGAACACAATGCACTCCTCCAGAGAGGCAGTTAGCAATTTACATCCCGCCCATCAGCATAACAAGGCTACCTGTTCTCCAGGGCCTGTCTTGCCTTTCTGGTTTTTACACATTTTGTGGATGACCCTTTTGACCGGTGGGAAGTGATGCTTCTTTGTAGTGCAGATTTGCATTGCCCGCTTGCTTGCTTGACCAAAAAGGGCATCATTGTCGAAGTTGTGCCCCTCTTCCTGTGCTTTAAAGGCGATTCCAACGTACCTCTTGAAATCTGTTTCCTGCTATTCTGCCTCGCTTTCAAGTCCGCCTCGTTGCCTTTCCTCAACAGATTTTTGGACGATAGTTGTCCTTTATTACTCGGCCAGTTTGTGAATTGCTGGGCCCCAGAGCTCCATTTTTCAACTCGTTTTTGGTGAGCTGACCGCAAGTCCAAAATTTTGGTTCAGGACCTATACTGGTTCCAGGTGGGTGGCTGAGACTTTTGTTAATTCTTCTTCCTGCCGGGAAATTACAGTGATATGTGCACGTCCATATGCCTAACAGCTACTCTCTCATTGGTTCTCCCTTTTCCCTTTAATCCTCTGCCAAATTGGCAACCTGTGCGAACCAGGAGGTTAAAGGGGCTGTCTCTCCAAGTTGGGAGGTTGATAGTAAAGCAGATATAAAGTCAAAGCGGCGCACCAGGAGAGGGACTATTCGTTGAGTTTTAGAAACCTTTCGTATTCACAGTGTGTCCGTTCTCTAGGTTTCCTGTACATGTTATAGCTGTAGTAATATTCCCTTCAACCTGGAGAGTTGGGACCCATTCCATGGGTGCCAGGCATTTGTGCTTTAAAGGGTCTGCATTTGCTCACCCAATCTCACCAATTCTCTCAGACCCAAGTGTCCCTCCTTATTCCACATCCAGCTGTCTTTGTAGATAGGGTCATTCCAGGTTTCATCAGAGACCCTGAAGGAATTGTAAAGAATTTCACAGTTTTTTTGTTTTGTTTTTGAAATTCCTTTTTATAGTGAGTTTGAGCTGATTCTCGCTGCCATGTAAATGCCAGTCTAGACACACTTGATTCCCTTATGGAGACATATCAATACATAGGTTTTAAGTTTCTTACTAGTCAGATATATTCCTCTGCGAGAAATATGGTGTTTTGAGTCCCTTTCACTGAGGAAGGTGTAGGTCTTGCTATTCCATAGTTGGTTTTTGGAACGGTACCTGTGCTTATATCAAACTCTGGTTTTATGCATCACCCCACCTCTCCTTCCCCCTTAAGCAGGCATAAGAGTGTTTTCTAAATGTGAGACATTCTCCTCTTTCCTAACTCAGTTCAAGTGTAGCCATGTTTACAGGATCTTCATAAGTGATATCTTATGATAAGTTTCTTTTTCTGTGTGACTTATTTCACTTAGAATCATCGTACCTGAATCCACCCATTTTGCTGCTACTGGTCTTATGACATTGATTTCATGGCTGAGGGATATTCTATCATACGTAAGTACCACAATTTTTTGAACCATTTTTATATTTCCTGGTATATTTAAGGTGTACCCAAGTTGAGGTCCTTGTAAGCAGTGCAGCCATAAATTTTGGGGTGGCTCTGTCTTATTGATTTTCAGTTTTCCCAAGGTATATTCCCTAGACTGGAAGTGCCCTTGGCTCTGTAGCTCTGTTGTTTACTTGTTTTAGGGAACACAATGCACTCCTCCAGAGAGGCAGTTGGCAATTTACATCCCGCCCATTAGCATAACAAGGCTCCCTGTTCTCCAGGGCCTGTCTTGCCTTTCTGGTTTTTACACATTTTGTGGATGTCCCTTTTGACCGGTGGGAAGTGATACTTCTTTGTAGTGCAGATTTGCATTGCCCGCTTGCTTGCTTGGCCAAAAAGGGCGTATGCGTTTTCTCCTGAATATATTCAGGAGAAAACGCATACGCCCTTTTTGGCCAAGGGCATCATTGTCGAAGTTGTGCCCCTCTTCCTGTGCTTTAAAGGCGATTCCAACGTACCTCTTGAAATCTGTTTCCTGCTATTCTGCCTCGCTTTCAAGTCCGCCTCGTTGTCTTCCCTCAACAGATTTTTGGACGATAGTTGTCCTTTATTACTCGGCCAGTTTGTGAATTGCTGTGCCCCTGATCTCCATTTTTCAACTCCTTTTTGATGAGCTGACCGCAAGTCCAAAATTTTGGTTCAGGACCTATACTGGTTCCCGGTGGGTGGCTGAGACTTTGTTTAATTCTTCTTCCTGCCGGGAAATTAAAGTGATATGTGCCCGTCCAAATGCCTAACAGCTACTCTCTCATTGGTTCTCCCTCTTCCCTTTCATCCTCTGCCAAATTGGCAACCTGTGCGAACCAGGAATTTAAAGGGGCTGTCTCTCCAAGTTGGGAGGTTGATAGTAAAGCAGATGAAAAGTCAAAGTGGACCACCAGGAGAGGGACTATTCGTTGAGTTTTAGAAACCTTTCGTATTCACAGTGTGTCCGTGCTCTAGGTTTCCCGTACTCGTTATAGCTGTAGTAATATTCCCTTCAACCTGGAGAGTTGGGACCCCTGGAATGGGTGCCAGGCATTTGTGCTTTAAAGAGTCTGCATTTGCTCACCCAATCTCACCAATCGTCTCAGTCCCAAGTGTCCCACCCTATGCCACATCCAGCTGTCGTTGTAGATAGGGTCATTCCAGGTTTCATCAGAGACCCTGAAGGAATTGTAAAGAATTTCCCAGTTTTTTTGTTTTCTTTTTGAAATTCCTTTTTATAGTGGGCTTGAGCTGATTCCCGCTGCCATGTTTATGCCAGTCTAGACACACTTGATTCCCTTACGGAGACCTATCAATACATAGGTTTTAAGATTCTGACTAGTCAGATATATTCCTCTGCGGGAAATATGGTGTTTTGAGTCCCTTTCACTGAGGAAGGTGTATGTCTTGTCTATTCCATAGTTGGTTTTTGGAACGGTACGTGTGCTTATATCAAACTCTGGTTTTATGCATCACCCCATCTCTCCTTCCCCCTTAAGCAGGCATAAGAGTGTTTTCTAAATGTGAGACACTGTTCTCTTTCCTAACTCAGTTCAAGTGTAGCCATGTTTACAGGATCTTCATAAGTGATATCTTATGATAAGTTTCTTTTTCTGTGTGACTTATTTCACTTAGAATCATCGTATCTGAATCCACCCATTTTGCTGCTACTGGTCTTATGACATTGATTTCATGGCTGAGGGATATTCCATCGTACGTAAGTACCAAAATTTTTTGAACCATTTTTATATTTCCTGGGATACTTAAGGTGTATCAAAGTTGAGGTCCTTGTAAGCAGTGCAGCCCTAAATTTTGGGGTTGCTCTGTCTTATTGATTTTCAGTTTTCCCAAGGTCTATTCCCTAGACTGGAAGTGCCCTTGGCTCTGTAGCTCTGTTCTTTACTTGTTTTAGGGAACACAATGCACTCCTCCAGAGAGGCAGTTGGCAATTTACATCCCGATCATCAGCATAACAAGGCTCCCTGTTCTCCAGAGCCTGTCTTGCCTTACTGGTTTTTACACATTTTGTGGATGTCCCTTTTGACCGGTGGGAAGTGATACTTCTTTGTAGTGCAGATTTGCATTGCCCGCTTGCTTGCTTGGCCAAAAAGTGCATATGCTTTTTCTCCTGAATATATTCAGGAGAAAACGCATACGCCCTTTTTGGCCAAGGGCATCATTGTAGAAGTTGTGCCCCTCTTCCTGTGCTTTAAAGGCGATTCCAACGTACCTCTTGAAATCTGTTTCCTGCTATTCTCCCTCACTTCCAATTCCGCCTCGTTGTCTTCCCTCAACAGATTTTTGGACGATAGTTGTCCTTTATTTCTCGGCCAGTTTGTGAATTGCTGTGCCCCTGAGCTCCATTTTTCAACTCGTTTTTGGTGAGCTGACCGCAAGTCCAAAATTTTGGTTCAGGACCTATACTGGTTCGCGGTGGGTGCCTTAGACTTTGGTTAATTCTTCTTCCTGCCGGGAAATTACAGTAATATGTGCCCGTCCAAATGCCTAACAGCTACTCTCTCATTGGTTCTCCCTTTTCCCTTTCATCCTCTGCCAAATTGGCATCCTGTGTGAACCAGGAGGTTAAAGGGGCTGTCTCTCCAAGTTGGGAGGTTGATAGTAAAGCAGATGGAAAGTCAAGCCGGAGCACCAGGAGAGGGACTATTCGTTGAGTTTTAGAAACCTTTCGTATTCACAGTGTGTCCGTTCTCTAGGTTTCCCGTACATGTTATAACTGTAGTAATATTCCCTTCAACCTGGAGAGTTGGGACACATGGAATGGGTGCCATGCATTATTGCTTTAAAGGGTCTGCATTTGCTCACCCAATCTCACCAATTCTCTCAGTCCCAAGTGTCCCTCCTTATGCCACATCCAGCTGTCTTTGTAGATAGGGTCATTCCAGGTTTCATCAGAGACCCTGAAGGAATTGTAAAGAATTTCCCAGTTTTTTTGTTTTTTTTTTGAAATTCCTTTTTATAGTGGGTTTGAGCTGATTCTCGCTGCCATGTTTATGCCAGTCTAGACACACTCGATTCCCTTACGGAGACATATCAATACATAGGTTTTAAGATTCTTACTAGTCAGATATATTCCTCTGCGGGAAATAGGGTGTTTTGAGTCCCTTTCACTGAGGAAGGTGTAGGTCTTGTCTACTCCATAGTTGGTTTTTGGAACGGTACCTGTGCTTATATCAAACTCTGGTTTTATGCATCACCCCACCTCTCCTTCCCCCTTAAGCAGGCATAAGAGTGTTTTCTAAATATGAGACACTGTTCTCTTTCCTAACTCAGTTCAAGTGTAGCCATGTTTACAGGATCTTCATAAGTGATATCTTATGATAAGTTTCTTTTTCTGTGTGACTTATTTCACTTAGAATCATCGTACCTGAATCCACCCATTTTGCTGCTACTGGTCTTATGACATTGATTTCATGGCTAAGGGATATTCCATCGTACGTAAGTACCAAAATTTTTTGAACCATTTTTATATTTCCTGTGATACTTAAGGTGTATCAAAGTTGAGGTCCTTGTAAGCAGTGCAGCCCTAAATTTTGGGGTGGCTCTGTCTTATTGATTTTCAGTTTTCCCAAGGTCTATTCCCTAGACTGGAAGTGCCCTTGGCTCTGTAGCTCTGTTCTTTACTTGTTTTAGGGAACACAATGCACTCCTCCAGAGAGGCAGTTAGCAATTTACATCCCGCCCATCAGCATAACAAGGCTACCTGTTCTCCAGGGCCTGTCTTGCCTTTCTGGTTTTTACACATTTTGTGGATGTCCCTTTTGACCGGTGGGAAGTGATGCTTCTTTGTAGTGCAGATTTGCATTGCCCGCTTGCTTGCTTGACCAAAAAGGGCATCATTGTCGAAGTTGTGCCCCTCTTCCTGTGCTTTAAATGCAATTCCAACGTACCTCTTGAAATCTGTTTCCTGCTATTCTGCCTCGCTTTCAAGTCCGCCTCGTTGCCTTTCCTCAACAGATTTTTGGACGATAGTTGTCCTTTATTACTCGGCCAGTTTGTGAATTGCTGGGCCCCAGAGCTCCATTTTTCAACTCGTTTTTGGTGAGCTGACCGCAAGTCCAAAATTTTGGTTCAGGACCTATACTGGTTCCAGGTGGGTGGCTGAGACTTTTGTTAATTCTTCTTCCTGCCGGGAAATTACAGTGATATGTGCACGTCCATATGCCTAACAGCTACTCTCTCATTGGTTCTCCCTTTTCCCTTTAATCCTCTGCCAAATTGGCAACCTGTGCGAACCAGGAGGTTAAAGGGGCTGTCTCTCCAAGTTGGGAGGTTGATAGTAAAGCAGATGGAAAGTCAAACTGGAGCACCAGGACAGGGAATATTCTTTGTGTTTTAGAAACGTTTCGTATTCACAGTGGGTCTGTTCTCTAGGTTTCCCATACATGTTATAACTGTAGTAATATTCCCTTCAATCTGGAGAGTTGGGACCCATGGAATGGGTGCCATGCATTATTGCTTTACAGGGTCTGCATTTGCTCACCCAATCTCACCAATCGTCTCAGTCCCAAGTGTCCCTCCTTATGCCACATCCAGCTGTCATTGTAGATAGGGTCATTCCAGGTTTCATCAGAGACCCTGAAGTAGTTGTAAAGAATTTCCCAGTTTTTTTTTTGTTTTTGAAATTCCTTTTTATAGTGGGTTTGAGCTGATTCTCACTGCCATGTTTATGCCAGTCTAGACACACTTGATTCCCTTACGGAGACATATCAATACATAGGTTTTAAGATTCTTACTAGTAAGATATATTCCTCTGCGGGAAATATGGGGTTTTGAGTCCCTTTCACTGAGGAAGGTGTAGGTCTTGTCTATTCCATAGTTGGTTTTTGGAACGGTACCTGTGCTTATATCAAACTCTGGTTTTATGCATCACCCCACCTCTCCTTCCCCCTTAAGCAGGCATAAGAGTGTTTTCTAAATGTGAGACACTGTTCTCTTTCCTAACTCAGTTCACGTGTAGCCATGTTTACAGGATCTTCATAAGTGATATCTTATGATAAGTTTCTTTTTCTCTGTGACTTATTTCACTTAGAATCATCGTACCTGAATCCACCCATTTTGCTGCTACTGGTCTTATGACATTGATTTCATGGCTGAGGGATATTCCATCGTACGTAAGTACCACAATTTTTTGAACCATTTTTATATTTCCTGGGATATTTAAGGTGTACCGAAGTTGAGGTCCTTGTAAGCAGTGCAGCCCTAAATTTTGGGGTGGCTCTGTCTTATTGATTTTCAGTTTTCCCAAGGTATATTCCCTAGACTGGAAGTGCCCTTGGCTCTGTAGCTCTGTTCTTTACTTGTTTTAGGGAACACAATGCACTCCTCCAGAGAGGCAGTTGGCAATTTACATCCCGCCCATCAGCATAACAAGGCTCCCTGTTCTCCAGGGCCTGTCTTGCCTTTCTGGTTTTTACACATGTTGTGGATGTCCCTTTTGACCGGTGGGAAGTGATACTTTTTGTAGTGCAGATTTGCATTTCCCGCTTGCTTGCTTGGCCAAAAAGAGCGTATGCGTTTTCTCCTGAATATATTCAGGAGAAAACGCATACGCACTTTTTGGCCAAATGCATCATTTTCGAAGTTGTGTCCCTCTTCCTGTGCCTTAAAGGCGATTCCAACGTACCTCTTGTAATCTGTTTCCTGCTATTCTGCCTCGCTTTCAAGTCCGCCTCATTGCCTTTCCTCAACAGATTTTTGGACGATAGTTGTCCTTTATTACTCGGCCAGTTTGTGAATTGCTGTGCCCCTGAGCTCCATTTTTCAACTCGTTTTTGGGGAGCTGACCGCAAGTCCAAAATTTTGGTTCAGGACCTATACTTGTTCCCGGTGGGTGGCTGAGACTTTGGTTAATTCTTCTTCCTGCCGGGAAATTACAGTGATATGTGCCCGTCCAAATGCCTAACAGCTACTCTCTCATTGGTTCTCCCTCTTCCCTTTCATCCTCTGCCAAATTGGCAACCTGTGCGAACCAGGAGGTTAAAGGGGCTGTCTCTCCAAGGTGGGAGGTTGATAGTAAAGCAGATGGAAAGTCAAACTGGAGCCCCAGGACAGGGACTATTCTTTGTGTTTTAGAAACGTTTCGTATTCACAGTGGGTCTGTTCTCTAGGTTTCCCGTACATGTTATAACTGTAGTAATATTCCCTTCAACCTGGAGAGTTGGGACCCATGGAATGGGTGCCATGCATTATTGCTTTACAGGGTCTGCATTTGCTCACCCAATCTCACCAATCGTCTCAGTCCCAAGTGTCCCTCCTTATGCCACATCCAGCTGTAATTGTAGATAGGGTCATTCCAGGTTTCATCAGAGACCCTGAAGTAGTTGTAAAGAATTTCCCAGTTTTTTTTTTTGTTTTTGAAATTCCTTTTTATAGTGGGTTTGAGCTGATTCTCGCTGCCATGTTTATGCCAGTCTAGACACACTTGATTCCCTTACGGAGACATATCAATACATAGGTTTTAAGATTCTTACTAGTCAGATATATTCCTCTGCGGGAAATATGGGGTTTTGAGTCCCTTTCACTGAGGAAGGTGTAGGTCTTGTCTATTCCATAGTTGGTTTTTGGAACGGTACCTGTGCTTATATCAAACTCTGGTTTTATGCATCACCCCACCTCTCCTTCCCCCTTAAGCAGGCATAAGAGTGTTTTCTAAATGTGAGACACTGTTCTCTTTCCTAACTCAGTTCAAGTGTAGCCATGTTTACAGGATCTTCATAAGTGATATCTTATGATAAGTTTCTTTTTCTCTGTGACATATTTCACTTAGAATCATCGTACCTGAATCCACCCATTTTGCTGCTACCGGTCTTATGACATTGATTTCATGGCTGAGGGATATTCCATCGTACGTAAGTACCACAATTTTTTGAACCATTTTTATATTTCCTGGGATATTTAAGGTGTACCCAAGTTGAGGTCCTTGTAAGCAGTGCAGCCCTAAATTTTGGGGTGGCTCTGTCTTATTGATTTTCAGTTTTCCCAAGGTATATTCCCTACACTGGAAGTGCCCTTGGCTCTGTAGCTCTGTTCTTTACTTGTTTTAGAGAACACAATGTACTCCTCCAGAGAGGCAGTTGGCAATTTACATCCCGCCCATCAGCATAACAAAGCTCCCTGTTCTCCAGGACCTGTCTTGCCTTTCTGGTTTTTACACATTTTGTGGATGTCCCTTTTGACCGGTGGGAAGTGATACTTCTCTGTAGTGCAGATTTGCATTGCCCGCTTGCTTGCTTGGCCAAAAAGGGCATATGCGTTTTCTCCTGAATATATTCAGGAGAAAACGCATACGCCCTTTTTGGCCAAGTGCATCATTGTCGAAGTTGTGCCCCTCTTCCTGTGCTTTAAAGGCGATTCCAACGTACCTCTTGAAATCTGTTTCCTGCTATTCTGCCTCGCTTTCAAGTCCGCCTCCTTGCCTTCCCTCAACAGATTTTTGGATGATAGTTGTCATTTATTACTCGGCCAGTTTGTGAATTTCTGTGTCCCTGTGCTCCATTTTTCAACACGTTTTTTGTGAGCTGACCGCCAGTCCAAAATTTTGGTTCAGGACCTATGATGGTTCCCGGTGAGGGGCTGAGACTTTGGTTAATTCTTCTTCCTGCAGGGAAGTTAGAGTGATATGTGCCCGTCCAAATGCCTAACAGCTACTCTCTCATTGGTTCTCCCTCTTCCCTTTCATCCTCTGCCAAATTGCAAACCTGTGCGAACCAGGAGGTTAAAGGGGCTATCTCTCCAAGTTGGCAGGTTGATAGTAAAGCAGAGGGAAAGTCAAACCGGAGCACCAGGAGAGGGACTATTCGTTGAGTTTTAGAAACCTTTCGTATTCACAGTGTGTCCGTTCTCTAGGTTTCCTGTACATGTTATAACTGTAGTAATATTCCCTTCAACCTGGAGAGTTGGGACCCATGGAATGGGTGCCATGCATTATTGCTTTAAAGGGTCAGCATTTGCTCACCCAATCTCACCAATCCTCTCAGTCCCAAGTGTCCAGCCTTATGCCACATCCAGCTGTCGTTGTAGATAGGGTCATTCCAGGTTTCCTCAGAGACCCTGAAGGAATTGTAAAGAATTTCCCAGTTTTTTTGTTTTGTTTTTGCAATTCCTTTTTATAGTGGGTTTGAGCTGATTCTCGCTGCCATGTTTGTGCCAGTCTAGACACACTTGATTCCCTTACAGAGACATATCAATACATAGGTTTTAAGATTTTTACTAGTCAGATATATTCCTCTGCGGGAAATATGGGGTTTTGAGTCCCTTTCATTGAGGAAGGTGTAGGTCTTGTCTATTCCATAGTTGGTTTTTGGAACGGTACCTGTGCTTATATCAAACTCTGGTTTCATGCATCACCCCACCTCTCCTTCGCCCTTAAGCAGGCATAAGAGTGTTTTCTAAATGTGAGACACTGTTCTCTTTCCTAACTCAGTTCACGTGTAGCCATGTTTACAGGATCTTCATAAGTGATATCTTATGATAACTTTCTTTTTCTGTGTGACTTATTTCACTTAGAATCATCGTACCTGAATCCACCCATTTTGCTGCTACTGGTCTTAGGACATTGATTTCATGGCTGAGGGATATTCCATAATAGATAAGTACCACAATTTTTTGAACCATTTTTATATTTCCTGGGATATTTAAGGTGTACCCAAGTTGAGGTCCTTGTAAGCAGTGCAGCCCTAAATTTTGGGGTGGCTCTGTCTTATTGATTTTCAGTTTTCCCAAGGTATATTCCCTAGACTGGAAGTGCCCTTGGCTCTGTAGCTCTGTTCTTTACTTGTTTTAGGGAACACAATGCACTCCTCCAGAGAGGCAGTTGGCAATTTACATCCCGCCCATCAGCATAACAAGGCTCCCTGTTCTCCAGGGCCTGTCTTGCCTTTCTGGTTTTTACACATTTTGTGGATGTCCCTTTTGACCGGTGGGAAGTGATACTTCTTTGTAGTGCAGATTTGCATTGCCCGCTTGCTTGCTTGGCCAAAAAGGGCGTATGCGTTTTCTCCTGAATATATTCAGGAGAAAACGCATACGCCCTTTTTGGCCTAGTGCATCATTGTCGAAGTTGTGCCCCTCTTCCTGTGCTTTAAAGGTGATTCCAACGTACCTCTTGAAATCTGTTTCCTGCTATTCTGCCTCGCTTTCAAGTCCGCCTCCGTGCCTTCCCTCAACAGATTTTTGGACGATAGTTTTCCTTATTACTCGGCCAGTTTGTGAATTGCTGTGCCCCTGAGCTCCATTTTTCAACTCGTTTTTGGTGAGCTGACCGCAAGTCCAAAATTTTGGTTCAGGACCTATGATGGTTCCCGGTGGGGGGCTGAGACTTTGGTTAATTCTTCTTCCTGCAGGGAAGTTAGAGTGATATGTGCCCGTCCAAATGCCTAACAGCTACTCTCTCATTGGTTCTCCCTCTTCCCTTTCATCCTCTGCCAAATTGCAAACCTGTGCGAACCAGGAGGTTAAAGGGGCTATCTCTCCAATTTGGGAGGTTGATAGTAAAGCAGATGGAAAGTCAAACCGGAGCACCAGGAGAGGGACTATTCGTTGTGCTTTAGAAACCTTTCGTATTCACAGTGTGTCCGTTCTCTAGGTTTCCCGAACATGTTATAGCTGTAGTAATATTCCCTTCAACCTGGAGAGTTGGGACCCATGGAATGGGTGCCATGCATTATTGCTTTAAAGGGTCTGCATTTGCTCACCCAATCTCACCAATCCTCTCAGTCCCAAGTGTCCAGCCTTATGCCACATCCAGCTGTCGTTGTAGATATGGTCATTCCAGGTTTCATCAGAGACACCGAAGGAATTGTAAAGAATTTCCCAGTTTTTTCGTTTTGTTTTTGAAATTCTTTTTAGAGTGGGTTTGAGTTGATTCTCGCTGCCATGTTTATGCCAGTCTAGACACACTTGATTCCCTTATGGAGACATATCAATACATAGGTTTTAAGATTCTTACTAGTCAGATATATTACTCTGCGGGAAATATGGGGTTTTGTGTCCCTTTCACTGAGGAAGGTGTAGGTCTTGTCTATTCCATAGTTGGTTTTTGGAACGGTACCTGTGCTTATATCAAACTCTGGTTTTATGCATCACCCCACCTCTCCTTCCCCCTTAAGCAGGCATAAGAGTGTTTTCTAAATGTGAGACACTTCTCTCTTTCCTATCTCAGTTCAAGTGTAGCCATGTTTACAGGATCTTCATAAGTGATATCTTATGATAAGTTTCTTTTTCTGTGTGACTTATTTCACTTAGAATCATCGTACCTGAATCCACCCATTTTGCTACTACTAGTCTTATGACATTGATTTCATGGCTGAGGGATATTCCATCGTACGTAAGTACCACAATTTTTTGAACCATTTTTATATTTCCTGGGATATTTAAGGTGTACCCAAGTTGAGGTCCTTGTAAGCAGTGAAGCCCTAGGTTTTGGGGTGGCTCTGTCTTATTGATTTTCAGTTTTCCCAAGGTATATTCCCTAGACTGGAAGTGCCCTTGGCTCTGTAGCTCTGTTCTTTACTTGTTTTAGGGAACACAATGCAGTCCTCCAGAGAGGCAGTTGGCAATTTACATCCTGCCCATCAGCATAACAAGGCTCCCTGTTCTCCAGGGCCTGTCTTGCTTTTCTGGTTTTTACACATTTTTGTGGATGTCCCTTTTGACCAGTGGGAAGTGATACTTCTTTGTATTGCAGATTTACATTGCCCGCTTGCTTGCTTGGCCAAAATGGGCGTATGCGTTTTCTCCTGAATATATTCAGGAGAAAATGCATACACTCTTTTTGGCCAAGTGCATCATTGTAGAAGTTGTGCCCCTCTTCCTGTGCTTTAAAGGAGATTCCAACGTACCTCTTGAAATCTGTTTCCTGCTATTCTGCCTCGCTTTCAAGTACGCCTCATTGCCTTCCCTCAACAGATTTTTGGACGATAGTTGTCCTTTATTACTCGGCCAGTTTGTGAATTGCTGTGCCCCTGAGCTCCATTTTTCAACTCGTTTTTGGTGAGCTGACCGCAAGTGTAAAATTTTGGTTCAGGACCTATGCTGGTTCCCGGTGGGTGGCTGAGACTTTGGTTAATTCTTCTTCCTGCCGGGAAGTTAGAGTGATATGTGCCCGTCCAAATGCCTAACAGCTACTCTCTCATTGGTTCTCCCTCTTCCCTTTCATCCTCTGCCAAATTGGAAACCTATGAGAAGCAGGAGGTTAAAGGGGCTGTCTCTCCAAGTTGGGAGATTGATAGTAAAGCAGATGGAAAGTCAAACTGGAGCACCAGGACAGGGACTATTCTTTGAGTTTTAGAAACGTTTCGTATTCACAGTGGGTCTGTTCTCTAGGTTTCCCGTACATGTTATAACTGTAGTAATATTCCCTTCAACCTGGAGAGTTGGGACCCATGGAATGGGTGCCATGCATTATTGCTTTACAGGGTCTGCATTTGCTCACCCAATCTCACCAATCGTCTCAGTCCCAAGTGTCCCTCCTTATGCCATATCCAGCTGTCATTGTAGATAGGGTCATTCCAGGTTTCATCAGAGACCCTGAAGTAGTTGTAAAGAATTTCCCAGTTTTTTTTTTTTTTGTTTTTGAAATTCCTTTTTATAGTGGGTTTGAGCTGATTCTCGCTGCCATGTTTATGCCAGTCTAGACACACTTGATTCCCTTACAGAGACATATCAATACATAGGTTTTAAGATTCTTACTAGTCAGATATATTCCTCTGCGGGAAATATGGGGTTTTGAGTCCCTTTCACTGAGGAAGGTGTAGGTCTTGTCTATTCCATAGTTGGTTTTTGGAACGGTACCTGTGCTTATATCAAACTCTGGTTTTATGCATCACCCCACCTCTCCTTCCCCATTAAGCAGGCATAAGAGTGTTTTCTAAATGTGAGACACTGTTCTCTTTCCTAACTCAGTTCAAGTGTAGCCATGTTTACAGGATCTTCATAAGTGATATCTTATGATAAGTTTCTTTTTCTCTGTGACTTATTTCACTTAGAATCATCGTACCTGAATCCACCCATTTTGCTGCTACTGGTCTTATGACATTGATTTCATGGCTGAGGGATATTCCATCGTACGTAATTACCACAATATTTTGAACCATTTTTATATTTCCTGGGATATTTAAGGTGTACCCAAGTTGAGGTCCTTGTAAGCATTGCAGCCCTAAATTTTGGGGTTGCTGTGTCTTATTGATTTTCAGTTTTCCCAAGGTATATTCCCTAGACTGGAAGTGCCCTTGGCTCTGTAGCTCTGTTCTTTACTTGTTTTAGAGAACACAATGTACTCCTCCAGAGAGGCAGTTGGCAATTTACAACCCGCCCATCAGCATAACAAGGCTCCCTGTTCTCCAGGACCTGTCTTGCCTTTCTGGTTTTTACACATTTTGTGGATGTCCCTTTTGACCGGTGGGAAGTGATACTTCTCTGTAGTGCAGATTTGCATTGCCCGCTTGCTTGCTTGGCCAAAAAGGGCATATGCGTTTTCTCCTGAATATATTCAGGAGAAAACGCATACGCCCTTTTTGGCCAAGTGCATCATTGTCGAAGTTGGGCCCCTCTTCCTGTGCTTCAAAGGCGATTCCAACGTACATCTTGAAATCTGTTTCCTGCTATTCTGCCTCGCTTTCAAATCCGCCTCCTTGCCTTCCCTCAACAGATTTTTGGACGATAGTTGTCATTTATTACTAGGCCAGTTTGTGAATTTCTGTGCCCCTGTGCTCCATTTTTCAACACGTTTTTTGTGAGCTGACCGCAAGTCCAAAATTTTGGTTCAGGACCTATGATGGTTCCCGCTGGGGGGCTGAGACTTTGGTTAATTCTTCTTCCTGCAGGGAAGTTAGAGTGATATGTGCCCGTCCAAATGCCTAACAGCTACTCTCTCATTGGTTCTCCCTCTTCCCTTTCATCCTCTGCCAAATTGCAAACCTGTGCGAACCAGGAGGTTAAAGGGGCTATCTCTCCAATTTGGGAGGTTGATAGTAAAGCAGAGGGAAAGTCAAACCGGAGCACCAGGAGAGGGACTATTCGTTGAGTTTTAGAAACCTTTCGTATTCACAGTGTGTCCGTTCTCTAGGTTTCCTGTACATGTTATAACTGTAGTAATATTGCCTTCAACCTGGAGAGTTGGGACCCATGGAATGGGTGCCAGGCATTTGTGCTTTAAAGGGTCTGCATTTGCTCACCCAATCTCACCAATCCTCTAAGTCCCACGTGTCCAGCCTTATGCCACATCCAGCTGTCATTTTAGATAGGGTCATTCCAGGTTTCATCAGAGACCCTGAAGGAATTGTAAAGAATATCCCAGTTTTTTTGTTTTGTTTTTGAAATTCCTTTTTATAGTGGGTTTGAGCTGATTCTTGCTGCCATGTTTATGCCAGTCTAGACACACTTGATTCCCTTATGGAGACATATCAATACATAGGTTTTAAGATTCTTACTTGTCAGATATATTCCTCTGCGGGAGATATGGGGTTTTGAGTCCCTTTCACTGAGGAAGGTGTAGGTCTTGTCTATTCCATAGTTGGTTTTTGGAACGGTACCTGTGCTTATATCAAACTCTGGTTTTATGCATCACCCCACCTCTCCTTCGCCCTTAAGCAGGCATAAGAGTGTTTTCTAAATGTGAGACACTGTTCTCTTTCCTAACTCAGTTCAAGTGTAGCCATGTTTACAGGATCTTCATAAGTGATATCTTATGATAAGTTTCTTTTTCTCTGTGACTTATTTCACTTAGAATCATCGTACCTGAATCCACCCATTTTGCTGCTACTGGTCTTATGACATTGATTTCATGGCTGAGGGATATTCCATCATACGTAAGTACCACAATTTTTTGAACCATTTTTATATTTACTGGGATATTTAAGGTGTACCCAAGTTGAGGTCCTTGTAAGCAGTGCAGCCCTAAATTTTGGGGTGGCTCTGTCTTATTGATTTTCAGTTTTCCCAAGGTATATTCCCTAGACTGAAAGTGCCCTTGGCTCTGTAGCTCTGTTGTTTACTTGTTTTAGGGAACACAATGCACTCCTCCAGAGAGGCAGTTGGCAATTTACATCCCGCCCATCAGCATAACAAGGCTCCCTGTTCTCCAGTGCCTGTCTTGCCTTTCTGGTTTTTAAACATTTTGTGGATGTCCCTTTTGACCGGTGGGAAGTGATACTTCTTTGTACTGCAGATTTGCATTTCCCACTTGCTTGCTTGGCCAAAAAGGGCGTATGCATTTTCTCCTGAATATATTCAGGAGAAAATGCATACGCCCTTTTTGTCCAAATGCATCATTGTCGAAGTTGTGTCCCTCTTCCTGTGCTTTAAAGGCGACTCCAACGTACCTCTTGAAATCTGTTTCCTGCTATTCTGCCTCGCTTTCAAGTCCGCCTCGTTGCCTTTCCTCAACAGAGTTTTGGACGATAGTTGTCCTTTATTACTCGGCCAGTTTGTGAATTGCTGTGCCCCTGAGCTCCATTTTTCAACTCGTTTTTGGTGAGCTGACCGCAAGTCCGAAATTTTGGTTCAGGACCTATACTGGTTCCCGGTGGGTGGCTGAGACTTTGGTTAATTCTTCTTCCTGCCGGTAAATTACAGTGATATGTGCCCGTCCAAATGCCTAACAGCTACTCTCTCATTGGTTCTCCCTCTTCCCTTTCATCCTCTGCCAAATTGGCAACCTGTGCGAACCAGGAGGTTAAAGGGGCTGTCTCTCCAAGTTGGGAGGTTGATAGTAAAGCAGATGGAAAGTCAAACCGGAGCACCAGCAGAGGGACTATTCGTTGAGTTTTAGAAACCTTTCGTATTCACAGTGTGTCCATTCTCTAGGTTTCTCGTACATGTTATAACTGTAGTAATATTCCCTTCAACCTGGAGAGTTGGGACCCATGGAATGGGTGCCATGCATTATTGCTTTAAAGGGTCTGCATTTGCTCACCCAATCTCACCAATCCTCTCAGTCCCAAGTGTCCAGCCTTATGCCACATCCAGCTGTCGTTGTAGATAGGGTCATTCCAGGTTTCCTCAGAGACCCTGAAGGAATTGTAAAGAATTTCCCAGTTTTTTTGTTTTGTTTTTGCAATTCCTTTTTATAGTGGGTTTGAGCTGATTCTCGCTGCCATGTTTGTGCCAGTCTAGACACACTTGATTCCCTTACAGAGACATATCAATACATAGGTTTTAAGATTTTTACTAGTCAGATATATTCCTCTGCGGGAAATATGGGGTTTTGAGTCCCTTTCATTGAGGAAGGTGTAGGTCTTGTCTATTCCATAGTTGGTTTTTGGAACGGTACCTGTGCTTATATCAAACTCTGGTTTCATGCATCACCCCACCTCTCCTTCCCCCTTAAGCAGGCATAAGAGTGTTTTCTAAATGTGAGACACTGTTCTCTTTCCTAACTCAGTTCACGTGTAGCCATGTTTACAGGATCTTCATAAGTGATATCTTATGATAACTTTCTTTTTCTGTGTGACTTATTTCACTTAGAATCATCGTACCTGAATCCACCCATTTTGCTGCTACTGGTCTTAGGACATTGATTTCATGGCTGAGGGATATTCCATAATAGGTAAGTACCACAATTTTTTGAACCATTTTTATATTTCCTGGGATATTTAAGGTGTACCCAAGTTGAGGTCCTTGTAAGCAGTGCAGCCCTAAATTTTGGGGTGGCTCTGTCTTATTGATTTTCAGTTTTCCCAAGGTATATTCCCTAGACTGGAAGTGCCCTTGGCTCTGTAGCTCTGTTCTTTACTTGTTTTAGGGAACACAATGCACTCCTCCAGAGAGGCAGTTGGCAATTTACATCCCGCCCATCAGTATAACAAGGCACCCTGTTCTCCAGGGCCTGTCTTGCCTTTCTGGTTTTTACACATTTTGTGGATGTCCCTTTTGACCGGTGGGAAGTGATACTTCTTTGTAGTGCAGATTTCCATTGCCCGCTTGCTTGCTTGGCCAAAAAGGGCGTATGTGTTTTCTCCTGAATATATTCAGGAGAAAACGCATACGCCCTTTTTGGCCTAGTGCATCATTGTCGAAGTTGTGCCCCTCTTCCTGTGCTTTAAAGGTGATTCCAACGTACCTCTTGAAATCTGTTTCCTGCTATTCTGCCTCGCTTTCAAGTCCGCCTCCGTGCCTTCCCTCAACAGATTTTTGGACGATAGTTGTCCTTTATTACTCGGCCAGTTTGTGAATTGCTGTGCCCCTGAGCTCCATTTTTCAACTCGCTTTTGGTGAGCTGACCGCAAGTCCAAAATTTTGGTTCAGGACCTATGATGGTTCCCGGTGGGGGGCTGAGACTTTGGTTAATTCTTCTTCCTGCAGGGAAGTTAGAGTGATATGTGCCCGTCCAAATGCCTAACAGCTACTCTCTCATTGGTTCTCCCTCTTCCCTTTCATCCTCTGCCAAATTGCAAACCTGTGCGAACCAGGAGGTTAAAGGGGCTATCTCTCCAATTTGGGAGGTTGATAGTAAAGCAGATGGAAAGTCAAACCGGAGCACCAGGTGAGGGACTATTCGTTGTGGTTTAGAAACCTTTCGTATTCACAGTGTGTCCGTTCTCTAGGTTTCCCGAACATGTTATACCTGTAGTAATATTCCCTTCAACCTGGAGAGTTGGGACCCATGGAATGGGTGCCATGCATTATTGCTTTAAAGGGTCTGCATTTGCTCACCCAATCTCACCAATCCTCTCAGTCCCAAGTGTCCAGCCTTATGCCACATCCAGCTGTCGTTGTAGATAGGGTCATTCCAGGTTTCATCAGAGACACCGAAGGAATTGTAAAGAATTTCCCAGTTTTTTCGTTTTGTTTTTGAAATTCTTTTTAGAGTGGGTTTGAGTTGATTCTCGCTGCCATGTTTATGCCAGTCTAGACACACTTGATTCCCTTATGGAGACATATCAATACATAGGTTTTAAGATTCTTACTAGTCAGATATATTCCTCTGCGGGAAATATGGGGTTTTGTGTCCCTTTCACTGAGGAAGGTGTAGGTCTTGTCTATTCCATAGTTGGTTTTTGGAACGGTACCTGTGCTTATATCAAACTCTGGTTTTATGCATCACCCCACCTCTCCTTCCCCCTTAAGCAGGCATAAGAGTGTTTTCTAAATGTGAGACACTTCTCTCTTTCCTAACTCAGTTCAAGTGTAGCCATGTTTACAGGATCTTCATAAGTGATATCTTATGATAAGTTTCTTTTTCTGTGTGACTTATTTCACTTAGAATCATCGTACCTGAATCCACCCATTTTGCTACTACTAGTCTTTTGACATTGATTTCATGGCTGAGGGATATTCCATCGTACGTAAGAACCACAATTTTTTGAACCATTTTTATATTTCCTGGGATATTTAAGGTGTACCCCAGTTGAGGTCCTTGTAAGCAGTGAAGCCCTAGGTTTTGGGGTGGCTCTGTCTTATTGATTTTCAGTTTTCCCAAGGTATATTCCCTAGACTGGAAGTGCCCTTGGCTCTGTAGCTCTGTTCTTTACTTGTTTTAGGGAACACAATGCACTCCTCCAGAGAGGCAGTTGGCAATTTACATCCCGCCCATCAGCATAACAAGGCTCCCTGTTCTCCAGGGCCTGTCTTGCTTTTCTGGTTTTTACACATTTTTGTGGATGTCCCTTTTGACCAGTGGGAAGTGATACTTCTTTGTATTGCAGATTTACATTGCCCGCTTGCTTGCTTGGCCAAAATGGGCGTATGCGTTTTCTCCTGAATATATTCAGGAGAAAATGCATACACTCTTTTTGGCCAAGTGCATCATTGTAGAAGTTGTGCCCCTCTTCCTGTGCTTTAAAGGAGATTCCAACGTACCTCTTGAAATCTGTTTCCTGCTATTCTGCCTCGCTTTCAAGTACGCCTCATTGCCTTCCCTCAACAGATTTTTGGACGATAGTTGTCCTTTATTACTCGGCCAGTTTGTGAATTGCTGTGCCCCTGAGCTCCATTTTTCAACTCGTTTTTGGTGAGCTGACCGCAAGTGTAAAATTTTGGTTCAGGACCTATGCTGGTTCCCGGTGGGTTGCTGAGACTTTGGGTAATTCTTCTTCCTGCCGGGAAGTTAGAGTGATATGTGCCTGTCCAAATGCCTAACAGCTACTCTCTCATTGGTTCTCCCTCTTCCCTTTCATCCTCTGCCAAATTGGAAACCTGTGCGAAGCAGGAGGTTAAAGGGGCTGTCTCTCCAAGTTGGGACATTGATAGTAAAGCAGATGGAAAGTCAAACTGCAGCACCAGGACAGGGACTATTCTTTGAGTTTTAGAAACGTTTCGTATTCACAGTGGGTGTGTTCTCTAGGTTTCCCGTACATGTTATAACTGTAGTAATATTCCCTTCAACCTGGAGAGTTGGGACCCATGGAATGGGTGCCATGCATTATTGCTTTACAGGGTCTGCATTTGCTCACCCAATCTCACCAATCGTCTCAGTCCCAAGTGTCCCTCCTTATGCCATATCCAGCTGTCATTGTAGATAGGGTCATTCCAGGTTTCATCAGAGACCCTGAAGTAGTTGTAAAGAATTTCCCAGTTTTTTTTTTTGTTTTTGAAATTGCTTTTTATAGTGGGTTTGAGCTGATTCTCGCTGCCATGTTTATGCCAGTCTAGACACACTTGATTCCCTTACAGAGACATATCAATACATAGGTTTTAAGATTCTTACTAGTCAGATATATTCCTCTGCAGGAAATATGGTGTTTTGAGTCCCTTTCACTGAGGAAGGTGTAGGTCTTGTCTATTCCATAGTTGGTTTTTGGAACGGTACCTGTGCTTATATCAAACTCTGGTTTTATGCATCACCCCACCTCTCCTTCCCCATTAAGCAGGCATAAGAGTGTTTTCTAAATGTGAGACACTGTTCTCTTTCCTAACTCAGTTCAAGTGTAGCCATGTTTACAGGATCTTCATAAGTGATATCTTATGATAACTTTCTTTTTCTGTGTGACTTATTTCACTTAGAATCATCGTACCTGAATCCACCCATTTTGCTGCTACTGGTCTTATGACATTGATTTCATGGCTGAGGGATATTCCATCGTACGTAAGTACCACAATTTTTTGAACCATTTTTATATTTCCTGGGATATTTAAGGTGTACCCAAGTTGAGGTCCTTGTAAGCAGTGCAGCCCTAAATTTTGGGGTTGCTGTGTCTTATTGATTTTCAGTTTTCCCAAGGTATATTCCCTAGACTGGAAGTGCCCTTGGCTCTGTAGCTCTGTTCTTTACTTGTTTTAGAGAACACAATGTACTCCTCCAGAGAGGCAGTTGGCAATTTACATCCCGCCCATCAGCATAACAAGGCTCCCTGTTCTCCAGGACCTGTCTTGCCTTTCTGGTTTTTACACATTTTGTGGATGTCCCTTTTGACCGGTGGGAAGTGATACTTCTCTGTAGTGCAGATTTGCATTGCCCGCTTGCTTGCTTGGCCAAAAAGGGCATATGCGTTTTCTCCTGAATATATTCAGGAGAAAACGCATACACCCTTTTTGGCCAAGTGCATCATTGTCGAAGTTGGGCCCCTCTTCCTGTGCTTCAAAGGCGATTCCAACGTACATCTTGAAATCTGTTTCCTGCTATTCTGCCTCGCTTTCAAGTCCGCCTCCTTGCCTTCCCTCAACAGATTTTTGGACGATAGTTGTCATTTATTACTAGGCCAGTTTGTGAATTTCTGTGCCCCTGTGCTCCATTTTTCAACACGTTTTTTGTGAGCTGACCGCAAGTCCAAAATTTTGGTTCAGGACCTATGATGGTTCCCGGTGGGGGGCTGAGACTTTGGTTAATTCTTCTTCCTGCAGGGAAGTTAGAGTGATATGTGCCCGTCCAAATGCCTAACAGCTACTCTCTCATTGGTTCTCCCTCTTCCCTTTCATCCTCTGCCAAATTGCAAACCTGTGCGAACCAGGAGGTTAAAGGGGCTATCTCTCCAAGTTGGGAGGTTGATAGTAAAGCAGAGGGAAAGTCAAACCGGAGCACAAGGAGAGGGACTATTCGTTGAGTTTTAGAAACCTTTCGTATTCACAGTGTGTCCGTTCTCTAGGTTTCCTGTACATGTTATAACTGTAGTAATATTGCCTTCAACCTGGAGAGTTGGGACCCATGGAATGGGTGCCAGGCATTTGTGCTTTAAAGGGTCTGCATTTGCTCACCCAATCTCACCAATCCTCTAAGTCCCACGTGTCCAGCCTTATGCCACATCCAGCTGTCATTTTAGATAGGGTCATTCCAGGTTTCATCAGAGACCCTGAAGGAATTGTAAAGAATTTCCCAGTTTTTTTGTTTTGTTTTTGAAATTCCTTTTTATAGTGGGTTTGAGCTGATTCTTGCTGCCATGTTTATGCCAGTCTAGACACACTTGATTCCCTTACAGAGACATATCAATACATAGGTTTTAAGATTCTTACTAGTCAGATATATTCCTCTGCGGGAAATATGGGGTTTTGAGTCCCTTTCACTGAGGAAGGTGTAGGTCTTGTCTATTCCATAGTTGGTTTTTGGAACGGTACCTGTGCTTATATCAAACTCTGGTTTTATGCATCACCCCACCTCTCCTTCCCCCTTAAGCAGGCATAAGAGTGTTTTCTAAATGTGAGACACTGTTCTCTTTCCTAATTCAGTTCAAGTATAGCCATGTTTACAGGATCTTCATAAGTGATATCTTATGATAAGTTTCTTTTTCTGTGTGAGTTATTTCACTTAGAATCATCGTACCTGAATCCACCCATTTTGCTGCTACTGGTCTTATGACATTGATTTCATGGCTGAGGTATATTCCATCATACGTAAGTACCACAATTTTTTGAACCATTTTTATATTTCCTGGGATATTTAAGGTGTACCCAAGTTGAGGTCCTTGTAAGCAATGCAACCCTAAATTTTGGGGTGGCTCTGTCTTATTGATTTTCAGTTTTCCCAAGGTATATTCCCTAGACTGAAAGTGCCCTTGGCTCTGTAGCTCTGTTGTTTACTTGTTTTAGGGAACACAATGCACTCCTCCAGAGAGGCAGTTGGCAATTTACATCCCGCCCATCAGCATAACAAGGCTCCCTGTTCTCCAGGGCCTGTCTTGCCTTTCTGGTTTTTAAACATTTTGTGGATGTCCCTTTTGACCGGTGGGAAGTGATACTTCTTTGTAGTGCAGATTTGCATTGCCCGCTTGCTTGCTTGGCCAAAAAGGGCGTATGCGTTTTCTCCTGAATATATTCAGGAGAAAACGCATACGCCCTTTTTGGCCAAATGCATCATTGTCGAAGTTGTGTCCCTCTTCCTGTGCTTTAAAGGCGACTCCAACGTACCTCTTGAAATCTGTTTCCTGCTATTCTGCCTCGCTTTCAAGTCCGCCACGTTGCCTTTCCTCAACAGAGTTTTGGACGATAGTTGTCCTTTATTACTCGGCCAGTTTTTGAATTGCTGTGCCCCTGAGCTCCATTTTTCAACTCGTTTTTGGTGAGCTGACCGCAAGTCCAAAATTTTGGTTCAGGACCTATACTGGTTCCCGGTGGGTGGCTGAGACTTTGCTTAATTCTTCTTCCTGCCGGGAAATTACAGTGATATGTGCCCGTCCAAATGCCTAACAGCTACTCTCTCATTGGTTCTCCCTCTTCCCTTTCATCCTCTGCCAAATTGGCAACCTGTGCGAACCAGGAGGTTAAAGGGGCTGTCTCTCCAAGTTGGGAGGTTGATAGTAAAACAGATGGAAAGTCAAACCGGAGCACCAGCAGAGGGACTATTCGTTGAGTTTTAGAAACCTTTCGTATTCACAGTGTGTCCATTCTCTAGGTTTCTCGTACATGTTATAACTGTAGTAATATTCCCTTCAACCTGGAGAGTTGGGACCCATGGAATGGTTGCCATGCATTATTGCTTTAAAGGGTCTGCATTTGCTCACCCAATCTCACCAATCCTCTCAGTCCCAAGTGTCCAGCCTTATGCCACATCCAGCTGTCGTTGTAGATAGGGTCATTCCAAGTTTCCTCAGAGACCCTGAAGGAATTGTAAAGAATTTCCCAGTTTTTTGTTTTGTTTTTGCAATTCCTTTTTATAGTGGGTTTGAGCTGATTCTCGCTGCCATGTTTGTGCCAGTCTAGACACACTTGATTCCCTTACAGAGACATATCAATACATAGGTTTTAAGATTTTTACTAGTCAGATATATTCCTCTGAGGGAAATATGGGGTTTTGAGTCCCTTTCACTGAGGAAGGTGTAGGTCTTGTCTATTCCATAGTTGGTTTTTGGAACGGTACCTGTGCTTATATCAAACTCTGGTTTCATGCATCACCACACCTCTCCTTCCCCCTTAAGCAGGCATAAGAGTGTTTTCTAAATGTGAGACACTGTTCTCTTTCCTAACTCAGTTCAAGTGTAGCCATGTTTACAGGATCTTCATAAGTGATATCTTATGATAACTTTCTTTTTCTGTGTGACTTATTTCACTTAGAATCATCGTACCTGAATCCACCCATTTTGCTGCTACTGGTCTTATGACATTGATTTCATGGCTGAGGGATATTCCATCATACGTAAGTACCACAATTTTTTGAACCATTTTTATATTTCCTGGGATATTTAAGGTGTACCCAAGTTGAGGTCCTTGTAAGCAGTGCAGCCCTAAATTTTGGGGTGGCTCTGTCTTATTGATTTTCAGTTTTCCCAAGGTATATTCCCTAGACTGGAAGTGCCCTTGGCTCTGTAGCTCTGTTCTTTACTTGTTTTAGGGAACACAATGCACTCCTCCAGAGAGGCAGTTGGCAATTTACATCCCGCCCATCAGTATAACAAGGCTCCCTGTTCTCCAGGGCCTGTCTCGCCTTTCTGGTTTTTACACATTTTGTGGATGTCCCTTTTGACCGGTGGGAAGTGATACTTCTTTGTAGTGCAGATTTGCATTGCCCGCTTGCTTGCTTGGCCAAAAAGGGCGTATGCGTTTTCTCCTGAATATATTCAGGAGAAAACGCATACGCCCTTTTTGCCCAAGTGCATCATTGTCGAAGTTGTGCGCCTCTTCCTGTGCTTTAAAGGCGATTCCAACGTACCTCTTGAAATCTGTTTCCTGCTATTCTGCCTCGCTTTCAAGTCCGCCTCGGTGCCTTCCCTCAACAGATTTTTAGACGATAGTTGTCCTTTATTACTCGGCCAGTTTGTGAATTGCTGTGCCCCTGAGCTCCATTTTTCAACTCGTTTTTGGTGAGCTGACCGCAAGTCCAAAATTTTGGTTCAGGACCTATACTGGTTGCCGGTTGGTGGCTGAGACTTTGGTTAATTCCTCTTCCTGCCTGGAAATTACAGTGATATGTGCCCGTCCAAATGCCTAACAGCTACTCTCTCATTGGTTCTCCCTCTTCCCTTTCATCCTCTGCCAAATTGGCAACCTGTGCGAACCAGGAGGTTAAAGGGGCTGTCTCTCCAAGTTGGGAGGTTGATAGTAAAGCAGATGGAAAGTCAAACCGGAGCACCAGGAGAGGGACTATTCGTTGAGTTTTAGAAACCTTTCGTATTCACAGTGTGTCCGTTCTCTATGTTTCCCGAACATGTTATAGCTGTAGTAATATTCCCGTCAACCTGGAGAGTTGGGACCCGTGGAATGGGTGCCATGCATTATTGCTTTAAAGGGTCTGCATTTGCTCACCCAATCTCACCAATCCTCTCAGTCCCAAGTGTCCAGCCTTATGCCACATCCAACTGTCGTTGTAGATAGGGTCATTCCAGGTTTCATCAGAGACACTGAAGGAATTGTAAAGAATTTCCCAGTTTTTTCGTTTTGTTTTTTAAATTCCTTTTTAGAGTGGGTTTGAGTTGATTCTCGCTGCCATGTTTATGCCAGTCTAGACACACTTGATTCCCTTATGGAGACATATCAATACATAGGTTTTAAGATTCTTACTAGTCAGATATATTCCTCTGCGGGAAATATGGGGTTTTGAGTCCCTTTCACTGAGGAAGGTGTAGGTCTTGTCTATTCCATAGTTGGTTTTTGGAACGGTACCTGTGCTTATATCAAACTCTGGTTTTATGCACCACCCCACCTCTCCTTCCCCCTTAAGCAGGCATAAGAGTGTTTTATAAATGTGAGACACTTCTCTCTTTCCTAACTCAGTTCAAGTGTAGCCATGTTTACAGGATCTTCATAAGTGATATCTTATGATAAGTTTCTTTTTCTGTGTGACTTATTTCACTTAGAATCATCGTACCTGAATCCACCCATTTTGCTGCTACTGGTCTTATGACATTGATTTCATGGCTGAGGGATATTCCATCGTACGTAAGTACCACAATTTTTTGAACCATTTTTATATTTCCTGGGATATTTAAGGTGTACCCAAGTTGAGGTCCTTGTAAGCAGTGCAGCCCTAGGTTTTGTGGTGGCTCTGTCTTATTGATTTTCAGTTTTCCCAAGGTATATTCCCTAGACTGGAAGTGCCCTTGGCTCTGTAGCTCTGTTCTTTACTTGTTTTAGGGAACACAATGCACTCCTCCAGAGAGGAAGTTGGCAATTTACATCCCGCCCATCAGCATAACAAGGCTCCCTGTTCTCCAGGGCCTGTCTTGCTTTTCTGGTTTTTACACATTTTATTGGATGTCCCTTTTGACCGGTGGGAAGTGATACTTCTTTGTAGTGCAGATTTACATTGCCCGCTTGCTTGCTTGGCCAAAAAGAGCGTATGCGTTTTCTCCTGAATATATTCAGGAGAAAATGCATACGCTCTTTTTGGCCAAGTGCATCATTGTCGAAGTTGTGCCCCTCTTCCTGTGCTTTAAAGGCGATTCCAACGTACCTCTTGAAATCTGTTTCCTGCTATTCTGCCTCGCTTTCAAGTACGCCTCATTGCCTTCCCTCAACAGATTTTTGGACGATAGTTGTCCTTTATTACTCGGCCAGTTTGTGAATTGCTGTGCCCCTGAGCTCCATTTTTGGACTCGTTTTTGGTGAGCTGACCGCAAGTCCAAAATTTTGGTTCAGGACCTATACTGGTTCCCGGTGGGTGGCTGAGAATTTGGTTAATTCTTCTTCCTGCCTGGAAATTACAGTGATATGTGCCCGTCCAAATGCCTAACAGCTACTCTCTCATTGGTTCTCCCTCTTCCCTTTCATCCTCTGCCAAATTGGCAACGTGTGCGAACCAGGAGGGTAAAGGGGCTGTCTCTCGAAGTTGGGAGGTTGATAGTAAAGCAGATGGAAAGTCAAACCGGAGCACCAGGAGAGGGACTATTCGTTGAGTTTTAGAAACCTTTGGTATTCACATTGTGTCCGTTCTCTAGGTTTCCCGTACATGTTATAGCTGTAGTAATATTCCCTTCAACCTGGAGAGTTGGGACCCATGGAATGGGTGCCAGGCATTTGTGCTTTAAAGGGTCTGCATTTGCTCACCCAATCTCACCAATCGTCTCAGTCCCAAGTGTCCCTCCTTATGCCACATCCTGCTGTCATTGTAGATAGGGTCATTCCAGGTTTCATCAGAGACCCTGAAGGAATTGTAAAGAATTTCCCAGTATTTTTGTTTTGTTTTTGAAATTCCTTTTTATAGTGGGTTTGAGCTGATTCTCGCTGCCATGTTTATGGCAGTCTAGACACACTTGATTCCCTTACGGAGACATATCAATACATAGGTTTTAAGATTCTTACTAGTCAGATATATTCTTCTTCGGGAACTATGGGGTTTGAGTCCCTTTCACCGAGGAAGGTGTAGGTCTTTTCTATTCCATAGTTGGTTTTTGGAACGGTACCTGTGCTTATATCAAACTCTGGTTTTATGCATCACCCCACTTCTCCTTCCCCCTTAAGCAGGCATAAGAGTGTTTTCTAAATGTGAGACACTGTTCTCTTTCCTAACTCAGTTCAAGTGTAGCCATGTTTACAGGATCTTCATAAGTGATATTTTATGATAAGTTTCTTTTTCTGTGTGACTTATTTCACTTAGAATCATCGTACCTGAATCCACCCATTTTGCTGCTACTGGTCTTATGACATTGATTTCATGGCTGAGGGATATTCCATCGTACGTAAGTACCACAATTTTTTGAACCATTTTTATATTTACTGGGATATTTAAGGTGTACCCAAGTTGAGGTCCTTGTAAGCAGTGCAGCCCTAAATATTGGGGTGGCTCTGTCTTATTCATTTTCAGTTTTCCCAAGGTATATTCCCTAGACTGGAAGTGCCCTTGGCTCTGTAGCTCTGTTGTTTACTTGTTTTAGGGAACACAATGCACTCCTCCAGAGAGGCAGTTGGCAATTTACATCCCGCCCATCAGCATAACAAGGCTCCCTGTTCTCCAGGGCCTGTCTTGCCTTTCTGGTTTTTACACATTTTGTGGATGTCCCTTTTGACCGGTGGGAAGTGATACTTCTTTGTAGTGCAGATTTGCATTGCCCGCTTGCTTGCTTGGCCAAAAAGGGCGTATGCGTTTTCTCCTGAATATATTCAGGAGAAAACGCATACGCCCTTTTTGGCCAAGTGCATCATTGTCGAAGTTGTGCCCCTCTTCCTGTGCTTTAAAGGCGATTCCAACGTACCTCTTGACATCTGTTTCATGCTATTCTGCCTCGCTTTCAAGTCCGCCTCGTTGCTTTCCCTCAACAGAATTTTGGACCATAGTTGTCCTTTATTACTCGTCCAGTTTGTGAATTGCTGTGCCCCTGAGCTCCATTTTTCAACTCGTTTTTGGTGAGCTGACCGCAAGTGTAAAATTTTGGTTCAGGACCTATGCTGGTTCCCGGTGGGTGGCTGAGATTTGGTTAATTCTTCTTCCTGCCGGGAAGTTAGAGTGATATGTGCCCGTCCAAATGCCTAACAGCTACTCTCTCATTGGTTCTCCCTCTTCCCTTTCATCCTCTGCCAAATTGGCAACCTGTGAGAACCAGGAGTTTACAGGGGCTGTCTCTCCATGTTGGGAGGTTGATAGTAAAGCAGATGGAAAGTAAAACCGGAGCACAAGGAGAGGGACTATTCGTTGAGTTTTAGAAACCTTTCGTGTTCACAGTGTGTCCGTTCTCTAGGTTTCCCATACATGTTATAACTATAATAATATTCCCATCAACCTGGAGAGTTGGGACCCATGGAATGGGTGACATGCATTATTGCTTTAAAGGGTCTGCATTTGCTCACCCAATCTCACCAATCCTCTCAGTCCCAAGTGTCCAGCCTTATGCCACATCCAGGTGTCGTTGTAGAAAGGGTCATTCCAGGTTTCATCAGACACCCTGAAGGAATTGCAAAGAATTTCCCAGTTTTTTTGTTTTGTTTTTGAAATTCCTTTTTATAGTGGGTTTGAGCTGATTCTCGCTGCCATGTTTATGCCAGTCTAGACACACTTGATTCCCTTACGGAGACATATCAATACATAGGTTTTAAGATTCTTACTAGTCAGATATATTCCTCTGCGGGAAATATGGGGTTTTGAGTCCCTTTCACTGAGGAAGGTGTAGGTCTTGTCTATTCCATAGTTGGTTTTTGGAACGGTACCTGTGCTTATATCAAACTCTGGTTTTAGGCATCACCCCACCTCTCCTTCCCCCTTAAGCAGGCATAAGGGTGTTTTCTAAATGTGAGACACTGCTCTCTTTCCTAACTCAGTTCAAGTGTAGCCATGTTTACAGGATCTTCATAAGTGATATCTTATGATAAGTTTCTCTTTCTGTGTGACTTATTTCACTTAGAATCATCGTACCTGAATCCACCCATTTTGCTGCTACTGGTCTTATGACATTGATTTCATGGCTGAGGGATATTCCATCGTACGTAAGTACCACAATTTTTTGAACCATTTTCATATTTCCTGGGATATTTAAGGAGTACCCAAGTTGAGGTCCTTGTAAGCAGTGCAGCCCTAGGTTTTGGGGTGGCTCTGTCTTATTGATTTTCAGTTTTCCCAAGGTATATCCCCTAGACTGGAAGTGCCCTTGGCTCTGTAGCTCTGTTCTTTACTTGTTTTAGGGAACACAATGCACTCCTCCAGAGATGCAGTTGGCAATTTACATCCCGCCCATCAGCATAACCAGGCTCCCTGTTCTCCAGGGCCTGTCTTGCCTTTCTGGTTTTTACACATTTTGTGGATGTCCCTTTTGACCGGTGGGAAGTGATACTTCTTTGTAGTGCAGATTTGCATTGCCCGCTTGCTTGCTTGGCCAAAAAGGTCGTATGCGTTTTCTCCTGGAGAAAACGCCTACACCCTTTTTGGCCAAGTGCATCATTTTCGTAGTTGTGCCCCTCTTCCTGTGCTTTAAAGGCGATTCCAACGTACCTCTTGAAATCTGTTTCCTGCTATTCTGCCTCGCTTTCAAGTCCGCATCGTTGCCTTCCCTCAACAGATTTTTGGACGATAGTTGTCCTTTATTACCCGGCAGTTTCTGAATTGCTGTGCCCCTGAGCTCCATTTTTCAACTCGTTTTTTGTGAGCTGACCGCAAGTCCAAAATTTTGGTTCAGGACCTATGCTGGTTCCCGATGGGGGGCTGAGACTTTGGTTAATTCTTCTTCCTGCTGGGAAGTTAGAGTGATATGTGCCCGTCCAAATGCCTAACAGCTACTCTCTCATTGGTTCTCCCTCTTCCCTTTCATCCTCTGCCAAATTGGAAAACTGTGCGAACCAGGAGATTAAAGGGGCTGTCTCTCCAAGTTGGGAGATTGATAGTAAAGCAGATGGAAATTCAAACCAGAGCACCAGGAGAGGGACTATTCGTTGAGTTTTAGAAACCTTTCGTATTCACAGTGTGTCCGTTCTCTAGGTTTCCCGTACATGTTATAACTGTAGTAATATTCCCTTCAACCTGGAGAGTTGGGACCCATGGAATGGGTGCCATGCATTATTGCTTTAAAGGGTCTGCATTTGCTCACCCAATCTCAACAATCGTCTCAGTCCCAAGTGTCCAGCCTTATGCCACATCCAGCTGTCGTTGTAGATAGGGTCATTCCAGGTTTCATCAGAGACCCTGAAGGAATTGGAAAGAATTTCCCAGTTTTTTTGTTTTGTTTTTGCAATTGCTTTTTATAGTGGGTTTGAGCTGATTCTCACTGCCATGTTTATGCCAGTCTAGACACACTTGATTCCCTTACGGAGACATATCAATACATAGGTTTTAAGATTCTTTCTAGTCTGATATATTCCTCTGCGGGAAATATGGGGTTTTGAGACCCTTTCACTGAGGAAGGTGTAGGTCTTGTCTATTCCATAGTTGGTTTTTGGAACGGTACCTGTGCTTATATCAAACTCTGGTTTTATGCATCACCCCACCTCTCCTTCCCCCTTAAGCAGGCATAAGAGTGTTTTCTAAATGTGAGACTCTGTTCTCTTTCCTAACTCAGTTCAAGTGTAGCCATGTTTACAGGATCTTCATAAGTGATATCTTATGATAAGTTTCTTTTTCTGTGTGACTTATTTCACTTAGAATCATCGTACCTGAATCCACCAATTTTGCTGCTACTGGTCTTATGACATTGATTTCATGGCTGAGGGATATTCCATCGTACATAAGTACCACAATTTTTAGAACCATTTTTATATTTCCTGGG
The DNA here is from genome assembly GCF_949752795.1 of Hyperoodon ampullatus. Lineage (NCBI taxonomy): Eukaryota > Metazoa > Chordata > Mammalia > Artiodactyla > Ziphiidae > Hyperoodon > Hyperoodon ampullatus. The sequence continues at coordinate 609,864 of NW_027640796.1, read as the reverse complement.
ATACTTAAGGTGTATCCAAGTTGAGGTCCTTGGAAGCAGTGCAGCCCTAAATTTTGGGGTGGCTCTGTCTTATTGATTTTCAGTTTTAACAAGGTATATTCCCTACACTGGAAGTGCCCTTGGCTCTGTAGCTCTGTTGTTTACTTGTTTTAGGGAACACAATGCACTCCTCCAGAGAGGCAGTTGGCAATTTACATCCCGCCCATCAGCATAACAAGGCTCCCTGTTCTCCAGGGCCTGTCTTGCCTTTCTGGTTTTTACACATTTTGTGGATGTCCCTTTTGACCGGTGGGAAGTGATACTTCTTTGTAGTGCAGATTTGCATTGCCCGCTTGCTTGCTTGGCCAAAAAGGGCGTATGCGTTTTCTCCTGAATATATTCAGGAGAAAACGCATATGCCCTTTTTGGCCAAGTGCATCATTGTCGAAGTGGTGCCCCTCTTCCTGTGCTTTAAAGGCGATTCCAACGTACCTCATGAAATCTGTTTCCTGCTATTCTGCCTCACTTTCAAGTCTGCATCATTGCCTTCCCTCAACAGAGTTTTGGATGATAGTTGTCCTTTATTACTTCGCCAGTTTGTGAATTGCTGTGCCCCTGAGCTCCATTTTTCAACTCGTTTTTGGTCAGCTGATCGGAAGTCCAAAATTTTGGTTCAGGACCTATACTGGTTCCCGGTGGGTGGCTGAGACTTTGGTTAATTCTTCTTCCTTCCGGGAAGTTAGAGTGATATGTGCCCGTCTAAATGCCTAACAGCTACTCTCTCATTGGTTCTCCCTCTTCCCTTTCATCCTCTGCCAAATTGGCAACCTGTGCGAACCAGGAGGTTAAAGGGGCTGTCTCTCCAAGTTGGGAGGTTTATAGTAAAGCAGATGGAAAGTCAAACTGGAGCACCAGGAGAGGGACTATTCGTTGAGTTTTAGAAACCTTTGGTATTCACAGTGTGTCCGTTCTCTAGGTTTCCCGTACATGTTATAGCTGTAGTAATATTCCCTTCAACCTGGAGAGTTGGGACCCATGGAATGGGTGCCAGGCATTTGTTCTTTAAAGGGTCTGCATTTGCTCACCCAATCTCACCAATCGTCTCAGTCCCAAGTGTCCCTCCTTATGCCACATCCAGCTGTCATTGTAGATAGGGTCATTCCAGGTTTCATCAGAGACCCTGAAGGAATTGTAAAGAATTTCCCAGTATTTTTGTTTTGTTTTTGAAATTCCTTTTTATAGTGGGTTTGAGCTGATTCTCGCTGCCATGTTTATGGCAGTCTAGACACACTTGATTCCCTTACGGAGACATATCAATACATAGGTTTTAAGATTCTTACTAGTCAGATATATTCTTCTTCGGGAACTATGGGGTTTGAGTCCCTTTCACCGAGGAAGGTGTAGGTCTTTTCTATTCCATAGTTGGTTTTTGGAACGGTACCTGTGCTTATATCAAACTCTGGTTTTATGCATCACCCCACTTCTCCTTCCCCCTTAAGCAGGCATAAGAGTGTTTTCTAAATGTGAGACACTGTTCTCTTTCCTAACTCAGTTCAAGTGTAGCCATGTTTACAGGATCTTCATAAGTGATATTTTATGATAAGTTTCTTTTTCTGTGTGACTTATTTCACTTAGAATCATCGTACCTGAATCCACCCATTTTGCTGCTACTGGTCTTATGACATTGATTTCATGGCTGAGGGATATTCCGTCGTACGTAAGTACCACAATTTTTTGAACCATTTTTATATTTACTGGGATATTTAAGGTGTACCCAAATTGAGGTCCTTGTAAGCAGTGCAGCCCTAAATATTGGGGTGGCTCTGTCTTATTGATTTTCAGTTTTCCCAAGGTATATTCCCTAGACTGGAAGTGCCCTTGGCTCTGTAGCTCTGTTGTTTACTTGTTTTAGGGAACACAATGCACTCCTCCAGAGAGGCAGCTGGCAATTTACATCCAGCCCATCAGCATAACAAGGCTCCCTGTTCTCCAGGGCCTGTCTTGCCTTTCTGGTTTTTACACATTTTGTGGATGTCCCTTTTGACCGGTGGGAAGTGATACTTCTTTGTAGTGCAGATTTGCATTGCCCGCTTGCTTGCTTGGCCAAAAAGGGCGTATGCGTTTTCTCCTGAATATATTCAGGAGAAAACGCATACGCCCTTTATGGCCAAGTGCATCATTGTCGAAGTTGTGCCCCTCTTCCTGTGCTTTAAAGGCGACTCCAACGTACCTCTTGAAATCTGTTTCCTGCTATTCTGCCTCGCTTTCAAGTCCGCCTCGTTGCCTTCCCTCAACAGAATTTTGGACCATAGTTGTCCTTTATTACTCGTCCAGTTTGTGAATTGTTGTGCCCCTGAGCTCCATTTTTCAATTCGTTTTTGGTGAGCTGACCGCAAGTCCAAAATTTTGGTTCAGGAACTTTACTGGTTCCCAGTGGGTGGCTGAGACTTTGGTTAATTCTTATTCCTGCCGGGAAATTACAGTGATATGTGCCCGTCCAAATGCCTAACAGCTACTCTCTCATTGGTTCTCCCTCTTCCCTTTCATCCTCTGCCAAATTGGCAACCTGTGCGAACCAGGAGTTTACAGGGGCTGTCTCTCCATGTTGGGAGGTTGATAGTAAAGCAGATGGAAAGTAAAACCGGAGCACAAGGAGAGGGACTATTCGTTGAGTTTTAGAAACCTTTCGTATTCACAGTGTGTCCGTTCTCTAGGTTTCCCGTACATGTTATAACTGTAATAATATTCCCATCTACCTGGAGAGTTCGGACCCATGGAATGGGTGACATGCATTATTGCTTTAAAGGGTCTGCATTTGCTCACCCAATCTCACCAATCCTCTCAGTCCCAAGTTTCCAGCCTTATGCCACATCCAGGTGTCGTTGTAGAAAGGGTCATTCCAGGTTTCATCAGACACCCTGAAGGAATTGCAAAGAATTTCCCAGTTTTTTTGTCTTGTTTTTGAAATTCCATTTTATAGTGCGTTTGAGCTGATTCTCGCTGCCATGTTTATGCCAGTCTAGACACACTTGATTCCCTTACGGAGACATATCAATACATAGGTTTTAAGATTCTTACTAGTCAGATATATTCCTCTGCGGGAAATATGGGGTTTTGAGTCCCTTTCACTGAGGAAGGTGTAGGTCTTGTCTATTCCATAGTTGGTTTTTGGAACGGTACCTGTGCTTATATCAAACTCTGGTTTTATGCATCACCCCACCTCTCCTTCCCCCTTAAGCAGGCATAAGGGTGTTTTCTAAATGTGAGACACTGCTCTCTTTCCTAACTCAGTTCAAGTGTAGCCATGTTTACAGGATCTTCATAAGTGATATCTTATGATAAGTTTCTCTTTCTGTGTGACTTATTTCACTTAGAATCATCGTACCTGAATCCACCCATTTTGCTGCTACTGGTCTTATGACATTGATTTCATGGCTGAGGGATATTCCATCGTACGTAAGTACCACAATTTTTTGAACCATTTCCATATTTCCTGGGATATTTAAGGTGTACCCAAGTTGAGGTCCTTGTAAGCAGTGCAGCCCTAGGTTTTGGGGTGGCTCTGTCTTATTGATTTTCAGTTTTCCCAAGGTATATTCCCTAGACTGGAAGTGCCCTTGGCTCTGTAGCTCTGTTCTTTACTTGTTTTAGGGAACACAATGCACTCCTCCAGAGAGGCAGTTGGCAATTTACATCCCGTCCATCAGCATAACAAGGCTCCCTGTTCTCCAGGGCCTGTCTTGCCTTTCTGGTTTTTACACATTTTTTGGATGTCCCTTTTGACCGGTGGGAAGTGATACTTCTTTGTAGTGCAGATTTGCATTGCCCGCTTGCTTGCTTGGCCAAAAAGGGCGTATGCATTTTCTCCTGGAGAAAACGCCTACACCCTTTTTGGCCAAGTGCATCATTTTCGTAGTTGTGCCCCTCTTCCTGTGCTTTAAAGGCGATTCCAACGTACCTCTTGAAATCTGTTTCCTGCTATTCTGCCTCGCTTTCAAGTCCGCATCGTTGCCTTCCCTCAACAGATTTGTGGACGATAGTTGTCCTTTATTACTCGGCAGTTTCTGAATTGCTGTGCCCCGGAGCTCCAGTTTTCAACTCGTTTTTTGTGAGCTGACCGCAAGTCCAAAATTTTGGTTCAGGACCTATGCTGGTTCCTGATGGGGGGCTGAGACTTTGGTTAATTCTTCTTCCTGCTGGGAATTTAGAGTGATATGTGCCCGTCCAAATGCCTAACAGCTACTCTCTCATTGGTTCTCCCTCTTCCCTTTCATCCTCTGCCAAATTGGAAACCTGTGCGAACCAGGAGGTTAAAGGGGCTGTCTCTCCAAGTTGGGAGATTGATAGTAAAGCAGATGGAAATTCAAACCAGAGCACCAGGAGAGGGACTATTCGTTGAGTTTAGAAACCTTTCATATTCACAGTGTGTCCGTTCTCTAGGTTTCCCGTACATGTTATAACTGTAGTAATATTCCCTTCAACCTGGAGAGTTGGGACCCATGGAATGGGTGCCATGCATTATTGCTTTAAAGGGTCTGCATTTGCTCACCCAATCTCACCATTGTCTCAGTCCCAAGTGTCCAGCCTTATGCCACATCCAGCTGTCGTTGTAGATAGGGTCATTCCAGGTTTCATCAGAGACCCTGAAGGAATTGTAAAGAATTTCCCAGTTTTTTTGTTTTGTTTTGGCAATTCCTTTTTATAGTGGGTTTGAGCTGATTCTCGCTGCCATGTTCATGCCAGTCTAGACACACTTGATTCCCTTATGGAGTCATATAAATACATAGGTTTTAAGATTCTTTCTAGTCTGATATATTCCTCTGCGGGAAATATGGGGTTTTGAGACCCTTTCACTGAGCAAGGTGTAGGTCTTGTCTATTCCATAGTTGGTTTTTGGAACGGTACCTGTGCTTATATCAAACTCTGGTTTTATGCATCACCCCACCTCTCCTTCCCCCTTAAGCAGGCATAAGAGTTTTTTCTAAATGTGAGACTCTGTTCTCTTTCCTAACTCAGTTCAAGTGTAGCCATGTTTACAGGATCTTCATAAGTGATATCTTATGATAAGTTTCTTTTTCTGTGTGACTTATTTCACTTAGAATCATCGTACCTGAATCCACCCATTTTGCTGCTACTGGTCTTATGACATTGATTTCATGGCTGAGGGATATTCCATCGTACGTAAGTACCACAATTTTTAGAACCATTTTTATATTTCCTGGGATACTTAAGGTGTATCCAAGTTGAGGTCCTTGGAAGCAGTGCAGCCCTAAATTTTGGGGTGACTCTGTCTTATTGATTTTCAGTTTTAACAAGGTATATTCCCTAGCTTGGAAGTGCCCTTCGCTCTGTAGCTCTGTTGTTTACTTGTTTTAGGGAACACAATGCACTCCTCCAGAGAGGCAGTTGGCAATTTACATCCCGCCCATCAGCATAACAAGGCTCCATGTTCTCCAGGGCCTGTCTTTCCTTTCTGGTTTTTACACATTTTGTGGATGTCCCTTTTGACCGGTGGGAAGTGATACTTCTTTGTAGTGCAGATTTGCATTGCCCGCTTGCTTGCTTGGCCAAAAAGGGCGTATGCGTTTTCTCCTGAATATATTCAGGAGAAAACGCATACGCCGTTTTGGCCAAGTGCATCATTGTCGAAGTTGTCCCCCTCTTCCTGTCCTTTAAAGGTGATTCCAACGTACCTCATGAAATCTGTTTCCTGCTATTCTGCCTCGCTTTCAAGTCTGCATAATTGCCTTCCCTCAACAGAGTTTTGGACGATAGTTGTCCTTTATTACTTGGCCAGTTTGTGAATTGCTGTGCCCCTGAGCTCCATTTTTCAACTCGTTTTTGGTCAGCTGACCGCAAGTCCAAAATTTTGGTTCAGGACCTATACTGGTTCCCGGTGGGTGGCTGAGACTTTGGTTAATTCTTCTTCCTTCCGGGAAGTTAGAGTGATATGGGCCCGTCTAAATGCCTAACAGCAACTCTCTCATTGGTTCTCCCTCTTCCGTTTCATCCTCTGCCAAATTGGCAACCTGTGCGAACCAGGAGGTTAAAGGGGCTGTCTCTCCAAGTTGGGAGGTTTATAGTAAAGCAGATGGAAAGTCAAACTGGAGCACCAGGAGAGGGACTATTCGTTGAGTTTTAGAAAACTTTCGTATTCACAGTGTGTCCGTTCTCTAGGTTTCCCGTACATGTTATAGCTGCAGTAATATTCCCTTCAACCTGGAGAGTTGGGACACATGGAATGGGTGCCAGGCATTTGTGCTTTAAAGGGTCTGCATTTGTTCACCCAATCTCACCAATCATCTAAGTCCCATGTGTGCAGCCTTATGCCACATCCAGCTGTCGTTGTAGATAGGGTCATTCCAGGATTCATCAGAGACCCTGAAGGAATTGTTAAGAATTTCCCAGTTTTTTTGTTTTGTTTTTGAAATTCCTTTTTATAGTGGGTTTGAGCTGATTCTCGCTGCCATGTTTATGCCAGTCTAGACACACTTGATTCCCTGAAGGAGACATATCAATACATAGGTTTTAAGATTCTTACTAGTCAGATATATTCCTCTGCGAGAAATATGGGGTTTTGAATCCCTTTCATTGAGGAAGGTGTAGGTCTTGTCTATTCCATAGTTGGTTTTTGGAACGGTACCTGTGCTTATATCAAACTCTGGTTTTATGCATCACCCCACCTCTCCTTCCCCCTTAAGCAGGCATAAGAGTGTTTTCTAAATGTGAGACACTGTTCTCTTTCCTAACTCAGTTCAAGTGGAGCCATGTTTACAGGATCTTCATAAGTGATATCTTATGATAAGTTTCTTTTTCTGTGTGACTTATTTCACTTAGAATCATCGTACCTGAATCCACCCATTTTGCTGCTACTGGTCTTATGACATTGATTTCATGGCTGAGGGATATTCCATCGTACGTAAGTACCACAATTTTTTGAACCATTTTTATATTTCCTGGGATACTTAAGGTGTAACCAAGTTGAGGTCCTTGTAAGCAGTGCAGCCCTAAATATTGGGGTGACTCTGTCTTATTGATTTTCAGTTTTCCCAAGGTATATTCCCTAGACTGGAAGTGCCCTTGGCTCTGTAGCTCTGTTGTTTACTTGTTTTAGGGAACGCAATGCACTCCTCCAGAGAGGCAGTTGGCAATTTACATCCCACCCATCAGCATAACAAGGCTCCCTGTTCTCCAGGGCCTGTCTTGCCTTTCTGGTTTTTACACATTTTGTAGATGTCCCTTTTGACCGGTGGGAAGTGATAGTTCTTTGTAGTGCACATTTGCATTGCCCGCTTACTTGCTTGGCCAAAAAGGGTGTATGAGTTTTCTCCTGAATATATTCAGGAGAAAACGCATACACCCTTTTTGGCCAAGTGCATCATTGTCGAAGTTGTCCCCTCTTCCTGTGCTTTAAAGGCAATTCCAACTTACCTCTTGAAATCTGTTTCCTGCTATTCTGCCTCGCTTTCAAGTCCGCCTCGTTGCCTTCCCTCAACAGATTTTTGGACGATAGTTGTCCTTTATTACTCTGCATGTTTTTGTATTGCTCTGGCCTAGAGCTCCATTATTCAACTAGTTATTTGTGAGCTGACCGCACGTCCAAAATTTTGGTTCAGTACTTATGCTGGTTCCCGGTGGGGGGCTGAGACTTTGGTTAATTCTTCTTCCTGCTGGGAAGTTAGAGTGATATGTGACCGTCCAAATGCCTAACAGCTACTCTCTCATTGGTTCTCCCTCTTCCCTTTCATCCTCTGCCAATTTGGAAACCTGTGCGAACCAGGAGGTTAAAGGTGCTGTCTCTCCAAGTTGGGAGATTGATAGTAAAGCAGATGGAAAGTCAAACCGGAGCACCAGGAGAGGGACTATTCGTTGAGTTTTAGAAAACTTTCGTATTCACAGTGTGTCCGTTCTCTAGGTTTCCTGTACATGTTATTGCTGTAGTAATATTCACTTCAACCTGGAGAGTTGGGACCCATGGAATGGGTGCCAGGCATTTGTGCTTTAAAGGGTCTGCATTTGCTCACCCAATCTCACCTATCCTCTCAGTCCCAAGTGTCCAGCCTTATGCCACATCCAGCTGTCGTTGTAGATAGGGTCATTCCAGGTTTCATCAGAGACCCTGAAGGAATTGTAAAGAATTTCCCAGTTTTTTTGTTTTGTTTTTGAAATTCCTTTTTATAGTGGGTTTGAACTGATTCTCGCTGCCATGTTTATGCCAGTCTAGACACACTTGATTCCCTTATGGAGACATATCAATACATAGATTTTAAGATTCTTACTAGTCAAATATATTTCTCTGCGGGAAATATGGTGTTTTGAGTCCCTTTCTCTGAGGAAGGTGTAGGTCTTGTCTATTCCATAGTTGATTTATGGAACGGTACCTGTGCTTATATCAAACTCTGGTTTTATGCATCACCCCACCTCTCCTTCCCCCTTATGCAGGCATAAGTGTGTTTTCTAAATGTGAGACACTGTTCTCTTTCCTAACTCAGTTCAAGTGTAGCCATGTTTACAGGATCTTCATTAGTGATATCTTATGATAAGTTTCTTTTTCTGTGTGACTTATTTCACTTAGAATCATCGTACCTGAATCCACCCATTTTGCTGCTTCTGGTCTTATGACATTGATTTCATGGCTGAGGGATATTCCATCGTACGTAAGTACCACAATTTTTTGAACCATTTTTATATTTCCTGGGATATTTATGGTGTACCCAAGTTGATGTCATTGTAAGCAGTGCAGCCCTAAATTTTGGGGTGGCTCTGTCTTATTGATTTTCAGTTTTCCCAAGGTATATTCCCTAGACTGGAAGTGCCCTTGGCTCTGTAGCTCTGTTCTTTACTTGTTTTAGGGAACACAATGTACTCCTCCAGAGAGGCAGTTGGCAATTTACATCCCGCCCATCTGCATAACAAGGCTCCCTGTTCTCCACGACCTGTCTTGGCTTTCTGGTTTTTACACATTTTGTGGATGTCCCTTTTGACCGGTGGGAAGTGATACTTCTTTGTAGTGCATATTTGCATTGCCCGCTTGCTTGCTTGGCCAAAAAGGGCGTATGTGTTTTCTCCTGAATATATTCAGGAGAAAACGCATACGCCCTTTTTGGCCAAGTGCATCATTGTCGAAGTTGTGCCCCTCTTCCTGTGCTTTAAAGGTGATTCCAACGTACCTCTTGAAATGTGTTTCCTGCTATTCTGCCTCGCTTTCAAGTCCGCCTCTTTGCCTTCCCTCAACAGATTTTTGGACGATAGTTGTCCTTTATTACTTGGCCAGTTTGTGAACTGCTGTGCCCCTGAGCTCCATTTTTCAACTCGTTTTTTTTGAGCTGACCGCAAGTCCAAAATTTTGGTTCAGGACCTATGCTGTTTCCCGGGGGGTGGCTGAGACTTTGGTTAATTCTTCTTCCTGCCGGGAAGTTAGAGTGATATGTGCCCGTCTAAATGCCTAACAGCTACTCTCTCATTGGTTCTCCCTCTTCCTTTTCATCCTCTGCCAAATTGGAAACCTGTGCGAACCAGGAGGTTAAAGGGGCTGTCTCTCCAAGTTGAGAGGTTGATAGTAAAGCAGATGGAAAGTCAAACCGGAGCACCAGGAGAGGGACTATTCGTTGAGTTTTAGAAACCTTTCGTATTCACAGTGTGTCCGTTCTCTAGGTTTCCCGTACATGTTATAGCTGTTGTAATATTCCCTTCAACCTGGAGAGTTGGGACCCATGGAATGGGTGCCAGGCATTTGTGCTTTAAAGGGTCTGCATTTGCTCACCCAATCTCACCAATCCTCTCAGTCCCAAGTGTACAGCCTTATGCCACATCCAGCTGTCGTTGTAGATACGGTCATTTCAGGTTTCATCAGAGACACTGAAGGAATTGTAAAGAATTTCCCAGTTTTTTTGTTTTGTTTTTGAAATTCCTGTTTACAGTGGGTTTGAGCTGATTCTCGCTGCCATGTTTATGCCAGTCTAGACACACTTGATTCCCTTACGGAGACATATCAATACATAGGTTTTAAGATTCTTACTAGGCAGATATATTCCTCTGCAGGAAATATGGGGTTTTGAGTCCCTTTCACTGAGGAAGGTGTAGGTCTTCCCTATTCCATAGTTGGATTTTGGAACGGTACCTGTGCTTATATCAAACTCTGGTTTTATGCATCACCCCACCTCTCCTTCCCCCTTAAGCAGGCATAAGAGTGTTTTCTAAATGTGAGACACTGTTCTCTTTCCTAACTCAGTTCAAGTGTCACCATGTTTATAGGATCTTCATAAGTGATATCTTATGATAAGTTTCTTTTTCTGTGTGACTTATTTCACTTAGAATCATCGTACCTAAATCCACCCATTTTGCTTCTACTGGTCTTATGACATTGATTTCATGGCTGAGGGATATTCCATCGTACGTAAGTACCACAATTTTTTGAACCATTTTTATATTTCCTGGGATACTTAAGGTGTATCCAAGTTGAGGTCCTTGTAATCAGTGCAGCCCTAAATTTTAGGGTGGCTCTGTCTTATTGATTTTCAGTTTTCCCAAGGTATATCCCCTAGACTGGAAGTGCCCTTGGCTCTGTAGCTCTATTTTTTACTTGTTTTAGGGAACACAATGCACTCCTCCAGAGAGGCAATTGGCAATTTACATCCCGCCCATCAGCATAACAAGGCTCCCTGTTCTCCAGGGCCTGTCTTGCCTTTCTGGTTTTTACACATTTTGTGGATGTCCCGTTTGACCGGTGGGAAGTGATACTTCTTTGTAGTGCAGATTTGCATTGCCCGCTTTCTTGCTTGGCCAAAAAGGGCGTATGCGTTTTCTCCTGAATATATTCAGGAGAAAACGCATACGCCCTTTTTGGCCAAGTGCATCATTGTCGAAGTTGTGCCCCTCTTCCTTGCTTGAAAGGCGATTCGAACGTACCTCTTGAAATCTGTTTCCTTCTATTCTGCCTCGCTTTCAAGTCCGGCTCGTTGCCTTCCCTCAACAGATTTTTGGACGATAGTTGTCCTTTATTACTCGGCCAGTTTGTGAATTGCTGTGCCCCTGAGCTCCATTTTTCAACTCGTTTTTGGTGAGCTGACCGCAAATCCAAAATTTTGGTTCAGGACCTATACTGGTTCCCGGTGGGTGGCTGAGACTTTGGTTAATTCTTCTTCCTGCCGAGAAATTACAGTGATATGTGCCCGTCCAATTGCCTAACAGCTACTCTCTCATTGGTTCTCCCTCTTCCCTTTCATCCTCTGCCAAATTGGCAACCTGTGCGAACCAGGAGGTTAAAGGGGCTGTCTCTCCAAGGTGGGAGGTTGATAGTAAAGCAGATGGAAAGTCAAAAGGGAGCAACAGGAGAGGGTCTATTCGTTGAGTTTTAGAAACCTTTCGTATTCACAGTGTGTCCGTTCCCTAGGTTTCCCGTACATGTTATAGCTGTAGTAATATTCCCTTCAACCTGGAGAGTTGGGACCCATGGAATGGGTGCCAGGCATTTGTGCTTTAAAGGGTCTGCATTTGCTCACCCAATCTCACCCGTCGTCTCAGTCCCAAGTGTCCCTCCTTATGCCACATCCAGCTGTCATTGTAGATAGGGTCATTCCAGGTTTCATCAGAGACCCTGAAGGAATTGTAAAGAATTTCCCAGTTTTATTGTTTGGTTTTTGAAATTCCTTTTTATAGTGGGTTTGAGCTGATTCTCGCTGCCATGTTTATGCCAGTGTAGACACACTTGATTCCCTTATGGAGACATATCAATACATAGGTTTTAAGATTCTTATTAGTCAGATATATTCCTCTGCGGGAAATATGGTGTTTTGAGTCCCTTTCACTGAGGAAGGTGTAGGTCTTGTCTATTCCATAGTTGGTTTTTGGAACGGTACCTGTGCTTATATCAAACTCTGGTTTTATGCATCACCCCACCTCTCCTTCCCCCTTAAGCAGGCATAAGAGTCTTTTCTAAATGTGAGACACTGTTCTCTTTCCTAACTCAGTTCAAGTGTAGCCATGTTTACAGGATCTTCATAAGTGATATCTTATGATAAGTTTCTTTTTCTGTGTGACTTATTTCACTTAGAATCATCGTACCTGAATCCACCCATTTTGCTGCTACTGGTCTTATGACATTGATTTCATGGCTGAGGGATATTCCATCGCACGTAAGTACCACAATTTTTTGAACCATTTTTATATTTCCTGGGATATTTAAGGTGTACCCAAGTTGAGGTCCTTGTAAGCAGTGCAGCCCTAAATTTTGGGGTGGCTCTGTCTTATTGATTTTCAGTTTTCCGAAAGTATATTCCCTAGACTGGAAGTGCCCTTGGCTCTGTAGCTCTGTTCTTTACTTGTTTTAGGGAACACAATGCACTCCTCCAGAGAGGCAGTTGGCAATTTACATCCCGCTCATCAGCATAACAAGGCTCCCTGTTCTCCAGGGCCTGTCTTGCCTTTCTGGTTTTTACACATTTTGTGGATGTCCCTTTTGACCGGTGGGAAGTGATACTTCTTTGTAGTGCAGATTTGCATTGCCCACTTGCTTGCTTGGCCAAAAAGGGCATATGCGTTTTCTCCTGAATATATTCAGGAGAAAATGCATACGCGCTTTTTGGCCAAGTGCATCATTGTCGAAGTTGTGCCCTTCTTCCTGTGCTTTAAAGGCGATTCCAACGTTCCTCTTGAAATCTGTTTCCTGCTATTCTGCCTCGCTTTCAAGTCCGCCTCGTTGCCTTCCCTCAACAGATTTTTGGACCATAGTTGTCCTTTATTACTCGGCCACTTTGTGAATTGCTGTGCCCCTGAGCTCCATTTTTCAACTCGTTTTTGGTGAGCTGACCGCAAGTCCAAAATTTTGGTTCAGGACCTATACTGGTTCCCGATGGGTGGCTGAGACTTTGGTTAATTCTTCTCCCTGCCGGGAAATTACAGTGATATGTGCCCGTCCAAATGCCTAACAGCTACTCTCTCATTGGTTCTCCCTCTTCCCTTTCATCCTCTGCCAAATTGGCACCCTGTGCGAACCAGGAGGTTAAAGGGGCTGTCTCTCCAAGTTGGGAGGTTGATAGTAAAGCAGATGGAAAGTCAAACCGGAGCACCAGGAGAGGGACTATTCGTTGAGTTTTAGAAACCTTTCGTATTCACAGTGTGTCCGTTCTCTAGGGTTCCCGATCATGTTATAGCTGTAGTAATATTCCCTTCGACCTGGAGAGTTGGGACCCATGGAACTGGTGCCAGGCATTTGTGCTTTAAAGGGTCTGCATTTGCTCACCCAATCTCACCAATCGTCTCAGTCCCAAGTGTCCCTCCTTATGTCACATCCAGCTGTCGTTGTAGATAGGGTCATTCCAGGTTTCATCAGAGACCCTGAAGGAATTGTAAAGAATTTCCCAGTTTTTTTGTTTTGTTTTTGAAATTCCTTTTTATAGTGGCTTTGAGCTGATTCTCGCTGTCATGTTTATGCCAGTCTAAACACACTTGATTCCCTTATGGAGACATATCAATACATAGGTTTTAAGATTCTTACTAGTCAGATATATTCCTCTGCGGGAAATATGGGGTTTTGAGTCCCTTTCACTGAGGAAGGTGTAGGTCTTGTCTATTCTATAGTTGGTTTTTGGAACGGTACCTGTGCTTATACCAAACTCTGCTTTTATGCATCACCCAACCTCTCCTTCCCCCTTAAGCAGGCCTAAGATTGTTTTCTAAATGTGAGACACTGTTCTCTTTCCTAACTCAGTTCAAGTGTAGCCATGTTTACAGGATCTTCATAAGTGATATCTTATGATAAGTTTCTTTTTCTCTGTGACTTATTTCACTTAGAATCATCGTACCTGAATCCACCCTTTTTGCTGCTACTGGTCTTATGACATTGATTTCATGGCTGAGGGATATTCCATCGTACGTAAGTACCACAATTTTTTGAAGCATTTTTATATTTCCTGGGATATTTAAGATGTACCCAAGTTGAGGTCCTTGTAAGCAGTGCAGCCCAAAATTTTGGGGTGGCTCTGTCTTATTGATTTTCAGTTTTCCCCGTGGTATATTCCCTAGACTGGAAGTGCCCTTGGCTCTGTAGCTCTGTTGTTTACTTGTTTGAGGGGACACAATGCACTCTTCCAGAGAGGCAGTTGGCAATTTACATCCCGCCCATCAGCATAACAAGGCTCCCTGTTCTCCAGGGCCTGTCTTGCCTTTCTGGTTTTTACATATTTTGTGGATGTCCCTTTTGACCGGTGGGAAGTGATACTTCTTTGTAGTGCAGATTTGCATTGCCCGCTTGCTTGCTTGGCCAAAAAGGGCGTATGCGTTTTCTCCTGAATATATTCAGGAGAAAATGCATACACCCTTTTTGTCCAAGTGCATCGTTGTCGAAGTTGTACCCCTCTTCCTGTGCTTTAAAGGCGATTCCAACGTACCTCTTGAAATCTGTTTCCTGCTATTCTGCCTCGCTTTCAAGTCTGCCTCGTTGCCTTCCCTCAACAGATTTTTGGACGATAGTTATCCTTTATTACTCAGCCAGTTTGTGAATTGCTGTGCCCCTGAGCTCCTTTTTTCAACTCGTTTTTGGTGAGCTGACCGCAAGTCCAAAATTTTGGTTCAGGACCTATACTGGTTCCCAGTGGGTTGCTGAGACTTTGGTTAATACTTCTTCCTGCCGGGAAATCACAGTGATATGTGCCCGTCCAAATGCCTAACAGCTACTCTCTCATTGGTTCTCCCTCTTCCCTTTCATCCTCTGCCAAATTGGCAACCTGTGCGAACAAGGAGGTTAAAGGGGCTGTCTCTCCAAGTTGGGAGGTTGATAGTAAAGCAGATGGAAAGTCAAACCGGAGCACCAGGAGAGGGACTATTCGTTGAGTTTTAGAAACCTTTCGTATTCACAGTGTGTCCGTTCTCTAGGTTTCCCGTACATGTTATAGCGTTAGTAATATTCCCTTCAACCTGGAGAGTTGGGACCCCTGGAATGGGTGCCAGGCATTTGTGCTTTAAAGGGTCTGCATTTGCTCACCCAATCTCACCAATCGTCTCAGTCCCAAGTGTTCCTCCTTATGCCACATCCAACTGTCGTTGTAGATAGGGTCATTCCAGGTTTCATCAGAGACCCTGAAGTAATTGTAAAGAATTTCCCAGTTTTTTTGTTTTGTATTTGAAATTCCTTTTTATAGTGGGTTTGAGCTGTTTCTCGCTGCCATGTTTATGCCAGTCTAGACACACTTGATTCCCTTACTGAGACATATAAATATATAGGTTTTAAGATTCTTACTAGTCAGATATATTCCTCTGCGGGAAATATGGGGTTTTGAGTCCCTTTCACTGAGGATGGTGTAGGTCTTGCCTATTCCATAGTGGGTTTTTGGAACGGTACCTGTGCTTATATCAAACTCCTGTTTTATGCTTCACGCGACCTCTCCTTCCCAGTTAAACAGGCATAAGAGTGTTTTCTAAATGTGAGACACTGCTCTCTTTCCTAACTCAGTTCAAGTGTAGCCATGTTTACAGGATCTTCATAAGTTATATCTTATGATAAGTTTCTTTTTCTGTGTGACTTATTTCACTTAGAATCATCGTACCTGAATCCACCCATTTTGCTGCTACTGGTCTCATGACATTGATTTCATGGCTGAGGGATATTCCATCGTACGTAAGTACCACAATTTTTGAACCATTTTTATATTTCCTGGGATATTTAAGGTGTACACAAGTTGAGGTCCTTGTAAGCAGTGCAGCCCTAAATTTTGGGGTGGCTCTGTCTTATTGATTTTCAGTTTACCCAAGGTATATTCCCTAGACTGGAAGTGCCCTTGGCTCTGTAGCTCTGTTGTTTACTTGTTTAGGGAACACAATGCACTCCTCCAGAGAGGCAGTTGGCAATTTACATCCCGCCCATCAGCATAACAAGGCTCCCTGTTCTTCAGGGCCTGTCTTGCCTTTCTGGTTTTTACACATTTTGTGGATGTCCCTTTTGACCGGTGGGAAGTGATACTTCTTTGTAGTGCAGATTTGCATTGCCCGCTTGTTTGCTTGGCCAAAAAGGGCGTATGCGTTTTCTCCTGAATATATTCAGGAGAAAACGCATACGCTCTATTTGGCCAAGTGCATCATTGTCGAAGTTGTGCCCCTCTTCCTGTGCTTTAAAGGCGATTCCAACGTATCTCTTGAAAACTGTTTCCTGCTATTCTGCCTCGCTTTCAAGTCCACCTCGTTGCCTTCCCTCAACAGATTTTTGGACGATAGTTGTCCTTTATTACTCGGCCAGTTTGTGAATTGCTGTGCCCCTGAGCTCCATTTTTCAACTCGTTTTAGGTGAGCTGACCGCAAGTCCAATATTTTGGTTCAGGACCTATACTGGTTCCCAGTGGGTGGCTGAGACTTTGGTTAATTCTTCCTCTTGCCGGGAAATTACAGTGATATGTGCCCGTCCAAATGTCTAACAGCTACTCTCTCATTGGTTCTCCCTCTTCCCTTTCTTCCTCTCCCAATTTGGCAACCTGTGCGAACCAGGTGGTTAAAGCGGCTGTCTCTCCAAGTTGGGATGTTGATAGTAAAGCAGATGGAAAGTCAAACCGGAGCACCAGGAGAGGGACTATTCGTTGAGTTTTAGAAACCTTTCGTATTCAGAGTGTGTCCTTTCTCTAGGTTTCCCGTACATGTTATAGCTGTAGTAATATTCCCTTCAACCTGGAGAGTTGGGACCCATGGAATGGGTGCCAGGCATTTGTGCTTTAAAGGGTCTGCATTTGCTCACCCAATCTCACCAATCCTCTCAGTCTCAAGTGTCCCTCCTTATGCCACATCCAGCTGTCATTGTAGATAGGGTCATTCCAGGGTTCATCAGAGACCCTGAAGGAATTGTAAAGAATTTCCCAGTTTTTTTGTTTTGTTTTTGAAATTCCTTTTTATAGTGGGTTTGAGCTGATTCTCGCTACCATGTTTATGACAGTCTAGACACCCTTGATTCCCTTACGGAGACATATCAATACATAGGTTTTAAGATTCTTACTATTCAGATATATTCCTCTGCGGGAAATATGGGGTTTTGAGTCCCTTTCACTGAGGAAGGTGTAGGTCTTGTCTATTCCATAGTTGGTTTTTGGAAAGTTACTTGTGCTTATATCAAACTCTGGTTATACGCATCACCCCACCTCTCCTTCCCCCTTAGGCAGGCATAAGACTGTTTTCTAAATGTGAGACTCTGTTCTCTTTCCTATCTCAGTTCAAGTGTAGTCATGTTACAGGATCTTCATAAGTGATATCTTATGATAAGTTTCTTTTTCTGTGTGACTTATTTCACTTAGAATCATCGTACCTGAATCCACCCATTTTGCTGCTACTGGTCTTATGACATTGTTTTCATGGCTGAGGGATAGTGCATCGTACGTAAGTACCACAATTTTTGAACCATTTTTATATTTCCTGGGATATTTAAGGTGTACCCAAGTTGAGGTCCTTGTAAGCAGTGCAGCCCTTAATTTTGTGGTGGCTGTGTCTTATTGATTTTCAGTTTTCCCAAGGTATATTCCCTAGACTGGAAGTGCCCTTGGCTCTGTAGCTCTCTTGTGTACTTCTTTTAGGGAACACAATGCACTCCTCCAGAGAGGCAGTTGGCAATTTATATCCCGCCTATCAGCATAACAAGGCTCCCTGTTCTCCAGGGCCTGTCTTGCCTTTCTGGTTTTTACACATTTTGTGGATGTCCCTTTTGACCGGTGGGAAGTGATACTTCTTTGTAGTGCAGATTTGCATTGCCCGCTTGCTTGCTTGGCCTAAAAGGGCGTATGCGTTTTCTCCTGAATATATTCAGGAGAAAACTCATACGCACTTTTTGGCCAAGTGCATCACTGTCGAAGTTGTGCCCCTCTTCCTGTGCTTTAAAGGCGATTCCAACGTACCTCTTGAAATCTGTTTCCTGCTATTCTGCCTCGCATTCAAGTCCGCCTCATTGCCTTCCCTCAACAGATTTTTGTATGATAGTTGTCCTTTATTACTCGGCCAGTTTGTGAATTGCTCTGCCCCTGAGCTCCATTTTTCAACTCGTTTTTTGTGAGCTGACCGCAAGTCCAAAATTCTGGTTCAGGACCTATGCTGGTTCCCGATGGGTGGCTGAGACTTTGGTTAATTCTTCTTCCTGCTGGGAAGTTAGAGTGATATGTGCCCGTCCAAATGCCTAACAGCTACTCTCTCATTGGTTCTCCCTCTTCCCTTTCATCCTCTGCCAAATTGGAAACCTCTGCGAACCAGGAGGTTAAAGGGGCTGTCTCTGCAAGTTGGGAGATTGATAGTAAAGTAGATGCAAAGTCAAACCGGAGCACCAGGAGAGGGACTATTCGTTGAGTTTTAGAAACCTTTCGTATTCACAGTGTGTCCATTCTCTAGGTTTCCCGCACATGTTATAGCTGTAGTAATATTCCCTTCAACCTGGAGAGTTGGGACCCATGGAATGGGTTCCAGGCATTTGTGCTTTAAAGGGTCTGCATTTGCTCACCCAATCTCACCAATTGTCTCAGTCCCAATTGTCCCTCCTTATGCCACATCCAGCTGTCGTTGTAGATAGGGTCATTCCAGGTTTCATCAGAGACCCTGAAGGAATTGGAAAGAATTTCCCAGTTTTCTTGTTTTGTTTTTGAAATTCCTGTTTATAGTGGGTTTGAGCTGATTCTCGCTGCCATGTTTATGCCTGTCTAGACACATTTGATTCCCTTACGGAGACATATCAATACATAGGTTTTAAGATTCTTACTAGTCAGATATATTCCTCTGCGGGAAATATGGGGTTTTGAGTCCCTTTCACTGAGGAAGCTGTAGGTCTTGTGTATTCCATAGTTGGTTTTTGGAACGGTACCTGTGCTTATATCAAACTTGGTTTTATGCATCACCCCACCTCTCCTTCCCCCTTAAGCAGGCATAAGAGTGTTTTCTAAATGTGAGACACTGTTCTCTTTCCTAACTCAGTTCAAGTGTAGCCATGTTTACAGGATCTTCATAAGTGATATCTTATGATAAGTTTCTTTTTCTCTGTGATTTATTTGACTTAGAATCATCGTACCTGAATCCACCCATTTTGCTGCTACTGGTCTTATGACATTGATTTCATGGCTGAGGGATATTCCATCGTACGTAAGTACCACAATTTTTGAACCATTTTTATATTTCCTGGGATATTTAAGGTGTACCCAAGTTGAGGTCCGTGTAAGCAGTGCAGCCCTAAATTTTGGGGTGGCTTTGTCTTATTGATTTTCAGTTATCCCAAGGTATATTCCCTAGACTGGAAGTGCCCTTGGTTCTGTAGCTCTGTTGTTTCCTTGTTTTAGGGAACACAATGCACTACTCCAGAGAGGCAGTTGGAAATTTACATCCCGACCATCAGCATAACAAGGCTCCCTGTTCTCCAGGACCTGTCTTGCCTTTCTGGTTTTTACACGTTTTGTGGATGTCCCTTTTGACCGGTGGGACGTGATACTTCTTTGTAGTGCAGATTTGCATTGCCCGCTTGCTTGCTTGACCAAAGAGTGTGTGCGTTTTCTCCTGAATATATTCAGGAGAAAACGCATACGCCCTTTTTGGCCAAGTGCATCATTGTCGAAGTTGTGCCCCTATTCCTGTGCTTTAAAGGCGATTACAACGTACTTCTTGAAATCTGTTTCCTGCTATTCTGCCTCGCTTTCAAGTCCCCCTCGTTGCCTTCCCGTAACAGATTTTTGGACGATAGTTGTCTTTTATTACTCTGCCAGTTTGTGAATTGCTGTGGCCTTGAGCTCCATTATTCAACTCGTTTCTTGTGAGCTGACCGCAAGTCCAAAATTTTGGTTCTGGACTTATGCTGGTTCCCGGTGGTGGGCTGAGACTTTGGTTAATTCTTCTTCCTGCTGGGAAGTTAGAGTGATATGTTCCCGTCCAAATGACTAACAGCTACTCTCTCATTAGTTCTCCCTCTTCGCTTTCATCCTCTGCGAAATTGGAAACCTGTGCGAACCAGGACGTTAAAGGGGCTGTCTCTCCAAGTTGGGAGAGTGATAGTAAAGCAGATGGAAAGTCAAACCGGAGCACCAGGAGAGGGACTATTCGTTGAGTTTTAGAAAACTTTCGTATTCACAGTGGGTCCGTTCTCTAGGTTTCCCGTACATGTTATAGCTGTAGTAATATTCCCTTCAACCTGGAGAGTTGGGACCCATGGAATGGGTGCCAGGCATTTGTGCTTTAAAGGGTCTGCATTTGCTCACCCAATCTCACCAATCCTCTCAGTCCCAAGTGTCCAGCCTTATGCCACATCCAGCTGTCGTTGTAGATAGGGTCATTCCAGGTTTCATCAGAGACCCTGAAGGAATTGTAAAGAATTTCCCAGTTTTTTTGTTTTGTTTTTGAAATTCCTTTTTATAGTGGGTTTGAGCTGATTCTGGCTGCCATGTTTATACCAGTCTAGACACACTTGATTCCCTTACGGAGACATATCAATACATAGGTTTTAAGATTCTTACTAGTCAGATATATTCCTCTGCGTGAAATATGGGGTTTTGAGTCCCTTTCACTGAGGAAGCTGTAGGTCTTGTCTATTCCATAGTTGGTTTTTGGAACGGTACCTGGGCTTAGATCAAACTCTGGTTTTATGCATGACCCCACCTCTCCTTCACCCTTAAGCAGGCATAAGAGTGTTTTCTAAAGGTGAGACACTGTTCTCTTTCCTAACTCAGTTCAAGTGTAGCCATGCTTACAGGATCTTCATAAGTGATATCTTATGATAAGTTTCTTTTTCTCTGTGACTTATTTCACTTAGAATCATCGTACCTGAATCCACCCATTTTGCTGCTACATGTCTTATGACATTGATTTCACGGCTGAGGGATATTCCATCGTACGTAAGTACCACAATTTTTGAAACATTTTTATATTTCCTGGGATATTTAAGGTGTACCCAAGTTGAGGTCCTTGTAAGCAGTGCAGCCCTAAATTTTGGGGTAGCTCTGACTTATTGATTTTCAGTTTTCCCAAGGTATATTCCCTAGACTGGAAGTGCCCTTGGCTCTGTATCTCTGCTGTTTACTTGTTGTAGGGAACACAATGCACTCCTCAGGAGAGGCAGTTGCCAATTTACATCCCGCCCATCTGCATAACAAGGCTCCCTGTGCTCCAGGACCTGTCTTGCCTTTCTGGTTTTTAAACATTTTGTGGATGTCCCTTTTGACCGGTGGGAAGTGATAATTCTTTGTAGTGCAGATTTGCATTGCCCGCTTGCTTGCTTCGCCAAAAAGGGCGTATGTGTTTTCTCCTGAATATATTCAGGAGAAAACGTATACGCCCTTTTTGGCCAAGAGCATCATTGTCGAAATTGTGCCCCTCTTCCTGTGCTTTAAAGGTGATTCCAACGTACCTCTTGATATCTGCTTCCTGCTATTCTGCCTCACTTTCAATTCTGCCTCGTTGCCTTCCCTCAACAGATTTTTGGACGATAGTTGTCCTTTATTACTCTGCCAGTTTGTGAATTGCTGTGCCCCTGAGCTCCATTTTTCAACTCGTTTTTTTGTGAGCTGACCGCATGTCAGAAATTTTGGTTCAGGACCTATGCTGGTTCCCGTTGGGGGGCTGAGACTTTGGTTAATTCTTCTTCCTGCCGGGAAATTAGAGTGATATATGCCCGTCCAAATGCCTAACAGCTACTCTCTCATTGCTTCTCGCTCTTCCCTTTGATCCTCTTCCAAATTGGAAACCTGTGCGAACCAGGATGTTAAAGGGGCTGTCTCTCCAAGTTGGGAGGTTGATAGTAAAGCAGATGGAAAGTCAAACCGGAGCTCCAGGAGAGGGACTATTCGTTGAGTTGTAGAAACCTTTCGTATTCACAGTGTGTCCGTTCTCTAGGTTTCCCGTACATGTTATAACTGTAGTAATATTCCCTACAACCTGGAGAGTTGGGACCCATGGAATGGGTGCCATGCATTATTGCTTTAAAGGGTCTGCATTTGCTCATCCAATCTCACCAATCCTCTCAGTCCCAAGTGTCCAGCCTTATGCCACATCCAGCTGTCGTTGTAGATAGGGTCATTCCAGGTTTCATCAGAGACCCTGAAGGAATTGTAAAGAGTTTCCCAGTTTTTTTGTTTTGTTTTGAAATTCCTTTTTATAGTGGGTTTGAGCTGATTCACGCTAACATGTTTATGCCAGTCTAGACACACTTGATTCCCTTACGGAGACATATCAATACATAGGTTTTAAGATTCTTACTAGTCAGATATATTCCTCTGCGGGAAATATGGGGTTTTGAGTCCGTTTCACTGAGGAAGGTGTAGGTCTGGTCTATTCCATAGTTGGTTTTTGGAATGGTACCTGTGCTTATATAAAACTCTGGTTTTATGCATCACCCCACCTCTCCTTTCCCTTAAGCAGGCATAAGAGTGTTTTCTAAATGTGAGACACTGTTCTATTTCCTAACTCAGTTCAAGTGTAGCCATGTTTACAGGATCTTCATAAGTGATATCTTATGATAAGTTTCTTTTTCTGTGTGACTTATTTCACTTAGAATCATCGTACCTGAATCCACCCATTTTGCTGCTACTGGTCTTATGACATTGATTTCATGGCTGAGGGATATTCCATCGTACGTAAGTGCCACAATTTTTTGAACCATTTTTATATTTCCTGGGATATTTAAGGTGCACCCAAGTTGAGGTACTTGTAAGCAGTGCAGACCTAAATTTTGGGGTGGCTCTGTCTTATTGATTTTCAATTTTTCCAAGGTATATTCCCTGGACTGGAAGTGCCCTTGGCTCTGTAGCTCTGTTCTTTACTTGTTTTAGGGAACACAATGTACTCCTCCAGAGAGGCAGTTGGCAATTTACATCCCGCCCATAAGCATAACAAGGCTCCCTGTTCTCCAGCGCCTGTCTTGCCTTTATGGTTTTTACACATTTTGTGGATGTCCCTTTTGACCGGTGGGAAGTGATACTTCTTTGTAGTGCAGATTTGTATTGCCCGCTTGATTGCTTGGCCAAAAAGCGCGTATGCGTTTTCTCCTGATTATATTCAGGAGAAAACGCATACGCCCTTTTTGGCCAAGTGCATCATTGTCGAAGTTGTGCCCCTCTTCCTGTGCTTTAAAGGCGATTCCAACGTACCTCTTGAAATCTGTTTCCTGCTATTGTGCCTCGCTTTCAAGTGCGCCTCATTGACTTCCCTCAACAGATTTTTGGACGATAGTTGTCCTTTATTACTCGGCCAGTTTCTGAATTGCTGTGCCCCTGAGCTCCATTTTTCAACTCGTTTTTTGTGAGCTGACCGCAAGTCCAAAATTTTGGTTCAGGACCTATACTGGTTCCCGGAGGGTGGCTGAGACTTTGGTTAATTCTTCTTCCTGCCGGGAAATTACAGTGATATGTGCCCGTCCAAATGCCTAACAGCTACTCTCTCATTGGTTCTGCCTCTTCCCTTTCATCCTCTGCCAAATTGGCAACATGTGCGAACCAGGAGGTTAAAGGGGCTGTCTCTCCAAGTTGGGAGGTTGATAGTAAAGCAGATGGAAAGTCAAACCGGAGCACCAGGAGAGGGACTATTCGTTGAGTTTTAGAAACCTTTCGTATTCACAGTGTGTCCGTTCTCTAGGTTTCCCGTACTTGTTATAACTGTAGTAATATTCCCTTCAACCTGGAGAGTTGGGACCCATGGAATGGGTGCCATGCATTATTGCTTTAAAGGGTCTGCATTTGCTCACCCAATCTCACCAATCCTCTCAGTCCCAAGTTTCCAGCCTTATGCCACATCCAGCTGTCGTTGTAGATAGGCTCATTCCAGGTTTCATCAGAGACCCTGAAGGAATTGTAAAGAATTTCCCAGTTTTTTTGTTTTGTTTTTGAAATTCCTTTTTATAGTGGGTTTGAGCTGATTCTCGCTGCCATGTTTATGCCAGTCTAGACACACTTGATTCCCTTACGGAGACATATCAATACATAGGTTTTAAGATTCTTACTAGTCCGATATATTCCTCTGCGGGAAATATGGGGTTTTGAGTCCCTTTCACTGAGGAAGGTGTAGGTCTTGTCTATTCCATAGTTGCTTTTTGGAACGGTACCTGTGCTTATATCAAACTCTGGTTTTATGCATCACCCCACCTCTCCTTCCCCCTTAAGCAGGCATAAGAGTGTTTTCTAAATGTGAGACACTGTTCTCTTTCCTAACTCAGTTCAAGTGTAGCCATGTTTACAGGATCTTCATAAGTGATATCTTATGATAAGTTTCTTTTTCTCTGTGACTTATTTCACTTAGAATCATCGTACCTGAATATACCCATTTTGCTGCTACTGGTCTTATGACATTGATTTCATGGCTGAGGGATATTCCATCGTATGTAAGTACCACAATTTTTTGAACCATTTTTATATTTCCTGGGATATTTAAGGTGTACCCAAGTTGAGGTCCTTGTAAGCAGTGCAGTCCTAAATTTTGGGGTGGCTCTGTCTTATTGATTTTCAGTTTTCCCAAGGTATATTCCCTAGACTGGAAGTGCCCTTGGCTCTGTTGCTCTGTTCTTTACTTGTTTTAGGGAACACAATGCACTCCTCCAGAGAGGCAGTTGGCAATTTACATCCTGCCCAACAGCATAAGAAGGCTCCCTGTTCTCCGGGGCCTGTCTTCCCTTTCTGGTTTTTACACATTTTGTGGATGTCACTTTGGACTGGTGGGAAGTGATACTTCTTTGTAGTGCAGATTTGCATTGCCCGCTTGCTTGCTTGGGCAAAAATGGCGTATGCATTTTCTCCTGATTATATTCAGGAGAAAACGCATATGCCCTTTTTGGCCAAGTGCATCATTGTCGAAGTTGTGCCCCTCTTCCTGTGCTTTAAAGGCGATTCCAACGTACCTCTTGAAATCTGTTTCCTGCTATTCTGCCTCGCTTTCAAGTCCGCCTCGTTGCCTTCCCTCAACAGATTTTTGGACGATAGTTGTCCTTTATTACTCGGCCAGTTTGTGAATTGCTGTGCCCCTGAGCTCCATTTTTCAACTCGTTTTTGGTGAGCTGACCGCAAGTCCAAAATTTTGGTTCAGGACCTATACTGGTTCCCGGAGGGTGGCTGAGACTTTGGTTAATACTTCTTCCTGCCGGGAAATTACAGTGATATGTGCCCGTCCAAATGCCTAACAGCTACGCTCTCACTGGTTCTCCCTCTTCCCTTTCATCCTCTGTCAAATTGGCAACCTGTGTGAACCAGGAGATTAAAGGGGCTGTCTCTCCAAGTTGGGAGGTTGATAGTAAAGCAGGTGGAAAGTCAAGCCGGAGCACCAGGAGAGGTACTATGCGTTGAGTTTTAGAAACCTTTCGTATTCACAGTGTGTCCGTTCTCTAGGTTTCCCGTACATGTTATAGTTGTAGTAATATTCCCTTCAACCTGGAGAGTTGGGACCCATGGAATGGGTGCCTGGCATTTGTGCTTTAAAGGGTCTGCATTTGCTCACCCAATCTCACCAATCGTCTCAGTCCCAAGTGTCCCTCCTTATGCCACATACAGCTGTCGTTGTAGATATGGTCATTCCAGGTTTCATCAGAGACCCTGAAGGAATTGTAAAGAATTTCCCAGTTTTTTTGTTTTGTTTTTGAAATTCCTTTTTATAGTGGGTTTGAGCTGATTCTCGCTGCCATGTTTATGCCAGTCTAGACACACTTGATTCCCTTACGGAGACATATCAATACATAGGTTTTAAGATTCTTACTAGTCAGATATATTCCTCTGCGGGAAATATGGGGTTTTGAGTCCCTTTCACTGAGGAAGGTGTAGGTCTTGTCTATTCCATAGTTGGTTTTTGGAACGGTACCTGTGCTTATATCAAACTCTGGTTTTATGCATCACCCCACCTCTCCTTCCCCCTTAAGCAGGCATAAGAGTGTTTTCTAAATGTGAGACACTGTTCTCTTTCCTAACTCAGTTCAAGTGTAGCCATGTTTACAGGATCTTCATAAGTGATATCTTATGATAAGTTTCTTTTTCTGTGTGACTTATTTCACTTAGAATCATCGTACCTGAATCCACCCATTTTGCTGCTACTGGTCTTATGACATTGATTTCATGGCTGAGGGATATTCCATCGTACATAAGTACCACAATTTTTTTTTTTTTTTTTTTTTTTTTTTTTTTTTTTTTTTTTTTTTTTTTTTTTGCGGTAGGCGGGCCTCTCACTGTTGTGGCCTCTCCCCTTGCGGAGCACAGGCTCCGGAGCACAGGCTCAGTGGCCATGGCTCACGGGCCCAGCCGCTCCGCGGCATGTGGGATCCTCCCAGACCGGGGCACGAACCCGTGTCCCCTGCATCGGCAGGCGGACTCTCAACCACTGCGCCACCAGGGAAGCCCAGTACCACAATTTTTTGAACCATTTTTATATTTCCTGGGATATTTAAGGTGTACCCAACTTGAGGTCCTTGTAAGCAGTGCAGCCCTAAATTTTGGGGTGGCTCTGTCTTATTGATTTTCAGTTTTCCCAAGGTATATTCCCTAGACTGGAAGTGCCCTTGGCTCTGTAGCTCTGTTCTTTACTTGTTTTAGGGAACACAATGCACTCCTCCAGAGAGGCAGTTGGCAATTTACATCCTGCCCAACAGCATAAGAAGGCTCCCTGTTCTCCGGGGCCTGTCTTCCCTTTCTGGTTTTTACACATTTTGTGGATGTCACTTTGGACTGGTGGGAAGTGATACTTCTTTGTAGTGCAGATTTGCATTGCCCGCTTGCTTGCTTGGGCAAAAATGGCGTATGCATTTTCTCCTGATTATATTCAGGAGAAAACGCATACGCCATTTTTGGCCAAGTGCATCATTGTCGAAGTTGTGCCCCTCTTCCTGTGCTTTAAAGGCGATTCCAACGTACCTCTTGAAATCTGTTTCCCGCTATTCTGCCTCGCTTTCAAGTTCGCCTCGTTGCCTTCCCTCAACAGATTTTTGGACGATAGTTGTCCTTTATTACTCGGCCAGTTTGTGAATTGCTGTGCCTCTGAGCTCCATTTTTCAACTCGTTTTTGGTGAGCTGAACGCAAGTCCAAAATTTTGGTTCAGGACCTATACTGGTTCCCAGAGGGTGGCTGAGACTTTGGTAAATTCTTCTTCCTGCCGGGAAATTAGAGTGATATGTGCCTGTCCAAATGCCTAACAGCTACTCTCTCATTGGTTCTCCCTCTTCCCTTTCATCCTCTGTCAAATTGGCAACCTGTGTGAACCAGGAGGTTAAAGGGGCTGTCTCTCCAAGTTGGGAGGTTGATAGTAAAGCAGGTGGAAAGTCAAGCCGGAGCACCAGGAGAGGTACTATGCGTTGAGTTTTAGAAACCTTTCGTATTCACAGTGTGTCCGTTCTCTAGGTTTCCCGTACATGTTATAGCTGTAGTAATATTCCCTTCAACCTGGAGAGTTGGGACCCATGGAAAGGGTGCCTGGCATTTGTGCTTTAAATGGTCTGCATTTGCTCACCCAATCTCACCAATCGTCTCAGTCCCAAGTGTCCCTCCTTATGCCACATACAGCTGTCATTGTAGATATGGTCATTCCAGGTTTCATCAGAGACCCTGAAGGAATTGTAAAGAATTTCCCAGTTTTTTTGTTTTGTTTTTGAAATTCCTTTTTATAGTGGGTTTGAGCTGATTCTCGCTGCCATGTTTATGCCAGTCTAGACACACTTGATTCCCTTACGGAGACATATCAATACATAGGTTTTAAGATTCTTACTAGTCAGATATATTCCTCTGCGGGAAATATGGGGTTTTGAGTCCCTTTCACTGAGGAAGGTGTAGGTCTTGTCTATTCCATAGTTGGTTTTTGGAACGGTACCTGTGCTTACATCAAACTCTGGTTTTATGCATCACCCCACCTCTCCTTCCCCCTTAAGTAGGCATAAGAGTGTTTTCTAAATGTGAGACACTGTTCTCTTTCCTAACTCAGTTCAAGTGTAGCCATGTTTACAGGATCTTCATAAGTGATATCTTATGATAAGTTTCTGTTTCTCTGTGACTTAATTCACTTAGAATCATCGTACCTGAATCCACCCATTTTGCTGCTACTGGTCTTATGACATTGATTTCATGGCTGAGGGATATTCCATCGTACGTAAGTACCACAATTTTTTGAACCATTTTTATATTTCCTGGGATATTTAAGGTGTACCCAAGTTGAGGTCCTTGTAAGCAGTGCAGTCCTAAATTTTGGGGTGGCTCTGTCTTATTGATTTTCAGTTTTCCCAAGGTATATTCCCTAGACTGAAAGTGCCCTTGGCTCTGTAGCTCTGTTGTTTACTTGTTTTAGGGAACACAATGCACTCCTCCAGAGAGGCAGTTGGCAATTTACATCCCGCCCATCAGCATAACAAGGCTCCCTGTTCTCCAGGGCCTGTCTTGCCTTTCTGGTTTTTACACATTTTGTGGATGTCCCTTTTGACCGGTGGGAAGTGATACTCCTTTGTAGTGCAGATTTGCATTGCCCGCTTGCTTGCTTGGCCAAAAAGGGCGTATGCGTTTTCTCCTGAATATATTCAGGAGAAAACGCATACGCCCTTTTTGGCCAAGTGCATCATTGTCGAGGTTGTGCCCCTCTTCCTGTGCTTTAAAGGCGATTCCAACGTACCTCTTGAAATCTGTTTCCTGCTATTCTGCCTCGCTTTCAAGTCCGCCTCGTTGCCTTCCCTCAACAGATTTTTGGACGATAGTTGTCCTTTATTACTCGGCCAGTTTGTGAAATGCTGTGCCCCTGAGCTCCATTTTTCAACTCGTTTTTGGTGAGCTGACCGCAAGTCCAAAATTTTGGTTCAGGACCTATACTTGTTCCCGGAGGGTGGCTGAGACTTTGGTTAATTCTTCTTCCTGCCGGGAAATTACAGTATTATGTGCCCGTCCAAATGCCTAACAGCTACTCTCTCATTGGTTCTCCCTCTTCCCTTTCATCCTCTGCCAAATTGGAAACCTGTGCGAACCAGGAGGTTAAAGGGGCTGTCTCTCCAAGTTTGGAGGTTGATAGTAAAGCAGATGGAAAGTCAAACCGGAGCACCAGGAGAGGGACTATTCGTTGAGTTTTAGAAACCTTTCGTATTCACAGTGTGTCCGTTCTCTAGGTTTCCCGTACATGTTATAACTGTAGTAATATTCCCTTCCACCTGGAGAGTTGGGACCCATGGAATGGGTGCCATGCATTATTGCTTTAAAGGGTCTGCATTTGCTCACCCAATCTCACCAATCCTCTCAGTCCCAAGTGTCCAGCCTTATGCCACATCCAGCTGTCATTGTAGATAGGGTCATTCCAGGTTTCATCAGAGACCCTGAAGGAATTGCAAAGAATTTCCCAGTTTTTTTGTTTTGTTTTTGAAATTCCTTTTTATAGTGGGTTTGAGCTGATTCTCGCTGCCATGTTTATGCCAGTCTATACACACTTGATTCCCTTACGGAGACATATCAGTACATAGGTTTTAAGATTCTTACTAGTCAGATATATTCCTCTGCGGGAAATATGGGGTTTTGAGTCCCTTTCACTGAGGAAGGTGTAGGTCTTGTCTATTCCATACTTGGTTTTTGGAACGGTACCTGTGCTTATATCAAACTCTGGTTTTATGCATCACCCCACCTCTCCTTCCCCCTTAAGCAGGCATAAGAGTGTTTTCTAAATGTGAGACACTATTCTCTTTCCTAACTCAGTTCAAGTGTAGCCATGTTTACAGGATCTTCATAAGTGATATCTTATGATAAGTTTCTTTTTCTGTGTGACTTATTTCACTTAGAATCATCGTACCTGAATCCACCCATTTTGCTGCTACTGGTCTTATGACATTGATTTCATGGCTGAGGGATATTCCATCATACGTAAGTACCACAATATTTTGAACCATTTTTATATTTCCTGGGATATTTAAGGTGTACCCAAGTTGAGGTCCTTGTAAGCAGTGCAGCCCTAAATGTTGGGGTGGCTCTGTCTTATTGATTTTCAGTTTTCCCAAGGTATATTCCCTAGACTGGAAGTGCCCTTGGCTCTGTAGCTCTGTTGTTTACTTGGTTTAGGGAACACAATGCACTCCTCCAGAGAGGCAGTTGGCAATTTACATCCCGCCCATCAGCATAACAAGGCTCCCTGTTCTCCAGGGCCTGTCTTGCCTTTCTGGTTTTTACACATTTTGTGGATGTCCCTTTTGACCGGTGGGAAGTGATACTTCTTTGTAGTGCAGATTTGCATTGCCCGCTTGCTAGCTTGGCCAGAAAGGGCGTATGTGTTTTCTCCTGAATATATTCAGGAGAAAACGCATACGCCCTTTCTGGCCAAGTGCATCATTGTCGAAGTTGTGCCCCTCTTCCTGTGCTTTAAAGGTGATTCCAACGTACCTCTTGAAATCTGTTTCCTGCTATTCTGCCTCGCTTTCAAGTCCGCCTCGTTGCCTTCCCTCAACAGATTTTTGGACGATAGTTGTCCTTTATTACTCGGCCAGTTTGTGAATTGCTGTGCCCCTGAGCTCCATTTTTCAACTCATTTTTGGTGAGCTGACCGCAAGTCCAAAATTTTGGTTCAGGACCTATACTGGTTCCCGGTGGGTGGCTGAGACTTTGGTTAATTCTTCTTCCTGCCGGGAAATTAGAGTGATATGTGCCCGTCCAAATGCCTAACAGCTACGCTCTCAGTGGTTCTCCCTCTTCCCTTTCATCCTCTGCCAAATTGGCAACCTGTGCGAACCAGGAGTTTAAAGGGGCTGTCTCTACAAGTTGGGAGGTTTATAGTAAAGGAGATGGAAAGTCAAACCGAAGCACGAGGAGAGGGATTATTCGTTGAGTTGTAGAAAACTTTCGTATTCACAGTGTGTCCGTTCTCTAGGTTTTCCGTACATGTTATAACTCTAGTAATATTCCCTTCAACCTGGAGAGTTGGGACCCATCGAATGGGTGCCATGCATTATTGCTTTAAAGGGTCTGCATTTGCTCACCCAATCTCACCAATCCTCTCAGTCCCAAGTGTCCAGCCTTATGCCACATCCAGCTGTCATTGTAGTTAGGGTCATTCCAGGTTTCATCAGAGACCCTGAAGGAATTGTAAAGAATTTCCCAGTTTTTTTGTTTTGTTTTTGAAATTCCTTTTTATAGTGGGTTTGAGCTGTTTCGCGCTGCCATGTTTATGCCAGTCTAGACACACTTGATTCCCTTACGGAGACATATCAATACATAGGTTTTAAGAATCTTACTAGTCAGATATATTCCTCTGTGGGAAATATGGGGTTTTGAGTCCCTTTCACTGAGGAAGGTGTAGGTCTTGTCTATTCCATAGTTGGTTTTTGGAACGGTACCTGTGCTTATATCAAACTCTGGTTTTATGCATCACCCCACCTGTCCTTCCCCCTTAAGCAGGCATAAGAGTGTTTTCTAAATGTGAGACACTGTTCTCTTTCCTAACTCAGTTCAAGTGTAGCCATGTTTACAGAATCTTTATAAGTGATATCTTATGATAAGTTTCTTTTTCTGTGTGACTTATTGCACTTAGGATCATCGTACCTGAATCCACCCATTTTGCTGCTACTGGTCTATGACATTGACTTCATTGCTGAGGGATATTCCATCGTACGTAAGTACCACAATTTTTTGAACCATTTTTATATTTCCTGGGATATTTAAGGTGTACCCAAGTTGAGGTCCTTGTAAGCAGTGCAGCCCTAACTTTTGGGGTGGCTCTGTCTTATTGATTTTCAGTTTTCCCAAGGTATATTCCCTAGACTGGAAGTGCCCTAGGCTCTGTAGCTCTGTTGTTTACTTCTTTTAGGGAACACAATGCACTCCTCCAGAGAGGCAGTTGGCAATTTACATCCCGCCCATCAGCATAACAAGGCTCCCTGTTCTCCATGGCCAGTCTTGCCTTTCTGGTTTTTACACATTTTGTGGATGTCCCTTTTGACTGGTGGGAAGTGATACTTCTTTGTAGTGCAGATTTGCATTGCCCGCTTGCTTGCCTGGCCAGAAAGGGCGTATGCGTTTTCTCATGAATATATTCAGGAGAAAACGCATATGCCCTTTTTGGCCAAGGGCATCTTTGTCGAAGTTGTGCCCCTCTTCCTGTGCTTTAAAGGCGATTCCAACATACCTCTTGAAATCTGTTTCCTGCTATTCTGCCTCGCTTTCAATTGCGCCTCGTTGCCTTTCCTCAACAGATTTTTGGACGATAGTTGTCCTTTATTACTCGGCCAGTTTGTGAATTGCTGTGCCCCTGAGCTCCATTTTTCAACTCGTTTTTGGTGAGCTGACTGCAAGTCCAAAATTTTGGTTCAGGACCTATACTTGTTCCCGGTGGGTGGCTGAGACTTTGGTTAATTCTTCTTCCTGCCGGGAAATTACAGTGATATGTGCCCGTCCAAATGCCTAACAGCTACTCTCTCATTGGTTCTCCCTCTTCCCTTTCATTCTCTGCCAAATTGGCAACCTGAACGAACCTGGAGTTTAAAGGGGCTGTCTCTCCAAGTTTCGAGGTTGATAGTAAAGCAGATGGAAAGTCAAACCGGAGCACCAGGAGAGGGACTATTCGTTGAGTTTTAGAAACCTTTCGTATTCACAGTGTGTCCGTTCTCTAGGTTTCCAGTACATGTTATAATTGTAGTAATATTCCCTTCAACTTGGAGAGTTGGGACCCATGGAATGGGTGCCATGCATTATTGCTTTAAAGGGTCTGCATTTGCTCACCCAATCTCACCAATCCTCTCAGTCCCAAGTGTACAGCCTTATGCCACATCCAGCTGTCGTTGTAGATAGGGTCATTCCAGGTTTCATCAGAGACCCTGAAGGAATTGTAAAGAATTTCCCAGTTTTTTTGTTTTGTTTTTGAAATTCCTTTTTATAGTGGGTTTGAGCTGATTCTCGCTGCCATGTTTATGCCAGTCTAGACACACTTGATTCCCTTACGGAGACATATCAATACATAGGTTTTAAGATTCTTACTAGTCAGATATATTCCTCTGCGGGAAATATGGTTTTTTGAGTCCCTTTCACTGAGGAAGGTGTAGGTCTTGTCTATTCCATAGTTGGTTTTTGGAACGGTACCTGTGCTTATATCAAACTCTGGTTTTATGCATCACCCCACCTCTCCTTCCCCCTTAAGCAGGCATAAGAGTGTTTTCTAAATATGAGACACTGTTCTCTTTCCTAACTCAGTTCAAGTGTAGCCATGTTTACAGGATCTTCATAAGTGATATCTTATGATAAGTTTCTTATCCTGTGTGACTTATTTCACTTAGAATCATCGTACCTGAATCCACCCATTTTGCTGCTACTGGTCTTATGACATTGATTTCATGCGTGAGGGATATTCCATCGTACGTAAGTACCACAATTTTTTGAACCATTTTTATATTTCCTGGGATATTTAAGGTGTACCCAAGTTGAGGTCATTGTAAGCAATGTAGCCCTAAATTTTGGGGTGGCTCTGTCTTATTGATTTTCAGTTTTCCCAAGGTATATTCCCTAGACTGGAAGTTCCCTTGGCTCTGTAGCTCTGTTCTTTACTTGTTTTAGGGTACACAATAAACTCCTCCAGAGAGGCAGTTGGCAATTTACATCCCGCCCACCAG
Organism: Hyperoodon ampullatus; assembly: GCF_949752795.1. Classification (NCBI taxonomy): domain Eukaryota; kingdom Metazoa; phylum Chordata; class Mammalia; order Artiodactyla; family Ziphiidae; genus Hyperoodon; species Hyperoodon ampullatus. The sequence goes on along the minus strand of NW_027640796.1, from coordinate 576,388 downwards.
CATAACAAGGCTCCCTGTTCTCCAGGGCCTGTCTTGCCTTTCTGGTTTTTACACATTTTGTGGATGTCCCTTTTGACCGGTGGGAAGTGATACTTCTTTGTAGTGCAGATTTGCATTGCCCGCTTGATTGCTTGGCCAAAAAGGGCGTATGCGTTTTCTCCTGAATATATTCAGGAGAAAACGCATACGCCCTTTTAGGCCAAGTGCATCATTGTCGATGTTGTGCCCCTCTTCCTGTGCTTTAAAGGCGATTCCAACGTACCACTTGAAATCTGTTTCCTGCTATTCTGCCTCGCTTTCAAGTCCGCCTCGTTGCCTTCCCTCAACAGATTTTTGGACGATAGTTGTCCTTTATTACTCGGCCAGTTTGTGAATTGCTGTGCCCCTAAGCTCCATTTTTCAACTCCTTTTTGATGAGCTGACCGCAAGTCCAAAATTTTGGTTCAGGACCTATACTGGTTCCCGGTGGGTGGCTGAGACTTTGTTTAATTCTTCTTCCTGCCGGGAAATTAGAGTGATATGTGCCCGTCCTAATGCCTATCAGCTACTCTCTCATTGGTTCTCCCTCTTCACTTTCATCCTCTGCCAAATTGGAAACCTGTGGGAACCAGGAGGTTAAAGGGTCTGTCTCTCCAAGTTGGGAGGTTGATAGTAAAGCAGTTGGAAAGTCAAAGCGGAGCACCAGGAGAGGGACTATTCGTTGAGTTTTAGAAACCTTTCGTATTCACAGTGTGTCCGTTCTCTAGGTTTCCCGTACATGTTATAGCTGTAGTAATATTCCCTTCAACCTGGAGAGTTGGGACCCATGGAATGGGTGCCAGGCATTTGTGATTTAAAGGGTCTGCATTTGCTCACCCAATCTCACCAATCGTCTCAGTCCCAAGTGTCCCTCCTTATGACACATCCAGCTGTCATTGTAGATAGGGTCATTCCAGGTTTCATCAGGGACCCTGAAGGAGTTGTAAAGAATTTCCCAGTTTTTTTGTTTTGTTTTTGAAATTCCTTTTTATAGTGGGTTTGAGCTGATTCTCGCTGCCATGTTTATGCCAGTCTAGACACACTTGATTCCCTTACGGAGACATATCAGTACATAGGTTTTAAGATTCTTACTAGTCAGATATATTCCTCTGCGGGAAATATGGTGTTTTGAGTCCCTTTCACTGAGGAAGGTGTAGGTCTTGTGTAATCCATAGTTGGTTTTTGGAACGGTACATGTGCTTATATCAAACTCTGGTTTTATGCATCACCCCACCTCTCCTTCCCCCTTAAGCAGGCATAAGAGTGTTTTCTAAATATGAGACACTGTTCTCTTTCCTAACTCATTTCAAGTGTAGCCATGTTTACAGGATCTTCATAAGTGATATCTTGTGATAAGTTTCTTTTTCTGTGTGACTTATTTCACTTAGAATCATCGTACCTGAATCCACCCATTTTGCTGCTACTGGTCTTATGACAATGATTTCATGGCTGAGGGATATTCCATCGTACGGAAGTACCACAATTTTTTGAACCATTTTTATATTTCCTGGGATACTTAAGGTGTATCCAAGTTGAGGTCCTTGTAAGCAGTGCAGCCCTAAATTTTGGGGTGGCTCTGTCGTATTGATTTTCAGTATTCCCAAGGTATATTCCCTAGACTGGAAGTGACCTTGGCTCTGTAGATCTGTTGTTTACTTGTTTTAGGGAACACAAGGCACTCCTCCAGAGAGGCAGTTGGCAATTTACATCACGCCCATCAGCATAACAAGGCTCCCTGTTCTCCAGGGCCTGTCTTGCCTTTCTGGTTTTTACACATTTTGTGGATGTCCCTTTTGACCGGTGGGAATTGATGCTTCTTTGTAGTGCAGATTTGCATTGCCCGCTTGCTTGCTTGGACAAAAAGGGGATCATTGTCGAAGTTGTGCCCCTCTTCCTGTGCTTTAAAGGTGATTCCAACGTACCTCTTGAAATCTGTTTCCTGCTATTCTGCCTCGCTTTCAAGTCAGCCTCGTTGCCTTTCCTCAACAGATTTTTGGACGATAGTTCTCCTTTATTACTCGGCCAGTTTGTGAATTGCTGTGCCCCTGAGCTCCATTTTTCAACTCGTTTTTGGTGAGCTGACCGCAAGTCCAAAATTTTGGTTCAGGACCTATACTGGTTCGCGGTGGGTGCCTGAGACTTTGGTTAATTCTTCTTCCTGCCGGGAAATTACAGTGATATGTGCCCGTCCAAATGCCTAACAGCTACTCTCTCATTGGTTCTCCCTCTTCCCTTTCATCCTCTGCCAAATTGGCAACCTGTGCGAACCAGGAGGTTAAAGGTGCTGTCTCTCCAAGCTGGGAGGTTGATAGGAAAGCAGATGTAAAGTCAAAGCGGAGCACCAGGAGAGGGACTATTCGTTGAGTTTTAGAAACCATTCATATTCACAGTGTGTCCGTTCTCTAGGTTTCCCGTACATGTTATAGCTGTAGTAATATTCCCTTCAATCTGGAGAGTTGGGACCCATGGAATGGGTGCCAGGCATTTGTGATTTAAAGGGTCTGCATTTGCTCACCCAATCTCACCAATCGTCTCAGTCCCAAGTGTCCCTCCTTATGCCACATCCAGCTGTCGTTGTAGATAGGGTCATTCCAGGTTTCATCAGAGACCCTGAAGGAATTGTAAAGAATTTCCCAGTTTTTTTGTTTTGTTTTTGAAATTCTTTTTATAGTGGGTTTGAGCTGATTCTCGCTGCCATGATTTTGCCAGTCTAGACCACTTGATTCCCTTACGGAGACATATCAATACATAGGTTTTAAGATTCTTACTAGTCAGATATATTCCTCTGCGGGAAATATGTGGTTTTGTGTCCCTTTCACTGAGGAAGGTGTAGGTCTTGTCTATTCCATAGTTGGTTTTTGGAATGGTACCTGTGCTTATATCAAACTCTGGTTTTATGCATCACCCCACCTCTCCTTCCCCCTTAAGCAGGCATAAGAGTGTTTTCTAAATATGAGACACTGTTCTCTTTCCTAACCCAGTTCAAGTGTAGCCATGTTTATAGGATCTTCATAAGTGATATCTTATGATAAGTTTCTTTTTCTGTGTGACTTATTTCACTTAGAATCATCGTACCTGAATCCACCCATTTTGCTGCTACTGGTTTTATGACATTGATTTCATGGCTGAGGGATATTCCATCGTACGTATGTACCACAATTTTTTGAACCTTTTTTATATTTGCTGGGATACTTAAGGTGTATCCAAGTTGAGGTCCTTGTTAGCAGTGCAGCCATAAATTTTGGGGTGGCACTGTCTTATTGATTTTCAGTTTTCCCAAGTTATATTCCCTAGACTGGAAGTGCCCTTGGCTCTGTAACTCTGTTCTTTACTTGTTTTAGGGAACACAATGCACTCTTCCAGAGAGGCAGTTGGCAATTTACATCCCGCCCATCAGCATAACAAGGCTCCCTGTTCTCCAGGGCCTGTCTTGCCTTGCTGGTTTTTACACATTTTGTGGATGTCCCTTTTGACCGGTGGGAAGTGATACTTCTTTGTAGTGCAGATTTGCATTGCCCGCTTGCTTGCTTGGCCAAAAAGGGCGTATGCGTTTTCTCCTGAATATATTCAGGAGAAAACGCATACACCCTTTTTGGCCAAGGGCATCATTTTCGAAGTTTTGCCCCTCTACCTGTGCTTTAAAGGCAATTCCAACGTACCTCTTGAAATCTGTTTCCTGCTATTCTGCCTCGCTTTCAAGTCCGCCTCGTTGCCTTCCCTCAACAGATTTTTGGACGATAGTTGTCCTTTATTACTTGGCCAGTTTGTGAATTGCTGTGCCCCTAAGCTCCATTTTTCAACTTGTTTTTGGTGAGGTGACTGCAAGTCCAAAATTTTGGTTCCGGACCTATACTGGTTCGCGGTGGGTGGCTGAGACTTTGGTTAATTCTTCTTCCTGCCGGGAAATTAGAGTGATATGTGCCCGTCCTAATGCCTATCACCTACTCTCTCATTGGTTCTCCCTCTTCACTTTCATCATCTGCCAAATTGGAAACCTGTGGGAACCAGGAGGTTAAAGGGTCTGTCTCTCCAAGTTGGGAGGTTGATAGTAAAGCAGTTGGAAAGTCAAAGCGGAGCACCAGGAGAGGGACTATTCGTTGAGTTTTAGAAACCTTTCGTATTCACAGTGTGTCCGTTCTCTAGGTTTCCCGTACATGTTATAGCTGTAGTAATATTCCCTTCAACCTGGAGAGTTGGGACCCATGGAATGGGTGCCAGGCATTTGTGATTTAAAGGGTCTGCATTTGCTCACCCAATCTCACCAATCGTCTCAGTCCCAAGTGTCCCTCCTTATGACACATCCAGCTGTCATTGTAGATAGGGTCATTCCAGGTTTCATCAGGGACCCTGAAGGAGTTGTAAAGAATTTCCCAGTTTTTTTGTTTTGTTTTTGAAATTCCTTTTTATAGTGGGTTTGAGCTGATTCTCGCTGCCATGTTTATGCCAGTCTAGACACACTTGATTCCCTTACGGAGACATATCAATACATAGGTTTTAAGATTCTTACTAGTCAGATATATTCCTCTGCGGGAAATATGGTGTTTTGAGTCCCTTTCACTGAGGAAGGTGTAGGTCTTGTGTAATCCATAGTTGGTTTTTGGAACGGTACATGTGCTTATATCAAACTCTGGTTTTATGCATCACCCCACCTCTCCTTCCCCCTTAAGCAGGCATAAGAGTGTTTTCTAAATATGAGACACTGTTCTCTTTCCTAACTCATTTCAAGTGTAGCCATGTTTACAGGATCTTCATAAGTGATATCTTGTGATAAGTTTCTTTTTCTGTGTGACTTATTTCACTTAGAATCATCGTACCTGAATCCACCCATTTTGCTGCTACTGGTCTTATGACAATGATTTCATGGCTGAGGGATATTCCATCGTACGGAAGTACCACAATTTTTTGAACCATTTTTATATTTCCTGGGATACTTAAGGTGTATCCAAGTTGAGGTCCTTGTAAGCAGTGCAGCCCTAAATTTTGGGGTGGCTCTGTCGTATTGATTTTCAGTATTCCCAAGGTATATTCCCTAGACTGGAAGTGACCTTGGCTCTGTAGATCTGTTGTTTACTTGTTTTAGGGAACACAAGGCACTCCTCCAGAGAGGCAGTTGGCAATTTACATCACGCCCATCAGCATAACAAGGCTCCCTGTTCTCCAGGGCCTGTCTTGCCTTTCTGGTTTTTACACATTTTGTGGATGTCCCTTTTGACCGGTGGGAATTGATGCTTCTTTGTAGTGCAGATTTGCATTGCCCGCTTGCTTGCTTGGACAAAAAGGGGATCATTGTCGAAGTTGTGCCCCCCTTCCTGTGCTTTAAAGGTGATTCCAACGTACCTCTTGAAATCTGTTTCCTGCTATTCTGCCTCGCTTTCAAGTCAGCCTCGTTGCCTTTCCTCAACAGATTTTTGGACGATAGTTGTCCTTTATTACTCGGCCAGTTTGTGAATTGCTGTGCCCCTGAGCTCCATTTATCAACTCGTTTTTGGTGAGCTGACCGCAAGTCCAAAATTTTGGTTCAGGACCTATACTGGTTCGCGGTGGGTGCCTGAGACTTTGGTTAATTCTTCTTCCTGCCGGGAAATTACAGTGATATGTGCCCGTCCAAATGCCTAACAGCTACTCTCTCATTGGTTCTCCCTCTTCCCTTTCATCCTCTGCCAAATTGGCAACCTGTGCGAACCAGGAGGTTAAAGGTGCTGTCTCTCCAAGCTGGGAGGTTGATAGGAAAGCAGATGTAAAGTCAAAGCGGAGCACCAGGAGAGGGACTATTCGTTGAGTTTTAGAAACCATTCATATTCACAGTGTGTCCGTTCTCTAGGTTTCCCGTACATGTTATAGCTGTAGTAATATTCCCTTCAATCTGGAGAGTTGGGACCCATGGAATGGGTGCCAGGCATTTGTGATTTAAAGGGTCTGCATTTGCTCACCCAATCTCACCAATCGTCTCAGTCCCAAGTGTCCCTCCTTATGCCACATCCAGCTGTCGTTGTAGATAGGGTCATTCCAGGTTTCATCAGAGACCCTGAAGGAATTGTAAAGAATTTCCCAGTTTTTTTGTTTTGTTTTTGAAATTCTTTTTATAGTGGGTTTGAGCTGATTCTCGCTGCCATGATTTTGCCAGTCTAGACCACTTGATTCCCTTACGGAGACATATCAATACATAGGTTTTAAGATTCTTACTAGTCAGATATATTCCTCTGCGGGAAATATGGTGTTTTGAGTCCCTTTCACTGAGGAAGGTATAGGTCTTGTCTATTCCATAGTTGGTTTTTGGAACGGTACCTGTGCTTATATCAAACTCTGGTTTTATGCATCACCCCACCTCTCCTTCCCCCTTAAGCAGGCATAAGAGTGTTTTCTAAATGTGAGACACTGTTCTCTTTCCTAACTCAGTTCAAGTGTAGCCATGTTTATAGGATCTTCATAAGTGATATCTTATGATAAGTTTCTTTTTCTCTGTGACTTATTTCACTTAGAATCACCGTACCTGAATCCACCCATTTTGCTGCTACTGGTCTTATGACATTGATTTCATGGCTGAGGGATATTCCATCGTACGTAAGTACCACAATTTTTTGAACCATTTTTATATTTGCTGGGATACTTAAGGTGTATCCAAGTTGAGGTCCTTGTAAGCAGTGGAGCCCTAAATTTTGGGGTGGCTGTGTCTTATTGATTTTCAGTTTTCTCAAGGTATATTCCCTAGACTGGAAGTGCCCTTAGCTCTGTAGCTCTGTTCTTTACTTGTTTTTGGGAACACAGTGCACTCCTCCAGAGAGGCAGTTGGCAATTTACATCCCGCCCATCAGCATAACAAGTCTCCCTGTTCTCCAGGGCCTGTCTTGCCTTTCTGGTTTTTACACATTTTGTGGATGTCCCTTTTGACCGGTGGGAAGTGATACTTCTTTGTAGTGCAGATTTGCATTGGCCGCTTGCTTGCTTGGCCAAAAAGGGCGTATGCGTTTTCTCCTGAATATATTCAGGAGAAAACGCATACGCCCTTTTTGGCCAAGTGCATCATTGTCGAAGTTGTGCCCCTCTTCCTGTGCTTTAAAGGCGATTCCAACGTACCTCTTGAAATCTGTTTCCTGCTATTCTGCCTCGCTTTCAAGTCCGCCTCGTTGACTTTCCTCAACAGATTTTTGGACGATAGTTGTCCTTTATTACTTGGCCAGTTTGTGAATTTCTGTGCCTCTGAGCTCCATTTTTCAACTCGTTTTTGGTGAGCTGACCGCAAGTACAAAATTTTGGTTCAGGACCTATACTGGTTCCCGGTGGGTGGCTGAGAGTTTGGTTAATTCTTCTTCCTGCTGGGAAATTACAGTGATATGTGCCAGTCCAAATGCCTAACAGCTACTCTCTCATTGGTTCTCCCTCTTCCCTTTCATCCTCTGCCAAATTGGCAACCTGTGCGAACCAGGAGGTTAAAGGGGCTGTCTCTCCAAGTTGGGAGGTTGATAGTAAAGCAGATGGAAAGTCAAACCGGAGCACCAGGAGAGGGACTATTCGTTGAGTTTTAGAAACCTTTCATATTCACAGTGTTTCCGTTCTCTAGGTTTCCCGTACATGTTATAGCTGTAGTAATATTCCCTTCAATCTGGAGAGTTGGGAACCATGGAATGGGTGCCAGGCATTTGTGCTTTAAAGGGTCTGCATTTTCTCACCCCATCTCACCAATCCTCTCAGTCCCAAGTGTCCCTCCTTATGCCACATCCAGCTGTCGTTGTAGATAGGGTCATTCCAGGTTTCATCAGAGACCCTGAAGGAATTGTAAAGAATTTCCAAGTTTTTTGTTTTGTTTTGAAATTCCTTTTTATAGTGGGTTTGAGCTGATTCTCGCTGCCATGTTTATGCCAGTCTAGACCTCTTGATTCCCTTACGGAGACATATCAATACATAGGTTTTAAGATTCTTACTAGTCAGATATATTCCTCTGCGGGAAATATGGTGTTTTGAGTCCCTTTCATTGAGGAAGGTATAGGTCTTGTCTATTCCATAGTTGGTTTTTGGAACGGTACCTATGCTTATATCAAACTCTGGTTTTATGCATCACCCCACCTCTCCTTCCCCCTTAAGCAGGCATAAGAGTGTTTTCTAAATGTGAGACACTGTTCTCTTTCCTAACTCAGTTCAAGTGTAGCCATGTTTATAGGATCTTCATAAGTGATATCTTATGATAAGTTTCTTTTTCTGTGTGACTTATTTCACTTAGAATCATCGTACCTGAATCCACCCATTTTGCTGCTACTGGTCTTATGACATTGATTTCATGGCTGAGGGATATTCCATCGTACGTAAGTACCACAATTTTTTGAACCATTTTTATATTTCCTGGGATACTTACGGTGTATCGAAGTTGAGGTCCTTGTAAGCAGTGGAGCCCTAAATTTTGGGGTGGCTCTGTCTTATTGATTTTCAGTTTTCTCAAGGTATATTCCCTAGACCGGAAGTGCCCTTAGCTCTGTAGCTCTGTTCTTTACTTGTTTTTGGGAACACAGTGCACTCCTCCAGAGAGGCAGTTGGCAATTTACATCCCGCCCATCAGCATAACAAGGCTCCCTGTTCTCCAGGGCCTGTCTTGCCTTTCTGGTTTTTACACATTTTGTGGATGTCCCTTTTGACCGGTGGGAAGTGATACTTCTTTGTAGTGCAGATTTGCATTGCCCGCTTGCTTGCTTGGCCAAAAAGGGCGTATGCGTTTTCTCCTGAATATATTCAGGAGAAAACGCATACGCCCTTTTTGTCCAAGTGCATCATTGTCGAAGTTGTGCCCCTCTTCCTATGCTTTAAAGGCGATTCCAACGTACCTCTTGAAATCTGTTTCCTGCTATTCTGCCTTGCTTTCAAGTCCGCCTCGTTGACTTTCCTCAACAGATTTTTGGACGAGAGTTGTCCTTTATTACTTGGCCAGTTTGTGAATTGCTGTGCCTCTGAGCTCCATTTTTCAACTCGTTTTTGGTGAGCTGACCGCAAGTACAAAATTTTGGTTCAGGACCTATACTGGTTCCCGGTGGGTGGCTGAGAGTTTGGTTAATTCTTCTTCCTGCTGGGAAATTACAGTGATATGTTCCCGTCCAAATGCCTAACAGCTACTCTCTCATTGGTTCTCCCTCTTCCCTTTCATCCTCTGCCAAATTGGCAACCTGTGCGAACCAGGAGGTTAAAGGGGCTGTCTCTCCAAGTTGGGAGGTTGATAGTAAAGCAGATGGAAAGTCAAACTGGAGCACCAGGAGAGGGAATATTCGTTGAGTTTTAGAAACCTTTCGTATTCACAGTGTGTCCGTTCCCTAGGTTTCCCGTACATGTTATAGCTGTAGTAATATTCCCTTCAACCTGGAGAGTTGGGACCCATGGAATGGGTGCCAGGCATTTGTGCTTTAAAGGGTCTGCATTTGCTCACCCAATCTCACCAATCCTCTCAGTCCCAAGTGTCCCACGTTATGCCACATCCAGCTGTCGTTGTAGATAGGGTCATTCCAGGTTTCATCAGAGACCCTGAAGGAATTGTAAAGAATTTCCCAGTTTTTTTGTTTTGTTTTTGAAATTCCTTTTTATAGTGGGTTTGAGCTGATTCTCGCTGCCATGTTTATGCCAGTCTAGAGACACTTGATTCCCTTACGGAGACATATCAATACATAGGTTTTAAGATTCTTACTAGTCAGATATATTCCTCTGCGGGAAATATGGTGTTTTGAGTCCCTTTCACTGAGGAAGGTGTAGGTCTTGTCTATTCCATAGTTGGTTTTTGGAACGGTACCTGTGCTTATATCAAACTCTGGTTTTATGCATCACCACACCTCTCCTTCCCCCTTAAGCAGGCATAAGAGTGTTTTCTAAATATGAGACACTGTTCTCTTTCCTAACTCAGTTCAAGTGTAGCCGTGTTTACAGGATCTTCATAAGTGATATCTTATGATAAGTTTCTTTTTCTGTGTGACTTATTTCACTTAGAATTATCGTACCTGAATCCACCCATTTTGCTGCTACTGGTATTATGACATTGATTTCATGCCTGAGGGATATTCCATCGTACGTAAGTACCACAATTTTTTGAACCATTTTTATATTTCCTGGGATATTTAAGGTGTATCCAAGTTGAGGTCCTTGTAAGCAGTGCAGCCCTAAATTTTGGGGTGGCTCTGTATTATTGATTTTCAGATTTCCAAAGTTATATTCCCTAGACTGGAAGTGCCCTTGGCTCTGTAGCTCTGTTGTTTACTTGTTTTAGGGAACACAATGCACTCCTCCAGAGAGGCAGTTGGCAATTTACATCCCGCCCATCAGCATAACAAGGCTCCCTGTTCTCCAGGGCCTGTCTTGCCTTTCTGGTTTTTACACATTTTGTGGATGTCCCTTTTGACCGGTGGGAAGTGATACTTCTTTGTAGTGCAGATTTGCATTGCCCGCTTGCTTGCTTGGCCAAAAAGGGCGTATGCGTTTTCTCCTGAATATATTCAGGAGAAAACGCATACGCCCTTTTTGGCCAAGGGCATCATTGTCGAAGTTGTGCCCCTCTTCCTGTGCTTTAAAGGCGATTAAAACGTACCTCTTGAAATCTGTTTCCTGCTATTCTGCCTCGCTTTCAAGTCCGCCTCGTTGCCTTCCCTCAACAGATTTTTGGATGAGAGTTGTCCTTTTTTACTGGGCCAGTTTGTGAATTGCTGTGCCCCTGAGCTCCATTTTTCAACTCGTTTTTGGTGAGCTGACCGCAAGTCCAAAATTTTGGTTCAGGACCTATACTGGTTCCCGGTGGGTGGCTGAGACTTTGGTTAATTCTTCTTCCTGCCGGGAAATTACAGTGATATGTGCCCGCCCAAATGCCTAACAGCTACTCTCTCATAGGTTCTCCCTCTTCCCTTTCATCCTCTGCCTAATTGGCAACCTGTGCGAACCAGGAGGTTAAAGGGGCTGTCTCTCCAATTTGGGAGGTTGATAGTAAAGCAGATGTAAAGTTAAACCAGAGCACCAGGAGAGGGACTATTCGTTGAGTTTTAGAAACCTTTCGTATTCACAGTGTGTCCGTTCTCTAGGTTTCCCGTACATGTTATAACTGTAGTAATATTCCCTTCAACCTGGAGAGTTGGGACCAATGGAATGGGTGCCAGGCATTTGTGCTTTAAAGGGTCTGCATTTGCTCACCCAATCTCACCAATCCTCTCAGTCCCAAGTGTCCCTCCTTATGCCACATCCCGCTGTCATTGTAGATAGGGTCATTCCAAGTTTCATTAGAGACCCTGAAGGAATTGTAAAGAATTTCCCAGTTTTGTTGTTTTGTTTTTGAAATTCCTTTTTATAGTGGGTTTGAGCTGATTCTCGCTGCCATGTTTATGCCAGTCTAGACACACTTGATTCCCTTACGGAGACATATCAATACATAGGTTTTAAGATTCTTACTAGTCAGATATATTCCTCTGCGGGAAATATGGGGTTTTGAGTCCCTTTCACTGAGGAAGGTGTAGGTCTTGTCTATTCCATAGTTTGTTTTTGGAACGGTACCTGTGCTTATATCAAACTCTGGTTTTATGCATCACCCCACCTCTCCTTCCCCCTTAAGCAGGCATAAGAGTGTTTTCTAAATATGAGACACTGTTCTCTTTCCTAACTCAGTTCAAGTGTAGCCATGTTTATAGGATCTTCATAAGTGATATCTTATGATAAGTTTCTTTTTCTGTGTGACTTATTTCACTTAGAATCATCGTACCTGAATCCACCCATTTTGCTGCTACTGGTCTTATGACATTGATTTCATGGCTGAGGGATATTCCATCGTACGTAAGTACCAAAAATTTTTGAACCATTTTTATATTTCCTGGGATACTTAAGGTGTATCCATGTTGAGGTCCTTGTAAGCAGTGCAGCCCTAAATTTTGGGGTGGCTCTGTCTTATTGATTTTCAGTTTTCCCAAGGTATATTCCCTAGACTAGAAGTGCCCTTGGCTCTGTAGCTCTGTTCTTTCCTTGTTTTATGGAACACAATGCACTCCTCCAGAGAGGCAGTTGGCAATTTACATCCCGATCATCAGCATAACAAGGCTCCCTGTTCTCCATGGCCTGTCTTGCCTTTCTGGTTTTTACACATTTTGTGGATGTCCCTTTTGAACGGTGGGAAGTGATACTTCTTTGTAGTGCAGATTTGCATTGCCCGCTTGCTTGCTTGGCCAAAAAGGGCATCATTGTCGAAGTTGTGCCCCTCTTCCTGTGCTTTAAATGCAATTCCAACGTACCTCTTGAAATCTGTTTCCTGCTATTCTGCCTCGATTTCAAGTCCGCCTCGTTGCCTTTCCTCAACAGATTTTTGGACGATAGTTGTCCTTTATTACTCGGCCAGTTTGTGAATTGCTGTGCCTCTGAGCTCCATTTTTCAACTCGTTTTTGGTGAGCTGAATGGAAGTCCAAAATTTTGGTTCAGGACCTATACTGGTTCCCAGTGGGTGGCTGAGACTTTGGTTAATTCTTCTTCCTGCCAGGAAATTACAGTGATATGTGCCCGTCCAAATGCCTAACAGCTACTCTCTCATTGGTTCTCCCTCTTCCCTTTCATCCTCTGCCAATTTGGCAACCTGTGTGAACCAGGAGGTTAAAGGGGCTGTCTCTCCAAGTTGGGGGGTTGATAGTAAAGCAGATGAAAAGTCAAATCGGAGCACCAGGAGAGGGACTATTCGTTGAGTTTTAGAAACCTTTCGTATTCACAGTGTGTCCGTTCTCTAGGTTTCCCGTACATGTCATAGCTGTAGTAATATTCGCTTCAACCTGGAGAGTTGGGGCCCATGGAAAGAGTGCCAGGCATTTGTGATATAAAGGGTCTGCATTTGCTCACCCAATCTCACCAATCCTCTCATCCCAAGTGTCCAGCCTTATGCCACATCCAGCTGTCATTTTAGATAGGGTCATTCCAAGTTTCATCAGAGACCCTGAAGGAATTGTAAAGAATATCCCAGTTTTTTTGTTTTCTTTTTGAAATTCTTTTTATAGTGGGTTTGAGCTGATTCTCGCTGCCATGTTTATGCCAGTCTAGACACACTTGATTCCCTTACGGAGACATATCAATACATAGGTTTTAAGATTCTTACTAGTCAGATATATTCCTCTGCGGGAAATATGGTGTTTTGAGTCCCTTTCACTGAGGAAGGTGTAGGTCTTGGCTATTCCATAGTTGGTTTTTGGAACGGAACTTGTGCTTATATCAAACTCTGGTTTTATGCATCACCCCACCTCTCCTTCCCCCTTAATCAGGCATAAGAGTGTTTTCTAAATATGAGACACTGTTCTCTTTCCTAACTCAGGTCAAGTGTAGCCATGTTTACAGGATCTCCATAAGTGATATCTTATGATAAGTTTCTTTTTCTGTGTGACTTATATCACTTAGAATCATCGTACCTGAATCCACCCATTTTGCTGCTACTGGTCTTATGACATTGATTTCATGGCTGAGGGATATTCCATCGTACGTAGGTACCACAATTTTTTGAACCATTTTTATATTTCCTGGGATATTTAAGGTGTACCCAAGTTGAGTTCCTTGTAAGCAGTGCAGCCCTAAATTTTGCGGTGGCTCTGTCTTATTGATTTTCAGTTTTCCCAAGGTATATTCCCTACACTGGAAGTGCCCATGGCTCTGTAGCTCTGCTCTTTACTTGTTTTAGGGAACAAAATGTACTCCTCCAGAGAGGCAGTTGGCAATTTACATCCCGCCCATCAGCATAACAAGGCTCCCTGTTCTCCAGGGCCTGTCTTGCCTTTCTGGTTTTTACACATTTTGTGGATGTCCCTTTTGATTGGTGGGAAGTGATACTTCTTTGTAGTGCAGATTTGCATTGCCCGCTTGCTTGCTTGGCCAAAAAGGGCGTATGCGTTTTCTCCTGAATATATTCAGGAGAAAACGCATACGCCCTTTTTGGCCAAGTGCATCATTGTCGAAGTTGTGCCCCTCTTCCTGTGCTTTAAAGGCGATTCCAACGTACCTCTTGAAATCTGTTTCCTGCTATTCTGCCTCGCTTTCAAGTCCGCCTCGTTGCCTTCCCTCAACAGATTTTTGGACGATAGTTGTCCTTTATTACTCGGCCAGTTTGTGAATTGCTGTGCCCCTGAGCTCCATTTTTCAACTCGTTTTTGTTGAGCTGACCGCAAGTCCAAAATTTTGGTTCAGGACCTATACTGGTTCCCGGTGGGTGGCTGAGACTTTGGTTAATTCTTCTTCCTGCCGGGAAATTACAGTGATATGTGCCGGTCCAAATGCCTAACAGCTACTCTCTCATTGGTTCTCCCTCTTCCCTTTCATTCTCTGCCAAATTGGCAACCTGTGCGAACCAGGAGGTTAAAGGGGCTGTCACTCCAAGTTGCGAGATTGATAGTAAAGCAGATGGAAAGTCAAACCGGAGCACGAGGAGAGGGACTATTCGTTGAGTTTTAGAAACCTTTCGTATTCACAGGGTGTCCGTTCTCTAGGTTTCCAGTACATGTTATAATTGTAGTAATATTCCCTTCAACTTGGAGAGTTGGGACCCATGGAATGGGTGCCATGCATTATTGCTTTAAAGGGTCTGCATTTGCTCACCCAATCTCACCAATCCTCTCAGTCCCAAGTGTCCCTCCTTATGCCACATCCAGCTGTCGTTGTAGATAGGGTCATTCCAGGTTTCATCAGGGACCCTGAAGGAATTGTAAAGAATTTCCCAGTTTTTTTGTTTTGTTTTTGAAATTCCTTTTTATAGTGGGTTTGAGCTGATTCTCGCTGCCATGTTTATGCCAGTCTAGACACACTTGATTCCCTTACAGAGACATATCAATACATAGGTTTTAAGATTCTTACTAGTCAGATATATTCCTCTGCGGGAAATATGGGGTTTTGAGTCCCTTTCACTGAGGAAGGTGTAGGTCTTTTCTATTCCATAGTTGGTTTTTGGAACGGTACCTGTGCTTATATCAAACTCTGGTTTTATGCATCACCCCACCTCTCCTTCCCACTTAAGCAGGCATAAGAGTGTTTTCTAAATATGAGACACTGTTCTCTTTCCTAACTCAGTTCAAGTGTAGCCATGTTTATACGATCTTCATAAGTGATATCTTATGATAAGTTTCTTTTTCTGTGAGACATATTTCACTTAGAACCATCGTACCTGAATCCACCCATTTTGCTACTACTGGTCTTATGACATTGATTTCATGGCTGAGGGATATTCCATCGTACGTAAGTACCACAATTATTTGAACCATTTTTATATTTCCTGGGATACTTAATGTGTATCCAAGTTGAGGTCCTTGTAAGCAGTGCAGCCCTAAATTTTGGGGTGGCTCTGTCTCATTGATTTTCAGTTTTCCCAAGGTACATTCCCTAGACTGGAAGTGCCCTTGGCTCTGTAGCTCTGTTCTTTACTTGTGTTAGGGAACACAATGCACTCGTCCAGAGAGGCAGTTGGCAATTTACATCCCGCCCATCAGCATAACAAGGCTCCCTGTTCTCCAGGGCCTGTCTTGCCTTTCTGGTTTTTACATATTTTGTGGATGTCCCTTTTGACCGGTGGGAAGTGATACTTCTTTGTAGTGCAGATTTGCATTGCCCGCTTGCTTGCTTGGCCAAAAAGGGCGTATGCGTTTTCTCCTGAATATATTGCATACGCCCTTTTTGGCCAAGTACATCATTGTCGAAGTTGTGCCCCTCTTCCTGTGCTTTAAAGGCGATTCCAACGTAACTCTTGAAATCTGTTTCCTGCTATTCTGCCTCGCTTTCAAGTCCGCCTCGTTGCCTTTCCTCAACAGATTTTTGGACGATAGTTGTCCTTTATTACTCGGCCAGTTTGTGAATTGCTGTGCCCCTGAGCTCCATTTTTCAACTCGTTTTTGGTGAGCTGACCGCAAGTCCAAAATTTTGGTTCAGGACCTATACTGGTTCCCTGTGGGAGACTGAGACTTTGGTTAATTCTTCTTCCTGCCGGGAAATTACAGTGATATGTGCCCGTCCAAATGCCTAACAGCTACTCTCTCATTGGTTCCCCTCTTCCCTTTCATCCTCTGCCAAATTGGCAACCTGTGCGAACCAGGATGTTAAAGGGGCTGTCTCTCCAAGTTGGGAGGTTAATAGTAAAGCAGATGGAAAGTCAAACCGGAGCACCAGGAGAGGTACTATTCATTGGGTTTTAGAAACCTTTCGTATTCACAGTGTGTCCGTTCTCTAGTTTTCCCGTACTTGTTATAGCTGTAGTAATATTCCCTTCAACCTGGAGAGTTGGGACCCCTGGAATGGGTGCCAGGCATTTGTGCTTTAAAGGGTCTGCATTTGCTCACCCAATCTCACCAATCGTCTCAGTCCCAAGTGTTCCTCCCTATGCCACATCCAGCTGTCGTTGTAGATAGGGTCATTCCAGGTTTCATCAGAGACCCTGAAGGAATTGTAAAGAATTTCCCAGTTTTTTTTGTTTTGTTTTTGAAATTCCTTTTTATAGTGGGCTTGAGCTGATTCCCGCTGCCATGTTTATGCCAGTCTAGACACACTTGATTCCCTTACGGAGACCTATCAATACATAGGTTTTAAGATTCTGACTAGTCAGATATATTCCTCTGCGGGAAATATGGTGTTTTGAGTCCCTTTCACTGAGGAAGGTGTAGGTCTTGTCTATTCCATAGTTGGTTTTTGGGACGGTACGTGTGCTTATATCAGACTCTGGTTTTATGCATCACCCCATCTCTCCTTCCCCCTTAAGCAGGCATAAGAGTGTTTTCTAAATGTGAGACACTGTTCTCTTTCCTAACTCAGTTCAAGTGTAGCCATGTTTATACGATCTTCATAAGTGATATCTTATGATAAGTTTCTTTTTCTGTGTGACTTATTTCACTTAGAATCATCGTACCTGAATCCACCCATTTTGCAGCTACTGGTCTTATGACATTGATTTCATGGCTGAGGGATATTCCATCGTACGTAAGTACCAAAAATTTTTGAACCATTTTTATATTTCCTGGGATACTTAAGGTGTATCCAAGTTGAGGTCCTTGTAAGCAGTGCAGCCCTAAATTTTGGGGTGGCTCTGTCTTATTGATTTTCAGTTTTCCCAAGGTATATTCCCTAGACTGGAAGTGCCCTTGGCTCTGTAGCTCTCTTCTTTACTTGCTTTAGGGAACACAATGCACTCCTCCAGAGAGGCAGTTGGCAATTTACATCCCGATCATCAGCATAACAAGGCTCCCTGTTCTCCAGGGCCTGTCTTGCCTTTCTGGTTTTTACACATTTTGTGGATGTCCCTTTTGACCGGTGGGAAGTGATACTTCTTTGTAGTGCAGATTTGCATTGCCCGCTTGCTTGCTTGGCCAAAAAGGGCATCATTGTCGAAGTTGTGCCCCTCTTCCTGTGCTTTAAATGCAATTCCAACGTACCTCTTGAAATCTGTTTCCTGCTATTCTGCCTCGATTTCAAGTCCGCCTCGTTGCCTTTCCTCAACAGATTTTTGGACGATAGTTGTCCTTTATTACTCGGCCAGTTTGTGAATTGCTGTGCCCCTGAGCTCCATTTTTCAACTCGTTTTTGGTGAGCTGACCGCAAGTAGAAAATTTTGGTTCAGGACCTATACTGGTTCCCGGTGGGTGGCTGAGACTTTGGTTAATTCTTCTTCCTGCCAGGAAATTACAGTGATATGTGCCCGTCCAAATGCCTAACAGCTACTCTCTCATTGGTTCTCCCTCTTCCCTTTCATCCTCTGCCAATTTGGCAACCTGTGTGAACCAGGAGGTAAAAGGGGCTGTCTCTCCAAGTTGGGGGGTTGATAGTAAAGCAGATGAAAAGTCAAATCGGAGCACCAGGAGAGGGACTATTCGTTGAGTTTTAGAAACCTTTCGTATTCACAGTGTGTCCGTTCTCTAGGTTTCCCGTACATGTCATAGCTGTAGTAATATTTGCTTCAACCTGGAGAGTTGGGGCCCATGGAAAGAGTGCCAGGCATTTGTGATATAAAGGGTCTGCATTTGCTCACCCAATCTCACCAATCCTCTCATCCGAAGTGTCCAGCCTTATGCCACATCCAGCTGTCGTTGTAGATAGGGTCATTCCAAGTTTCATCAGAGACCCTGAAGGAATTGTAAAGAATATCCCAGTTTTTTTGTTTTCTTTTTGAAATTCCTTTTTATAGTGGGTTTGAGCTGATTCTCGCTGCCATGTTTATGCCAGTCTAGACACACTTGATTCCCTTACGGAGACATATCAATACATAGGTTTTAAGATTCTTACTAGTCAGATTTATTCCTCTGCGGGAAATATGGTGTTTTGAGTCCCTTTCACTGAGGAAGGTGTAGGTCTTGTCTATTCCATAGTTGGTTTTTGGAACGGAACCTGTGCTTATATCAAACTCTGGTTTTATGCATCACCCCACCTCTCCTTCCCCCTTAATCAGGCATAAGAGTGTTTTCTAAATATGAGACACTGTTCTCTTTCCTAACTCAGGTCAAGTGTAGCCATGTTTACAGGATCTCCATAAGTGATATCTTATGATAAGTTTCTTTTTCTGTGTGACTTATATCACTTAGAATCATCGTACCTGAATCCACCCATTTTGCTGCTACTGGTCTTATGACATTGATTTCATGGCTGAGGGATATTCCATCGCACGTAGGTACCACAATTTTTTGAACCATTTTTATATTTCCTGGGATATTTAAGGTGTACCCAAGTTGAGTTCCTTGTAAGCAGTGCAGCCCTAAATTTTGGGGTGGCTATGTCTTATTGATTTTCAGTTTTCCCAAGGTATATTCCCTACACTGGAAGTGCCCATGGCTCTGTAGCTCTGTTCTTTACTTGTTTTAGGGAACACAATGCACTCCTCCAGAGAGGCAGTTGGCAATTTACATCCCGCCCATCAGCATAACAAGGCTCCCTGTTCTCCAGGGCCTGTCTTGCCTTTCTGGTTTTTACACATTTTGTGGATGTCCCTTTTGACCGGTGGGAAGTGATACTTCTTTGTAGTGCAGATTTGCATTGCCCGCTTGCTTGCTTGGCCAAAAAGGGCGTATGCGTTTTCTCCTGAATATATTCAGGAGAAAACGCATACGCCCTTTTTGGCCAAGTGCATCATTGTCGAAGTTGTGCCCCTCTTCCTGTGCTTTAAAGGTGATTTCAACGTACCTCTTGAAATCTGTTTCCTGCTATTCTGCCTTGCTTTCAAGTCCGCCTCGTTGCCTTCCCTCAACAGATTTTTGGACGATAGTTGTCCTTTATTACTCGGCCAGTTTGTGAATTGCTGTGCCCCTGAGCTCCATTTTTCAACTCGTTTTTGGTGAGCTGACTGCAAGTCCAAAATTTTGGTTCAGGACCTATACTGGTTCCCGGTGGGTGGCTGAGACTTTGGTTAATTCTTCTTCCTGCCGGGAAATTACAGTGATATGTGCCCGTCCAAATGCCTCACAGCTACTCTCTCATTGGTTCTCCCTCTTCCCTTTCATTCTCTGCCAACTTGGCAACCTGTGCGAACCAGGAGATTAAAGGGGCTGTCTCTCCAAGTTGCGAGATTGATAGTAAAGCAGATGGAAAGTCAAACCGGAGCACGAGGAGAGGGACTATTCGTTGAGTTTTAGAAACCTTTCGTATTCACCGTGTGTCCGTTCTCTAGGTTTCCAGTACATGTTATAATTGTAGTAATATTCCCTTCAACTTGGAGAGTTGGGACCCATGGAATGGGTGCCATGCATTATTGCTTTAAAGGGTCTGCATTTGCTCACCCAATCTCACCAATCCTCTCAGTCCCAAGTGTCCCTCCTTATGCCACATCCAGCTGTCGTTGTAGATAGGGTCATTCCAGGTTTCATCAGGGACCCTGAAGGAATTGTAAAGAATTTCCCAGTTTTTTTGTTTTGTTTTTGAAATTCCTTTTTATAGTGGGTTTGAGCTGATTCTCGCTGCCATGTTTATGCCAGTCTAGACACACTTGATTCCCTTACGGAGACATATCAATACATAGGTTTTAAGATTCTTACTAGTCAGATATATTCCTCTGCGGGAAATATGGTGTTTTGAGTCCCTTTCACTGAGGAAGGTGTAGGTCTTGTCTATTCCATAGTTGGTTTTTGGAACGGTACCTGTGCTTATATCAAACTCTGGTTTTATGCATCACCCCACCTCTCCTTCCCCCTTAAGCAGGCATAAGAGTGTTTTCTAAATATGAGACACTGTTCTCTTTCCTAACTCAGTTCAAGTGTAGCCATGTTTATAGGATCTTCATAAGTGATATCTTATGATAAGTTTCTTTTTCTGTGTGACTTATTTCACTTAGAATCATCGTACCTGAATCCACCCATTTTGCTGCTACTGGTCTTATGACATTGATTTCATGGCTGAGGGATATTCCATCGTACGTAAGTACCACAATTTTTGAACCATTTTTATATTTCCTGGGATACTTAAGGTGTATCCAAGTTGAGGTCCTTGTAAGCAGTGCAGCCCTAAATTTTGGGGTGGCTCTGTCTTATTGATTTTCAGTTTTCCCAAGGTATATTCCCTAGACTGGAAGTGCCCTTGGCTCTGTAGCTCTGTTGTTTACTTGTTTTAGGGAACACAATGCACTCCTCCAGAGAGGCAGTTGGCAATTTACATCCCGCCCATCAGCATAACAAGGCTCCCTGTTCTCCAGGGCCTGTCTTGCCTTTCTGGTTTTTACACATTTTGTGGATGTCCCTTTTGACCGGTGGGAAGTGATACTTCTTTGTAGTGCAGATTTGCATTGCCCACTTACTTGCTTGGCCAAAAAGGGCGTATGCGTTTTCTCCTGAATATATTCAGGAGAAAACACATACGCCCTTTGTGGCCAAGGGCATCATTTTCGAAGTTGTGCCCCTCTTCCTGTGCTTTAAAGGCAATTCCAACGTACCTCTTGAAATCTGTTTCCTGCTATTCTGCCTCGCTTTCAAGTCCGCCTCGTTGTCTTCCCTCAACAGATTTTTGGACGATAGTTGTCCTTTATTACTCGGCCAGTTTGTGAATTGCTGTGCCCCTGAGCTCCATTTTTCAACTCGTTTTTGGTGAGCTGACCGCAAGTCCAAAATTTTGGTTCAGGACCTATACTGGTTCCCAGTGGGTGGCTGAGACTTTGGTTAATTCTTCTTCCTGCTGGGAAGTTACAGTAATATGTGCCCTTCGAAATGCCTAACAGCTACTCTCTCATTGGTTCTCCCTCTTCCCTTTCATCCTCTGCCAAATTGGAAACCTGTGCGAACCAGGAGGTTAAAGGGGCTGTCTCTCCAAGTTGGGTGGTTGATAGTAAAGCAGATGTAAAGTCAAACCAGAGCACCAGGAGAGGGATTATTCGTTGAGTTTTAGAAACCTTTCGTATTCACAGTGTGTCCTTTCTCTAGGTTTCCCGTACATGTTATAGCTGTAGTAATATTCCCTTCAACCTGGAGAGTTGGGACCCATGGAATGGGTGACAGGCATTTGTGCTTTAAAGGGTCTACATTTGCTCACCCAATCTCACCAATCGTCTCAGTCCCAAGTGTCCCTCCTTATGCCACATCCAGCTGTTGTTGTAGATAGGGTCATTCCAGGTTTCATCAGGGACCCTGAAGGAATTGTAAAGAATTTCCCAGTTTTTTTGTTTTGTTTTTGAAATTCCTTTTTATAGTGGGTTTGAGCTGATTCTCGCTGCCATGTTTATGCCAGTCTAGACACACTTGATTCCCTTACGGAGACATATCAATACATAGGTTTTAAGATTCTTACTAGTCAGATATATTCCTCTGCGGGAAATATGGTGTTTTGAGTCCCTTTCACTGAGGAAGGTGTAGGTCTTTTCTATTCCATAGTTGGTTTTTGGAACGGTACCTGTGCTTATATCAAACTCTGGTTTTATGCATCACCCCACCTCTCCTTCCCACTTAAGCAGGCATAAGAGTGTTTTCTAAATATGAGACACTGTTCTCTTTCCTAACTCAGTTCAAGTGTAGACATGTTTATACGATCTTCATAAGTGATATCTTATGATAAGTTTCTTTTTCTGTGAGACATATTTCACTTAGAACCATCGTACCTGAATCCACCCATTTTGCTACTACTGGTCTTATGACATTGATTTCATGGCTGAGGGATATTCCATCGTACGTAAGTACCACAATTATTTGAACCATTTTTATATTTCCTGGGATACTTAATGTGTATCCAAGTTGAGGTCCTTGTAAGCAGTGCAGCCCTAAATTTTGGGGTGGCTCTGTCTCATTGATTTTCAGTTTTCCCAAGGTACATTCCCTAGACTGGAAGTGCCCTTGGCTCTGTAGCTCTGTTCTTTACTTGTGTTAGGGAACACAATGCACTCGTCCAGAGAGGCAGTTGGCAATTTACATCCCGCCCATCAGCATAACAAGGCTCCCTGTTCTCCAGGGCCTGTCTTGCCTTTCTGGTTTTTACATATTTTGTGGATGTCCCTTTTGACCGGTGGGAAGTGATACTTCTTTGTAGTGCAGATTTGCATTGCCCGCTTGCTTGCTTGGCCAAAAAGGGCGTATGCGTTTTCTCCTGAATATATTCAGGAGAAAACGCATACGCCCTTTTTGGCCAAGTACATCATTGTCGAAGTTGTGCCCCTCTTCCTG
Source organism: Hyperoodon ampullatus (assembly GCF_949752795.1). Taxonomy (NCBI): domain Eukaryota; kingdom Metazoa; phylum Chordata; class Mammalia; order Artiodactyla; family Ziphiidae; genus Hyperoodon; species Hyperoodon ampullatus. The sequence goes on along the minus strand of NW_027640796.1, from coordinate 553,810 downwards.
TGCTTTAAAGGCGATTCCAACGTAACTCTTGAAATCTGTTTCCTGCTATTCTGCCTCGCTTTCAAGTCCGCCTCGTTGCCTTTCCTCAACAGATTTTTGGACGATAGTTGTCCTTTATTACTCGGCCAGTTTGTGAATTGCTGTGCCCCTGAGCTCCATTTTTCAACTCGTTTTTGGTGAGCTGACCGCAAGTCCAAAATTTTGGTTCAGGACCTATACTGGTTCCCTGTGGGAGACTGAGACTTTGGTTAATTCTTCTTCCTGCCGGGAAATTACAGTGATATGTGCCCGTCCAAATGCCTAACAGCTACTCTCTCATTGGTTCCCCTCTTCCCTTTCATCCTCTGCCAAATTGGCAACCTGTGCGAACCAGGATGTTAAAGGGGCTGTCTCTCCAAGTTGGGAGGTTAATAGTAAAGCAGATGGAAAGTCAAACCGGAGCACCAGGAGAGGTACTATTCATTGAGTTTTAGAAACCTTTCGTATTCACAGTGTGTCCGTTCTCTAGTTTTCCCGTACTTGTTATAGCTGTAGTAATATTCCCTTCAACCTGGAGAGTTGGGACCCCTGGAATGGGTGCCAGGCATTTGTGCTTTAAAGGGTCTGCATTTGCTCACCCAATCTCACCAATCGTCTCAGTCCCAAGTGTTCCTCCCTATGCCACATCCAGCTGTCGTTGTAGATAGGGTCATTCCAGGTTTCATCAGAGACCCTGAAGGAATTGTAAAGAATTTCCCAGTTTTTTTGTTTTGTTTTTGAAATTCCTTTTTATAGTGGGCTTGAGCTGATTCCCGCTGCCATGTTTATGCCAGTCTAGACACACTTGATTCCCTTACGGAGACCTATCAATACATAGGTTTTAAGATTCTGACTAGTCAGATATATTCCTCTGTGGGAAATATGGTGTTATGAGTCCCTTTCACTGAGGAAGGTGTAGGTCTTGTCTATTCCATAGTTGGTTTTTGGGACGGTACGTGTGCTTATATCAGACTCTGGTTTTATGCATCACCCCATCTCTCCTTCCCCCTTAAGCAGGCATAAGAGTGTTTTCTAAATGTGAGACACTGTTCTCTTTCCTAACTCAGTTCAAGTGTAGCCATGTTTATACGATCTTCATAAGTGATATCTTATGATAAGTTTCTTTTTCTGTGTGACTTATTTCACTTAGAATCATCGTACCTGAATCCACCCATTTTGCAGCTACTGGTCTTATGACATTGATTTCATGGCTGAGGGATATTCCATCGTACGTAAGTACCAAAAATTTTTGAACCATTTTTATATTTCCTGGGATACTTAAGGTGTATCCAAGTTGAGGTCCTTGTAAGCAGTGCAGCCCTAAATTTTGGGGTGGCTCTGTCTTATTGATTTTCAGTTTTCCCAAGGTATATTCCCTAGACTGGAAGTGCCCTTGGCTCTGTAGCTCTATTCTTTACTTGCTTTAGGGAACACAATGCACTCCTCCAGAGAGGCAGTTGGCAATTTACATCCCGATCATCAGCATAACAAGGCTCCCTGTTCTCCAGGGCCTGTCTTGCCTTTCTGGTTTTTACACATTTTGTGGATGTCCCTTTTGACCGGTGGGAAGTGATACTTCTTTGTAGTGCAGATTTGCATTGCCCGCTTGCTTGCTTGGCCAAAAAGGGCATCATTGTCGAAGTTGTGCCCCTCTTCCTGTGCTTTAAATGCAATTCCAACGTACCTCTTGAAATCTGTTTCCTGCTATTCTGCCTCGATTTCAAGTTCGCCTCGTTGCCTTTCCTCAACAGATTTTTGGACGATAGTTGTCCTTTATTACTCGGCTAGTTTGTGAATTGCTGTGCCCCTGAGCTCCATTTTTCAACTCGTTTTTGGTGAGCTGACCGCAAGTAGAAAATTTTGGTTCAGGACCTATACTGGTTCCCGGTGGGTGGCTGAGACTTTGGTTAATTCTTCTTCCTGCCAGGAAATTACAGTGATATGTGCCCGTCCAAATGCCTAACAGCTACTCTCTCATTGGTTCTCCCTCTTCCCTTTCATCCTCTGCCAATTTGGCAACCTGTGTGAACCAGGAGGTAAAAGGGGCTGTCTCTCCAAGTTGGGGGGTTGATAGTAAAGCAGATGAAAAGTCAAATCGGAGCACCAGGAGAGGGACTATTCGTTGAGTTTTAGAAACCTTTCGTATTCACAGTGTGTCCGTTCTCTAGGTTTCCCGTACATGTCATAGCTGTAGTAATATTTGCTTCAACCTGGAGAGTTGGGGCCCATGGAAAGAGTGCCAGGCATTTGTGATATAAAGGGTCTGCATTTGCTCACCCAATCTCACCAATCCTCTCATCCCAAGTGTCCAGCCTTATGCCACATCCAGCTGTCGTTGTAGATAGGGTCATTCCAAGTTTCATCAGAGACCCTGAAGGAATTGTAAAGAATATCCCAGTTTTTTTGTTTTCTTTTTGAAATTCCTTTTTATAGTGGGTTTGAGCTGATTCTCGCTGCCATGTTTATGCCAGTCTAGACACACTTGATTCCCTTACGGAGACATATCAATACATAGGTTTTAAGATTCTTACTAGTCAGATATATTCCTCTGCGGGAAATATGGTGTTTTGAGTCCCTTTCACTGAGGAAGGTGTAGGTCTTGTCTATTCCATAGTTGGTTTTTGGAACGGAACCTGTGCTTATATCAAACTCTGGTTTTATGCATCACCCCACCTCTCCTTCCCCCTTAATCAGGCATAAGAGTGTTTTCTAAATATGAGACACTGTTCTCTTTCCTAACTCAGGTCAAGTGTAGCCATGTTTACAGGATCTCCATAAGTGATATCTTATGATAAGTTTCTTTTTCTGTGTGACTTATATCACTTAGAATCATCGTACCTGAATCCACCCATTTTGCTGCTACTGGTCTTATGACATTGATTTCATGGCTGAGGGATATTCCATCGCACGTAGGTACCACAATTTTTTGAACCATTTTTATATTTCCTGGGATATTTAAGGTGTACCCAAGTTGAGTTCCTTGTAAGCAGTGCAGCCCTAAATTTTGGGGTGGCTATGTCTTATTGATTTTCAGTTTTCCCAAGGTATATTCCCTACACTGGAAGTGCCCATGGCTCTGTAGCTCTGTTCTTTACTTGTTTTAGGGAACACAATGCACTCCTCCAGAGAGGCAGTTGGCAATTTACATCCCGCCCATCAGCATAACAAGGCTCCCTGTTCTCCAGGGCCTGTCTTGCCTTTCTGGTTTTTACACATTTTGTGGATGTCCCTTTTGACCGGTGGGAAGTGATACTTCTTTGTAGTGCAGATTTGCATTGCCCGCTTGCTTCCTTGGCCAAAAAGGGCGTATGCGTTTTCTCCTGAATATATTCAGGAGAAAACGCATACGCCCTTTTTGGCCAAGTGCATCATTGTCGAAGTTGTGCCCCTCTTCCTGTGCTTTAAAGGCGATTCCAACGTACCTCTTGAAATCTGTTTCCTGCTATTCTGCCTTGCTTTCAAGTCCGCCTCGTTGCCTTCCCTCAACAGATTTTTGGACGATAGTTGTCCTTTATTACTCGGCCAGTTTGTGAATTGCTGTGCCCCTGAGCTCCATTTTTCAACTCGTTTTTGGTGAGCTGACTGCAAGTCCAAAATTTTGGTTCAGGACCTATACTGGTTCCCGGTGGGTGGCTGAGACTTTGGTTAATTCTTCTTCCTGCCGGGAAATTACAGTGATATGTGCCCGTCCAAATGCCTCACAGCTACTCTCTCATTGGTTCTCCCTCTTCCCTTTCATTCTCTGCCAACTTGGCAACCTGTGCGAACCAGGAGATTAAAGGGGCTGTCTCTCCAAGTTGCGAGATTGATAGTAAAGCAGATGGAAAGTCAAACCGGAGCACGAGGAGAGGGACTATTCGTTGAGTTTTAGAAACCTTTCGTATTCACCGTGTGTCCGTTCTCTAGGTTTCCAGTACATGTTATAATTGTAGTAATATTCCCTTCAACTTGGAGAGTTGGGACCCATGGAATGGGTGCCATGCATTATTGCTTTAAAGGGTCTGCATTTGCTCACCCAATCTCACCAATCCTCTCAGTCCCAAGTGTCCCTCCTTATGCCACATCCAGCTGTCGTTGTAGATAGGGTCATTCCAGGTTTCATCAGGGACCCTGAAGGAATTGTAAAGAATTTCCCAGTTTTTTTGTTTTGTTTTTGAAATTCCTTTTTATAGTGGGTTTGAGCTGATTCTCGCTGCCATGTTTATGCCAGTCTAGACACACTTGATTCCCTTACGGAGACATATCAATACATAGGTTTTAAGATTCTTACTAGTCAGATATATTCCTCTGCGGGAAATATGGGGTTTTGAGTCCCTTTCACTGAGGAAGGTGTAGGTCTTGTCTATTCCATAGTTGGTTTTTGGAACGGTACCTGTGCTTATATCAAACTCTGGTTTTATGCATCACGCCAACTCTCCTTCCCCCTTAAGCAGGCATAAGAGTGTTTTCTAAATATGAGACACTGTTCTCTTTCCTAACTCAGTTCAAGTGTAGCCATGTTTATAGGATCTTCATAAGTGATATCTTATGATAAGTTTCTTTTTCTGTGTGACTTATTTCACTTAGAATCATCGTACCTGAATCCACCCATTTTGCTGCTACTGGTCTTATGACATTGATTTCATGCCTGAGGGATATTCCATCGTAAGTAAGTACCACAATTTTTGAACCATTTTTATATTTCCTGGGATACTTAAGGTGTATCCAAGTTGAGGTCCTTGTAAGCAGTGCAGCCCTAAATTTTGGGGTGGCTCTGTCTTATTGATTTTCAGTTTTCCCAAGGTATATTCCCTAGACTGGAAGTGCCCTTGGCTCTGTAGCTCTGTTGTTTACTTGTTTTAGGGAACACAATGCACTCCTCCAGAGAGGCAGTTGGCAATTTACATCCCGCCCATCAGCATAACAAGGCTCCCTGTTCTCCAGGGCCTGTCTTGCCTTTCTGGTTTTTACACATTTTGTGGATGTCCCTTTTGACCGGTGGGAAGTGATACTTCTTTGTAGTGCAGATTTTCATTGCCCGCTTTCTTGCTTGGCCAAAAAGGGCGTATGCGTTTTCTCCTGAATATATTCAGGAGAAAACGCATACGCCCTTTTTGGCCAAGGGCATCATTTTCGAAGTTGTGCCCCTCTTCCTGTGCTTTAAAGGCAATTCCAACGTGCCTCTTGAAATCTGTTTCCTGCTATTCTGCCTCGCTTTCAATTCCGCCTCGTTGCCTTCCCTCAACAGATTTTTGGACGATAGTTGTCCTTTATTACTCGGCCAGTTTGTGAATTGCTGTGCCCCTGAGCTCCATTTTTCAACTCGTTTTTGGTGAGTTGACCGCAAGTCCAAAATTTTGGTTCAGGACCTATACTGGTTCCCAGTGGGTGGCTGAGACTTTGGTTAATTCTTCTTCCTGCTGGGAAGTTACAGTAATATGTGCCCTTCGAAATGCCTAACAGCTACTCTCTCATTGGTTCTCCCTCTTCCCTTTCATCCTCTGCCAAATTGGAAACCTGTGCGAACCAGGAGGTTAAAGGGGCTGTCTCTCCAAGTTGGGTGGTTGATAGTAAAGCAGATGTAAAGTCAAACCGGAGCACCAGGAGAGGGACTATTCGTTGAGTTTTAGAAACCTTTCGTATTCACAGTGTGTCCTTTCTCTAGGTTTCCCGTACATGTTATAGCTGTAGTAATATTCCCTTCAACCTGGAGAGTTGGGACCCATGGAATGGGGGCCAGGCATTTCTGCTTTAAAGGGTCTACATTTGCTCACCCAATCTCACCAATCGTCTCAGTCCCATGTGTCCCTCCTTATGCCACATCCAGCTGTTGTTGTAGATAGGGTCATTCCAGGTTTCATCAGGGACCCTGAAGGAATTGTAAAGAATTTCCCAGTTTTTTTGTTTTGTTTTTGAAATTCCTTTTTATAGTGGGTTTGAGCTGATTCTCGCTGCCATGTTTATGCCAGTCTAGACACACTTGATTCCCTTACGGAGACATATCAATACATAGGTTTTAAGATTCTTACTAGTCAGATATATTCCTCTGCGGGAAATATGGTGTTTTGAGTCCCTTTCACTGAGGAAGGTGTAGGTCTTGTCTATTCCATAGTTGGTTTTTGGAACGGTACCTGTGCTTATATCAAACTCTGGTTTTATGCATCACCCCACCTCTCCTTCCCACTTAAGCAGGCATAAGAGTGTTTTCTAAATATGAGACACTGTTCTCTTTCCTAACTCAGTTCAAGTGTAGCCATGTTTATACGATCTTCATAAGTGATATCTTATGATAAGTTTCTTTTTCTGTGAGACATATTTCACTTAGAATCATCGTACCTGAATCCACCCATTTTGCTACTACTGGTCTTATGACATTGATTTCATGGCTGAGGGATATTCCATCGTATGTAAGTACCACAATTATTTGAACCATTTTTATATTTCCTGGGATAATTAATGTGTATCCAAGTTGAGGTCCTTGTAAGCAGTGCAGCCTAAAATTTTGGGGTGGCTCTGTCTCATTGATTTTCAGTTTTCCCAAGGTATATTCCCTAGACTGGAAGTGCCCTTGGCTCTGTAGCTCTGTTGTTTACTTGTTTTAGGGAACACAATGCACTACTCCAGAGAGGCAGTTGGCAATTTACATCCCGCCCATCAGCATAACAAGGCTCCCTGTTCTCCAGGGCCTGTCTTGCCTTTCTGGTTTTTACATATTTTGTGGATGTCCCTTTTGACCGGTGGGAAGTGATACTTCTTTGTAGTGCAGATTTGCATTGCCCGCTTGCTTGCTTGGCCAAAAAGGGCGTATGCATTTTCTCCTGAATATATTCATGAGAAAACGCATACGCCCTTTGTGGCCAAGTGCATCATTGTCGAAGTTGTGCCCCTCTTCCTGTGCTTTAAAGGCGATTCCAACGTACCTCTTGAAATCTGTTTCCTGCTATTCTGCCTCGCTTTCAAGTCCGCCTCGTTGCCTTCCCTCAACAGATTTTTGGACGATAGTTGTCCTTTATTACTCGGCCGGTTTGTGAATTGCTGTGCCCCTGAGCTCCATTTTTCAACTCGTTTTTGGTGAGCTGACCGCAAGTCCAAAATTTTGGTTCAGGACCTATACTGGTTCCCTGTGGGAGACTGAGACTTTGGTTAATTCTTCTTCCTGCCGGGAAATTACAGTGATATGTGCCCGTCCAAATGCCTAACAGCTACTCGCTCATTGGTTCCCCTCTTCCCTTTCATCCTCTGCCAAATTGGCAACCTGTGGGAACCAGGAGGTTAAAGGGGCTGTCTCTCCAAGTTGGGAGGTTGATAGTAAAGCAGATGTAAAGTCAAAGTGCAGCACCAGGAGAGGGACTATTCGTTGAGTTTTAGAAACCTTTCGTATTCACAGTGTGTCCGTTCTCTAGGTTTCCCGTACTTGTTATAGCTGTAGTAATATTCCCTTCAACCTGGAGAGTTGGGACCCCTGGAATGGTTGCCAGGCATTTGTGCTTTAAAGTGTCTGCATTTGCTCACCCAATCTCACCAATCGTCTCAGTCCCAAGTGTTCCTCCCTATGCCACATCCAGCTGTCGTTGTAGATAGGGTCATTCCAGGTTTCATCAGAGACCCTGAAGGAATTGTAAAGAATTTCCCAGTTTTTTGGTTTTGTTTTTGAAATTCCTTTTTATAGTTTGCTTGAGCTGATTCCCGTTGCCATGTTTATGCCAGTCTAGACACACTTGATTCCCTTACGGAGACCTATCAATACATAGGTTTTAAGATTCTGACTAGTCAGATATATTCCTCTGCAGGAAATATGGTGTTTTGAGTCCCTTTCACTGAGGAAGGTGTAGGTCTTGTCTATTCCATAGTTGGTTTTTGGAAAGGTACGTGTGCTTATATCAAACTCTGGTTTTATGCATCACCCCATCTCTCCTTCCCCCTTAAGTAGGCATAAGAATGTTTTCTAAATGTGAGACACTGTTATCTTTCCTAACTCAGTTCAAGTGTAGCCATGTTTATACGATCTTCATAAGTGATATCTTATGATAAGTTTCTTTTTCTGTGTGACTTATTTCACTTAGAATCATCGTACCTGAATCCACCCATTTTGCTGCTACTGGTCTTATGACATTGATTTCATGGCTGAGGGATATTCCATCGTACGTAAGTACCAAAATTTTTTGAACCATTTTTATATTTCCTGGGATACTTAAGGTGTTTCAAAGTTGAGGTCCTTGGAAGCACTGCAGCCCTAAATTTTGGGGTGGCTCTGTCTTATTGATTTTCAGTTTTCCCAAGGTATATTCCCTAGACTGGAAGTGCCCTTGGCTCTGTAGCTCTGTTGTTTATTTGTTTTAGGGAACACAATGCACTCCTCCAGAGAGGCAGTTGGCAATTTACATCCCGCCCATCAGCATAACAAGGCTCCCTGTTCTCCAGGGCCTGTCTTGCCTTTCTGGTTTTTACACATTTTGTGGATGTCCCTTTTGACCGGTGGGAAGTGATACTTCTTTGTAGTGCAGATTTGCATTGCCCGCTTGCTTGCTTGGCCAAAAAGGGCGTATGCGTTTTCTCCTGAATATATTCAGGAGAAAACGCATACGCCCTTTTTGGCCAAGGGCATCATTGTCGAAGTTGTGCCCCTCTTCCTGTGCTTTAAAGGCGATTCCAACGTACCTCTTGAAATCTGTTTCCTGCTATTCTGCCTCGCTTTCAAGTCCGCCTCGTTGCCTTCCCTCAACAGATTTTTGGACGATAGTTGTCCTTTATTACTCGGCCAGTTTGTGAATTGCTGTGCCCCTGAGCTCCATTTTTCAACTCGTTTTTGGTGAGCTGACCGCAAGTCCAAAATTTTGGTTCAGGACCTATACTGGTTCCCGGTGGGTGGCTGAGACTTTGGTTAATTCTTCTTCCTGCCGGGAAATTACAGTGATATGTGCCCATCCAAATGCCTAACAGCTACTCTCTCATTGGTTCTCCCTTTTCCCTATCACCCTCTGCCAAATTGGCATCCTGTGTGAACCAGGAGGTTAAAGGGGCTGTCTCTCCAAGTTGGGAGGTTGATAGTAAAGCAGATGTAAAGTCAAAGCGGAGCACCAGGAGAGGGACTATTCGTTGAGTTTTAGAAACCTTTCGTATTCACAGTGTGTCCGTTCTCTAGGTTTCCCGTACATGTTAAAACTGTAGTAATATTCCCTTCAACCTGGAGAGTTGGGACACATGGAATGGGTGCCATGCATTATTGCTTTAAAGTGTCTGCATTTGCTCACCCATTCTCACCAATTCTCTCAGTCCCAAGTGTCCCTCCTTATGCCACATCCAGCTGTCGTTGTAGATAGGGTCATTCCAGGTTTCATCAGAGACCCTGAAGGAATTGTAAAGAATTTCCCAGTTTTTTTGTTTTGTTTTTGAAATTCCTTTTTATAGTGGGTTTGAGCTGATTCTCGCTGCCATGTCTATGCCAGTCTAGACACACTTGATTCCCTTACGGAGACATATCAATACATAGGTTTTAAGATTCTTACTAGTCAGATATATTCCTCTGCGGGAAATATGGTGTTTTGAGTCCCTTTCACTGAGGAAGGTGTAGGTCTTGTCTATCCCTTAGTTGGTTTTTGGAACGGTACGTGTGCTTATATCAAACTCTGGTTTTATGCATCACCCCATCTCTCCTTCCGCCTTAAGCAGGCATAAGAGTGTTTTCTAAATGTGAGACACTGTTCTCTTTCCTAACTCCGTTCAAGTGTAGCCATGTTTACAGGATCTTCATAAGTGATATCTTATGATAAGTTGCTTTTTCTTTGTGACTTATTTCACTTAGAATCACGGAACCTGAGTCCACCAATTTTGCTGCTACTGGTCTTATGACATTGATTTCATGGCTGAGGGATATTCCATCGTACGTAAGTACCACAATTTTTTGAACCATTTTTATATTTCCTGGGATATTTAAGGTGTACCCAAGTTGAGGTCCTTGTAAGCAGTGCAGCCATAAATTTTGGGGTGGCTCTCTATTATTGATTTTCAGTTTTCCCAAGGTATATTCCCTAGACTGGAAGTGCCCTTGGCTCTGTAGCTCTGTTGTTTACTTGTTTTAGGGAACACAATGCACTCCTCCAGAGAGGCAGTTGGCAATTTACATCCCGCCCATCAGCATAACAAGGCTCCCAGTTCTCCAGGGCCTGTCTTGCCTTTCTGGTTTTTACACATTTTGTGGATGTCCCTTTTGACCGGTGGGAAGTGATACTTCTTTGTAGTGCAGATTTGCATTGCCCGCTTGCTTGCTTGGCCAAAAAGGGCGTATGCGTTTTCTCCTGAATATATTCAGGAGAAAACGCATACGCCCTTTTTGGCCAAGTGCATCATTGTCGAGGTTGTGCCCCTCTTCCTGTGCTTTAAAGGCGATTCCAACGTACCTCTTGAAATCTGTTTCCTGCTATTCTGCCTCGCTTTCAAGTCCGCCTCGTTGCCTTCCCTCAACAGATTTTTGGACGATAGTTGTCCTTTATTACTCGGCCAGTTTGTGAATTGCTGTGCCCCTGAGCTCCATTTTTCAACTCGTTTTTGGTGAGCTGACTGCAAGTCCAAAATTTTGGTTCAGGACCTATACTGTTTCCCGGTGGGTGGCTGAGACTTTGGTTAATTCTTCTTCCTGCCGGGAAGTTACAGTAATATGTGCCCTTCGAAATGCCTAACAGCTACTCTCTCATTGGTTCTCCCTCTTCCCTTTCATCCTCTGCCAAATTGGAAACCTGTGCGAACCAGGAGGTTAAAGGGGCTGTCTCTCCAAGTTGGGAGGTTGATAGTAAAGCAGATGGAAAGTCAAACCGGAGCACCAAGAGAGGGACTATTCGTTGAGTTTTAGAAACCTTTCGTATTCACAGTGTGTCCGTTCTCTAGGTTTCCCGTACATGTTATAACTGTAGTAATATTCCCTTCAACCTGGAGAGTTGGGACCCATGGAATGGGTGCCATGCATTATTGCTTTAAAGGGTCTGCATTTGCTCACCCAATATCACCAATTCTCTCAGTCCCAAGTGTCCAGCCTTATGCCACATCCAGCTGTCGTTGTAGATAGGGTCATTCCAGGTTTCATCAGAGACCCTGAAGGAATTGTAAAGAATTTCCCAGTTTTTTTGTTTTGTTTTTGAAATTCCTTTTTATAATGGGCTTGAGCTGATTCCCGCTGCCATGTTTATGCCAGTCTAGACACACTTGATTCCCTTACGGAGACCTATCAATACATAGGTTTTGAGATTCTGACTAGTCAGATATATTCCTCTGCGGGAAATATGGGGTTTTGAGTCCCTTTCACTGAGGAAGGTGTAGGTCTTGTCTATTCCATAGTTGGTTTTTGGAACGGTACGTGTGCTTATATCAAACTCTGGTTTTATGCATCACCCCATCTCTCCTTCCCCCTTAAGCAGGCATAAGAGTGTTTTCTATATGTGAGACACTGTTCTCTTTCCTAAATCAGTTCAAGGGTAGCCATGTTTACAGGATCTTCATAAGTGATATCTTATGATAAGTTTCTTTTTCTGTGTGACTTATTTCACTTAGAATCATCGTACCTGAATCCACCCATTTTGCTGCTACTGGTCTTATGACATTGATTTCATGGCTGAGGGATATTCCATCGTACGTAAGTACCAAAATTTTTTGAACCATTTTTATATTTCCTGGGATACTTAAGGTGTATCAAAGTTGAGGTCCTTGTAAGCAGTGCAGCCCTAAATTTTGGGGTGGCTCTGTCTTATTGATTTTCAGTTTTCCCAAGGTCTATTCCCTAGACTGGAAGTGCCCTTGGCTCTGTAGCTCTGTTGTTTACTTGTTTTAGGGAACACAATGCACTCCTCCAGAGAGGCAGTTGGCAATTTACATCCCGCCCATCAGCATAACAAGGCTCCCTGTTCTCCAGGGCCTGTCTTGCCTTTCTGGTTTTTACACATTTTGTGGATGTCCCTTTTGACCGGTGGGAAGTGATGCTTCTTTGTAGTGCAGATTTGCATTGCCCGCTTGCTTGCTTGACCAAAAAGGGCATCATTGTCGAAGTTGTGCCCCTCTTCCTGTGCTTTAAATGCAATTCCAACGTACCTCTTGAAATCTGTTTCCTGCTATTCTTTCTCGCTTTCAAGTCCGCCTCATTGCCTACCCTCATCAGATTTTTGGACGATAGTTGTCCTTTATTACTCGGCCAGTTTGTGAATTGCTGTGCCCCTGAGCTCCATTTTTCAACTCGTTTTTGGTGAGCTGACCGCAAGTCCAAAATTTTGGTTCAGGACCTATACTGGTTCCCGGTGGGTGGCTGAGACTTTGGTTAATTCTTCTTCCTGCCCTGATATTACAGTGATATGTGCACGTCCATATGCCTAACAGCTACTCTCTCATTGGTTCTCCCTTTTCCCTTTAATCCTCTGCCAAATTGGCAACCTGTGCGAACCAGGAGGTTAAAGGGGCTGTCTCTCCACGTTGGGAGGTTGATAGCAAAGCAGATGTAAAGTCAAAGCGGAGCACCAGGAGAGGGACTATTCGTTGAGTTTTAGAAACCTTTCGTATTCACAGTGTGTCCGTTCTCTAGGTTTCCCGTACATGTTATAGCTGTAGTAATATTCCCTTCAACCTGGAGAGTTGGGACCCATGGAATGGGTGCCAGGCATTTGTGCTTTAAAGGGTCTGCATTTGCTCACCCAATCTCACCAATTCTCCCAGTCCCAAGTGTCCCTCCTTATGCCACATCCAGCTGTCGTTGTAGATAGGGTCATAGCAGGTTTCATCAGAGACCCTGAAGGAATTGTAAAGAATTTCACAGTTTTTTTGTTTTGTTTTTTTAATTCCTTTTTATAGTGAGTTTGAGCTGATTCTCGCTGCCATGTAAATGCCAGTCTAGACACACTTGATTCCCTTATGGAGACATATCAATACATAGGTTTTAAGTTTCTTACTAGTCAGATATATTCCTCTGCGGGAAATATGGTGTTTTGAGTCCCTTTCACTGAGGAAGGTGTAGGTCTTGCTATTCCATAGTTGGTTTTTGGAACGGTACCTGTGCTTATATCAAACTCTGGTTTTATGCATCACCCCACCTCTCCTTCCCCCTTAAGCAGGCATAAGAGTGTTTTCTAAATGTGAGACATTCTTCTCTTTCCTAACTCAGTTCAAGTGTAGCCATGTTTACAGGATCTTCATAAGTGATATCTTATGATAAGTTTCTTTTTCTGTGTGACTTATTTCACTTAGAATCATCGTACCTGAATCCACCCATTTTGCTGCTACTGGTCTTATGACATTGATTTCATGGCTGAGGGATATTCCATCGTACGTAAGTACCACAATTTTTTGAACCATTTTTATATTTCCTGGGATATTTAAGGTGTACCCAAGTTGAGGTCCTTGTAAGCAGTGCAGCCATAAATTTTGGGGTGGCTCTGTCTTATTGATTTTCAGTTTTCCCAAGGTATATTCCCTAGACTGGTAGTGCCCTTGGCTCTGTAGCTCTGTTGTTTACTTGTTTTAGGGAACACAATGCACTCCTCCAGAGAGGCAGTTGGCAATTTACATCCCGCCCATTAGCATAACAAGGCTCCCTGTTCTCCAGGGCCTGTCTTGCCTTTCTGGTTTTTACACATTTTGTGGATGTCCCTTTTGACCGGTGGGAAGTGATACTTCTTTGTAGTGCAGATTTGCATTGCCCGCTTGCTTGCTTGGCCAAAAAGGGCGTATGCGTTTTCTCCTGAATATATTCAGGAGAAAACGCATACACCCTTTTTGGCCAAGGGCATCATTGTCGAAGTTGTGCCCCTCTTCCTGTGCTTTAAAGGCGATTCCAATGTACCTCTTGAAATCTGTTTCCTGCTATTCTGCCTCGCTTTCAAGTCCCCCTCGTTGCCTTCCCTCAACAGATTTTTGGACGATAGTTGTCCTTTATTACTCGGCCAGTTTGTGAATTGCTGTGGCCCTGAGCTCCATTTTTCAACTCGTTTTTGGTGAGCTGACCGCAAGTCCAAAATTTTGGTTCAGGACCTATACTGGTTCGCGGTGGGTGCCTTAGACTTTGGTTAATTCTTCTTCCTGCCGGGAAATTACAGTGATATGTGCCCGTCCAAATGCCTAACAGCTACTCTCTCATTGGTTCTCCCTCTTCCCTTTCATCCTCTGCCAAATTGGCAACCTGTGAGAACCAGGAGGTTAAAGGGTCTGTCTCTCCAAGTTGGGAGGTTGATAGTAAAGCAGATGTAAAGTCAAAGTGGACCACCAGGAGAGGGACAATTCGTTGAGTTTTAGAAACATTTCGTATTCACAGTGTGTCCGTTCTCTAGGTTTCCCATACTTGTTATAGCTGTAGTAATATTCCCTTCAACCTGGAGAGTTGGGACACATGGAATGGGTGCCATGCATTATTGCTTTAAAGGGTCTGCATTTGCTCACCCATTCTCACCAATTCTCTCAGTCCCAAGTGTCCCTCCTTATGCCACATCCAGCTGTCGTTGTAGATAGGGTCATTCCAGGTTTCATCAGAGACCCTGAAGGAATTTTAAAGAATTTCCCAGTTTTTTTGTTTTGTTTTTGAAATTCCTTTTTATAGTGGGTTTGAGCTGATACTCGCTGCCATGTTTATGCCAGTCTAGACACACTTGATTCCCTTATGGAGACATATCAATACATAGGTTTTAAGATTCTTACTAGTCAGATATATTCCTCTGCAGGAAATATGGTGTTTTGAGTCCCTTTCACTGAGGAAGGTGTAGGTCTTGGCTATTCCTTAGTTGGTTTTTGGAACGGTACGTGTGCTTATATCAAACTCTGGTTTTATGCATCACCCCATCTCTCCTTCCCCCTTAAGCAGGCATAAGAGTGTTTTCTAAATGTGAGACACTGTTCTCTTTCCTAACTCCGTTCAAGTGTAGCCATGTTTACAGGATCTTCATAAGTGATATCTTATGATAAGTTTCTTTTTCTTTGTGACTTATTTCACTTAGAATCACCGAACCTGAATCCACCCATTTTGCTGCTACTGGTCTCATGACATTGATTTCTTGGCTGAGGGATATTCCATCGTACGTAAGTACCACAATTTTTTGAACCATTTTTATATTTCCTGGGATATTTATGGTGTACCCAAGTTGAGGTCCTTGTAAGCAGTGCAGCCCTAAATTTTGGGGTGGCTCTGTCTTATTGATTTTCAGTTTTCCCAAGGTCTATTCCCTAGACTGGAAGTGCCCTTGGCTCTGTAGCTCTGTTCTTTACTTGTTTTAGGGAACACAATGCACTCCTCCAGAGAGGCAGTTGGCAATTTACATCCCGCCCATCAGCATAACAAGGCTCCCTGTTCTCCAGGGCCTGTCTTGCCTTTCTGGTTTTTACACATTTTGTGGATGTCCCTTTTGACCGGTGGGAAGTGATACTTCTTTGTAGTGCAGATTTGCATTGCCCGCTTGCTTGCTTGGCCAAAAAGGGCGTATGCGTTTTCTCCTGAATATATTCAGGAGAAAACTCATACGCCCTTTTTGGCCAAGGGCATCATTGTCGAAGTTGTGCCCCTCTTCCTGTGCTTTAAAGGTGATTCCAACGTACCTCTTGAAATCTGTTTCCTGCTATTCTGCCTCGCTTTCAAGTCCGCCTCATTGCCTACCCTCAACAGATTTTTGGACGATAGTTGTCCTTTATTACTCGGCCAGTTTGTGAATTGCTGTGCCCCTGAGCTCCATTTTTCAACTCGTTTTTGGTGAGCTGACCGCAAGTCCAAAATTTTGGTTCAGGACCTATACTGGTTCCCGGTGGGTGGCTGTGACTTTGGTTAATTCTTCTTCCTGCCGGGAAATTACAGTGATATGTGCCCGTCCATATGCCTAACAGCTACTCTCTCATTGGTTCTCCCTTTTCCCTTTCATCCTCTGCCAAATTGGCAACCTGTGCGAACCAGGAGGTTAAAGGGGCTGTCTCTCCAAGTTGGGAGGTTGATAGCAAAGCAGATGTAAAGTCAAAGTGGACCACCAGGAGAGGGACTATTCGTTGAGTTTTAGAAACCTTTCGTATTCACAGTGTGTCCGTTCTCTAGGTTTGCCGTACATGTTATAGCTGTAGTAATATTCCCTTCAACCTGGAGAGTTGGGACCCATGGAATGGGTGCCATGCATTATTGCTTTAAAGGGTCTGCATTTGCTCACCCAATCTCACCAATCCTCTCAGTCCCAAGTGTCCAGCCTTATGCCACATCCAGCTGTCGTTGTAGATAGGGTCATTCCAGGTTTCATCAGAGACCCTGAAGGAATTGTAAAGAATTTCCCAGTTTTTTTGTTTTGTTTTTGAAATTCCTTTTTATAGTGGGTTTGAGCTGATTCTCGCTGCCATGTCTATGCCAGTCTAGACACACTTGATTCCCTTACGGAGACATATCAATACATAGGTTTTAAGATTCTTACTAGTCAGATATTTTCCTCTGCAGGAAATATGGGGTTTTGAGTCCCTTTCACTGAGGACGGTGTAGGTCTTGTCAATTCCATAGTTGGTTTTTGGAACGGTACCTGTGCTTATATCAAACTCTGGTTTTATGCATCACCCCACCTCTCCTTCCCACTTAAGCAGGCATAAGAGTGTTTTCTAAATATGAGACACTGTTCTCTTTCCTAACTCAGTTCAAGTGTAGCCATGTTTATACGATCTTCATAAGTGATATCTTATGATAAGTTTCTTTTTCTGTGAGACATATTTCACTTAGAATCATCGTACCTGAATCCACCCATTTTGCTACTACTGGTCTTATGACATTGATTTCATGGCTGAGGGATATTCCATCGTATGTAATACCACAATTATTTGAACCATTTTTATATTTCCTGGGATAATTAATGTGTATCCAAGTTGAGGTCCTTGTAAGCAGTGCAGCCCTAAATTTTGGGGTGGCTCTGTCTCATTGATTTTCAGTTTTCCCAAGGTATATTCCCTAGACTGGAAGTGCCCTTGGCTCTGTAGCTCTGTTGTTTACTTGTTTTAGGGAACACAATGCACTACTCCAGAGAGGCAGTTGGCAATTTACATCCCGCCCATCAGCATAACAAGGCTCCCTGTTCTCCAGGGCCTGTCTTGCCTTTCTGGTTTTTACATATTTTGTGGATGTCCCTTTTGACCGGTGGGAAGTGATACTTCTTTGTAGTGCAGATTTGCATTGCCCGCTTGCTTGCTTGGCCAAAAAGGGCGTATGCATTTTCTTCTGAATATATTCATGAGAAAACGCATACGCCCTTTGTGGCCAAGTGCATCATTGTCGAAGTTGTGCCCCTCTTCCTGTGCTTTAAAGGCGATTCCAACGTACCTCTTGAAATCTGTTTCCTGCTATTCTGCCTCGCTTTCAAGTCCGCCTCGTTGCCTTCCCTCAACAGATTTTTGGACGATAGTTGTCCTTTATTACTCGGCCAGTTTGTGAATTGCTGTGCCCCTGAGCTCCATTTTTCAACTCGTTTTTGGTGAGCTGACCGCAACACCAAAATTTTGGTTCAGGACCTATACTGGTTCCCTGTGGGAGACTGAGACTTTGGTTAATTCTTCTTCCTGCCGGGAAATTACAGTGATATGTGCCCGTCCAAATGCCTAACAGCTACTCTCTCATTGGTTCCCCTCTTCCCTTTCATCCTCTGCCAAATTGGCAACCTGTGGGAACCAGGAGGTTAAAGGGGCTGTCTCTCCAAGTTGGGAGGTTGATAGTAAAGCAGATGTAAAGTCAAAGCGCAGCACCAGGAGAGGGACTATTCGTTGAGTTTTAGAAACCTTTCGTATTCACAGTGTGTCTGTTCTCTAGGTTTCCCGTACTTGTTATAGCTGTAGTAATATTCCCTTCAACCTGGAGAGTTGGGACCCCTGGAATGGTTGCCAGGCATTTGTGCTTTAAAGTGTCTGCATTTGCTCACCCAATCTCACCAATCGTCTCAGTCCCAAGTGTTCCTCCCTATGCCACATCCAGCTGTCGTTGTAGATAGGGTCATTCCAGGTTTCATCAGAGACCCTGAAGGAATTGTAAAGAATTTCCCAGTTTTTTGGTTTTGTTTTTGAAATTCCTTTTTATAGTTTGCTTGAGCTGATTCCCGCTGCCATGTTTATGCCAGTCTAGACACACTTGATTCCCTTACGGAGACCTATCAATACATAGGTTTTAAGATTCTGACTAGTCAGATATATTCCTCTGCGGGAAATATGGTGTTTTGAGTCCCTTTCACTGAGGAAGGTGTAGGTCTTGTCTATTCCATAGTTGGTTTTTGGAACGGTACGTGTGCTTATATCAAACTCTGGTTTTATGCATCACCCCATCTCTCCTTCCCCCTTAAGTAGGCATAAGAATGTTTTCTAAATGTGAGACACTGTTATCTTTCCTAACTCAGTTCAAGTGTAGCCATGTTTATACGATCTTCATAAGTGATATCTTATGATAAGTTTCTTTTTCTGTGTGACTTATTTCACTTAGAATCATCGTACCTGAATCCACCCATTTTGCTGCTACTGGTCTTATGACATTGATTTCATGGCTGAGGGATATTCCATCGTACGTAAGTACCAAAATTTTTTGAACCATTTTTATATTTCCTGGGATACTTAAGGTGTTTCAAAGTTGAGGTCCTTGGAAGCACTGCAGCCCTAAATTTTGGGGTGGCTCTGTCTTATTGATTTTCAGTTTTCCCAAGGTATATTCCCTAGACTGGAAGTGCCCTTGGCTCTGTAGCTCTGTTGTTTACTTGTTTTAGGGAACACAATGCACTCCTCCAGAGAGGCAGTTGGCAATTTACATCCCGCCCATCAGCATAACAAAGCTCCCTGTTCTCCAGGGCCTGTCTTGCCTTTCTGGTTTTTACACATTTTGTGGATGTCCCTTTTGACCGGTGGGAAGTGATACTTCTTTGTAGTGCAGATTTGCATTGCCCGCTTGCTTGCTTGGCCAAAAAGGGCGTATGCGTTTTCTCCTGAATATATTCAGGAGAAAACGCATACGCCCTTTTTGGCCAAGGGCATCATTGTCGAAGTTGTGCCCCTCTTCCTGTGCTTTAAAGGCGATTCCAACGTACCTCTTGAAATCTGTTTCCTGCTATTCTGCCTCGCTTTCAAGTCCGCCTCGTTGCCTTCCCTCAACAGATTTTTGGACGATAGTTGTCCTTTATTACTCGGCCAGTTTGTGAATTGCTGTGCCCCTGAGCTCCATTTTTCAACTCGTTTTTGGTGAGCTGACCGCAAGTCCAAAATTTTGGTTCAGGACCTATACTGGTTCCCGGTGGGTGGCTGAGACTTTGGTTAATTCTTCTTCCTGCCGGGAAATTACAGTGATATGTGCCCATCCAAATGCCTAACAGCTACTCTCTCATTGGTTCTCCCTTTTCCCTATCACCCTCTGCCAAATTGGCATCCTGTGTGAACCAGGAGGTTAAAGGGGCTGTCTCTCCAAGTTGGGAGGTTGATAGTAAAGCAGATGTAAAGTCAAAGCGGAGCACCAGGAGAGGGACTATTCGTTGAGTTTTAGAAACCTTTCGTATTCACAGTGTGTCCGTTCTCTAGGTTTCCCGTACATGTTAAAACTGTAGTAATATTCCCTTCAACCTGGAGAGTTGGGACACATGGAATGGGTGCCATGCATTATTGCTTTAAAGGGTCTGCATTTGCTCACCCATTCTCACCAATTCTCTCAGTCCCAAGTGTCCCTCCTTATGCCACATCCAGCTGTCGTTGTAGATAGGGTCATTCCAGGTTTCATCAGAGACCCTGAAGGAATTGTAAAGAATTTCCCAGTTTTTTTGTTTTGTTTTTGAAATTCCTTTTTATAGTGGGTTTGAGCTGATTCTCGCTGCCATGTCTATGACAGTCTAGACACACTTGATTCCCTTACGGAGACATATCAATACATAGGTTTTAAGATTCTTACTAGTCAGATATATTCCTCTGCGGGAAATATGGTGTTTTGAGTCCCTTTCACTGAGGAAGGTGTAGGTCTTGTCTATCCCTTAGTTGGTTTTTGGAACGGTACGTGTGCTTATATCAAACTCTGGTTTTATGCATCACCCCATCTCTCCTTCCGCCTTAAGCAGGCATAAGAGTGTTTTCTAAATGTGAGACACTGTTCTCTTTCCTAACTCAGTTCAAGTGTAGCCATGTTTACAGGATCTTCATAAGTGATATCTTATGATAAGTTGCTTTTTCTTTGTGACTTATTTCACTTAGAATCACGGAACCTGAGTCCACCAATTTTGCTGCTACTGGTCTTATGACATTGATTTCATGGCTGAGGGATATTCCATCGTACGTAAGTACCACAATTTTTTGAACCATTTTTATATTTCCTGGGATATTTAAGGTGTACCCAAGTTGAGGTCCTTGTAAGCAGTGCAGCCCTAAATTTTGTGGTGGCTCTCTATTATTGATTTTCAGTTTTCCCAAGGTATATTCCCTAGACTGGAAGTGCCCTTGGCTCTGTAGCTCTGTTGTTTACTTGTTTTAGGGAACACAATGCACTCCTCCAGAGAGGCAGTTGGCAATTTACATCCCGCCCATCAGCATAACAAGGCTCCCTGTTCTCCAGGGCCTGTCTTGCCTTTCTGGTTTTTACACATTTTGTGGATGTCCCTTTTGACCGGTGGGAAGTGATACTTCTTTGTAGTGCAGATTTGCATTGCCCGCTTGCTTGCTTGGCCAAAAAGGGCGTATGCGTTTTCTCCTGAATATATTCAGGAGAAAACGCATACGCCCTTTTTGGCCAAGTGCATCATTGTCGAGGTTGTGCCCCTCTTCCTGTGCTTTAAAGGTGATTCCAACGTACCTCTTGAAATCTGTTTCCTGCTATTCTGCCTCGCTTTCAAGTCCGCCTCGTTGCCTTCCCTCAACAGATTTTTGGACGATAGTTGTCCTTTATTACTCGGCCAGTTTGTGAATTGCTGTGCCCCTGAGCTCCATTTTTCAACTCGTTTTTGGTGAGCTGACTGCAAGTCCAAAATTTTGGTTCAGGACCTATACTGTTTCCCGGTGGGTGGCTGAGACTTTGGTTAATTCTTCTTCCTGCCGGGAAGTTACAGTAATATGTGCCCTTCGAAATGCCTAACAGCTACTCTCTCATTGGTTCTCCCTCTTCCCTTTCATCCTCTGCCAAATTGGAAACCTGTGCGAACCAGGAGGTTAAAGGGGCTGTCTCTCCAAGTTGGGAGGTTGATAGTAAAGCAGATGGAAAGTCAAACCGGAGCACCAAGAGAGGGACTATTCGTTGAGTTTTAGAAACCTTTCGTATTCACAGTGTGTCCGTTCTCTAGGTTTCCCGTACATGTTATAACTGTAGTAATATTCCCTTCAACCTGGAGAGTTGGGACCCATGGAATGGGTGCCATGCATTATTGCTTTAAAGGGTCTGCATTTGCTCACCCAATATCACCAATTCTCTCAGTCCCAAGTGTCCAGCCTTATGCCACATCCAGCTGTCGTTGTAGATAGGGTCATTCCAGGTTTCATCAGAGACCCTGAAGGAATTGTAAAGAATTTCCCAGTTTTTTTGTTTTGTTTTTGAAATTCCTTTTTATAATGGGCTTGAGCTGATTCCCGCTGCCATGTTTATGCCAGTCTAGACACACTTGATTCCCTTACGGAGACCTATCAATACATAGGTTTTGAGATTCTGACTAGTCAGATATATTCCTCTGCGGGAAATATGGGGTTTTGAGTCCCTTTCACTGAGGAAGGTGTAGGTCTTGTCTATTCCATAGTTGGTTTTTGGAACGGTACGTGTGCTTATATCAAACTCTGGTTTTATGCATCACCCCATCTCTCCTTCCCCCTTAAGCAGGCATAAGAGTGTTTTCTATATGTGAGACACTGTTCTCTTTCCTAAATCAGTTCAAGGGTAGCCATGTTTACAGGATCTTCATAAGTGATATCTTATGATAAGTTTCTTTTTCTGTGTGACTTATTTCACTTAGAATCATCGTACCTGAATCCACCCATTTTGCTGCTACTGGTCTTATGACATTGATTTCATGGCTGAGGGATATTCCATCGTACGTAAGTACCAAAATTTTTTGAACCATTTTTATATTTCCTGGGATACTTAAGGTGTATCAAAGTTGAGGTCCTTGTAAGCAGTGCAGCCCTAAATTTTGGGGTGGCTCTGTCTTATTGATTTTCAGTTTTCCCAAGGTCTATTCCCTAGACTGGAAGTGCCCTTGGCTCTGTAGCTCTGTTGTTTACTTGTTTTAGGGAACACAATGCACTCCTCCAGAGAGGCAGTTGGCAATTTACATCCCGCCCATCAGCATAACAAGGCTCCCTGTTCTCCAGGGCCTGTCTTGCCTTTCTGGTTTTTACACATTTTGTGGATGTCCCTTTTGACCGGTGGGAAGTGATGCTTCTTTGTAGTGCAGATTTGCATTGCCCGCTTGCTTGCTTGACCAAAAAGGGCATCATTGTCGAAGTTGTGCCCCTCTTCCTGTGCTTTAAATGCAATTCCAACGTACCTCTTGAAATCTGTTTCCTGCTATTCTTTCTCGCTTTCAAGTCCGCCTCATTGCCTACCCTCATCAGATTTTTGGACGATAGTTGTCCTTTATTACTCGGCCAGTTTGTGAATTGCTGTGCCCCTGAGCTCCATTTTTCAACTCGTTTTTGGTGAGCTGACCGCAAGTCCAAAATTTTGGTTCAGGACCTATACTGGTTCCCCTTGGGTGGCTGAGACTTTGGTTAATTCTTCTTCCTGCCCTGATATTACAGTGATATGTGCACGTCCATATGCCTAACAGCTACTCTCTCATTGGTTCTCCCTTTTCCCTTTAATCCTCTGCCAAATTGGCAACCTGTGCGAACCAGGAGGTTAAAGGGGCTGTCTCTCCACGTTGGGAGGTTGATAGCAAAGCAGATGTAAAGTCAAAGCGGAGCACCAGGAGAGGGACTATTCGTTGAGTTTTAGAAACCTTTCGTATTCACAGTGTGTCCGTTCTCTAGGTTTCCCGTACATGTTATAGCTGTAGTAATATTCCCTTCAACCTGGAGAGTTGGGACCCATGGAATGGGTGCCAGGCATTTGTGCTTTAAAGGGTCTGCATTTGCTCACCCAATCTCACCAATTCTCTCAGTCCCAAGTGTCCCTCCTTATGCCACATCCAGCTGTCGTTGTAGATAGGGTCATAGCAGGTTTCATCAGAGACCCTGAAGGAATTGTAAAGAATTTCACAGTTTTTTTGTTTTGTTTTTTTAATTCCTTTTTATAGTGAGTTTGAGCTGATTCTCGCTGCCATGTAAATGCCAGTCTAGACACACTTGATTCCCTTATGGAGACATATCAATACATAGGTTTTAAGTTTCTTACTAGTCAGATATATTCCTCTGCGGGAAATATGGTGTTTTGAGTCCCTTTCACTGAGGAAGGTGTAGGTCTTGCTATTCCATAGTTGGTTTTTGGAACGGTACCTGTGCTTATATCAAACTCTGGTTTTATGCATCACCCCACCTCTCCTTCCCCCTTAAGCAGGCATAAGAGTGTTTTCTAAATGTGAGACATTCTTCTCTTTCCTAACTCAGTTCAAGTGTAGCCATGTTTACAGGATCTTCATAAGTGATATCTTCTGATAAGTTTCTTTTTCTGTGTGACTTATTTCACTTAGAATCATCGTACCTGAATCCACCCATTTTGCTGCTACTGGTCTTATGACATTGATTTCATGCCTGAGGGATATTCCATCGTACGTAAGTACCACAATTTTTTGAACCATTTTTATATTTCCTGGGATATTTAAGGTGTACCCAAGTTGAGGTCCTTGTAAGCAGTGCAGCCATAAATTTTGGGGTGGCTCTGTCTTATTGATTTTCAGTTTTCCCAAGGTATATTCCCTAGACTGGTAGTGCCCTTGGCTCTGTAGCTCTGTTGTTTACTTGTTTTAGGGAACACAATGCACTCCTCCAGAGAGGCAGTTGGCAATTTACATCCCGCCCATTAGCATAACAAGGCTCCCTGTTCTCCAGGGCCTGTCTTGCCTTTCTGGTTTTTACACATTTTGTGGATGTCCCTTTTGACCGGTGGGAAGTGATACTTCTTTGTAGTGCAGATTTGCATTGCCCGCTTGCTTGCTTGGCCAAAAAGGGCGTATGCGTTTTCTCCTGAATATATTCAGGAGAAAACGCATACGCCCTTTTTGGCCAAGGGCATCATTGTCGAAGTTGTGCCCCTCTTCCTGTGCTTTAAAGGCGATTCCAATGTACCTCTTGAAATCTGTTTCCTGCTATTCTGCCTCGCTTTCAAGTCCCCCTCGTTGCCTTCCCTCAACAGATTTTTGGACGATAGTTGTCCTTTATTACTCGGCCAGTTTGTGAATTGCTGTGGCCCTGAGCTCCATTTTTCAACTCGTTTTTGGTGAGCTGACCGCAAGTCCAAAATTTTGGTTCAGGACCTATACTGGTTCGCGGTGGGTGCCTTAGACTTTGGTTAATTCTTCTTCCTGCCGGGAAATTACAGTGATATGTGCCCGTCCAAATGCCTAACAGCTACTCTCTCATTGGTTCTCCCTCTTCCCTTTCATCCTCTGCCAAATTGGCAACCTGTGAGAACCAGGAGGTTAAAGGGGCTGTCTCTCCAAGTTGGGAGGTTGATAGTAAAGCAGATGTAAAGTCAAAGTGGACCACCAGGAGAGGGACAATTCGTTGAGTTTTAGAAACATTTCGTATTCACAGTGTGTCCGTTCTCTAGGTTTCCCATACTTGTTATAGCTGTAGTAATATTCCCTTCAACCTGGAGAGTTGGGACACATGGAATGGGTGCCATGCATTATTGCTTTAAAGGGTCTGCATTTGCTCACCCATTCTCACCAATTCTCTCAGTCCCAAGTGTCCCTCCTTATGCCACATCCAGCTGTCGTTGTAGATAGGGTCATTCCAGGTTTCATCAGAGACCCTGAAGGAATTTTAAAGAATTTCCCAGTTTTTTTGTTTTGTTTTTGAAATTCCTTTTTATAGTGGGTTTGAGCTGATACTCGCTGCCATGTTTATGCCAGTCTAGACACACTTGATTCCCTTATGGAGACATATCAATACATAGGTTTTAAGATTCTTACTAGTCAGATATATTCCTCTGCGGGAAATATGGTGTTTTGAGTCCCTTTCACTGAGGAAGGTGTAGGTCTTGGCTATTCCTTAGTTGGTTTTTGGAACGGTACGTGTGCTTATATCAAACTCTGGTTTTATGCATCACCCCATCTCTCCTTCCCCCTTAAGCAGGCATAAGAGTGTTTTCTAAATGTGAGACACTGTTCTCTTTCCTAACTCCGTTCAAGTGTAGCCATGTTTACAGGATCTTCATAAGTGATATCTTATGATAAGTTTCTTTTTCTTTGTGACTTATTTCACTTAGAATCACCGAACCTGAATCCACCCATTTTGCTGCTACTGGTCTCATGACATTGATTTCTTGGCTGAGGGATATTCCATCGTACGTAAGTACCACAATTTTTTGAACCATTTTTATATTTCCTGGGATATTTATGGTGTACCCAAGTTGAGGTCCTTGTAAGCAGTGCAGCCCTAAATTTTGGGGTGGCTCTGTCTTATTGATTTTCAGTTTTCCCAAGGTCTATTCCCTAGACTGGAAGTGCCCTTGGCTCTGTAGCTCTGTTCTTTACTTGTTTTAGGGAACACAATGCACTCCTCCAGAGAGGCAGTTGGCAATTTACATCCCGCCCATCAGCATAACAAGGCTCCCTGTTCTCCAGGGCCTGTCTTGCCTTTCTGGTTTTTACACATTTTGTGGATGTCCCTTTTGACCGGTGGGAAGTGATACTTCTTTGTAGTGCAGATTTGCATTGCCCGCTTGCTTGCTTGGCCAAAAAGGGCGTATGCGTTTTCTCCTGAATATATTCAGGAGAAAACTCATACGCCCTTTTTGGCCAAGGGCATCATTGTCGAAGTTGTGCCCCTCTTCCTGTGCTTTAAAGGTGATTCCAACGTACCTCTTGAAATCTGTTTCCTGCTATTCTGCCTCGCTTTCAAGTCCGCCTCATTGCCTACCCTCAACAGATTTTTGGACGATAGTTGTCCTTTATTACTCGGCCAGTTTGTGAATTGCTGTGCCCCTGAGCTCCATTTTTCAACTCGTTTTTGGTGAGCTGACCGCAAGTCCAAAATTTTGGTTCAGGACCTATACTGGTTCCCGGTGGGTGGCTGTGACTTTGGTTAATTCTTCTTCCTGCCGGGAAATTACAGTGATATGTGCCCGTCCATATGCCTAACAGCTACTCTCTCATTGGTTCTCCCTTTTCCCTTTCATCCTCTGCCAAATTGGCAACCTGTGCGAACCAGGAGGTTAAAGGGGCTGTCTCTCCAAGTTGGGAGGTTGATAGCAAAGCAGATGTAAAGTCAAAGTGGACCACCAGGAGAGGGACTATTCGTTGAGTTTTAGAAACCCTTCGTATTCACAGTGTGTCCGTTCTCTAGGTTTGCCGTACATGTTATAGCTGTAGTAATATTCCCTTCAACCTGGAGAGTTGGGACCCATGGAATGGGTGCCATGCATTATTGCTTTAAAGGGTCTGCATTTGCTCACCCAATCTCACCAATCCTCTCAGTCCCAAGTGTCCAGCCTTATGCCACATCCAGCTGTCGTTGTAGATAGGGTCATTCCAGGTTTCATCAGAGACCCTGAAGGAATTGTAAAGAATTTCCCAGTTTTTTTGTTTTGTTTTTGAAATTCCTTTTTATAGTGGGTTTGAGCTGATTCTCGCTGCCATGTCTATGCCAGTCTAGACACACTTGATTCCCTTACGGAGACATATCAATACATAGGTATTAAGATTCTTACTAGTCAGATATTTTCCTCTGCAGGAAATATGGGGTTTTGAGTCCCTTTCACTGAGGACGGTGTAGGTCTTGTCAATTCCATAGTTGGTTTTTGGAACGGTACCTGTGCTTATATCAAACTCTGGTTTTATGCATCACCCCACCTCTCCTTCCCACTTAAGCAGGCATAAGAGTGTTTTCTAAATATGAGACACTGTTCTCTTTCCTAACTCAGTTCAAGTGTAGCCATGTTTATACGATCTTCATAAGTGATATCTTATGATAAGTTTCTTTTTCTGTGAGACATATTTCACTTAGAATCATCGTACCTGAATCCACCCATTTTGCTACTACTGGTCTTATGACATTGATTTCATGGCTGAGGGATATTCCATCGTATGTAATACCACAATTATTTGAACCATTTTTATATTTCCTGGGATAATTAATGTGTATCCAAGTTGAGGTCCTTGTAAGCAGTGCAGCCCTAAATTTTGGGGTGGCTCTGTCTCATTGATTTTCAGTTTTCCCAAGGTATATTCCCTAGACTGGAAGTGCCCTTGGCTCTGTAGCTCTGTTGTTTACTTGTTTTAGGGAACACAATGCACTACTCCAGAGAGGCAGTTGGCAATTTACATCCCGCCCATCAGCATAACAAGGCTCCCTGTTCTCCAGGGCCTGTCTTGCCTTTCTGGTTTTTACATATTTTGTGGATGTCCCTTTTGACCGGTGGGAAGTGATACTTCTTTGTAGTGCAGATTTGCATTGCCCGCTTGCTTGCTTGGCCAAAAAGGGCGTATGCATTTTCTTCTGAATATATTCATGAGAAAACGCATACGCCCTTTGTGGCCAAGTGCATCATTGTCGAAGTTGTGCCCCTCTTCCTGTGCTTTAAAGGCGATTCCAACGTACCTCTTGAAATCTGTTTCCTGCTATTCTGCCTCGCTTTCAAGTCCGCCTCGTTGCCTTCCCTCAACAGATTTTTGGACGATAGTTGTCCTTTATTACTCGGCCAGTTTGTGAATTGCTGTGCCCCTGAGCTCCATTTTTCAACTCGTTTTTGGTGAGCTGACCGCAACACCAAAATTTTGGTTCAGGACCTATACTGGTTCCCTGTGGGAGACTGAGACTTTGGTTAATTCTTCTTCCTGCCGGGAAATTACAGTGATATGTGCCCGTCCAAATGCCTAACAGCTACTCTCTCATTGGTTCCCCTCTTCCCTTTCATCCTCTGCCAAATTGGCAACCTGTGGGAACCAGGAGGTTAAAGGGGCTGTCTCTCCAAGTTGGGAGGTTGATAGTAAAGCAGATGTAAAGTCAAAGCGCAGCACCAGGAGAGGGACTATTCGTTGAGTTTTAGAAACCTTTCGTATTCACAGTGTGTCTGTTCTCTAGGTTTCCCGTACTTGTTATAGCTGTAGTAATATTCCCTTCAACCTGGAGAGTTGGGACCCCTGGAATGGTTGCCAGGCATTTGTGCTTTAAAGTGTCTGCATTTGCTCACCCAATCTCACCAATCGTCTCAGTCCCAAGTGTTCCTCCCTATGCCACATCCAGCTGTCGTTGTAGATAGGGTCATTCCAGGTTTCATCAGAGACCCTGAAGGAATTGTAAAGAATTTCCCAGTTTTTTGGTTTTGTTTTTGAAATTCCTTTTTATAGTTTGCTTGAGCTGATTCCCGCTGCCATGTTTATGCCAGTCTAGACACACTTGATTCCCTTACGGAGACCTATCAATACATAGGTTTTAAGATTCTGACTAGTCAGATATATTCCTCTGCGGGAAATATGGTGTTTTGAGTCCCTTTCACTGAGGAAGGTGTAGGTCTTGTCTATTCCATAGTTGGTTTTTGGAACGGTACGTGTGCTTATATCAAACTCTGGTTTTATGCATCACCCCATCTCTCCTTCCCCCTTAAGTAGGCATAAGAATGTTTTCTAAATGTGAGACACTGTTATCTTTCCTAACTCAGTTCAAGTGTAGCCATGTTTATACGATCTTCATAAGTGATATCTTATGATAAGTTTCTTTTTCTGTGTGACTTATTTCACTTAGAATCATCGTACCTGAATCCACCCATTTTGCTGCTACTGGTCTTATGACATTGATTTCATGGCTGAGGGATATTCCATCGTACGTAAGTACCAAAATTTTTTGAACCATTTTTATATTTCCTGGGATACTTAAGGTGTTTCAAAGTTGAGGTCCTTGGAAGCACTGCAGCCCTAAATTTTGGGGTGGCTCTGTCTTATTGATTTTCAGTTTTCCCAAGGTATATTCCCTAGACTGGAAGTGCCCTTGGCTCTGTAGCTCTGTTGTTTACTTGTTTTAGGGAACACAATGCACTCCTCCAGAGAGGCAGTTGGCAATTTACATCCCGCCCATCAGCATAACAAAGCTCCCTGTTCTCCAGGGCCTGTCTTGCCTTTCTGGTTTTTACACATTTTGTGGATGTCCCTTTTGACCGGTGGGAAGTGATACTTCTTTGTAGTGCAGATTTGCATTGCCCGCTTGCTTGCTTGGCCAAAAAGGGCGTATGCGTTTTCTCCTGAATATATTCAGGAGAAAACGCATACGCCCTTTTTGGCCAAGGGCATCATTGTCGAAGTTGTGCCCCTCTTCCTGTGCTTTAAAGGCGATTCCAACGTACCTCTTGAAATCTGTTTCCTGCTATTCTGCCTCGCTTTCAAGTCCGCCTCGTTGCCTTCCCTCAACAGATTTTTGGACGATAGTTGTCCTTTATTACTCGGCCAGTTTGTGAATTGCTGTGCCCCTGAGCTCCATTTTTCAACTCGTTTTTGGTGAGCTGACCGCAAGTCCAAAATTTTGGTTCAGGACCTATACTGGTTCCCGGTGGGTGGCTGAGACTTTGGTTAATTCTTCTTCCTGCCGGGAAATTACAGTGATATGTGCCCATCCAAATGCCTAACAGCTACTCTCTCATTGGTTCTCCCTTTTCCCTATCACCCTCTGCCAAATTGGCATCCTGTGTGAACCAGGAGGTTAAAGGGGCTGTCTCTCCAAGTTGGGAGGTTGATAGTAAAGCAGATGTAAAGTCAAAGCGGAGCATCAGGAGAGGGACTATTCGTTGAGTTTTAGAAACCTTTCGTATTCACAGTGTGTCCGTTCTCTAGGTTTCCCGTACATGTTAAAACTGTAGTAATATTCCCTTCAACCTGGAGAGTTGGGACCCATGGAATGGGTGCCATGCATTATTGCTTTAAAGGGTCTGCATTTGCTCACCCATTCTCACCAATTCTCTCAGTCCCAAGTGTCCCTCCTTATGCCACATCCAGCTGTCGTTGTAGATAGGGTCATTCCAGGTTTCATCAGAGACCCTGAAGGAATTGTAAAGAATTTCCCAGTTTTTTTGTTTTGTTTTTGAAATTCCTTTTTATAGTGGGTTTGAGCTGATTCTCGCTGCCATGTCTATGACAGTCTAGACACACTTGATTCCCTTACGGAGACATATCAATACATAGGTTTTAAGATTCTTACTAGTCAGATATATTCCTCTGCGGGAAATATGGTGTTTTGAGTCCCTTTCACTGAGGAAGGTGTAGGTCTTGTCTATCCCTTAGTTGGTTTTTGGAACGGTACGTGTGCTTATATCAAACTCTGGTTTTATGCATCACCCCATCTCTCCTTCCGCCTTAAGCAGGCATAAGAGTGTTTTCTAAATGTGAGACACTGTTCTCTTTCCTAACTCAGTTCAAGTGTAGCCATGTTTACAGGATCTTCATAAGTGATATCTTATGATAAGTTGCTTTTTCTTTGTGACTTATTTCACTTAGAATCACGGAACCTGAGTCCACCAATTTTGCTGCTACTGGTCTTATGACATTGATTTCATGGCTGAGGGATATTCCATCGTACGTAAGTACCACAATTTTTTGAACCATTTTTATATTTCCTGGGATATTTAAGGTGTACCCAAGTTGAGGTCCTTGTAAGCAGTGCAGCCCTAAATTTTGTGGTGGCTCTCTATTATTGATTTTCAGTTTTCCCAAGGTATATTCCCTAGACTGGAAGTGCCCTTGGCTCTGTAGCTCTGTTGTTTACTTGTTTTAGGGAACACAATGCACTCCTCCAGAGAGGCAGTTGGCAATTTACATCCCGCCCATCAGCATAACAAGGCTCCCTGTTCTCCAGGGCCTGTCTTGCCTTTCTGGTTTTTACACATTTTGTGGATGTCCCTTTTGACCGGTGGGAAGTGATACTTCTTTGTAGTGCAGATTTGCATTGCCCGCTTGCTTGCTTGGCCAAAAAGGGCGTATGCGTTTTCTCCTGAATATATTCAGGAGAAAACGCATACGCCCTTTTTGGCCAAGTGCATCATTGTCGAGGTTGTGCCCCTCTTCCTGTGCTTTAAAGGTGATTCCAACGTACCTCTTGAAATCTGTTTCCTGCTATTCTGCCTCGCTTTCAAGTCCGCCTCGTTGCCTTCCCTCAACAGATTTTTGGACGATAGTTGTCCTTTATTACTCGGCCAGTTTGTGAATTGCTGTGCCCCTGAGCTCCATTTTTCAACTCGTTTTTGGTGAGCTGACTGCAAGTCCAAAATTTTGGTTCAGGACCTATACTGTTTCCCGGTGGGTGGCTGAGACTTTGGTTAATTCTTCTTCCTGCCGGGAAGTTACAGTAATATGTGCCCTTCGAAATGCCTAACAGCTACTCTCTCATTGGTTCTCCCTCTTCCCTTTCATCCTCTGCCAAATTGGAAACCTGTGCGAACCAGGAGGTTAAAGGGGCTGTCTCTCCAATTTGGGAGGTTGATAGTAAAGCAGATGGAAAGTCAAACCGGAGCACCAAGAGAGGGACTATTCGTTGAGTTTTAGAAACCTTTCGTATTCACAGTGTGTCCGTTCTCTAGGTTTCCCGTACATGTTATAACTGTAGTAATATTCCCTTCAACCTGGAGAGTTGGGACCCATGGAATGGGTGCCATGCATTATTGCTTTAAAGGGTCTGCATTTGCTCACCCAATATCACCAATTCTCTCAGTCCCAAGTGTCCAGCCTTATGCCACATCCAGCTGTCGTTGTAGATAGGGTCATTCCAGGTTTCATCAGAGACCCTGAAGGAATTGTAAAGAATTTCCCAGTTTTTTTGTTTTGTTTTTGAAATTCCTTTTTATAATGGGCTTGAGCTGATTCCCGCTGCCATGTTTATGCCAGTCTAGACACACTTGATTCCCTTACGGAGACCTATCAATACATAGGTTTTGAGATTCTGACTAGTCAGATATATTCCTCTGCGGGAAATATGGGGTTTTGAGTCCCTTTCACTGAGGAAGGTGTAGGTCTTGTCTATTCCATAGTTGGTTTTTGGAACGGTACGTGTGCTTATATCAAACTCTGGTTTTATGCATCACCCCATCTCTCCTTCCCCCTTAAGCAGGCATAAGAGTGTTTTCTATATGTGAGACACTGTTCTCTTTCCTAAATCAGTTCAAGGGTAGCCATGTTTACAGGATCTTCATAAGTGATATCTTATGATAAGTTTCTTTTTCTGTGTGACTTATTTCACTTAGAATCATCGTACCTGAATCCACCCATTTTGCTGCTACTGGTCTTATGACATTGATTTCATGGCTGAGGGATATTCCATCGTACGTAAGTACCAAAATTTTTTGAACCATTTTTATATTTCCTGGGATACTTAAGGTGTATCAAAGTTGAGGTCCTTGTAAGCAGTGCAGCCCTAAATTTTGGGGTGGCTCTGTCTTATTGATTTTCAGTTTTCCCAAGGTCTATTCCCTAGACTGGAAGTGCCCTTGGCTCTGTAGCTCTGTTGTTTACTTGTTTTAGGGAACACAATGCACTCCTCCAGAGAGGCAGTTGGCAATTTACATCCCGCCCATCAGCATAACAAGGCTCCCTGTTCTCCAGGGCCTGTCTTGCCTTTCTGGTTTTTACACATTTTGTGGATGTCCCTTTTGACCGGTGGGAAGTGATGCTTCTTTGTAGTGCAGATTTGCATTGCCCGCTTGCTTGCTTGACCAAAAAGGGCATCATTGTCGAAGTTGTGCCCCTCTTCCTGTGCTTTAAATGCAATTCCAACGTACCTCTTGAAATCTGTTTCCTGCTATTCTTCCTCGCTTTCAAGTCCGCCTCATTGCCTACCCTCATCAGATTTTTGGACGATAGTTGTCCTTTATTACTCGGCCAGTTTGTGAATTGCTGTGCCCCTGAGCTCCATTTTTCAACTCGTTTTTGGTGAGCTGACCGCAAGTCCAAAATTTTGGTTCAGGACCTATACTGGTTCCCCTTGGGTGGCTGAGACTTTGGTTAATTCTTCTTCCTGCCCTGATATTACAGTGATATGTGCACGTCCATATGCCTAACAGCTACTCTCTCATTGGTTCTCCCTTTTCCCTTTAATCCTCTGCCAAATTGGCAACCTGTGCGAACCAGGAGGTTAAAGGGGCTGTCTCTCCACGTTGGGAGGTTGATAGCAAAGCAGATGTAAAGTCAAAGCGGAGCACCAGGAGAGGGACTATTCGTTGAGTTTTAGAAACCTTTCGTATTCACAGTGTGTCCGTTCTCTAGGTTTCCCGTACATGTTATAGCTGTAGTAATATTCCCTTCAACCTGGAGAGTTGGGACCCATGGAATGGGTGCCAGGCATTTGTGCTTTAAAGGGTCTGCATTTGCTCACCCAATCTCACCAATTCTCTCAGTCCCAAGTGTCCCTCCTTATGCCACATCCAGCTGTCGTTGTAGATAGGGTCATAGCAGGTTTCATCAGAGACCCTGAAGGAATTGTAAAGAATTTCACAGTTTTTTTGTTTTGTTTTTTTAATTCCTTTTTATAGTGAGTTTGAGCTGATTCTCGCTGCCATGTAAATGCCAGTCTAGACACACTTGATTCCCTTATGGAGACATATCAATACATAGGTTTTAAGTTTCTTACTAGTCAGATATATTCCTCTGCGGGAAATATGGTGTTTTGAGTCCCTTTCACTGAGGAAGGTGTAGGTCTTGCTATTCCATAGTTGGTTTTTGGAACGGTACCTGTGCTTATATCAAACTCTGGTTTTATGCATCACCCCACCTCTCCTTCCCCCTTAAGCAGGCATAAGAGTGTTTTCTAAATGTGAGACATTCTTCTCTTTCCTAACTCAGTTCAAGTGTAGCCATGTTTACAGGATCTTCATAAGTGATATCTTCTGATAAGTTTCTTTTTCTGTGTGACTTATTTCACTTAGAATCATCGTACCTGAATCCACCCATTTTGCTGCTACTGGTCTTATGACATTGATTTCATGCCTGAGGGATATTCCATCGTACGTAAGTACCACAATTTTTTGAACCATTTTTATATTTCCTGGGATATTTAAGGTGTACCCAAGTTGAGGTCCTTGTAAGCAGTGCAGCCATAAATTTTGGGGTGGCTCTGTCTTATTGATTTTCAGTTTTCCCAAGGTATATTCCCTAGACTGGTAGTGCCCTTGGCTCTGTAGCTCTGTTGTTTACTTGTTTTAGGGAACACAATGCACTCCTCCAGAGAGGCAGTTGGCAATTTACATCCCGCCCATTAGCATAACAAGGCTCCCTGTTCTCCAGGGCCTGTCTTGCCTTTCTGGTTTTTACACATTTTGTGGATGTCCCTTTTGACCGGTGGGAAGTGATACTTCTTTGTAGTGCAGATTTGCATTGCCCGCTTGCTTGCTTGGCCAAAAAGGGCGTATGCGTTTTCTCCTGAATATATTCAGGAGAAAACGCATACGCCCTTTTTGGCCAAGGGCATCATTGTCGAAGTTGTGCCCCTCTTCCTGTGCTTTAAAGGCGATTCCAATGTACCTCTTGAAATCTGTTTCCTGCTATTCTGCCTCGCTTTCAAGTCCCCCTCGTTGCCTTCCCTCAACAGATTTTTGGACGATAGTTGTCCTTTATTACTCGGCCAGTTTGTGAATTGCTGTGGCCCTGAGCTCCATTTTTCAACTCGTTTTTGGTGAGCTGACCGCAAGTCCAAAATTTTGGTTCAGGACCTATACTGGTTCGCGGTGGGTGCCTTAGACTTTGGTTAATTCTTCTTCCTGCCGGGAAATTACAGTGATATGTGCCCGTCCAAATGCCTAACAGCTACTCTCTCATTGGTTCTCCCTCTTCCCTTTCATCCTCTGCCAAATTGGCAACCTGTGAGAACCAGGAGGTTAAAGGGGCTGTCTCTCCAAGTTGGGAGGTTGATAGTAAAGCAGATGTAAAGTCAAAGTGGACCACCAGGAGAGGGACAATTCGTTGAGTTTTAGAAACATTTCGTATTCACAGTGTGTCCGTTCTCTAGGTTTCCCATACTTGTTATAGCTGTAGTAATATTCCCTTCAACCTGGAGAGTTGGGACACATGGAATGGGTGCCATGCATTATTGCTTTAAAGGGTCTGCATTTGCTCACCCATTCTCACCAATTCTCTCAGTCCCAAGTGTCCCTCCTTATGCCACATCCAGCTGTCGTTGTAGATAGGGTCATTCCAGGTTTCATCAGAGACCCTGAAGGAATTTTAAAGAATTTCCCAGTTTTTTTGTTTTGTTTTTGAAATTCCTTTTTATAGTGGGTTTGAGCTGATACTCGCTGCCATGTTTATGCCAGTCTAGACACACTTGATTCCCTTATGGAGACATATCAATACATAGGTTTTAAGATTCTTACTAGTCAGATATATTCCTCTGCGGGAAATATGGTGTTTTGAGTCCCTTTCACTGAGGAAGGTGTAGGTCTTGGCTATTCCTTAGTTGGTTTTTGGAACGGTACGTGTGCTTATATCAAACTCTGGTTTTATGCATCACCCCATCTCTCCTTCCCCCTTAAGCAGGCATAAGAGTGTTTTCTAAATGTGAGACACTGTTCTCTTTCCTAACTCCGTTCAAGTGTAGCCATGTTTACAGGATCTTCATAAGTGATATCTTATGATAAGTTTCTTTTTCTGTGTGACTTATTTCACTTAGAATCACCGAACCTGAATCCACCCATTTTGCTGCTACTGGTCTCATGACATTGATTTCTTGGCTGAGGGATATTCCATCGTACGTAAGTACCACAATTTTTTGAACCATTTTTATATTTCCTGGGATATTTATGGTGTACCCAAGTTGAGGTCCTTGTAAGCAGTGCAGCCCTAAATTTTGGGGTGGCTCTGTCTTATTGATTTTCAGTTTTCCCAAGGTCTATTCCCTAGACTGGAAGTGCCCTTGGCTCTGTAGCTCTGTTCTTTACTTGTTTTAGGGAACACAATGCACTCCTCCAGAGAGGCAGTTGGCAATTTACATCCCGCCCATCAGCATAACAAGGCTCCCTGTTCTCCAGGGCCTGTCTTGCCTTTCTGGTTTTTACACATTTTGTGGATGTCCCTTTTGACCGGTGGGAAGTGATACTTCTTTGTAGTGCAGATTTGCATTGCCCGCTTGCTTGCTTGGCCAAAAAGGGCGTATGCGTTTTCTCCTGAATATATTCAGGAGAAAACTCATACGCCCTTTTTGGCCAAGGGCATCATTGTCGAAGTTGTGCCCCTCTTCCTGTGCTTTAAAGGTGATTCCAACGTACCTCTTGAAATCTGTTTCCTGCTATTCTGCCTCGCTTTCAAGTCCGCCTCATTGGCTACCCTCAACAGATTTTTGGACGATAGTTGTCCTTTATTACTCGGCCAGTTTGTGAATTGCTGTGCCCCTGAGCTCCATTTTTCAACTCGTTTTTGGTGAGCTGACCGCAAGTCCAAAATTTTGGTTCAGGACCTATACTGGTTCCCGGTGGGTGGCTGTGACTTTGGTTAATTCTTCTTCCTGCCGGGAAATTACCGTGATATGTGCCCGTCCATATGCCTAACAGCTACTCTCTCATTGGTTCTCCCTTTTCCCTTTCATCCTCTGCCAAATTGGCAACCTGTGCGAACCAGGAGGTTAAAGGGGCTGTCTCTCCAAGTTGGGAGGTTGATAGCAAAGCAGATGTAAAGTCAAAGTGGACCACCAGGAGAGGGACTATTCGTTGAGTTTTAGAAACCTTTCGTATTCACAGTGTGTCCGTTCTCTAGGTTTGCCGTACATGTTATAGCTGTAGTAATATTCCCTTCAACCTGGAGAGTTGGGACCCATGGAATGGGTGCCATGCATTATTGCTTTAAAGGGTCTGCATTTGCTCACCCAATCTCACCAATCCTCTCAGTCCCAAGTGTCCAGCCTTATGCCACATCCAGCTGTCGTTGTAGATAGGGTCATTCCAGGTTTCATCAGAGACCCTGAAGGAATTGTAAAGAATTTCCCAGTTTTTTTGTTTTGTTTTTGAAATTCCTTTTTATAGTGGGTTTGAGCTGATTCTCGCTGCCATGTTTATGCCAGTCTAGACACACTCGATTCCCTTACGGAGACATATCAATACATAGGTTTTAAGATTCTTACTAGTCAGATATATTCCTCTGCGGGAAATATGGTGTTTTGAGTCCCTTTCACTGAGGAAGGTGTAGGTCTTGTCTATTCCATAGTTGGTTTTTGGAACGGTACCTGTGCTTATATCAAACTCTGGTTTTATGCATCACCCCACCTCTCCTTCCCCCTTAAGCAGGCATAAGAGTGTTTTCTAAATATGAGACACTGTTCTCTTTCCTAACTCAGTTCAAGTGTAGCCATGTTTACAGGATCTTCATAAGTGATATCTTCTGATAAGTTTCTTTTTCTGTGTGACTTATTTCACTTAGAATCATCGTACCTGAATCCACCCATTTTGCTGCTACTGGTCTTATGACATTGATTTCATGCCTGAGGGATATTCCATCATACGTAAGTACCACAATTTTTTGAACATTTTTATATTTCCTGGGATACTTAAGGTGTATCCAAGTTGAGGTCCTTGTAAGCAGTGCAGCCCTAAATTTTGGGGTGGCTCTGTCTTATTGATTTTCAGTTTTCCCAAGGTATATTCCCTAGACTGGAAGTGCCCTTGGCTCTGTAGCTCTGTTGTTTACTTGTTTTAGGGAACACAATTCACTCCTCCAGAGAGGC
This sequence comes from Hyperoodon ampullatus, assembly GCF_949752795.1. Taxonomy (NCBI): domain Eukaryota; kingdom Metazoa; phylum Chordata; class Mammalia; order Artiodactyla; family Ziphiidae; genus Hyperoodon; species Hyperoodon ampullatus. Next base: position 516,073 of record NW_027640796.1, on the reverse strand, counting down.
AGTTGGCAATTTACATCCCGCCCATCAGCATAACAAGGCTCCCTGTTCTCCAGGGCCTGTCTTGCCTTTCTGGTTTTTACACATTTTGTGGATGTCCCTTTTGACCGGTGGGAAGTGATACTTCTTTGTAGTGCAGATTTGCATTGCCCGCTTGCTTGCTTGGCCAAAAAGGGCGTATGCGTTTTCTCCTGAATATATTCAGGAGAAAACGCATACGCCCTTTTTGGACAAGGGCATCATTGTCGAAGTTGTGCCCCTCTTCCTGTGCTTTAAAGGCGATTCCAACGTACCTCTTGAAATCTGTTTCCTGCTATTCTGCCTCGCTTTCAAGTCCGCCTCGTTGCCTTCCCTCAACAGATTTTTGGACGATAGTTGTCCTTTATTACTCGGCCAGTTTGTGAATTGCTGTGCCCCTGAGCTCCATTTTTCAACTCGTTTTTGGTGAGTTGACCGCAAGTCCAAAATTTTGGTTCAGGACCTATACTGGTTCCCGGTGGGAGGCTGAGACTTTGGTTAATTCTTCTTCCTGCCGTGAAATTACAGTGATATGTGCCCGTCCAAATGCCTAACAGCTACTCTCTCATTGGTTCCCCTCTTCCCTTTCATCCTCTGCCAAATTGGCAACGTGTGCGAACCAGGATGTTAAAGGGGCTGTCTCTCCAAGTTGGGAGGTTGATAGTAAAGCAGATGTAAAGTCAAAGCGCAGCACCAGGAGAGGGACTATTCGTTGAGTTTTAGAAACATTTCGTATTCACAGTGTGTCCGTTCTCTACGTTTCCCGTACTTGTTATAGCTGTAGTAATATTCCCTTCAACCTGGAGAGTTGGGACCCATGGAATGGGTGCCAGGCATTTGTGCTTTAAAGGGTCTGCATTTGCTCACCCAATCTCACCAATCGTCTCAGTCCCAAGTGTCCCTCCTTATGGCACATCCAGCTGTCGTTGTAGATAGGGTCATTCCAGGTTTCATCAGAGACCCTGAAGGAATTGTAAAGAATTTCCCAGTTTTTTTGTTTTGATTTTGAAATTCCTTTTTATAGTGGGCTTGAGCTGATTCCCGCTGCCATGTTTATGCCAGTCTAGACACACTTGATTCCCTTACGGAGACCTCTCAATACATAGGTTTTAAGATTCTGACTAGTCAGATATATTCCTCTGCGGGAAATATGGGGTTTTGAGTCCCTTTTACTGAGTAAGGTGTAGGTCTTGTCTATTCCATAGTTGGTTTTTGGAATGGTACGTGTGCTTATATCAAACTCTGGTTTTATGCATCACCCCACCTCTCCTTCCCACTTAAACAGGCATAAGAGTGTTTTCTAAATATGAGACACTGTTCTCTTTCCTAACTCAGTTCAAGTGTAGCCATGTTTATACGATCTTCATAAGTGATATCTTATGATAAGTTTCTTTTTCTGTGAGACATATTTCACTTAGAACCATCGTACCTGAATCCACCCATTTTGCTACTACTGGTCTTATGACATTGATTTCATGGCTGAGGGATATTCCATCGTACGTAAGTACCACAATTATTTGAACCATTTTTATATTTCCTGGGATACTTAATGTGTATCCAAGTTGAGGTCCTTGTAAGCAGTGCAGCCCTAAATTTTGGGGTGGCTCTGTCTCATTGATTTTCAGTTTTCCCAAGGTACATTCCCTAGACTGGAAGTGCCCTTGGCTCTGTAGCTCTGTTGTTTACTTGTGTTAGGGAACACAATGCACTCGTCCAGAGAGGCAGTTGGCAATTTACATCCCGCCCATCAGCATAACAAGGCTCCCTGTTCTCCAGGGCCTGTCTTGCCTTTCTGGTTTTTACATATTTTGTGGATGTCCCTTTTGACCGGTGGGAAGTGATACTTCTTTGTAGTGCAGATTTGCATTGCCCGCTTGCTTGCTTGGCCAAAAAGGGCGTATGCGTTTTCTCCTGAATATATTCAGGAGAAAACGCATACGCCCTTTTTGGCCAAGTACATCATTGTCCAAGTTGTGCCCCTCTTCCTGTGCTTTAAAGGCGATTCCAACGTAACTCTTGAAATCTGTTTCCTGCTATTCTGCCTCGCTTTCAAGTCCGTCTCGTTGCCTTTCCTCAACAGATTTTTGGACGATAGTTATCCTTTATTACTCGGCCAGTTTGTGAATTGCTGTGCCCCTGAGCTCCATTTTTCAACTCGTTTTTGGTGAGCTGACCGCAAGTCCAAAATTTTGGTTCAGGACCTATGCTGGTTCCCTGTGGGAGACTGAGACTTTGGTTAATTCTTCTTCCTGCCGGGAAATTACAGTGATATGTGTCCGTCCAAATGCCTAACAGCTACTCTCTCATTGGTTCCCCTCTTCCCTTTCATCCTCTGCCAAATTGGCAACATGTGCGAACCAGGATGTTAAAGGGGCTGTCTCTCCAAGTTGGGAGGTTAATAGTAAAGCAGATGGAAAGTCAAACCGGAGCACCAGGAGAGGTACTATTCATTGAGTTTTAGAAACCTTTCGTATTCACAGTGTGTCCGTTCTCAAGTTTTCCCGTACTTGTTATAGCTGTAGTAATATTCCCTTCAACCTGGAGAGTTGGGACCCCTGGAATGGGTGCCAGGCATTTGTGCTTTAAAGGGTCTGCATTTGCTCACCCAATCTCACCAATCGTCTCAGTCCCAAGTGTTCCTCCCTATGCCACATCCAGCTGTCGTTGTAGATAGGGTCATTCCAGGTTTCATCAGAGACCCTGAAGGAATTGTAAAGAATTTCCCAGTTTTTTTGTTTTGTTTTTGAAATTCCTTTTTATAGTGGGCTTGAGCTGATTCCCGCTGCCATGTTTATGCCAGTCTAGACACACTTGATTCCCTTACGGAGACCTATCAATACATAGGTTTTAAGATTCTGACTAGTCAGATATATTCCTCTGCGGGAAATATGGTTTTTTGAGTCCCTTTCACTGAGGAAGGTGTAGGTCTTGTCTATTCCATAGTTGGTTTTTGGGACGGTACGTGTGCTTATATCAGACTCTGGTTTTATGCATCACCCCATCTCTCCTTCCCCCTTAAGCAGGCATAAGAGTGTTTTCTAAATGTGAGACACTGTTCTCTTTCCTAACTCAGTTCAAGTGTAGCCATGTTTATACGATCTTCATAAGTGATATCTTATGATAAGTTTCTTTTTCTGTGTGACTTATTTCACTTAGAATCATCGTACCTGAATCCACCCATTTTGCAGCTACTGGTCTTATGACATTGATTTCATGGCTGAGGGATATTCCATCTTACGTAAGTACCAAAAATTTTTGAACCATTTTTATATTTCCTGGGATACTTAAGGTGTATCCAAGTTGAGGTCCTTGTAAGCAGTGCAGCCCTAAATTTTGGGGTGGCTCTGTCTTATTGATTTTCAGTTTTCCCAAGGTATATTCCCTAGAGTGGAAGTGCCCTTGGCTCTGTAGCTCTCTTCTTTACTTGCTTTAGGGAACACAATGCACTCCTCCAGAGAGGCAGTTGGCAATTTACATCCCGATCATCAGCATAACAAGGCTCCCTGTTCTCCAGGGCCTGTCTTGCCTTTCTGGTTTTTACACATTTTGTGGATGTCCCTTTTGACCGGTGGGAAGTGATACTTCTTTGTAGTGCAGATTTGCATTGCCCGCTTGCTTGCTTGGCCAAAAAGGGCATCATTGTCGAAGTTGTGCCCCTCTTCCTGTGCTTTAAATGCAATTCCAACGTACCTCTTGAAATCTGTTTCCTGCTATTCTGCCTCGATTTCAAGTCCGCCTCGTTGCCTTTCCTCAACAGATTTTTGGACGATAGTTGTCCTTTATTACTCGGCCAGTTTGTGAATTGCTGTGCCCCTGAGCTCCATTTTTCAACTCGTTTTTGGTGAGCTGACCGCAAGTCCAAAATTTTGGTTCAGGACCTATACTGGTTCCCGGTGGGTGGCTGAGACTTTGGTTAATTCTTCTTCCTGCCAGGAAATTACAGTGATATGTGCCCGTCCAAATGCCTAACAGCTACTCTCTCACTGGTTCTCCATCTTCCCTTTCATCCTCTGCCAATTTGGCAACCTGTGTGAACCAGGAGGTAAAAGGGGCTGTCTCTCCAAGTTGGGGGGTTGATAGTAAAGCAGATGAAAAGTCAAATCGGAGCACCAGGAGAGGGACTATTCGTTGAGTTTTAGAAACCTTTCGTATTCACAGTGTGTCCGTTCTCTAGGTTTCCCGTACATGTCATAGCTGTAGTAATATTTGCTTCAACCTGGAGAGTTGGTGCCCATGGAAAGAGTGCCAGGCATTTGTGATATAAAGGGTCTGCATTTGCTCACCCAATCTCACCAATCCTCTCATCCCAAGTGTCCAGCCTTATGCCACATCCAGCTGTCGTTGTAGATAGGGTCATTCCAAGTTTCATCAGAGACCCTGAAGGAATTGTAAAGAATATCCCAGTTTTTTTGTTTTCTTTTTGAAATTCCTTTTTATAGTGGGTTTGAGCTGATTCTCGCTGCCATGTTTATGCCAGTCTAGACACACTTGATTCCCTTACGGAGACATATCAATACATAGGTTTTAAGATTCTTACTAGTCAGATATATTCCTCTGCGGGAAATATGGTGTTTTGAGTCCCTTTCACTGAGGAAGGTGTAGGTCTTGTCTATTCCATAGTTGGTTTTTGGAACGGAACCTGTGCTTATATCAAACTCTGGTTTTATGCATCACCCCACCTCTCCTTCCCCCTTAATCAGGCATAAGAGTGTTTTCTAAATATGAGACACTGTTCTCTTTCCTAACTCAGGTCAAGTGTAGCCATGTTTACAGGATCTCCATAAGTGATATCTTATGATAAGTTTCTTTTTCTGTGTGACTTATATCACTTAGAATCATCGTACCTGAATCCACCCATTTTGCTGCTACTGGTCTTATGACATTGATTTCATGGCTGAGGGATATTCCATCGCACGTAGGTACCACAATTTTTTGAACCATTTTTATATTTCCTGGGATATTTAAGGTGTACCCAAGTTGAGTTCCTTGTAAGCAGTGCAGCCCTAAATTTTGGGGTGGCTATGTCTTATTGATTTTCAGTTTTCCCAAGGTATATTCCCTACACTGGAAGTGCCCATGGCTCTGTAGCTCTGTTCTTTACTTGTTTTAGGGAACACAATGCACTCCTCCAGAGAGGCAGTTGGCAATTTACATCCCGCCCATCAGCATAACAAGGCTCCCTGTTCTCCAGGGCCTGTCTTGCCTTTCTGGTTTTTACACATTTTGTGGATGTCCCTTTTGACCGGTGGGAAGTGATACTTCTTTGTAGTGCAGATTTGCATTGCCCGCTTGCTTCCTTGGCCAAAAAGGGCGTATGCGTTTTCTCCTGAATATATTCAGGAGAAAACGCATACGCCCTTTTTGGCCAAGTGCATCATTGTCGAAGTTGTGCCCCTCTTCCTGTGCTTTAAAGGCGATTCCAACGTACCTCTTGAAATCTGTTTCCTGCTACTCTGCCTTGCTTTCAAGTCCGCCTCGTTGCCTTCCCTCAACAGATTTTTGGACGATAGTTGTCCTTTATTACTCGGCCAGTTTGTGAATTGCTGTGCCCCTGAGCTCCATTTTTCAACTCGTTTTTGGTGAGCTGACTGCAAGTCCAAAATTTTGGTTCAGGACCTATACTGGTTCCCGGTGGGTGGCTGAGACTTTGGTTAATTCTTCTTCCTGCCGGGAAATTACAGTGATATGTGCCCGTCCAAATGCCTCACAGCTACTCTCTCATTGGTTCTCCCTCTTCCCTTTCATTCTCTGCCAACTTGGCAACCTGTGAGAACCAGGAGATTAAAGGGGCTGTCTCTCCAAGTTGCGAGATTGATAGTAAAGCAGATGGAAAGTCAAACCGGAGCACGAGGAGAGGGACTATTCGTTGAGTTTTAGAAACCTTTCGTATTCACCGTGTGTCCGTTCTCTAGGTTTCCAGTACATGTTATAATTGTAGTAATATTCCCTTCAACTTGGAGAGTTGGGACCCATGGAATGGGTGCCATGCATTATTGCTTTAAAGGGTCTGCATTTGCTCACCCAATCTCACCAATCCTCTCAGTCCCAAGTGTCCCTCCTTATGCCACATCCAGCTGTCGTTGTAGATAGGGTCATTCCAGGTTTCATCAGGGACCCTGAAGGAATTGTAAAGAATTTCCCAGTTTTTTTGTTTTGTTTTTGAAATTCCTTTTTATAGTGGGTTTGAGCTGATTCTCGCTGCCATGTTTATGCCAGTCTAGACACACTTGATTCCCTTACGGAGACATATCAATACATAGGTTTTAAGATTCTTACTAGTCAGATATATTCCTCTGCGGGAAATATGGGGTTTTGAGTCCCTTTCACTGAGGAAGGTGTAGGTCTTGTCTATTCCATAGTTGGTTTTTGGAACGGTACCTGTGCTTATATCAAACTCTGGTTTTATGCATCACCCCACCTCTCCTTCCCCCTTAAGCAGGCATAAGAGTGTTTTCTAAATATGAGACACTGTTCTCTTTCCTAACTCAGTTCAAGTGTAGCCATGTTTATAGGATCTTCATAAGTGATATCTTATGATAAGTTTCTTTTTCTGTGTGACTTATTTCACTTAGAATCATCGTACCTGAATCCACCCAATTTGCTGCTACTGGTCTTATGACATTGATTTCATGCCTGAGGGATATTCCATCGTAAGTAAGTACCAAAATTTTTGAACCATTTTTATATTTCCTGTGATACTTAAGGTGTATCCAAGTTGAGTTCCTTGTAAGCAGTGCAGCCCTAAATTTTGGGGTGGCCCTGTCTTATTGATTTTCAGTTTTCCCAAGGTATATTCCCTAGACTGGAAGTGCCCTTGGCTCTGTAGCTCTGTTGTTTACTTGTTTTAGGGAACACAATGCACTCCTCCAGAGAGGCAGTTGGCAATTTACATCCCGCCCATCAGCATAAAAAGGCTCCCTGTTCTCCAGGGCCTGTCTTGCCTTTCTGGTTTTTACACATTTTGTGGATGTCCCTTTTGACCGGTGGGAAGTGATACTTCTTTGTAGTGCAGATTTGCATTGCCCGCTTGCTTGCTTGGCCAAAAAGGGCGTATGCGTTTTCTCCTGAATATACTCAGGAGAAAACGCATACGCCCTTTTTGGCCAAGGGCATCATTTTCGAAGTTGTGCCCCTCTTCCTGTGCTTTAAAGGCAATTCCAACGTGCCTCTTGAAATCTGTTTCCTGCTATTCTGCCTCGCTTTCAAGTCCGCCTCGTTGCCTTCCCTCAACAGATTTTTGGACGATAGTTGTCCTTTATTACTCGGCCAGTTTGTGAATTGCTGTGCCCCTGAGCTCCATTTTTCAACTCGTTTTTGGTGAGCAGACCGCAAGTCCAAAATTTTGGTTCAGGACCTATACTGGTTCCCGGTGGGTGGCTGAGACTTTGGTTAATTCTTCTTCCTGCCGGGAAATTACAGTGATATGTGCCCATCCAAATGCCTAACAGCTACTCTCTCATTGGTTCTCCCTTTTCCCTATCATCCTCTGCCAAATTGGCATCCTGTGTGAACCAGGAGGTTAAAGGGGCTGTCTCTCCAAGTTGGGAGGTTGATAGTAAAGCAGATGTAAAGTCAAAGCGGAGCACCAGGAGAGGGACTATTCGTTGAGTTTTAGAAACCTTTCGTATTCACAGTGTGTCCGTTCTCTAGGTTTCCCGTACATGTTAAAACTGTAGTAATATTCCCTTCAACCTGGAGAGTTGGGACACATGGAATGGGTGCCATGCATTATTGCTTTAAAGGGTCTGCATTTGCTCACCCAATCTCACCAATCCTCTCAGTCCCAAGTGTCCCTCCTTATGCCACATCCAGCTGTCGTTGTAGATAGGGTCATTCCAGGTTTCATCAGAGACCCTGAAGGAATTGTAAAGAATTTCCCAGTTTTTTTGTTTTGTTTTTGAAATTCCTTTTTATAGTGGGTTTGAGCTGATTCTCGCTGCCATGTCTATGCCAGTCTAGACACACTTGATTCCCTTACGGAGACATATCAATACATAGCTTTTAAGATTCTTACTAGTCAGATATATTCCTCTGCGGGAAATATGGTGTTTTGAGTCCCTTTCACTGAGGAAGGTGTAGGTCTTGTCTATCCCTTAGTTGGTTTTTGGAACGGTACGTGTGCTTATATCAAACTCTGGTTTTATGCATCACCCCATCTCTCCTTCCGCCTTAAGCAGGCATAAGTGTGTTTTCTAAATGTGAGACACTGTTCTCTTTCCTAACTCAGTTCAAGTGTAGCCATGTTTACAGGATCTTCATAAGTGATATCTTATGATAAGTTGCTTTTTCTTTGTGACTTATTTCACTTAGAATCACGGAACCTGAGTCCACCAATTTTGCTGCTACTGGTCTTATGACATTGATTTCATGGCTGAGGGATATTCCATCGTACGTAAGTACCACAATTTTTTGAACCATTTTTATATTTCCTGGGATATTTAAGGTGTACCCAAGTTGAGGTCCTTGTAAGCAGTGCAGCCCTAAATTTTGTGGTGGCTCTCTATTATTGATTTTCAGTTTTCCCAAGGTATATTCCCTTGACTGGAAGTGCCCTTGGCTCTGTAGCTCTGTTGTTTACTTGTTTTAGGGAACACAATGCACTCCTCCAGAGAGGCAGTTGGCAATTTACATCCCGCCCATCAGCATAACAAGGCTCCCTGTTCTCCAGGGCCTGTCTTGCCTTTCTGGTTTTTACACATTTTGTGGATGTCCCTTTTGACCGGTGGGAAGTGATACTTCTTTGTAGTGCAGATTTGCATTGCCCGCTTGCTTGCTTGGCCAAAAAGGGCATATGCGTTTTCTCCTGAATATATTCAGGAGAAAACGCATATGCCCTTTTTCGCCAAGTGCATCATTGTCGAGGTTGTGCCCCTCTTCCTGTGCTTTAAAGGCGATTCCAACGTACCTCTTGAAATCTGTTTCCTGCTATTCTGCCTCGCTTTCAAGTCCGCCTCGTTGCCTTCCCTCAACAGATTTTTGGACGATAGTTGTCCTTTATTACTCGGCCAGTTTGTGAATTGCTGTGCCCCTGAGCTCCATTTTTCAACTCGTTTTTGGTGAGCTGACTGCAAGTCCAAAATTTTGGTTCAGGACCTATACTGTTTCCCGGTGGGTGGCTGAGACTTTGGTTAATTCTTCTTCCTGCCGGGAAGTTACAGTAATATGTGCCCTTCGAAATGCCTAACAGCTACTCTCTCATTGGTTCTCCCTCTTCCCTTTCATCCTCTGCCAAATTGGAAACCTGTGTGAACCAGGAGGTTAAAGGGGCTGTCTCTCCAAGTTGGGAGGTTGATAGTAAAGCAGATGGAAAGTCAAACCGGAGCACCAAGAGAGGGACTATTCGTTGAGTTTTAGAAACCTTTCATATTCACAGTGTGTCCGTTCTCTAGGTTTCCCGTACATGTTATAACTGTAGTAATATTCCCTTCAACCTGGAGAGTTGGGACCCATGGAATGGGTGCCATGCATTATTGCTTTAAAGGGTCTGCATTTGCTCACCCAATATCACCAATTCTCTCAGTCCCAAGTGTCCAGCCTTATGCCACATCCAGCTGTCGTTGTAGATAGGGTCATTCCAGGTTTCATCAGAGACCCTGAAGGAATTGTAAAGAATTTCCCAGTTTTTTTGTTTTGTTTTTGAAATTCCTTTTTATAATGGGCTTGAGCTGATTCCCGCTGCCATGTTTATGCCAGTCTAGACACACTTGATTCCCTTACGGAGACCTATCAATACATAGGTTTTGAGATTCTGACTAGTCAGATATATTCCTCTGCGGGAAATATGGGGTTTTGAGTCCCTTTCACTGAGGAAGGTGTAGGTCTTGTCTATTCCATAGTTGATTTTGGAACGGTACGTGTGCTTATATCAAACTCTGGTTTTATGCATCACCCCATCTCTCCTTCCCCCTTAAGCAGGCATAAGAGTGTTTTCTATATGTGAGACACTGTTCTCTTTCCTAAATCAGTTCAAGGGTAGCCATGTTTACAGGATCTTCATAAGTGATATCTTATGATAAGTTTCTTTTTCTGTGTGACTTATTTCACTTAGAATCATCGTACCTGAATCCACCCATTTTGCTGCTACTGGTCTTATGACATTGATTTCATGGCTGAGGGATATTCCATCGTACGTAAGTACCAAAATTTTTTGAACCATTTTTATATTTCCTGGGATACTTAAGGTGTATCAAAGTTGAGGTCCTTGTAAGCAGTGCAGCCCTAAATTTTGGGGTGGCTCTGTCTTATTGATTTTCAGTTTTCCCAAGGTCTATTCCCTAAACTGGAAGTGCCCTTGGCTCTGTAGCTCTGTTCTTTACTTGTTTTAGGGAACACAATGCACTCCTCCAGAGAGGCAGTTGGCAATTTACATCCCGCCCATCAGCATAACAAGGCTCCCTGTCCTCCAGGGCCTGTCTTGCCTTTCTGGTTTTTACACATTTTGTGGATGTCCCTTTTGACCGGTGGGAAGTGATGCTTCTTTGTAGTGCAGATTTGCATTGCCCGCTTGCTTGCTTGACCAAAAAGGGCATCATTGTCGAAGTTGTGCCCCTCTTCCTGTGCTTTAAATGCAATTCCAAAGTACCTCTTGAAATCTGTTTCCTGCTATTCTTTCTCGCTTTCAAGTCCGCCTCATTGCCTACCCTCAACAGATTTTTGGACGATAGTTGTCCTTTATTACTCGGCCAGTTTGTGAATTGCTGTGCCGCTGAGCTCCTTTTTTCAACTCGTTTTTGGTGAGCTGACCGCAAGTCCAAAATTTTGGTTCAGGACCTATACTGGTTCCCGGTGGGTGGCTGAGACTTTGGTTAATTCTTCTTCTTGCCCTGAAATTACAGTGATATGTGCACGTCCATATGCCTAACAGCTACTCTCTCATTGGTTCTCCCTTTTCCCTTTAATCCTCTGCCAAATTGGCAACCTGTGCGAACCAGGAGGTTAAAGGGGCTGTCTCTCCACGTTGGGAGGTTGATAGCAAAGCAGATGTAAAGTCAAAGCGGAGCACCAGGAGAGGGACTATTCGTTGAGTTTTAGAAACCTTTCGTATTCACATTGTGTCCGTTCTCTAGGTTTCCCGTACATTTTATAGCTGTAGTAATATTCCCTTCAACCTGGAGAGTTGGGACCCATGGAATGGGTGCCAGGCATTTGTGCTTTAAAGGGTCTGCATTTGCTCACCCAATCTCACCAATTCTCTCAGTCCCAAGTGTCCCTCCTTATGCCACATCCAGCTGTCGTTGTAGATAGGGTCATTCCAGGTTTCATCAGAGACCCTGAAGGAATTGTAAAGAATTTCACAGTTTTTTTGTTTTGTTTTTTTAATTCCTTTTTATAGTGAGTTTGAGCTGATTCTCGCTGCCATGTAAATGCCAGTCTAGACACACTTGATTCCCTTATGGAGACATATCAATACATAGGTTTTAAGTTTCTTACTAGTCAGATATATTCCTCTGCGGGAAATATGGTGTTTTGAGTCCCTTTCACTGAGGAAGGTGTAGGTCTTGCTATTCCATAGTTGGTTTTTGGAACGGTACCTGTGCTTATATCAAACTCTGGTTTTATGCATCACCCCACCTCTCCTTCCCCCTTAAGCAGGCATAAGAGTGTTTTCTAAATGTGAGACATTCTTCTCTTTCCTAACTCAGTTCAAGTGTAGCCATGTTTACAGGATCTTCATAAGTGATATCTTATGATAAGTTTCTTTTTCTGTGTGACTTATTTCACTTAGAATCATCGTACCTGAATCCACCCATTTTGCTGCTACTGGTCTTATGACATTGATTTCATGGCTGAGGGATATTCCATCATACGTAAGTACCACAATTTTTTGAACCATTTTTATATTTCCTGGGATATTTAAGGTGTACCCAAGTTGAGGTCCTTGTAAGCAGTGCAGCCATAAATTTTGGGGTGGCTCTGTCTTATTGATTTTCAGTTTTCCCAAGGTATATTCCCTAGACTGGTAGTGCCCTTGGCTCTGTAGCTCTGTTGTTTACTTGTTTTAGGGAACACAATGCACTCCTCCAGAGAGGCAGGTGGCAATTTACATCCCGCCCATTAGCATAACAAGGCTCCCTGTTCTCCAGGGCCTGTCTTGCCTTTCTGGTTTTTACACATTTTGTGGATGTCCCTTTTGACCGGTGGGAAGTGATACTTCTTTGTAGTGCAGATTTGCATTGCCCGCTTGCTTGCTTGGCCAAAAAGGGCGTATGCGTTTTCTCCTGAATATATTCAGGAGAAAACGCATACGCCCTTTTTGTCCAAGGGCATCATTGTCGAGGTTGTGCCCCTCTTCCTGTGCTTTAAAGGCGATTCCAACGTACCTCTTGAAATCTGTTTCCTGCTATTCTGCCTCGCTTTCAAGTCCGCCTCGTTGCCTTCCCTCAACAGATTTTTGGACGATAGTTGTCCTTTATTACTCGGCCAGTTTGTGAATTGCTGTGCCCCTGAGCTCCATTTTTCAACTCGTTTTTGGTGAGCTGACCGCAAGTCCAAAATTTTGGTTCAGGACCTATACTGGTTCGCGGTGGGTGCCTTAGACTTTGGTTAATTCTTCTTCCTGCCGGGAAATTACAGTGATATGTGCCCGTCCAAATGCCTAACAGCTACTCTCTCATTGGTTCTCCCTCTTCCCTTTCATCCTCTGCCAAATTGGCAACCTGTGAGAACCAGGAGGTTAAAGGGGCTGTCTCTCCAAGTTGGGAGGTTGATAGTAAAGCAGATGTAAAGTCAAAGTGGACCACCAGGAGAGGGACTATTCGTTGAGTTTTAGAAACCTTTCGTATTCACAGTGTGTCCGTTCTCTAGGTTTCCCGTACTTGTTATAGCTGTAGTAATATTCCCTTCAACCTGGAGAGTTGGGACACATGGAATGGGTGCCATGCATTATTGCTTTAAAGGGTCTGCATTTGCTCACCCAATCTCACCAATTCTCTCAGTCCCAAGTGTCCCTCCTTATGCCACATCCAGCTGTCGTTGTAGATAGGGTCATTCCAGGTTTCATCAGAGACCCTGAAGGAATTTTAAAGAATTTCCCAGTTTTTTTGTTTTGTTTTTGAAATTCCTTTTTATAGTGGGTTTGAGCTGATACTCGCTGCCATGTTTATGCCAGTCTAGACACACTTGATTCCCTTACGGAGACATATCAATACATAGGTTTTAAGATTCTTACTAGTCAGATATATTCCTCTGCGGGAAATATGGTGTTTTGAGTCCCTTTCACTGAGGAAGGTGTAGGTCTTGGCTATTCCTTAGTTGGTTTTTGGAACGGTACGTGTGCTTATATCAAACTCTGGTTTTATGCATCACCCCATCTCTCCTTCCCCCTTAAGCAGGCATAAGAGTGTTTTCTATACGTGAGACACTGTTCTCTTTCCTAACTCAGTTCAAGTGTAGCCATGTTTACAGGATCTTCATAAGTGATATCTTATGATAAGTTTCTTTTTCTGTGTGACTTATTTCACTTAGAATCATCGTACCTGAATCCACCCATTTTGCTGCTACTGGTCTTATGACATTGATTTCATGGCTAAGGGATATTCCATCGTACGTAAGTACCAAAATTTTTTGAACCATTTTTATATTTCCTGTGATACTTAAGGTGTATCAAAGTTGAGGTCCTTGTAAGCAGTGCAGCCCTAAATTTTGGGGTGGCTCTGTCTTATTGATTTTCAGTTTTCCCAAGGTCTATTCCCTAGACTGGAAGTGCCCTTGGCTCTGTAGCTCTGTTCTTTACTTGTTTTAGGGAACACAATGCACTCCTCCAGAGAGGCAGTTGGCAATTTACATCCCGCCCATCAGCATAACAAGGCTACCTGTTCTCCAGGGCCTGTCTTGTCTTTCTGGTTTTTACACATTTTGTGGATGTCCCTTTTGACCGGTGGGAAGTGATGCTTCTTTGTAGTGCAGATTTGCATTGCCCGCTTGCTTGCTTGACCAAAAAGGGCATCATTGTCAAAGTTGTGCCCCTCTTCCTGTGCTTTAAATGCAATTCCAACGTACCTCTTGAAATCTGTTTCCTGCTATTCTGCCTCGCTTTCAAGTCCGCCTCGTTGCCTTTCCTCAACAGATTTTTGGACGATAGTTGTCCTTTATTACTCGGCCAGTTTGTGAATTGATGGGCCCCAGAGCTCCATTTTTCAACTCGTTTTTGGTGAGCTGACCGCAAGTCCAAAATTTTGGTTCAGGACCTATACTGGTTCCAGGTGGGTGGCTGAGACTTTTGTTAATTCTTCTTCCTGCCGGGAAATTACAGTGATATGTGCACGTCCATATGCCTAACAGCTACTCTCTCATTGGTTCTCCCTTTTCCCTTTAATCCTCTGCCAAATTGGCAACCTGTGCGAACCAGGAGGTTAAAGGGGCTGTCTCTCCAAGTTGGGAGGTTGATAGTAAAGCAGATATAAAGTCAAAGCGGCGCACCAGGAGAGGGACTATTCGTTGAGTTTTAGAAACCTTTCGTATTCACAGTGTGTCCGTTCTCTAGGTTTCCTGTACATGTTATAGCTGTAGTAATATTCCCTTCAACCTGGAGAGTTGGGACCCATTCCATGGGTGCCAGGCATTTGTGCTTTAAAGGGTCTGCATTTGCTCACCCAATCTCACCAATTCTCTCAGACCCAAGTGTCCCTCCTTATTCCACATCCAGCTGTCTTTGTAGATAGGGTCATTCCAGGTTTCATCAGAGACCCTGAAGGAATTGTAAAGAATTTCACAGTTTTTTTGTTTTGTTTTTGAAATTCCTTTTTATAGTGAGTTTGAGCTGATTCTCGCTGCCATGTAAATGCCAGTCTAGACACACTTGATTCCCTTATGGAGACATATCAATACATAGGTTTTAAGTTTCTTACTAGTCAGATATATTCCTCTGCGAGAAATATGGTGTTTTGAGTCCCTTTCACTGAGGAAGGTGTAGGTCTTGCTATTCCATAGTTGGTTTTTGGAACGGTACCTGTGCTTATATCAAACTCTGGTTTTATGCATCACCCCACCTCTCCTTCCCCCTTAAGCAGGCATAAGAGTGTTTTCTAAATGTGAGACATTCTTCTCTTTCCTAACTCAGTTCAAGTGTAGCCATGTTTACAGGATCGTCATAAGTGATATCTTATGATAAGTTTCTTTTTCTGTGTGACTTATTTCACTTAGAATCATCGTACCTGAATCCACCCATTTTGCTGCTACTGGTCTTATGACATTGATTTCATGGCTGAGGGATATTCCATCATACGTAAGTACCACAATTTTTTGAACCATTTTTATATTTCCTGGTATATTTAAGGTGTACCCAAGTTGAGGTCCTTGTAAGCAGTGCAGCCATAAATTTTGGGGTGGCTCTGTCTTATTGATTTTCAGTTTTCCCAAGGTATATTCCCTAGACTGGAAGTGCCCTTGGCTCTGTAGCTCTGTTGTTTACTTGTTTTAGGGAACACAATGCACTCCTCCAGAGAGGCAGTTGGCAATTTACATCCCGCCCATTAGCATAACAAGGCTCCCTGTTCTCCAGGGCCTGTCTTGCCTTTCTGGTTTTTACACATTTTGTGGATGTCCCTTTTGACCGGTGGGAAGTGATACTTCTTTGTAGTGCAGATTTGCATTGCCCGCTTGCTTGCTTGGCCAAAAAGGGCGTATGCGTTTTCTCCTGAATATATTCAGGAGAAAACGCATACGCCCTTTTTGGCCAAGGGCATCATTGTCGAAGTTGTGCCCCTCTTCCTGTGCTTTAAAGGCGATTCCAACGTACCTCTTGAAATCTGTTTCCTGCTATTCTGCCTCGCTTTCAAGTCCGCCTCGTTGCCTTCCCTCAACAGATTTTTGGACGATAGTTGTCCTTTATTACTCGGTCAGTTTGTGAATTGCTGTGCCCCTGATCTCCATTTTTCAACTCCTTTTTGATGAGCTGACCGCAAGTCCAAAATTTTGGTTCAGGACCTATACTGGTTCCCGGTGGGTGGCTGAGACTTTGTTTAATTCTTCTTCCTGCCGGGAAATTAAAGTGATATGTGCCCGTCCAAATGCCTAACAGCTACTCTCTCATTGGTTCTCCCTCTTCCCTTTCATCCTCTGCCAAATTGGCAACCTGTGCGAACCAGGAATTTAAAGGGGCTGTCTCTCCAAGTTGGGAGGTTGATAGTAAAGCAGATGAAAAGTCAAAGTGGACCACCAGGAGAGGGACTATTCGTTGAGTTTTAGAAACCTTTCGTATTCACAGTGTGTCCGTGCTCTAGGTTTCCCGTACTCGTTATAGCTGTAGTAATATTCCCTTCAACCTGGAGAGTTGGGACCCCTGGAATGGGTGCCAGGCATTTGTGCTTTAAAGAGTCTGCATTTGCTCACCCAATCTCACCAATCGTCTCAGTCCCAAGTGTCCCACCCTATGCCACATCCAGCTGTCGTTGTAGATAGGGTCATTCCAGGTTTCATCAGAGACCCTGAAGGAATTGTAAAGAATTTCCCAGTTTTTTTGTTTTCTTTTTGAAATTCCTTTTTATAGTGGGCTTGAGCTGATTCCCGCTGCCATGTTTATGCCAGTCTAGACACACTTGATTCCCTTACGGAGACCTATCAATACATAGGTTTTAAGATTCTGACTAGTCAGATATATTCCTCTGCGGGAAATATGGTGTTTTGAGTCCCTTTCACTGAGGAAGGTGTATGTCTTGTCTATTCCATAGTTGGTTTTTGGAACGGTACGTGTGCTTATATCAAACTCTGGTTTTATGCATCACCCCATCTCTCCTTCCCCCTTAAGCAGGCATAAGAGTGTTTTCTAAATGTGAGACACTGTTCTCTTTCCTAACTCAGTTCAAGTGTAGCCATGTTTACAGGATCTTCATAAGTGATATCTTATGATAAGTTTCTTTTTCTGTGTGACTTATTTCACTTAGAATCATCGTATCTGAATCCACCCATTTTGCTGCTACTGGTCTTATGACATTGATTTCATGGCTGAGGGATATTCCATCGTACGTAAGTACCAAAATTTTTTGAACCATTTTTATATTTCCTGGGATACTTAAGGTGTATCAAAGTTGAGGTCCTTGTAAGCAGTGCAGCCCTAAATTTTGGGGTTGCTCTGTCTTATTGATTTTCACTTTTCCCAAGGTCTATTCCCTAGACTGGAAGTGCCCTTGGCTCTGTAGCTCTGTTCTTTACTTGTTTTAGGGAACACAATGCACTCCTCCAGAGAGGCAGTTGGCAATTTACATCCCGATCATCAGCATAACAAGGCTCCCTGTTCTCCAGAGCCTGTCTTGCCTTACTGGTTTTTACACATTTTGTGGATGTCCCTTTTGACCGGTGGGAAGTGATACTTCTTTGTAGTGCAGATTTGCATTGTCCGCTTGCTTGCTTGGCCAAAAAGTGCATATGCTTTTTCTCCTGAATATATTCAGGAGAAAACGCATACGCCCTTTTTGGCCAAGGGCATCATTGTAGAAGTTGTGCCCCTCTTCCTGTGCTTTAAAGGCGATTCCAACGTACCTCTTGAAATCTGTTTCCTGCTATTCTCCCTCACTTCCAATTCCGCCTCGTTGTCTTCCCTCAACAGATTTTTGGACGATAGTTGTCCTTTATTTCTCGGCCAGTTTGTGAATTGCTGTGCCCCTGAGCTCCATTTTTCAACTCGTTTTTGGTGAGCTGACCGCAAGTCCAAAATTTTGGTTCAGGACCTATACTGGTTCGCGGTGGGTGCCTTAGACTTTGGTTAATTCTTCTTCCTGCCAGGAAATTACAGTAATATGTGCCCGTCCAAATGCCTAACAGCTACTCTCTCATTGGTTCTCCCTTTTCCCTTTCATCCTCTGCCAAATTGGCATCCTGTGTGAACCAGGAGGTTAAAGGGGCTGTCTCTCCAAGTTGGGAGGTTGATAGTAAAGCAGATGGAAAGTCAAGCCGGAGCACCAGGAGAGGGACTATTCGTTGAGTTTTAGAAACCTTTCGTATTCACAGTGTGTCCGTTCTCTAGGTTTCCTGTACATGTTATAACTGTAGTAATATTCCCTTCAACCTGGAGAGTTGGGACACATGGAATGGGTGCCATGCATTATTGCTTTAAAGGGTCTACATTTGCTCACCCAATCTCACCAATTCTCTCAGTCCCAAGTGTCCCTCCTTATGCCACATCCAGCTGTCTTTGTAGATAGGGTCATTCCAGGTTTCATCAGAGACCCTGAAGGAATTGTAAAGAATTTCCCAGTTTTTTTGTTTTGTTTTTGAAATTCCTTTTTATAGTGGGTTTGAGCTGATTCTCGCTGCCATGTTTATGCCAGTCTAGACACACTCGATTCCCTTACGGAGACATATCAATACATAGGTTTTAAGATTCTTACTAGTCAGATATATTCCTCTGCGGGAAATAGGGTGTTTTGAGTCCCTTTCACTGAGGAAGGTGTAGGTCTTGTCTACTCCATAGTTGGTTTTTGGAACGGTACCTGTGCTTATATCAAACTCTGGTTTTATGCATCACCCCACCTCTCCTTCCCCCTTAAGCAGGCATAAGAGTGTTTTCTAAATATGAGACACTGTTCTCTTTCCTAACTCAGTTCAAGTGTAGCCATGTTTACAGGATCTTCATAAGTGATATCTTCTGATAAGTTTCTTTTTCTGTGTGACTTATTTCACTTAGAATCATCGTACCTGAATCCACCCATTTTGCTGCTACTGGTCTTATGACATTGATTTCATGGCTAAGGGATATTCCATCGTACGTAAGTACCAAAATTTTTTGAACCATTTTTATATTTCCTGTGATACTTAAGGTGTATCAAAGTTGAGGTCCTTGTAAGCAGTGCAGCCCTAAATTTTGGGGTGGCTCTGTCTTATTGATTTTCAGTTTTCCCAAGGTCTATTCCCTAGACTGGAAGTGCCCTTGGCTCTGTAGCTCTGTTCTTTACTTGTTTTAGGGAACACAATGCACTCCTCCAGAGAGGCAGTTAGCAATTTACATCCCGCCCATCAGCATAACAAGGCTACCTGTTCTCCAGGGCCTGTCTTGCCTTTCTGGTTTTTACACATTTTGTGGATGTCCCTTTTGACCGGTGGGAAGTGATGCTTCTTTGTAGTGCAGATTTGCATTGCCCGCTTGCTTGCTTGACCAAAAAGGGCATCATTGTCGAAGTTGTGCCCCTCTTCCTGTGCTTTAAAGGCGATTCCAACGTACCTCTTGAAATCTGTTTCCTGCTATTCTGCCTCGCTTTCAAGTCCGCCTCGTTGCCTTTCCTCAACAGATTTTTGGACGATAGTTGTCCTTTATTACTCGGCCAGTTTGTGAATTGCTGGGCCCCAGAGCTCCATTTTTCAACTCGTTTTTGGTGAGCTGACCGCAAGTCCAAAATTTTGGTTCAGGACCTATACTGGTTCCAGGTGGGTGGCTGAGACTTTTGTTAATTCTTCTTCCTGCCGGGAAATTACAGTGATATGTGCACGTCCATATGCCTAACAGCTACTCTCTCATTGGTTCTCCCTTTTCCCTTTAATCCTCTGCCAAATTGGCAACCTGTGCGAACCAGGAGGTTAAAGGGGCTGTCTCTCCAAGTTGGGAGGTTGATAGTAAAGCAGATATAAAGTCAAAGCGGCGCACCAGGAGAGGGACTATTCGTTGAGTTTTAGAAACCTTTCGTATTCACAGTGTGTCCGTTCTCTAGGTTTCCTGTACATGTTATAGCTGTAGTAATATTCCCTTCAACCTGGAGAGTTGGGACCCATTCCATGGGTGCCAGGCATTTGTGCTTTAAAGGGTCTGCATTTGCTCACCCAATCTCACCAATTCTCTCAGACCCAAGTGTCCCTCCTTATTCCACATCCAGCTGTCTTTGTAGATAGGGTCATTCCAGGTTTCATCAGAGACCCTGAAGGAATTGTAAAGAATTTCACAGTTTTTTTGTTTTGTTTTTGAAATTCCTTTTTATAGTGAGTTTGAGCTGATTCTCGCTGCCATGTAAATGCCAGTCTAGACACACTTGATTCCCTTATGGAGACATATCAATACATAGGTTTTAAGTTTCTTACTAGTCAGATATATTCCTCTGCGAGAAATATGGTGTTTTGAGTCCCTTTCACTGAGGAAGGTGTAGGTCTTGCTATTCCATAGTTGGTTTTTGGAACGGTACCTGTGCTTATATCAAACTCTGGTTTTATGCATCACCCCACCTCTCCTTCCCCCTTAAGCAGGCATAAGAGTGTTTTCTAAATGTGAGACATTCTTCTCTTTCCTAACTCAGTTCAAGTGTAGCCATGTTTACAGGATCTTCATAAGTGATATCTTATGATAAGTTTCTTTTTCTGTGTGACTTATTTCACTTAGAATCATCGTACCTGAATCCACCCATTTTGCTGCTACTGGTCTTATGACATTGATTTCATGGCTGAGGGATATTCTATCCTACGTAAGTACCACAATTTTTTGAACCATTTTTATATTTCCTGGTATATTTAAGGTGTACCCAAGTTGAGGTCCTTGTAAGCAGTGCAGCCATAAATTTTGGGGTGGCTCTGTCTTATTGATTTTCAGTTTTCCCAAGGTATATTCCCTAGACTGGAAGTGCCCTTGGCTCTGTAGCTCTGTTGTTTACTTGTTTTAGGGAACACAATGCACTCCTCCAGAGAGGCAGTTGGCAATTTACATCCCGCCCATTAGCATAACAAGGCTCCCTGTTCTCCAGGGCCTGTCTTGCCTTTCTGGTTTTTACACATTTTGTGGATGTCCCTTTTGACCGGTGGGAAGTGATACTTCTTTGTAGTGCAGATTTGCATTGCCCGCTTGCTTGCTTGGCCAAAAAGGGCGTATGCGTTTTCTCCTGAATATATTCAGGAGAAAACGCATACGCCCTTTTTGGCCAAGTGCATCATTGTCGAAGTTGTGCCCCTCTTCCTGTGCTTTAAAGGCGATTCCAACGTACCTCTTGAAATCTGTTTCCTGCTATTCTGCCTCACTTTCAAGTCCGCCTCGTTGTCTTCCCTCAACAGATTTTTGGACGATAGTTGTCCTTTATTACTCGGCCAGTTTGTGAATTGCTGTGCCCCTGATCTCCATTTTTCAACTCCTTTTTGATGAGCTGACCGCAAGTCCAAAATTTTGGTTCAGGACCTATACTGGTTCCCGGTGGGTGGCTGAGACTTTGTTTAATTCTTCTTCCTGCCGGGAAATTAAAGTGATATGTGCCCGTCCAAATGCCTAACAGCTACTCTCTCATTGGTTCTCCCTCTTCCCTTTCATCCTCTGCCAAATTGGCAACCTGTGCGAACCAGGAATTTAAAGGGGCTGTCTCTCCAAGTTGGGAGGTTGATAGTAAAGCAGATGTAAAGTCAAAGTGGACCACCAGGAGAGGGAATATTCGTTGAGTTTTAGAAACCTTTCGTATTCACAGTGTGTCCGTGCTCTAGGTTTCCCGTACTTGTTATAGCTGTAGTAATATTCCCTTCAACCTGGAGAGTTGGTACCCCTGGAATGGGTGCCAGGCATTTGTGCTTTAAAGAGTCTGCATTTGCTCACCCAATCTCACCAATCGTCTCAGTCCCAAGTGTCC
This sequence comes from Hyperoodon ampullatus, assembly GCF_949752795.1. Taxonomy (NCBI): domain Eukaryota; kingdom Metazoa; phylum Chordata; class Mammalia; order Artiodactyla; family Ziphiidae; genus Hyperoodon; species Hyperoodon ampullatus. The sequence goes on along the minus strand of NW_027640796.1, from coordinate 494,540 downwards.
CACCCTATGCCACATCCAGCTTTCGTTGTAGATAGGGTCATTCCAGGTTTCATCAGAGACCCTGAAGGAATTGTAAAGAATTTCCCAGTTTTTTTGTTTTGTTTTTGAAATTCCTTTTTATAGTGGGCTTGAGCTGATTCCCGCTGCCATGTTTATGCCAGTCTAGACACACTTGATTCCCTTACGGAGACCTATCAATACATAGGTTTTAAGATTCTGACTAGTCAGATATATTCCTCTGCGGGAAATATGGTGTTTTGAGTCCCTTTCACTGAGGAAGGTGTATGTCTTGTCTATTCCATAGTTGGTTTTTGGAACGGTACGTGTGCTTATATCAAACTCTGGTTTTATGCATCACCCCATCTCTCCTTCCCCCTTAAGCAGGCATAAGAGTGTTTTCTATATGTGAGACACTGTTCTCTTTCCTATCTCAGTTCAAGTGTAGCCATGTTTACAGGATCTTCATAAGTGATATCTTATGATAAGTTTCTTTTTCTGTGTGACTTATTTCACTTAGAATCATCGTATCTGAATCCACCCATTTTGCTGCTACTGGTCTTATGACATTGATTTCATGGCTGAGGGATATTCCATCGTACGTAAGTACCAAAATTTTTTGAACCATTTTTATATTTCCTGGGATACTTAAGGTGTATCAAAGTTGAGGTCCTTGTAAGCAGTGCAGCCCTAAATTTTGGGGTTGCTCTGTCTTATTGATTTTCAGTTTTCCCAAGGTCTATTCCCTAGACTGGAAGTGCCCTTGGCTCTGTAGCTCTGTTCTTTACTTGTTTTAGGGAACACAATGCACTCCTCCAGAGAGGCAGTTGGCAATTTACATCCCGATCATCAGCATAACAAGGCTCCCTGTTCTCCAGAGCCTGTCTTGCCTTACTGGTTTTTACACATTTTGTGGATGTCCCTTTTGACCGGTGGGAAGTGATACTTCTTTGTAGTGCAGATTTGCATTGCCCGCTTGCTTGCTTGGCCAAAAAGTGCATATGCTTTTTCTCCTGAATATATTCAGGAGAAAACGCATACGCCCTTTTTGGCCAAGGGCATCATTGTAGAAGTTGTGCCCCTCTTCCTGTGCTTTAAAGGCGATTCCAACGTACCTCTTGAAATCTGTTTCCTGCTATTCTCCCTCACTTCCAATTCCGCCTCGTTGTCTTCCCTCAACAGATTTTTGGACGATAGTTGTCCTTTATTTCTCGGCCAGTTTGTGAATTGCTGTGCCCCTGAGCTCCATTTTTCAACTCGTTTTTGGTGAGCTGACCGCAAGTCCAAAATTTTGGTTCAGGACCTATACTGGTTCGCGGTGGGTGCCTTAGACTTTGGTTAATTCTTCTTCCTGCCGGGAAATTACAGTAATATGTGCCCGTCCAAATGCCTAACAGCTACTCTCTCATTGGTTCTCCCTTTTCCCTTTCATCCTCTGCCAAATTGGCATCCTGTGTGAACCAGGAGGTTAAAGGGGCTGTCTCTCCAAGTTGGGAGGTTGATAGTAAAGCAGATGGAAAGTCAAGCCGGAGCACCAGGAGAGGGACTATTCGTTGAGTTTTAGAAACCTTTCGTATTCACAGTGTGTCCGTTCTCTAGGTTTCCCGTACATGTTATAACTGTAGTAATATTCCCTTCAACCTGGAGAGTTGGGACACATGGAATGGGTGCCATGCATTATTGCTTTAAAGGGTCTGCATTTGCTCACCCAATCTCACCAATTCTCTCAGTCCCAAGTGTCCCTCCTTATGCCACATCCAGCTGTCTTTGTAGATAGGGTCATTCCAGGTTTCATCAGAGACCCTGAAGGAATTGTAAAGAATTTCCCAGTTTTTTTGTTTTTTTTTTGAAATTCCTTTTTATAGTGGGTTTGAGCTGATTCTCGCTGCCATGTTTATGCCAGTCTAGACACACTCGATTCCCTTACGGAGACATATCAATACATAGGTTTTAAGATTCTTACTAGTCAGATATATTCCTCTGCGGGAAATAGGGTGTTTTGAGTCCCTTTCACTGAGGAAGGTGTAGGTCTTGTCTACTCCATAGTTGGTTTTTGGAACGGTACCTGTGCTTATATCAAACTCTGGTTTTATGCATCACCCCACCTCTCCTTCCCCCTTAAGCAGGCATAAGAGTGTTTTCTAAATATGAGACACTGTTCTCTTTCCTAACTCAGTTCAAGTGTAGCCATGTTTACAGGATCTTCATAAGTGATATCTTATGATAAGTTTCTTTTTCTGTGTGACTTATTTCACTTAGAATCATCGTACCTGAATCCACCCATTTTGCTGCTACTGGTCTTATGACATTGATTTCATGGCTAAGGGATATTCCATCGTACGTAAGTACCAAAATTTTTTGAACCATTTTTATATTTCCTGTGATACTTAAGGTGTATCAAAGTTGAGGTCCTTGTAAGCAGTGCAGCCCTAAATTTTGGGGTGGCTCTGTCTTATTGATTTTCAGTTTTCCCAAGGTCTATTCCCTAGACTGGAAGTGCCCTTGGCTCTGTAGCTCTGTTCTTTACTTGTTTTAGGGAACACAATGCACTCCTCCAGAGAGGCAGTTAGCAATTTACATCCCGCCCATCAGCATAACAAGGCTACCTGTTCTCCAGGGCCTGTCTTGCCTTTCTGGTTTTTACACATTTTGTGGATGACCCTTTTGACCGGTGGGAAGTGATGCTTCTTTGTAGTGCAGATTTGCATTGCCCGCTTGCTTGCTTGACCAAAAAGGGCATCATTGTCGAAGTTGTGCCCCTCTTCCTGTGCTTTAAAGGCGATTCCAACGTACCTCTTGAAATCTGTTTCCTGCTATTCTGCCTCGCTTTCAAGTCCGCCTCGTTGCCTTTCCTCAACAGATTTTTGGACGATAGTTGTCCTTTATTACTCGGCCAGTTTGTGAATTGCTGGGCCCCAGAGCTCCATTTTTCAACTCGTTTTTGGTGAGCTGACCGCAAGTCCAAAATTTTGGTTCAGGACCTATACTGGTTCCAGGTGGGTGGCTGAGACTTTTGTTAATTCTTCTTCCTGCCGGGAAATTACAGTGATATGTGCACGTCCATATGCCTAACAGCTACTCTCTCATTGGTTCTCCCTTTTCCCTTTAATCCTCTGCCAAATTGGCAACCTGTGCGAACCAGGAGGTTAAAGGGGCTGTCTCTCCAAGTTGGGAGGTTGATAGTAAAGCAGATATAAAGTCAAAGCGGCGCACCAGGAGAGGGACTATTCGTTGAGTTTTAGAAACCTTTCGTATTCACAGTGTGTCCGTTCTCTAGGTTTCCTGTACATGTTATAGCTGTAGTAATATTCCCTTCAACCTGGAGAGTTGGGACCCATTCCATGGGTGCCAGGCATTTGTGCTTTAAAGGGTCTGCATTTGCTCACCCAATCTCACCAATTCTCTCAGACCCAAGTGTCCCTCCTTATTCCACATCCAGCTGTCTTTGTAGATAGGGTCATTCCAGGTTTCATCAGAGACCCTGAAGGAATTGTAAAGAATTTCACAGTTTTTTTGTTTTGTTTTTGAAATTCCTTTTTATAGTGAGTTTGAGCTGATTCTCGCTGCCATGTAAATGCCAGTCTAGACACACTTGATTCCCTTATGGAGACATATCAATACATAGGTTTTAAGTTTCTTACTAGTCAGATATATTCCTCTGCGAGAAATATGGTGTTTTGAGTCCCTTTCACTGAGGAAGGTGTAGGTCTTGCTATTCCATAGTTGGTTTTTGGAACGGTACCTGTGCTTATATCAAACTCTGGTTTTATGCATCACCCCACCTCTCCTTCCCCCTTAAGCAGGCATAAGAGTGTTTTCTAAATGTGAGACATTCTCCTCTTTCCTAACTCAGTTCAAGTGTAGCCATGTTTACAGGATCTTCATAAGTGATATCTTATGATAAGTTTCTTTTTCTGTGTGACTTATTTCACTTAGAATCATCGTACCTGAATCCACCCATTTTGCTGCTACTGGTCTTATGACATTGATTTCATGGCTGAGGGATATTCTATCATACGTAAGTACCACAATTTTTTGAACCATTTTTATATTTCCTGGTATATTTAAGGTGTACCCAAGTTGAGGTCCTTGTAAGCAGTGCAGCCATAAATTTTGGGGTGGCTCTGTCTTATTGATTTTCAGTTTTCCCAAGGTATATTCCCTAGACTGGAAGTGCCCTTGGCTCTGTAGCTCTGTTGTTTACTTGTTTTAGGGAACACAATGCACTCCTCCAGAGAGGCAGTTGGCAATTTACATCCCGCCCATTAGCATAACAAGGCTCCCTGTTCTCCAGGGCCTGTCTTGCCTTTCTGGTTTTTACACATTTTGTGGATGTCCCTTTTGACCGGTGGGAAGTGATACTTCTTTGTAGTGCAGATTTGCATTGCCCGCTTGCTTGCTTGGCCAAAAAGGGCGTATGCGTTTTCTCCTGAATATATTCAGGAGAAAACGCATACGCCCTTTTTGGCCAAGGGCATCATTGTCGAAGTTGTGCCCCTCTTCCTGTGCTTTAAAGGCGATTCCAACGTACCTCTTGAAATCTGTTTCCTGCTATTCTGCCTCGCTTTCAAGTCCGCCTCGTTGTCTTCCCTCAACAGATTTTTGGACGATAGTTGTCCTTTATTACTCGGCCAGTTTGTGAATTGCTGTGCCCCTGATCTCCATTTTTCAACTCCTTTTTGATGAGCTGACCGCAAGTCCAAAATTTTGGTTCAGGACCTATACTGGTTCCCGGTGGGTGGCTGAGACTTTGTTTAATTCTTCTTCCTGCCGGGAAATTAAAGTGATATGTGCCCGTCCAAATGCCTAACAGCTACTCTCTCATTGGTTCTCCCTCTTCCCTTTCATCCTCTGCCAAATTGGCAACCTGTGCGAACCAGGAATTTAAAGGGGCTGTCTCTCCAAGTTGGGAGGTTGATAGTAAAGCAGATGAAAAGTCAAAGTGGACCACCAGGAGAGGGACTATTCGTTGAGTTTTAGAAACCTTTCGTATTCACAGTGTGTCCGTGCTCTAGGTTTCCCGTACTCGTTATAGCTGTAGTAATATTCCCTTCAACCTGGAGAGTTGGGACCCCTGGAATGGGTGCCAGGCATTTGTGCTTTAAAGAGTCTGCATTTGCTCACCCAATCTCACCAATCGTCTCAGTCCCAAGTGTCCCACCCTATGCCACATCCAGCTGTCGTTGTAGATAGGGTCATTCCAGGTTTCATCAGAGACCCTGAAGGAATTGTAAAGAATTTCCCAGTTTTTTTGTTTTCTTTTTGAAATTCCTTTTTATAGTGGGCTTGAGCTGATTCCCGCTGCCATGTTTATGCCAGTCTAGACACACTTGATTCCCTTACGGAGACCTATCAATACATAGGTTTTAAGATTCTGACTAGTCAGATATATTCCTCTGCGGGAAATATGGTGTTTTGAGTCCCTTTCACTGAGGAAGGTGTATGTCTTGTCTATTCCATAGTTGGTTTTTGGAACGGTACGTGTGCTTATATCAAACTCTGGTTTTATGCATCACCCCATCTCTCCTTCCCCCTTAAGCAGGCATAAGAGTGTTTTCTAAATGTGAGACACTGTTCTCTTTCCTAACTCAGTTCAAGTGTAGCCATGTTTACAGGATCTTCATAAGTGATATCTTATGATAAGTTTCTTTTTCTGTGTGACTTATTTCACTTAGAATCATCGTATCTGAATCCACCCATTTTGCTGCTACTGGTCTTATGACATTGATTTCATGGCTGAGGGATATTCCATCGTACGTAAGTACCAAAATTTTTTGAACCATTTTTATATTTCCTGGGATACTTAAGGTGTATCAAAGTTGAGGTCCTTGTAAGCAGTGCAGCCCTAAATTTTGGGGTTGCTCTGTCTTATTGATTTTCAGTTTTCCCAAGGTCTATTCCCTAGACTGGAAGTGCCCTTGGCTCTGTAGCTCTGTTCTTTACTTGTTTTAGGGAACACAATGCACTCCTCCAGAGAGGCAGTTGGCAATTTACATCCCGATCATCAGCATAACAAGGCTCCCTGTTCTCCAGAGCCTGTCTTGCCTTACTGGTTTTTACACATTTTGTGGATGTCCCTTTTGACCGGTGGGAAGTGATACTTCTTTGTAGTGCAGATTTGCATTGCCCGCTTGCTTGCTTGGCCAAAAAGTGCATATGCTTTTTCTCCTGAATATATTCAGGAGAAAACGCATACGCCCTTTTTGGCCAAGGGCATCATTGTAGAAGTTGTGCCCCTCTTCCTGTGCTTTAAAGGCGATTCCAACGTACCTCTTGAAATCTGTTTCCTGCTATTCTCCCTCACTTCCAATTCCGCCTCGTTGTCTTCCCTCAACAGATTTTTGGACGATAGTTGTCCTTTATTTCTCGGCCAGTTTGTGAATTGCTGTGCCCCTGAGCTCCATTTTTCAACTCGTTTTTGGTGAGCTGACCGCAAGTCCAAAATTTTGGTTCAGGACCTATACTGGTTCGCGGTGGGTGCCTTAGACTTTGGTTAATTCTTCTTCCTGCCGGGAAATTACAGTAATATGTGCCCGTCCAAATGCCTAACAGCTACTCTCTCATTGGTTCTCCCTTTTCCCTTTCATCCTCTGCCAAATTGGCATCCTGTGTGAACCAGGAGGTTAAAGGGGCTGTCTCTCCAAGTTGGGAGGTTGATAGTAAAGCAGATGGAAAGTCAAGCCGGAGCACCAGGAGAGGGACTATTCGTTGAGTTTTAGAAACCTTTCGTATTCACAGTGTGTCCGTTCTCTAGGTTTCCCGTACATGTTATAACTGTAGTAATATTCCCTTCAACCTGGAGAGTTGGGACACATGGAATGGGTGCCATGCATTATTGCTTTAAAGGGTCTGCATTTGCTCACCCAATCTCACCAATTCTCTCAGTCCCAAGTGTCCCTCCTTATGCCACATCCAGCTGTCTTTGTAGATAGGGTCATTCCAGGTTTCATCAGAGACCCTGAAGGAATTGTAAAGAATTTCCCAGTTTTTTTGTTTTTTTTTTGAAATTCCTTTTTATAGTGGGTTTGAGCTGATTCTCGCTGCCATGTTTATGCCAGTCTAGACACACTCGATTCCCTTACGGAGACATATCAATACATAGGTTTTAAGATTCTTACTAGTCAGATATATTCCTCTGCGGGAAATAGGGTGTTTTGAGTCCCTTTCACTGAGGAAGGTGTAGGTCTTGTCTACTCCATAGTTGGTTTTTGGAACGGTACCTGTGCTTATATCAAACTCTGGTTTTATGCATCACCCCACCTCTCCTTCCCCCTTAAGCAGGCATAAGAGTGTTTTCTAAATATGAGACACTGTTCTCTTTCCTAACTCAGTTCAAGTGTAGCCATGTTTACAGGATCTTCATAAGTGATATCTTATGATAAGTTTCTTTTTCTGTGTGACTTATTTCACTTAGAATCATCGTACCTGAATCCACCCATTTTGCTGCTACTGGTCTTATGACATTGATTTCATGGCTAAGGGATATTCCATCGTACGTAAGTACCAAAATTTTTTGAACCATTTTTATATTTCCTGTGATACTTAAGGTGTATCAAAGTTGAGGTCCTTGTAAGCAGTGCAGCCCTAAATTTTGGGGTGGCTCTGTCTTATTGATTTTCAGTTTTCCCAAGGTCTATTCCCTAGACTGGAAGTGCCCTTGGCTCTGTAGCTCTGTTCTTTACTTGTTTTAGGGAACACAATGCACTCCTCCAGAGAGGCAGTTAGCAATTTACATCCCGCCCATCAGCATAACAAGGCTACCTGTTCTCCAGGGCCTGTCTTGCCTTTCTGGTTTTTACACATTTTGTGGATGTCCCTTTTGACCGGTGGGAAGTGATGCTTCTTTGTAGTGCAGATTTGCATTGCCCGCTTGCTTGCTTGACCAAAAAGGGCATCATTGTCGAAGTTGTGCCCCTCTTCCTGTGCTTTAAATGCAATTCCAACGTACCTCTTGAAATCTGTTTCCTGCTATTCTGCCTCGCTTTCAAGTCCGCCTCGTTGCCTTTCCTCAACAGATTTTTGGACGATAGTTGTCCTTTATTACTCGGCCAGTTTGTGAATTGCTGGGCCCCAGAGCTCCATTTTTCAACTCGTTTTTGGTGAGCTGACCGCAAGTCCAAAATTTTGGTTCAGGACCTATACTGGTTCCAGGTGGGTGGCTGAGACTTTTGTTAATTCTTCTTCCTGCCGGGAAATTACAGTGATATGTGCACGTCCATATGCCTAACAGCTACTCTCTCATTGGTTCTCCCTTTTCCCTTTAATCCTCTGCCAAATTGGCAACCTGTGCGAACCAGGAGGTTAAAGGGGCTGTCTCTCCAAGTTGGGAGGTTGATAGTAAAGCAGATATAAAGTCAAAGCGGCGCACCAGGAGAGGGACTATTCGTTGAGTTTTAGAAACCTTTCGTATTCACAGTGTGTCCGTTCTCTAGGTTTCCTGTACATGTTATAGCTGTAGTAATATTCCCTTCAACCTGGAGAGTTGGGACCCATTCCATGGGTGCCAGGCATTTGTGCTTTAAAGGGTCTGCATTTGCTCACCCAATCTCACCAATTCTCTCAGACCCAAGTGTCCCTCCTTATTCCACATCCAGCTGTCTTTGTAGATAGGGTCATTCCAGGTTTCATCAGAGACCCTGAAGGAATTGTAAAGAATTTCACAGTTTTTTTGTTTTGTTTTTGAAATTCCTTTTTATAGTGAGTTTGAGCTGATTCTCGCTGCCATGTAAATGCCAGTCTAGACACACTTGATTCCCTTATGGAGACATATCAATACATAGGTTTTAAGTTTCTTACTAGTCAGATATATTCCTCTGCGAGAAATATGGTGTTTTGAGTCCCTTTCACTGAGGAAGGTGTAGGTCTTGCTATTCCATAGTTGGTTTTTGGAACGGTACTTGTGCTTATATCAAACTCTGGTTTTATGCATCACCCCACCTCTCCTTGCCCCTTAAGCAGGCATAAGAGTGTTTTCTAAATGTGAGACATTCTTCTCTTTCCTAACTCAGTTCAAGTGTAGCCATGTTTACAGGATCTTCATAAGTGATATCTTATGATAAGTTTCTTTTTCTGTGTGACTTATTTCACTTAGAATCATCGTACCTGAATCCACCCATTTTGCTGCTACTGGTCTTATGACATTGATTTCATGGCTGAGGGATATTCTATCATACGTAAGTACCACAATTTTTTGAACCATTTTTATATTTCCTGGTATATTTAAGGTGTACCCAAGTTGAGGTCCTTGTAAGCAGTGCAGCCATAAATTTTGGGGTGGCTCTGTCTTATTGATTTTCAGTTTTCCCAAGGTATATTCCCTAGACTGGAAGTGCCCTTGGCTCTGTAGCTCTGTTGTTTACTTGTTTTAGGGAACACAATGCACTCCTCCAGAGAGGCAGTTGGCAATTTACATCCCGCCCATTAGCATAACAAGGCTCCCTGTTCTCCAGGGCCTGTCTTGCCTTTCTGGTTTTTACACATTTTGTGGATGTCCCTTTTGACCGGTGGGAAGTGATACTTCTTTGTAGTGCAGATTTGCATTGCCCGCTTGCTTGCTTGGCCAAAAAGGGCGTATGCGTTTTCTCCTGAATATATTCAGGAGAAAACGCATACGCCCTTTTTGGCCAAGTGCATCATTGTCGAAGTTGTGCCCCTCTTCCTGTGCTTTAAAGGCGATTCCAACGTACCTCTTGAAATCTGTTTCCTGCTATTCTGCCTCACTTTCAAGTCCGCCTCGTTGTCTTCCCTCAACAGATTTTTGGACGATAGTTGTCCTTTATTACTCGGCCAGTTTGTGAATTGCTGTGCCCCTGATCTCCATTTTTCAACTCCTTTTTGATGAGCTGACCGCAAGTCCAAAATTTTGGTTCAGGACCTATACTGGTTCCCGGTGGGTGGCTGAGACTTTGTTTAATTCTTCTTCCTGCCGGGAAATTAAAGTGATATGTGCCCGTCCAAATGCCTAACAGCTACTCTCTCATTGGTTCTCCCTCTTCCCTTTCATCCTCTGCCAAATTGGCAACCTGTGCGAACCAGGAATTTAAAGGGGCTGTCTCTCCAAGTTGGGAGGTTGATAGTAAAGCAGATGTAAAGTCAAAGTGGACCACCAGGAGAGGGACTATTCGTTGAGTTTTAGAAACCTTTCGTATTCACAGTGTGTCCGTGCTCTAGGTTTCCCGTACTTGTTATAGCTGTAGTAATATTCCCTTCAACCTGGAGAGTTGGGACCCCTGGAATGGGTGCCAGGCATTTGTGCTTTAAAGAGTTTGCATTTGCTCACCCAATCTCACCAATCGTCTCAGTCCCAAGTGTCCCACCCTATGCCACATCCAGCTGTCGTTGTAGATAGGGTCATTCCAGGTTTCATCAGAGACCCTGAAGGAATTGTAAAGAATTTCCCAGTTTTTTTGTTTTGTTTTTGAAATTCCTTTTTATAGTGGGCTTGAGCTGATTCCCGCTGCCATGTTTATGCCAGTCTAGACACACTTGATTCCCTTACGGAGACCTATCAATACATAGGTTTTAAGATTCTGACTAGTCAGATATATTCCTCTGCGGGAAATATGGTGTTTTGAGTCCCTTTCACTGAGGAAGGTGTATGTCTTGTCTATTCCATAGTTGGTTTTTGGAACGGTACGTGTGCTTATATCAAACTCTGGTTTTATGCATCACCCCATCTCTCCTTCCCCCTTAAGCAGGCATAAGAGTGTTTTCTAAATGTGAGACACTGTTCTCTTTCCTATCTCAGTTCAAGTGTAGCCATGTTTACAGGATCTTCATAAGTGATATCTTATGATAAGTTTCTTTTTCTGTGTGACTTATTTCACTTAGAATCATCGTATCTGAATCCACCCATTTTGCTGCTACTGGTCTTATGACATTGATTTCATGGCTGAGGGATATTCCATCGTACGTAAGTACCAAAATTTTTTGAACCATTTTTATATTTCCTGGGATACTTAAGGTGTATCAAAGTTGAGGTCCTTGTAAGCAGTGCAGCCCTAAATTTTGGGGTTGCTCTGTCTTATTGATTTTCAGTTTTCCCAAGGTCTATTCCCTAGACTGGAAGTGCCCTTGGCTCTGTAGCTCTGTTCTTTACTTGTTTTAGGGAACACAATGCACTCCTCCAGAGAGGCAGTTGGCAATTTACATCCCGATCATCAGCATAACAAGGCTCCCTGTTCTCCAGAGCCTGTCTGGCCTTACTGGTTTTTACACATTTTGTGGATGTCCCTTTTGACCGGTGGGAAGTGATACTTCTTTGTAGTGCAGATTTGCATTGCCCGCTTGCTTGCTTGGCCAAAAAGTGCATATGCTTTTTCTCCTGAATATATTCAGGAGAAAACGCATACGCCCTTTTTGGCCAAGGGCATCATTGTAGAAGTTGTGCCCCTCTTCCTGTGCTTTAAAGGCGATTCCAACGTACCTCTTGAAATCTGTTTCCTGCTATTCTCCCTCACTTCCAATTCCGCCTCGTTGTCTTCCCTCAACAGATTTTTGGACGATAGTTGTCCTTTATTTCTCGGCCAGTTTGTGAATTGCTGTGCCCCTGAGCTCCATTTTTCAACTCGTTTTTGGTGAGCTGACCGCAAGTCCAAAATTTTGGTTCAGGACCTATACTGGTTCGCGGTGGGTGCCTTAGACTTTGGTTAATTCTTCTTCCTGCCGGGAAATTACAGTAATATGTGCCCGTCCAAATGCCTAACAGCTACTCTCTCATTGGTTCTCCCTTTTCCCTTTCATCCTCTGCCAAATTGGCATCCTGTGTGAACCAAGAGGTTAAAGGGGCTGTCTCTCCAAGTTGGGAGGTTGATAGTAAAGCAGATGGAAAGTCAAGCCGGAGCACCAGGAGAGGGACTATTCGTTGAGTTTTAGAAACCTTTCGTATTCACAGTGTGTCCGTTCTCTAGGTTTCCCGTACATGTTATAACTGTAGTAATATTCCCTTCAACCTGGAGAGTTGGGACCCATTCCATGGGTGCCATGCATTATTGCTTTAAAGGGTCTGCATTTGCTCACCCAATCTCACCAATTCTCTCAGTCCCAAGTGTCCCTCCTTATGCCACATCCAGCTGTCGTTGTAGATAGGGTCATTCCAGGTTTCATCAGAGACCCTGAAGAAATTGTAAAGAATTTCCCAGTTTTTTTATTTTGTTTTTGAAATTCCTTTTTATAGTGGGTTTGAGCTGATTCTCGCTGCCATGTTTATGCCAGTCTAGACACACTTGATTCCCTTACGGAGACATATCAATACATAGGTTTTAAGATTCTTACTAGTCAGATATATTCCTCTGCGGGAAATATGGTGTTTTGAGTCCCTTTCACTGAGGAAGGTGTAGGTCTTGTCTATTCCTTAGTTGGTTTTTTGAACGGTACGTGTGCTTATATCAAACTCTGGTTTTATGCATCACCCCATCTCTCCTTCCCCCTTAAGCAGGCATAAGAGTGTTTTCTAAATGTGAGACACTGTTCTCTTTCCTAACTCAGTTCAAATGTAGCCATGTTTACAGGATCTTCATAAGTGATATCTTATGATAAGTTTCTTTTTCTTTGTGACTTATTTCACTTAGAATCACCGAACCTGAATCCACCCATTTTGCTGCTACTGGTCTCATGACATTGATTTCATGGCTGAGGGATATTCCATCGTACGTAAGTACCACAATTTTTTGAACCATTTTTATATTTCCTGGGATATTTAAGGTGTACCCAAGTTGAGGTCCTTGTAAGCAGTGCAGCCCTAAATTTTGGGGTGGCTCTGTCTTATTGATTTTCAGTTTTCCCAAGGTATATTCCCTAGACTGGAAGTGCCCTTGGCTCTGTAGCTCTGTTCTTTACTTGTTTTAGGGAACACAATGCACTCCTCCAGAGAGGCAGTTGGCAATTTACATCCCGCCCATCAGCATAACAAGGCTCCCTGTTCTCCAGGGCCTGTCTTGCCTTTCTGGTTTTTACACATTTTGTGGATGTCCCTTTTGACCGGTGGGAAGTGATACTTCTTTGTAGTGCAGATTTGCATTGCCCGCTTGCTTGCTTGGCCAAAAAGGGCGTATGCGTTTTCTCCTGAATATATTCAGGAGAAAACGCATACGCCCTTTTTGGCCAAGGGCATTATTGTCGAAGTCGTGCCCCTCTTCCTGTGCTTTAAAGGCGATTCCAACGTACCTCTTGAAATCTGTTTCCTGCTATTCTGCCTGCCTTTCAAATACGCCTCGTTTCCTTCCCTCAACAGATTTTTGGACGAGAGTTGTCCTTTATTACTCTGCCAGTTTTTGAATTGCTGTGCCCCTGAGCTCCATTTTTCAACTCGTTTTTTTGTGAGCTGAACGCAAGTCCAAAATTTTGGTTCAGGACCTATACTGGTTCCCGGTGGGTGCCTGAGACTTTTGTTAATTCTTCTTCCTGCCGGGAAATTAGAGTGACATGTGCCCGTCCAAATGCCTAACAGCTACTCTGTCATTGGTTCTCCCTCTTCCCTTTCATCCTCTGCCAAATTGGCAACCTGTGCGAACCAGGAGGTTAAAGGTGCTGTATCTTCAAGTTGGGAGACTGATAATAAAGCAGTTGGAAAGTCAAACCGGTGCACCAGGAGAGGGTCTATTCTTTGAGTTTTAGAAACCTTTTGTATTCACAGTGTGTCTGTTCTCTAGGTTTCCTGTACATGTTATAGCTGTAGTAATATTTCCTTCAACCTGGAGAGTTGGGACCCATGGAATGGGTGCCACATATTATTGTTTTAAAGTGTCTGCATTTGCTCACTCAATCTCACCAATCCTCTCAGTCCCAAGAGTCCAGCCTTATGCCACATCCAGCTGTCGTTGTTGATAGGGTCATTCCAGGTTTCATCAGAGACCCTGAAGGAAATGTAAAGAATTTCCCTGTTTTTTGTTTTGTTTTTGAATTTCCTTTTCTAGTGGGTTTGAACTGATTCTCGCTGCCATGTTTATGCCAGTCTAGACACACTTGATTCCCTTACGGAGACATATCAATACATAGGTTCTAAGATTCTTACTAGTAAGATATATTCTTCTGCGGGAAATATGGGGTTTTGAGTCCCGTTCACAGAGGAAGTAGTAGGTCTTGTCTATTCTGTATTTGGATTATGGAACCGTACCTGTGCTAATATCAAACTCTGGTTTTATTCATCACCCCACCTCTGCTTTCCTTTAAGCATGCATAAGAGTGTTTTCTATATATGAGACTCTGTTCCCTTTCCTAATTCATTCCATGTGTAGCCATGTTTATATACACTTCATAAGTGATATCTTATGATAAGTTTCTTTTTCTGTGTGATTTTTTCAGTTAGATTCATCGTACATGAATCCCATCATTATGCTGCTACTGGCCTTATGACATTGACTTCATGGCTGAGGGTATTCCATCATACGTATGTACCACAATTTCTTTACCATTTTTGTCTTTCCTGGGATATATAAGGTGTCCCGAAGTCGAGGTTCTTGTAAGCAGTACTGTCATAAATATTGGGGTGGCTGTGTCTTATTGATTTTCAATTTTCCCAAGGTATATTCCTGTGACTGGAAGTGCCTTAGGTTGTGAAGCACTGCTGTTTACTTCTTTTTGGGATCACAGTGCACTCCTCCAGAGTGGTTGTTGGCAATTTACATCCCACCCATCCGCATAACAAGGCTCCCTCTTCTCCAGATCCTGTCTTGCCTTTCTTGTTTTTACACATTTTACGAATGTCCCTTTTGAGCGGTTGGAAGTGATACTTCTTTGTAGTGCAGATTTGCATTGTGCGGTTGCTTTCTTGGCCAAAATGGGCGCATGCGTTTTCTCCTGAATATATTCAGGAGAAAACGCATGCGCCCTTTATGGACAATTCCATAATTGTCGAAGTTTTGATGCTTTTCCTGTGTTTAAAGGCGATTCCAATGTACTTCTGGAAATCTGTTTCGTGCACTTCTGCCTCATTTTCAAGTCCGCCTCATGGCTTTCTCTCAACAGATTTTTGGAAGAGAGTAGTCCTTTATAACTCTGCAAGTTAGTGAATTGCTGTGCCCCTGAGCTCCATTTTTCAACTCGCTTTTTTGTGGGCTGACTGCCAATCCACAATTTTGCTTCAGGACCTATACTGGTTCCATTAGGGAGGCTGGCTCAGAGTTTGTTAATTCTTCTTCGTGACGGGAATTTAGAGTGACATGTGGCCATCCAAATGCCTACAGCTACTCTCTAATTGTTTCTCCCTCTTCCCTTATATCCTCTGCAAAACGTGCCAACTGTGCGAACCAGGAGGTTAAAGGTGCTGACTCTCCAATTTGGGAGATTGACACTAAAGGAGTTGGAATGTCAAACTGGTGCACAAGGAGAGAAAAAAAATTAGTAGAGTTTTAGAAACCTTTCACCATCAGATGGTGTCCATTCTCTAGGTTTCCCATACATGTTATAACTGTAGTGATATTCCCTTCTACCTGGAGAGTTGGGAACCATGGAATGGGTGCCAGGTATTATTGCTTTAAACGGTCTGCATTTTCTCACCCAATCTCACCAATCCTCTCAGTCCCAAGGGACCAGCCTTATGCCACATCCAGCTGTCGTTGTAGATAGGGTCATTCTAAGTTTCATCAGAACCCCTGAAGGTATTGTGTAAGAATTTCACTGTTTATTTGTTTTGTTTTGAAATTCATTTTTATAGTGGGTTTGAGCTGATTCTCACTGCCGTGTTTATGTCATTCTAGACACACTTGGTTACCTTATGGAGACATATCAATACATAGGTTTTAAGATTCTTACTAGTCAGATATACTACTCTGCGGGGAATAGGGGTGTTGAGCCCCATTCAGTGAGGAAAGAGTTGGTCTTGTCTATTCTGTATTTGGATTATGCAACCGTACCTGTGCTAATATCAAACTCTGGTTTTATGCATCACCCCACCTCTCCTTTCCTCTTGAGCAGGCATAAGAGTGTTTTCTAAATGTGAGGCTCTTCTCTTTCCTAATTCAGTTCATGTGTAGCCATGTTTACAAGACCTTCATAAGTGATATCTTATGATAAGTTTCTTTTTCTGTGTGACTTATTTCAGTTAGAATCATAGTACATGAATCCACTCATTATGCTGCTACTGGCCTTATGACATTGATTTCATGGCTGAGGGATATTCCATCGTACGTATGTACCACAATTTCTTTACTATTTTTGTCTTTCCTGGGATATTTAAGGTGTCCCGAAGTCGAGGTTCTTGTAAGCAGTGCTGCCCTATATTTTGGGTTGGCTGTGTCTTATTGATTTTCAATTTTCCCAAGGTATATTCCCATGACTGGAAGTGCCTTAGGTTGTGAAGCTCTGTTGTTTAATTCTTTTAGGGAACACAATGCACTCCTCCAGAGTGGCTGTTGGCAATCTACATCCCACCCATCAGCATAACAAGGCTCCCTGTTCTCCAGAGCCCCTCTTGCCTTTCTGTTTTTTACACATTTTTCGGATATCCCTTTTGACTGGTGGGAAGTGATACTTCTTTGTAGTGCAGATTTGCATTGTGCGGTTGCTTGCTTGGCCAAAATGGGCGCATGCGTTTTCTCCTGAATATATTCAGGAGAAAACGCATGCACCCTTTATGGACAATTCCATAATTGTCGAAGTTGTGATGCTTTTCCTGTGTTTAAAGGCGATTCCAATGTACTTCTGGAAATCTGTTTCGTGCAAATCTCCCTCATTTTCAAGTCCGCCTCATGGCTTTTCCTCAACAGATTTTTGGAAGAGAGTAGTCCTGTATAACTCTGCAAGTTAGTGAATTGCTGTGCCCCTGAGCTCCATTTTTCAACTTGTGTTTTTGTGAGCTGACCGCAAACCCACAATTTTGCTTCAGGACCTATACTAGTTATTGTGGTGGGGCAGGCTGAGAGTTTGGTTAATTCTTCTTCGTGACGGGAAATTAGAGTGACATGTGGCCGTCCAAATGCCTACAGCTACTCTCTCATTGGTTCTCCCTCTTCCCTTATATCCTCTGCACAATGTGCCAACTGTGCGAACCAGGAGGTTATAGGGGCTGACTCTCCAAGTTGGGAGATTGATATTAAAGCAGTTGGAATGTCAATCTGGAGCACATGGAGAGAAAAAAATTACTAGAGTTTTAGAAACCTTTCACCATCAGAGGGTGTCCATTCTCTAGGTTTCCCATACATGTTATAACTGTAGTGATATTCCCTTCTACCTGGAGAGTTGGGAACCATGGAATCAGTGGCAGGCATTATTGCTTTAAAGCGTCTGCATTTTCACACCCAATCTCACCAATCCTCTCAGTCCCAAGTGAACAGCCTTATGCCACATCCAGCTGTTATTGTAGAGAGGGTCATTCCAAGTTTCATCAGAACCCCTGAAGGTGTTGTGTAAGAATTTCACTGTTTCTTTGATTTGTTTTGAAATTCCTTTTTATAGTGGGTTTGAGCTGATTCTCACTGCCGTGTTTATGTCATTCTAGACACACTTGGTTCCCTTATGGAGACATATCAATACATAGGTTTTAAGATCCTTACTAGTCAGATATATTTCTCTGTGGGGAATAGGGGTGTTGAGTCCCATTCACTGAGGAAGGAGTCGGGCTTGTCTATTCTGTATTTGGATTATGGAACGGTACCTGTGTTAATATCAAACTCTGGTTTTGTGAGTCTCCCCACCTCTCCTTCCCCCTTAAGCAAGCATAAGAGTGTTTTTTAAATCTGAGACTCTGTTCTCTTTCCTAATTCAGTTCATATGTAGCCAGGTTTACATTCCCTTCATAAGTGATATCTTATATCAGAATGCACCATGGCCCTTGTCATAATAATGCTCCATGACCCCTGTCATCACAATGCTCCATTCCCTGGTTATCACAATGCTCCATGTCCCTTGTCATAACAATTCTCCACGTACTTGTCATCACAATGCTACATGACACTTCTCATCAGAAAGTTACATGCTCGTTTCATCACAATTCTCCATGCACTTGTCATTGCAATGTTCCATGACCCCTGTCATAGCAAGCTCCAAGTGTTTGTCATCACAATGCTTCACGACTTTATCATCAAAATTCTCAATGGCACTTTTCATCACAATGTTCCGTACTCTTGTCATCACAATGCTCCATGTCCTTGTCATCACAATGCCCCATGACATTTGTCATCACAATGCGCAACACGCATGTCATCACAATGCTCCCTGACTCTTGCCATCAGTATGCTCCCTGAACCCTTTCATGACAAGGCTCCATGCCTTTTTCATCACAATGATCCATGCCATTTTCATCACAATGCTCCAAGACCCCTGTAATCACAATGCTCCATTCCCTTGTCATCACAAAGCTCCATGATGCATGTCATCAGAATGCTCCATGGCCTTCTCATCACAATGCTCCATGCCCTTGTCATCACAATGCTCCAAGACCCCTGTAATCACAATGGTCCATGCCCCTTTTCATCAGAATGCTCCATGAGACTTGTCATCACAAGGCTCCATGGTCTTCTCATCACAATGCTCCAGGACATTGTCATCAAAATGCCCCATTCCCTTATCATCACAATGCTCCATGACCCCTGTCATCACAATACTCCATGAACATTTTCAGCCCAATGCTCCATGACCTTCTCATCACAATGCTCCATGACCAATATCATCACAATGCTCCATGACCACAGTCATCACAACGCTCAATATCACCTGACAACACAATGATCCGGGACTCTTGTCATCACAATGCTCCATTCCCTAGTCATCACAATGCTCCATGACCCCTGTCATCACAATACTCCATGAACATTTTCAGCCCAATGCTCCATGACACTTGTCATCACAATGATGCATGCCCTTGTCATCCCAATGCTCCATGACCCCTGTAATCACAATGCTCCGTGACGCTTGTCATCACAGTGCTCCATGACACCTGTCATCACAATGCTCCATGCCTTTGTCAGCAAAATGCTACATGACCTTGTCATTACAATGTTCTATGCACTTGTCATCAAAATACTCCATTACCATTGCCATCACAATCCTCCATGAACCTTGGGATCACATTGCTCCATGCCCTTGTCATCACAATGCTCCATGCTCCTTGAAATCAAAATGATCCATGACCTCTGTCATCACAATGCTCCAAACCCTTGTGATCACAATGTTCCATAACACTTGTCATCACAATGCTCCATGATGCCTGTCATCACAATACTCCATGCCCTTTTCATCACAATGCTCCATGACCTTTGTCATCACAATTCTCTATACACTTGTCATCACAATGCTCCCTGACACTTGTCGTCAGAATGCTCCTTGAACCCTGTCACAAAAAGGCTCCATGCCTTTTTCATCAAAATGCACCATGCCATTTTCAACACAATGCTCCAAGCCATTGTCATCAAAATACTCCATAAGCTTGTCATCAGAATGCTCCATGTCCCTTGTCATCACAATTTTCCATGCACTTGTCAGCACAATGCTCCCTGACACTTGTCATCACAATGCTCCAAGCCATTGTCATCACAATGCTCCATTACCTTTGTCATCAGAATCCTCCATGACACTTGGCATCACAATGCTCCATGGCATTGTCATCACAATGGGCCATTACATATGTCATCACAATGCTCCCTGACACCTGTCTTCACAATAATGAATGACCTGGTCATCACAATGCTCCATGCCCTTGTCATCACAATGTGCCATTCCAACTGTCATCGCAATAAGCCATGAAACTTATTAGACCAATGCTCCATGCCCTTGTCATCACAATGCCCCATGCCCTTGTTATCACAATGTTCCATGACCCCTGTCATCACAATGCTCCGTGACTCCAGTCATCACAAGGCTTCATGACCTTTGTCATCACAGTGGTCCATGCCCTTGTCATCAACAGTCTCTGTGACCTTTTTAACCACAATGCTTCATGAACTTTTCATCACAATGCCCTTTGACCATTGTCATCACAATGCTCTATGCCTTTCTCAGCACAATGCTCCATGACCCTTGTCATCACAATGCTCCATGCGCTTGTCAGCACAATGCTCCATGACCCATGTCATCACAATGCACCATGCGCTTGTCGTCACAGTGCTCCACAATCTTGTCATCACAATGCTCCATAAACCTTGTCATCACAATGCTCCATGCACTTCAAATCAAAATGCTCTCTCACCACTGATATCACAATGTTACATCACTATTCATCACAATACTCCCTCAACCCTGTCATCACAATGTTCCATGACTCCTGTCATCACAATGCTACATGCACTTATCATCACAATGTTTGATGATCCCTGACATAACAATGTTCCATAACCCCTGTCATCAAAATGTTCCATGACCCTTTTCATCAAAATGCTCCATGACCCCTAACATCACAATGTTACATAACGCCTCTCATCAAAATGTTCCATGACCCTTTTCATCAAATTGGTCCATGACAATGTCATCACAATGCTCCCTGCCCTTCTCATCACAATGCACCACGCCCTTGTCATCAAAATGCTCCATGACCTTTGTCATCACAAAGCTCCATGACCCTTGGCATCGCAATGCTCCATGCCATTGTCATCACAATACTCCATGAAACCTCTCATCACATTGTTCCATGCAATTGTCATCAAAGAGCTCCATGGTGCTTGTCATCACACTGCTCGATGCCCTTCTCATCACAATGCTCCATGCCCTTGTCATTACAATCCTCCATGACCCATGTATCACTGTGTTCCGTGCCCTTGTCATCACAATGCTCCATGCCCACTCTCAGCACAATAATCCATGAAACTTTTCAGACAAATGTTCCATGCCCTTGTCATCACAATGCTCCATTACCCCTGTCATAACAATGCTCCATGACCCCTGCCATCACAACGTTCCACGGCCTTGTCATCACAAGGCTCCATGACCCTTGTCATCACAATGCTGCAAGACCCCTGTAATCACAGTGCTACATGCCCTTGTCATCACAAAGCTCCATGATGCATGTCATCAGAATGCTCCATGCCCTTGCCATCACAATGCTCCATTACCCCTGTGATAACAATGCTCCATGACCCCTGCCATCACGATGTTCCATGGCCTTGTCATCACAAGGCTCCATGACCCATCTCATCACAATGCTCCAAGACACCTGTAATCACAATGCTCCATGTCCCTTTTTATCTCAAAGATCCAAGAACCCTGTCATCACAATGCACCATGCCCATCATCATAATGCTTCAGGCTATTGTCATCACAATGAAATCAAAATGCTCCATGACCTCTGTCATAACACTGCTCCAAACCCTTGTGATCACAATATTCCATAACACTTGTCATCACAATGCCCCATGACGCTCGTCATCACAATTATCTATGGTCTTCTCTTCACAATGCTCCATGACCTTTGTCATCACAATGCTCAATACACTTGTCATCAAAATGCTCCCTGACACTTGTTCTCTGTATGCTCCTTGAACCCTGTCATGACAAGGCTCCATGCCTTTTTCATCACAATGATCCATGCCTTTTTCATCACAATGCTCCAAGACGCCTGTAATTACAATGCTCCATGCCCTTGTCATCACAAAGCTCAATGACGCATGTCATCAGACTGCTCCTTGGCCTTCTCATCACAATGCTCCATGCCCTTGTCATCACAATTTTCCAAGACACTCTAATCACAATGCTCCATGCCCCTTTTCATCAGTATGCTCCATGAGACTTGTCTCACAAGGCTCCATGGTTTTCTCATCATAATGCTCCAGCACCTTGTCATCACAATGCTTCACGACCTTGTCATGAAAATTTTCAATGGCCCTTGTCATCATAATGCTCCAAGCCCTAGTCATCACAATGCTCCATTATATTTGTCATCACAATCCTCCATTACATTTGGCATCACAATACTCCATGCCATTGTCATCGCAATGGACCATGACATATGTCATCACAATGCTCCCTGACACCTGTCTTCACAATACTCCATGACCTTCTCATCACAATGCCCCATGCCCTTGTCATCACAATGCCCCATGCCCACTGTCATCACAATAATCTATTAAACTTGTCAGACCAATGCTCCATGCCCCTGTCATCACAATGCTCCATGCCCTTGTCATCACAATGCTCCATGACCCTTGTCATCACAATGCTCTGTGACTCCAGTCATCACAATGCTTCATAACATTTGTCATCACAGTGGTCCATGCCCACATCATCACCAGGCTCTGTGACCTTTGTAACCACAATACTCCATGAACTTTTCGTCACAATGCTCCGTGACCCTTGTCATCACAATGCTCCATGCCTTTGTCAGAACAATGCTCCATGACCCTTGTCATCACAATGTGCCACGTGATTTTCATCACAACGGTCCACAACCTTGTCATCGTAATGCTCCATAAACCTTGTAATCACAATGCTCCATGCACTTCTCATCAAAATGCTCTCTCAACAGAGATATCACAATGTTCCATCACTAGTCATCACAATACTCCCTCAACCCTGTAATCACAATGTTCCATGACCCCTGTCATCACAATGTTACATCCCCTTATCATCACAATGTTCCATGACCCCTGACATCACAATGTTCCATAACCCCTGTCATCAAAATGCTCCATGAACCTTTTCATCCCAAAGCTCCATGACCCCTGACATCACAATGTTCTATAACCCATGTCATCAAAATGTTCCATTACACTTTTCATCAAATTGCTGCATGACACTGTCATCAAAATGCTCCCTGCCCTTCTCATCACAATGCACCACGCCCTTGACATCAAAATGCTCCATGACTTTTGTCATCACAAAACTCCATAACCCTTGGAATCACAATGTTCCATGAACCCTCTCATCACATTGTTCCATGCCCTTGTCATCACAAAGCTCCATGACGCTTGTCAAAACAATGTTCGATGCCCTTCTCATCACAATGCTCCATGCCTTTGTCATTAAATCCTCCATGACCCATGGAACACAGTGTTCCGTGACCTTGTCATCACAATGCTCCATGCCCACTCTCATCACAATAATCCATGAAACTTTTCAGACCAATGCTCCATGCCCTTCTCATCACAATGCTCCATTACCCCTGTCATAACAATGCTCCATGACCCCTGCCATCACAATGTTCCACACCATTGTCATCACAAGGCTCCATGACCCTTGTCATCACAATGCTCCAAGACCCCTGTAATCACAATGCTCCATGCCCTTGTCATCACAAAGCTCAATGACGCATGTCATCAGAATGCTCCATGGCCTTCTCATCACAATGCTCCTTGTCCTTGTCATCACAATGCTCCAAGACCCCTGTAATCACAATGCTGCATGCCCCTTTTCATCTCAATGCTCCATGAACGCTGTCATCACAATGCACCATGCCCATCACCATAATGCTTCAGGCTATTGTCATCACAATGAAATCAAAATGCTCCATGACCTCTGTCATCACAATGCTCCAAACCCTTGTGATCACAATGTTCCATTAAACTTATCATCACAACACCCCATGACGCTCATCATCAAAATTATCCATGGTCTTCTCATCACAATGCTCCATGAACTTTGTCATCACAATGCTCAATACACTTGTCATCACAATGCTCCGTGACACTTGTCGTCAGTATGCTCCTTGAACCCTGTCATGACAAGGCTCCATGCCTTTTTCATAACAATGATCCATGCCATTTTCATCACAATACTCCATGCCCTTGTCAGCACAAAGCTCCATGACGCATGTCATCAGAATGCTCCATGGCCTTCTCATCACAATACTCCATGCCCTTGTCATCACAATGCTCCAAGACCCCTGTAATCACAATGCTCCATGCCCCTTTTCATCAGAATGTTCCATGAGAATTGTCATCACAAGGCTCCATGGACTTCCCATCACAATGCTCCAGGACCTTGTCATCACAGTGCTCAATTCCCTTCTCATTACAATGCTCCATGACCCCTGTCATCACAATACTCCATGAACATTTTCAGCCCAATGTTTCATGGCCTTCTCATCACAATGCTCCATGACCCATATCATCACAATCCTCCATGACCACTGTCATCACAACACTCCATGACCCCTGACAACACAATGATCCGGGACTCTTGTCATCACAATGCTCCATTCCCTTGTCATCACAATGCTCCATGAACATTTTCAGCCCAATGCTCCATGACACTTGTCATCACAATGATCCATGCCCTTGTCATCCCAATGCTCCATGACCCCTGTAATCACAATGCTCCATGACGCTTATCATCACAGTGCTCCATGACCCTTATCATCACAATTCTCCATGCCTGTGTCAGCAAAATCCTACATGACCTTGTCATCACAATGCTCCATGAGCTTGTCATCACAATACTCCATTACCATTTTCATCACAATCCTCCATGAACCTTGGGATCACATTGCTCCATGCCCTTGTCATCACAATGCTCCATGCTCCTTGAAATCAAAATGGTCCATGACCTCTGTCATCACAATGCTCCAACCCCTTGTGATCACAATGTTCCATAACACTTGTCATCACAACACTCCATAATGACTGTCATGACAATACTCCACGCACATGTCGTCACAATGCTCCATGACCTTTGTCATCACAATTCTCAATACACTTGTCATCACAATGCTCCCTGACACTTGTCGTCAGAATACTCCTTGAACACTGTCATGAAAATGATCCATGCCTTTTTCATAAGAATGCTCCATGCCCTTTTCATCACAACGCTCCATGTCATTGTCATCACAATACTCCACAAGCTTGTCATCAGAATGCTCCCTGATCATTGTCTTCAGAATGCTCCATGACCCCTGTCATCAAAATGCTCCATACCCCTTGTCATTACAGTGTTCCATGATGCTCGTCATCACAATTATCCATGGTCTTCTCATCACAATGCTCCACGGTCTTGCCATCACAATGCTCCATGCCTTGGTCATCACGATGCTCAATGTCCTCGGTCATCACGATGCTCCATCTCCTCAGTCATCACAATGCTCCATGACCCCTGTCATCACAATGCTCCATAACCCTTGTCATTACAGTGCTCCATGACGCTCGTCATCAGAATTATCCATGGTCTTCTCATCACAATGCTCCACGGTCTTGCCATCACAATGCTCTATGCCCTGGTCATCACAATGCTCCATGTCCCCTGTCATCACAATTCTCCACGTTCTTGGCATCACTATGCTCCATGATACTTCTCATCACAGTGTTACATGTTTTGTCATCACAATTCTCTATGCACTTGTCATTGTAATGCTCCATGACCCCTGTCATAGAAAGCTCCATGTGATTGTCATCACAATGCTTCATGAACATGTCATCAAAATTCTCAATGGCCCTTGTTATCACAATGCGCCATGACCCTTGTCATCACAATGCTCCAAGCCCTTGTCATCAAAATGCTCCATTACCTTTGTCATCACAATCCTCCATGACACTTGGCATCACAATGCTACATTCCATTGTCATTGCAATAGACCATGACATATGTCATCACAATGCTCCCTGACACCTTTCTTCACAATACTCCATGACCTTCTCATCACAATGCTCCATGCCCTTGTCATCACAATGCGCCAGGCCCACTGTCATCACAATAATCCCTGAAACTTGTCAAACCAATGCAACATGCCCCTGTCATCACAATGCTCCATGCCCTTTCATCACAATGCTCTATGGCCCCTGTCATCACAATGCTCCGTGACTCCAGTCATCACAATGCTTCATGACCTTTGTCATCACAATGGTGCATGCCCTCGTCATCACAAGGCTCTGTAAACTTTGTGACCACAACACTCCATGAACATTTCATCACAATGCTCGGTGACCCTTGTCATCACAATGCTCCATGACTTTGTCAGCACATTACTCCATGACACATGGCATCAAATGTGCCATGCGCTTGTCATCACAATGCTCCACATCGTTGTCATCACAATGCTCCATAAACCTTGTCATCACAATGCTCCATGTGTTTGTCAGCACAATGTTCCATGACCCATGTCATCACAATGTGCACTGCGTTTCTCATCACAATGCTCCACAGCCTTGTCATCACAATGATCCATGCACCTCTCATCAAAATGCTCTCTCACCACTGATATCACAATGTTCCATCACTAGTCAACACAATACTCCCTCCACCCTGTCATCCCAATGTTCCATGACCCTTGTCACAACAATGCTACATGCTCTTATCATCACAATGCTCCATGACCCCTGACATCACAATGTTCCATAACCCCTGTCATCACAATGCTCCATGACCCTTTTCATCACAATGCTCCATGACCCCTAACATCACAATGTTCCATAAACACTGTCATCAAAATGTTCCATGACCCTTTTCATCCAATTGCTCCATGACCCTGTCATCACAATGCTCCCTGCCCTTCTCATCACAATGCACCACGCTCTTGTCATCAAAATGCTCCATGGCCTATGTCATCACAAAGCTCCATGACCCTTGGAATCACAATGCTCCATGCCATTGTCATCACAAAGCTCCATGAAACCTCTCATCACATTGCTCCATGCCGTTGTCATCACAAAGCTCCATGACGCTTGTCATCACAATGCTCCATGCCCTTGTCATTGCAATCCTCCATGACACATGTATCACTGTGTTCCGTGCCCTTGTCATCACAATGCTCCATGCCCACTCTCATCACAATAATCCATGAAACTTTTCAGACCAATGCTCCATGCCCTTGTCATCACAATGCTCCATTACACCTGTCATAACAATGCTCCATGACCCCTGCCATCACAATGTTCTACGGCCTTGTCATCACAAGACTCCATGGCCCTTGTCATCACAATGCTCCAAGACCCCTGTAATCACAATGCTCCATGCCCATGTCATCACAAAGCTCCCTGACACATGTCATCAGAATGCTCCATGGCCTTCTCATCACAATACTCCATGCCCTTGTCATCACAATGCTCCAAGACCCTTGTTATTACAATGATCCATGCCTCTTTGCATCTCAATGCTCCATGAACCCTGTCATCACAATGCACCATGCCCATCATCATAATGCTTCATGCTATTGTCATCACAATGAAATCAAAATTCTCCATGACCTCTCTCATCACAATGCTCCAAACCCTTGTGATCACAATGTT
Source organism: Hyperoodon ampullatus (assembly GCF_949752795.1). NCBI lineage: Eukaryota > Metazoa > Chordata > Mammalia > Artiodactyla > Ziphiidae > Hyperoodon > Hyperoodon ampullatus. Next base: position 467,466 of record NW_027640796.1, on the reverse strand, counting down.
CCATAACACTTGTCATCACAACGCCCCATGACGCTGGTCATCACAATTATCCATGGACTTCTCATCACAATGCTCCATGACCTTTGTCATCACAATTCTCAATACACTTGTCATCACAATGCTCCCTGACACTTGTCATCAGTATGCTCATTGAACCCTGTCATGACAAGTCTCCATGCCTTTTTCATCACAATGATCCATGCCCTTTTCATCACAATGCTTCATGCCATTGTCATCACAATACTCCACAAGCTTGTCATCAGAATGCTCCGTGACCCTTGTCATCTCAATGATCAATGACCCATGTCATCACAATGCTCCATAACAACTGTCATCACAATGCTCGATGCCCCTTGTCATTACAGTGCTCCATGATGTTCGTCATCACAATTATCCATGGTCTTCTCATCACAGTGCTCCACGGTCTTGCCATCACAATGCTCCATGCCCTGGTCATCACAATGCTCCATGTCCCCAGTCATCACAATGCTCCATGACCCCTGTCATCACAATGCTCCATACTGCTTGTCATTACAGTGCTCCATGACACTTGTAATCACAATTGTCCATGGTCTTCTCATCACAATGCTCCACGCCCTTGTCATCAAAATGCTCCATGACCCTTGTCATCACAATGCTCCATGACCACTGTCATAACAATGCTCCATGACCCCTGTCATCACAAGGCTCCATACCACTTGTCATTACAGTGTTCCATGATGCGCCTCATCACAATTATCCAAGGTCTTCTCATCACAATGCTCCACGGTCTTGCCATCACAGTGCTCCATGCCTTGGGCATCACAATGCTCCATGTCCCCGGTCATCACAATGCTCCATGACCACTGTCATCACAATGCTCTATACCCCTTGTCATTACAGTGCTCCATGACCCTCGTCATCACAATTATCCATGGTCTTCTCATCACAATGCTCCACGATCTTGCCATCGCAATGCTCCATGCCCTGGTCATCACAATGCTCCATGTCCCCTGTCATCACAATTCTCCACGATCTTGGCCTCACTATGCTCCATGACACTTCTCATCACAGTGTTACATGCATTGTCATCACAATTCTCTATGCACTTGTCATCGCAATGCTCCATGACCCCGTCATAGCAAGCTCCATGTGCTTGTCATCACAATACTCTATGCCCTTGTCGTCACAATTCTCCATGACCTTTGTCATCACAATGCTCCCTGACACTTTTCGTCAGAATGCTCCCTGAAAACTGTCATGAAAAGGCTCCATGTCTTTTTCATCACAATGCCCCATGCCATTTTCATCAAAATGCTCCATGTCATTGTCATCAAAATACTCCACAAGCTTGTCATCAGAATGCTCCATGAACCTTGTCATCACAATGCTCCATGACCCCTGTCATCACAATGCTCCATACCCCTTGTCATTACAGTGCTCCATGACGCTCATCATCACAATTATCCATGGTCTTCTCATCACAATGCTCCACGGTCTTGCCATCACAATACTCCATGCCCTGGTCATCACAATGCTCCATGTCCCCTGTCATCACAATTCTCCACGTTCTTGGCATCACTGTGCTCCATGATGCTTTTCATCACAGTGTTACATGCTTTGTCATCACAATTCTCTATGCACTTTTCATCGCAATGCTCCATGATCCCTGTCACAGCAAGCTCCATGTGATTGTCATCACAATGCTTCATGAACATGTCATCAAAATTCTCAATGGCCCTTGTTATCACAATGCTCCATGACCCTTGTCATCACAATGCCCCAAGCGCTTGTCATCAAAGTGCTCCATGACCTTTGTCATCACAAAGCTCAATGACCCTTGTCATCACAATGCTGCATGCCATTGTCATCACAATGCTCCATGAACCCTCTCATCACATTGTTCCATGCCCTTGTCATCACAGGCTCCATGATGCTTTTCATCACAATGCTCGATGCCATTCTTATCACAATGCTCCATGCGCTTGTCATTACAATCCTCCATGACCCAGGTATCACAGTGTTCCATGCCCTTGTCATCACAATGCTCCTTGCCCCCTCTCATCACAATAATCCATGAAACTTTTCAGACCAATGCTCCATGCCCTTGTCATCACAATGCTCCATTACCCCTGTCATAACAATGCTCCATGACCCCTGCCATCACAATGTTCCACAGCCTTGTCATCACAAGGCTCCATGACCCTTGTCATCACAATGCTCCACGACCCCTGTAATCACAATGCACCATGCCCTTGTCATCACAAAGCTCCATGACGCATGTCAACAGAATGCTCCATGGCCTTCTCATTCACGTTGTTCCATGCCTTTGTCATCACAATGCTCCAAGACTCCTGTAATCGCAATGCTCCATGCCCCTTTTCATCTCAATGCTCCATGAACCCTGTCATCACAATGCACCATGCCCATCATCATAATGCTTCAGGCTATTGTCATCACAATGAAACCAAAATGCTCCATGACCTCTGTCATCACAATGCTCCAAATCCTTGTGATCAATATGTTCCATAACACTTATCATCACAACGCCCCATGACGCTCGTCATCACAATTATCCATGGTCTTCTCATCACAATGCTCCATGACCTTTGTCATCACAATACTCAATACCCTTGTCATCACAATGCTCCCTGACACTTGTTGTCAGTTTGCTCCTTGAACCATGTCATGACATGGCTCCATGCCTTTTTCATCACAATGATCCATGCCCTTTTCATCACAGTGCTCCAAGACCGCTGTAATCACAATGCTCCATGCCCTTGTCATCACAAAGCTCCATGATGCATGTCATCAGAACGCTCCATGGCCTTCTCATCCCAATGCTCCATGCCCTTGTCCTCACAATGCTCCAAGACCCCTGTAATCACAATGCTCCATGGCACTTTTCATCAGAATGCTCCATGAGACTTGTCATCACAAGGCTCCATGGTCTTCTCATCACAGTGCTCCAGTACCTTGTCATCACAATGCTCCATGACCCCTGTCATCACAGTACTCCAGGGACATTTTCAGCCCAATGCTCCATGACATTCTCATCACAATGCGCCATGACCCCTGTCATCACAATCCTCCATGACCACTGTCATCACAACGCTCCATGAACCCTGACAACACAATGATCCAGGACTCTTGTCATTAAAATGCTCCATGACCATTGTCATCACAGTGATCCATGCGCTTGTCATCCCAATGCTCCATGACCCCTGTAATCACTATGCTCCGTGATGCTTGTCATCACAGTGCTCCATGAACCTTGTCATCATAATGCTCCTTGCCTTTGTCAACAAAATGGTACATAATCTTGTCATCACAATTCTCCATGCGCTTGTCATCACAATCCTCCATGACCATTGGGATCACATTGCTTCATGCCCTTGCCATCTCTCTCTTGCCTTTCCGGTTTTTACAGATATTCGGATGTCCCTTTTGACCGGTGGTAAGTGACAATTCTTTGTAGTGTGGATTTGTATTGCGCGCTTGCTTGATTGGCCAAAAAGGGTGTATGCGTTTTCTTCTGAATATATTCAGGAGAAAAGCCATACGCCCTTTTTGGCCAAGTGCATCTCTGTCCAATTTGGGATGCTTTTCCTGTGCTTTAAAGGCGATTCCAATTTACCTCTTGAAATATGTTTTGTGCAATTCTGCCTCATTTTCAAGGCCGCTTCATTGCCTTCCCTCAACAGATTTTTGGAAGAGAGTAGTCCTTTATAAGTCTGCAGGTTTGTGAATTGCTGTGCCCCTGAGCTCCAATTTTCAAATCCCATCTTTGTGAGCTGGCCGCAAATCCACAATTTTGCTTCAGGACCTATACTGGTTCCAGGGGTGGCTATATTGGTTCCCTGTGGGTGGCTGAGGCTTTGGTTAATTCTTCTTCCTGCCGGGAAATTAGAGTGACATGTGCCCGTCCAAATGCCTACATCTACTCTCTGATTGGTTCTCCCTCTTCCCTTTCATCCTCTGCACAATTAGCAAACTGTGCGAACCAGGAGGTTATAGGGGCTGACTCTCCTAAGTTGGGAGATTGATAGTAAAGCAGTTGGAATGCCAAAGTGGAGCACAAGGAGAGGAAAAATTAGGAGAGTTTTAGAAACCTTTCGCCATCACAGGGTGTCCATTTTCTAGGTTTCCCATACATGTTATAATTGTAGTGATATTCCCTTCTACCTGGAGATTTGGGACACATGGAATGGTGGCATGCATTACTACTTTAAAAGGTCTGCATTTTCTCTCCCAATCTCACCAGTCCTCTCAGTCCCAAGTGTCCAGGCTTATGTCTCATCCAGCTGTCTTTGCAGATAGGGTCATTCCAGGTTTCATCAGAACCCCTGAAGGAATTGTGTAAGAATTTCGCTGTTTTTTGGGGATTTTTTGAAATTCATTTTTATAATGGGGTTGAGCTGATTTTCACTGATGTGCTTATGCCAGTCTAGACACAATTGATTCCCTTACGCAGACATATCAATACATAGGTTTTAAGATTCTTAGTAGTCAGATATATTCCTCTGTGGGGCATAGGGGTGTTGAGTCCCGTTCACTGAAGAAGGTGTAGGTCTTGTCTATTCTGTATTTGGTTTATGGAATGGTACCTGTGCTAATATCAAACTCTGGTTTTATGCATCACCCCATCTCTCCTTTCCCCTGAAGCAGGCATAAGAGATTTTTGCTAAATGTGAGACTCTGTTCTCTTTCCTAATTCAGTTCATGTGTTGTGATATTGACATTCCCTCTATAAGTGATATCTTATGATAAGATTCTTTTTCTGTGTGACTAATTTCCCTTAAAATCATCATACCTAAATCCACTCATTATGCTGCTACTGGCCTTATATATATTGATTTCACGTCTGAGTGATATTCCGTTGTACAAAATTACCACAAGTTCTTTATGCATTTCACTTTTTCCTGGGATATTTTAGGTGTACCAAAGTTGAGGTTCTTGTATGCAGAGCAGCCCTAAACTTTGGGGTGCCTGGGTCTTATTGACATTTTGTTTTCCCAAGTTATATGTCCATGAGTTGTAATCCCCTTGCTCCGGGGCTTTGTATTTTAGATGTTTTAAAAACAGCATACACTTCTTCAGAGTGGCTCTTGGATATTTATACCTCACCCATCAGCGTGACTAGGCTCCCTGTTTTCCATGGCCTCTCCTGCATTTCTGGTTTGTACACATTTTTTGGATGGCCTTTCTGAGCAGTGGAAATTGAGACTTCTTTGTTGTGCGGATTTGCATTTCCCTCTTGCTTGGTTGGCCAAAAACTCTGCATGTTTTTTTTTCCTGAAGATATTCACGAAAAAAACGCATACACCCTTTTGCCCAACCACATCATTTTAGAAATTCTGCTGCTTTTCATATGCTTTAAATGTGAGTACAATCTACCTTTTGAAATCTGTTTCCTGCAATTCTGCCTCTCATTCAGATCCTCTTCGTTACCTCACCTGAATATATTTTTGGACGTTGGTTATCAGTTATATCTTTGCAGGTCTTTGAATTGTCTGCTCCTGAGCTCCATTTTGCAACTCGCTTTTTTTGTGAGCTGGCCGCCAAACCATTGGATTACTTCTGGCCCTATTCTGGTTCTGGGGAGGCAGGCTGAGCCTTTGGTTAATTCTTCTTCCTAATGGGAAATTAGAGTGACATGTGCCTGTCAAAAGTCCTACAGCTAATCTCTCATTGGTTCCCCCTCTTCCCATTTATCCTCTGCACAAATTGCAAACTGTGTGAAACAGGAGGTTAAAGGTGCTGATTCTCCAAGTGGGGAGATTGTTAGTAATGTGGCTGGAATGGCGAACCCCAGCACCAGGAGATCAAAAATGAGGTGCATTTTAGACACCTTTCCTGAGCACATGGTGTACATTCATCTCGGTTTCCCAGGCATGTTTTCGCTGTCAGAAGATTCCCTTGGACCTGCAGATTTGGGACCCATGGAATGGGTACCAGGCAGTATTACTTTAAAAGGTCTGCATTTCCTCACCCAGCCTCTCTAACATCTCTTAGCGTGCATAGCTTCCAGCCTTATATAATCATCCTGCTGTGGGTCTACATGTGTTCAATCCATGTTACATCGTAGCCCTTCAACAAAAGTTGTAAGACTTTTTGTCTGTCTCACTGTTTTTATAAATAGTTTTAAATTTATTTTTATATTGGTTACAGCTGATTTTCAAAGCTCTGTTTTTTGCTGCTCTACATCCACTTGATTCATGTACTGTGAGACAACAATAAATTCTTTTTCAGATGCTTACCAGTCATATGTATTATTTTCCAGTGACTTGAGTGGGCTGAGTGCAGTTCTTTGAGGTACCGTGTAGGCCTTGTCAGTTATTCAATTTGGTACTTGGAATGGTATCTTTGCTAATTTCAACCTCCTGGATAATACCTCACCATTCCCCACCTTTCCCATTTAGCAGCCTTATGTCTATTTTCTACATATTTGACTATGTTTCTGTTTTGTAATTTATTTCATGTGTAGCCATTTTTGATTCCACCTTTAAGTGACATCTTATGATATGTGTCTTTTTCTTTCTGACATATGTCACTTAGAATGATCGTATGTAACTCCTCCAGAGTTGTTACAACTGGCCTTATTTCATTGATTTCTGAATGAGTAATATTCCACTCTACATAAGTACCCCATCTCTTTTATCCATTTTATCCTTCCAGGGACATTTAGGTTATATCCAAGTTGAGGCCCTTTTTAACAGAGAGGTGGTAAACGTTCGGGTGCCTGTTTTCTGTCGATTTTTGTTTTTCCCAAGGTACACGCCCATGAGTGCAAGTGCCCTATGCTCTGTAGCTCATTTTTTAGATGTTTTAGCAAACACAATACACTTCTCCAGAGTGGCCGTTGGCAAATTACATTTCCACTATCAGCCTCACAGGGCTCCCTTTTCTCCTCGCCCTGTCCTGCATTTCTGGTGTTTACACTTTATGTGGATGGCCCTTCTGACTGATGTGAAGTGATACATTTTGTGATATTGATTTCCAGTGCCCACCTGTTTGGTTGGATAAAAAGTGTGTATGGCCTTTACTTGAATATATTCAGAAAAAATGCATACACCCTTTTTGGCCAACTGCATCATTGGCGATGTTCAGCCCCTTTTCTTGTGCTTTAATGGGGAGTCCTTTCTACCTCTTCAAATCTGTTTCCTGCCACTCTCCCTTGCTTACAAGTCATTTTCTGTGACTTACCTCAAGACATTTTTCGACGATAGATATTTTCAACTCTGCAGTTTCATGAATTTTAGTGCCCCTGAGTTCCATTTTTCAACTTGTGTTTTTGGAAACTGGACACAAAACAGCGGGATTTCCTCTAGCCCTATTCTGTTTCCGTGGGCAATTCTAGCCTTTGATGAATTTGTCTTCTGGATTGGAAATTAGAGTGGCATGTGCCTGTCCGAACACCTAAGACTTGTCTCTAAATTTTTCTCATCCTTCCGCTTCATCCTCTGGACAAATTCCAAACTGTGTGCAACAGGATGTTGACGGTGCTGATATCCCCAAGTGAGGAGATTGTTAGGAAAGATGCTGGAGGGTTGAACCCGAGCACCAGGCGATGAGGAGATGAGGTGCCTTTTCCAAACTCTTTCCGATCAAACGGTGTACCATCCTCTAGGTGTGACAGGCATGTTTTAGCTGTAGGAAGGGTCCCGTGCATGTAAGGAGAACACCAGGGATTTTTCCAAATCAGTGCCTCCCCGAACCCCAAACTGGGGAATTTTTAAGCTACGCTTACACGTATGTCCTTTAAGGGCCTTGGGAAATAGGCAGAGCCCAAACTTTAGATGACTGAAATCTTCAGGGTCAGAAGCGCTCACCATCGGCCTTGCTTAGGTTACATTTTATCTGTCATTGATAGATGATGTCAATAAAAATATCTATTCTTTTTCAGATTATTTCCCCTTATAGGTTATTGCAAAATATTCAGTGTAGTTCCCTGTGCTCTACAGTAGTTCCTTGTTGATGATCTATTTTATACATAGCAGTGTGTATGTGTTAATCCCAAACTGTTAATTTATCCCTTCTCCTACCTTTCCCCTTTGGTAATAATAAATTATAAGATTTTATACTTCTCAGAAATGGGGGAGCTGAAAGAGAGGTATCATTTTCAATGGAAAAGCATTCAAAACAAGATTGAAGCTTCAGCCAAGAGTATTCGATGTACATCCATGGAAATAAATCACTTCATTTCTCTAATGTTGACCTGACAAATAAGACAGACGTCTTCACTGAACTTGCTTATAGGAAAGTGATGGAAATATCAAATGTAAGTCTTAGAAACATCTTATTTTACCCGAGCATTATACACTGCTCTATGTTAACTACAGTTTGGCTCACACATCTGTTCATTGAAGTTACAATGTTCTCAATTTCTGTTACTGATACTCCAGAGTGGACCCCAACAGGAGTCCCCGTGCCCAGTGTCATTGGAGCCAACAGATCAAGACTGAGTTTGGTTCAGAAGCAAAGGAAACATTATTTTGAAAACAGAATGGAGAGGTGAGAGCGTGCACTCCCCCATGGGCTGTGGGCTGGGCTGCTGTGTAGGGTCCCCGGCAGCGTCAGTGGGAGGGAGGGGATGGAGCTCTCGAGGGCTGCGTTGGCTGCAGCTCAGGCTCTATGCCGCGGAGTCTGCATGGGATGCCGCTAGCTGAGGTGTCGACCCAGCCATTCTGCACTAGGAAATCGGGTCTGAAGTGCCGGGTGTGGGACCTCTGCATGAGGAACCCTAGGAGCACGTGAAATTAGACAAAGCACAAAGGAAAAACAGGTTAGACTTTATTTAATTGCCCAGATTCTCTTTTTATCTCCCAGGAATTTTTAATGAACGTTGCCGGAGACGAACACCTCCTCTGCTTTTTGTTCCGTTCCTTATTCTTGGGGTGTTGAGGGTGCAGACCCCTCTTTTGTAACTGCTTCATGCTGTGGTGGGAGCCCTGATACATGGGGGGAGGGGCAAAACGTCTCCCCACCAGCCTCCTGGTGAGGTTGATTGTCCCAAGGCCTCCTGCCTCACTTCTCGTCCGCCTGAGCACCAGCATTGGAAGTGTTACAGATTCTAATGACCTTTAAGGGTCCAGGAAAGAGAGGTGCAGAGATGCTGCGGTGGCAGGTTTCACCCCACCCCACATATGTTCGGTGACCTTAGGCTGACAGTTTTTGCCAGACTAGATGCTCTGACCAGTATTCTGTGCTTTCTTTAATTAGGTCCCTGAATTAATGTACAAACAGCACCATGTGTCAGAGCCCTGCCCGCGCAACTCCCAGACAGTCCAGGGTCAGTGGTGATCCAGGACCATGACGTCCACTGAGTCAATGGCCTTTAGAAGTAGCCAGCAGTCCAGCCGGTCATATTGGCCACCATCACCGCGGTGTCTGTAGGGTTTTCTATGGTGAAAGCGTGATATACATTTCCCCCACCAAGCTTATTAGCTCCTCTCTGGGTGCAGTAAGTCCTGCAAGCAGTAGTCTGCTCTTTCGCGGCACAGTCTTGTCGTTTTCTGAGAGAAACTCCAGGTCAAGTGATGGTCACACGAGTCATCTTGGGGGCCCGTTGCCCCCGTTTATCTCTCTGGAGGTTGGAGTTGGAGGGCCTCCTCACTCGAGGTCAGTGTGTCCACAGAGCGACCCCCGCAAATTCAGGGCATGATGGGTGTTTAGGATCACCACGTGGGGTCCTTTTCCCTTAGGAGGGAGCTGGCCTTGCGGGCTGCTGATTTCCAGCTTTTTAGATACCCCAGTATCCTGGCCTGATGAGTCGGTGGGCAAAGCCCTTGGTGACCATAGTTTATCATACCTGAAGGGCATTCTTGTGTTGCTCCATTTCAAGTGGTCCCAGTTTTTGCACTAAGGCTCCAAGGGCGATTAACCTTTGACCGGGTATGTAAAGGTCAAAGGGTTTAGCTAAATTAGGGAGTTCCTGGGCAAGGGTCTGTATTGACTGCTCTTTCCATTCTTGAAAGGCTGCTTCTGGATTCTATTCAAAAGGATCATCATCTTTTCATGTCAGTGTTTCATGTAGAGGCCCAGCTATTACACTGTAGTTAGGGATCCAGATGCAGAAAACCTTGGCCTCCCCAGGAACCCCTAAGCTGTCTTCTAGTTTTAGAAGAGGTAAGGCTGCAAGTGGCTTCTTCCCTATCCTGGGATGCGTTTCTCCGAATATCTGTGAGAATGAAGCCCAGGCATGTCACCTTAGCCTGGGATATTTGAGCATTTTTCTTGGACACCTTCTATCCTTTCTTGGCTAGGTAGTTCAGAGGCGTCTTTAGTAGGCCTGGCGATCAGAATGTCATCTGCATATTGAAGGAGGGTTCCCTTTTACAGAGGTTGAACTTTTAGTTCTTTAGAGGACATTTCCCCAATGATGGTGTGGGGATTTTTGAACCATTGGGGCAGGACGGCCCAGCATTATTGCTTTTGTTGCATGTTGTGTCCTGCCACTCACAAGCCAAAAATTCTTGTGACTCTGAGATGAATGGAATACAGAAGAAGGCATCATTGATGTCTAATACAGAATGCCATGGCCTGGTGGAAGGTAGAATGACCAGCAGGGAGTAGGAAATAGGAGCTACTGGATGTATATCCTCGGTGGCTTCACTGACTGTCCTGATATCCTTTACCAGGTCTCCAGCAGCCCATGGGGCTCTCGTGGTCAGGCCAATCCCAGGATATGGAGCTCACCTGGGCTGCACCCCTACCCCACAGCCCACGGGGCTCTCGTGGTCAAGTCCCTCCCAGGGTATGGAGCACACCTCTGCAGCTACCCAGCAGCCCATGGGGCTCTCCTACTCAGGCCCTTCCCAGGATACAGAGCTCCCCTGGGCAGGTACCCCAGCAGGGCTGGAAACACAGGAACTGTGCACATAGCCCACCTTGCAGAGAACCCCCAGCTCACCTGTCGCTCACAGCTGACACAGAACACCTCAGAGCAGGACTTGAACTAAAAAACAGCAGCTCTGACAGGTCTGTGACCATGGCTATCACTCTCTGCAGGCTCTTTCTGCCTGGTCTTCCAGACACTTCCACTGCAGCCAGGGCACCAGGCCTCTGTCTCCACCCACCATCACTCCTCTCCCTGACTCCTGGGTTCCTCTCATTAGGATAGTGTCTTCTTGAAGTTGTTTTCCACTCATGGACCAGATAAAATGATAAGAAAACAAGCCGCAGCTGCAGCCCCTTGTCTATCCTGACTCTCAAGAGCCCACACCTGTTCCTAGGGCCTGGCCCGTTTAGCAAGTTTCATTTTCTGCAACTGTGAGCCCCTGAGGGGTGAGGATAGGCTGATTTTGGCAGCCTGAAACTGCCTGCCAGCCCTCCACAGGTGTGCCTGTGTTGAGGGCAATATAAACAGCTCTCCAGTGAGCGAGAGCCCTTGTAGCTGTGACTGACGCCATATTCTCTGCCCCGTAGGCAGTGCCGGGGCTGTGCTGGTGGGAGGGAGTGAGGGGCCACGGCTTTGTGGGTGGCCCAGTGTGAGTGGGTCTCTGCTGGACTTTCTTCAGGAGTTGCCAGGCTGCCACTTGCTAAAGAAGAGGATGTGTCACCCATACTTGCCGCTGGAATTTCACCCCAGGCAGAGGTGAGGAAGTAAAAAAGCAGTGGGGGCCGTGGCAGGAGGGGTATATCAGGCAGGGAAATGGAAAGCTTCCAGAAGAGCATCTGGGGCCAGGACCATCCTGACTGGCCAGCAGGCACCAAGTCGGCCTGTGTTCAGTCGCTGGTGTGGCTCCACAGCCCTTCCTCTAGGCTTGCAAGTTCTTGTACATATTCAGGTGTTTTACCTGGAAAGGGTGGGAAGAGTTCAGCTGCAGCAGGACTGGGGCTCAGCTCACGTTTACTCACAGATGCCTTGGCACGGTCCCCCAGCTTTGCAATGAGGACCCTCCTTGTTTGGGGGGTGGGCTGCTGGCTGTATGGGCGATGATTCCCCACCTCTGACCAATTTCAGAATTGTTTACCGCTGGAGCAAGTGCCCTGATAGGGTTTTCCTCTGTATAACTGGTGGGTTCAGGTTTTTTTTCCTTTTTTGGTTAAAGTTAGATTTTATTCCTCTTTTATGTATTTATTGATATAAGCATGGAAATAATTCATTCATATAAATACATCTGTGTGAAGGGAAGAACTTTTTTCTGTTTTATTTTTAAATTTTATTTTTTAAAATTTTGAAATTTAATTTTATTTATTTTTTTATACAGCAGGTTATTATTAATTATGTATTTTATGCATATACATGTATACAGGTCAATCGCAATCTCCCAAAATATGCCACCACCACCACCCCATGGCTTCCCACACTTGGTGTCCATACGTGTGTTCTCTACCTCTGTGTCTCTATTTCTTCCCTGCAAACCAGTTCATCTGTACCATTTTTCTAGGTTCCACATATATGCATTAATATACAATATTTGTTTTTCTCTTTCTGACTTACTTCAATCTGTATGACAGTCTCTAGATCCATCGACGTCTGTACAAATGACCCAGTTTCATTCCTTCTTATGGCTGAGTAATATTCCATTTTACATATGTACCACATCTTTATCCATTCGTCTGTCTGTGGGTATTTAGGTTGCTTCCATTACCTGGCTATCGTAAATAGTGCTGAAATGAGAATTGTGGTGAATGTGCCTTTTTGATTTATGGTTTTCTCTGGGTATATGCCCAGAAGTGGGATTGCTGGATCATATGGTAATTCAATTTCTAGTTTTTTTAAGGAAACTCCATACTGTTCTCCATCGTGACTGTATCAATTTACATTTCCACCACTAGTGGAAGAGGGATCCTTTTGTCCACACCCTCCCCAGAATTCGTTGTTTGTAGATTTTCTGATGATGCCGATTCTAACAAGTGTGAGGTGATACCTCATTGTAGTTTTGATTTGCATTTCTCTAATAATTAGTGATGTTGAGCAGCTTTTTATGTGCGTCTTGCCCATCTCTGTGTCTTCTTTGAAGAAACGTCTCTTTAGATCTTCTGCCCATTTTTGTATTGGGTTGTTTGTTTTTTTAATATTAAGCTGCATGAGCTCTTTATATATATTGGAGATTAAACCTTTGTCCATTGATTCGTTTGCAAATATTTTCGCCCATTCTGAGGGATGCTTTTTGCCATTCCCGTTTTTTTAACAAAAAAGAAAGAAAGAAAAAGAAGCAGAACACTAATGTGTGTAAAATATGCCTTTTGAAACTGTCGTTTTGAAATATGGACGTCCTTTGAATTTTTTAATCGATATATGAACCCAGGATTTGTTTTCAGGGCAGGTATCATTTACAGGCCTGCAATGATTTTGAATATCAACTGACCATTAGCGCTGGGATTAAAGCTGCTGTTGTGTGAAACGGCCACAAGGTGGCAGCAGGTCTCCCTTACCAAATCTGGTTACTGGGGCAACAGAGCCTCAATGGAAGTCGTGTTCTAGATTGGAATTTAGAATGGAATGTGCCAGGAGAAAGCCCCTCAAGTTTGTCTCACTACTTCTTGTTCGTGTTTTTAATTTAATTTTTTATTTTTTATTACAGCAAATTTGATTACAATGTTTGGCTTGTTGTAGGTGTGGAAGATGTGGTTCTTTTACACATACACATATGTCTGTTCTTCCTGGGATCCTTTTCCCATGTACCTTATGACAGAATGTTGAGTAGTCTTCTCTTGGTATTCTGTAGGTCTTTGGTGATTATATATGTCACCTGTGTTTGTATATGTCTGTTAACCCCAATATCATAATGAAACCAATCCTCACACCTTTCCATTGGTGAACCATAAGTTTGTTGAATGAATCTGTGATTGCCCTTCTCCGTGAAAATATCTGCCCTGGTATCCATTTTTCGGTCACACCTATAAGAGATATGATATGATATGTGTCTTTCACTTTCTGACTTACAACAACTCACGTGATTACATCTAGACACACCTACGGTGCTACAAATGGCATTGTGTCCTTTTATTCCTTGGCTTCTATTCTGCCTTAGCGAGGTCCATTTTCAACAATGTGATTCCCTGAGGGCTGAGGATTAGCTGACCTGGTTAGCCTGACCCTGCCGGCCGGGCCTCCCCAGGTGTTCCTGGGTTGAGGTCAATATAAACAGCGCTGCAGGCAGCAATAGCCCCTGAAGCTGTGCCTGACTCCATATTCTCTGCCCCGTCAGCAGTGTCGGGGCTGTGCTGGTGGGAGGGAGTGAGGGGTCACGGCTTTGTGGGTGGCCCGGTGTGAGTGGGTCTCTGCTGGACTTTCTGCAGGTGTTGCCAGGCTTCCACCTGTAATGAAGAGGATGTGTCACCCATACCTTCCGCTGGAATTTCTCTCCGGACAGAGGTGAGGAAGGAAAAAAGCAGTGGGGGCCGGGACAGGAGGAGTATCTCAGGCAGGTCAATGGAAAGCTTCCAGAAGAGCGCCCAGGGCCAGGACCTTCCTGGCTGGCCTGAAGGCACCAAGTTGGCCTGCGTGCTGTCTCTGGTGTGGCTCCACGGCCCTTCCTCTAGGCTTTCAAGCCCTTGTACATATTCAGGTGTTTTACCTGGGTAGGGTGGGAAAAGTTCAACAGCAGCTGGCCTGGGGCTCAGCTCACGGTTACTCACAGATGCCTCGGCATGGCCCCCCGCTCTGCAATGAGGACGCTCCTTACGTAGGAGTGGGCTGCTGGCTCTATGGGAGATGATTCCCCACCTCTGACCAATTTCACAATTGTTTACCGATGGAGCAAGTGCCCTGATTGTGTTTTCCACTGTCTAACTCGTGGGTTCAGGTTTTTTTTTTCTTTTTTGGTTCAAGTTAGATTTTATTCCTCTTTTATGTATTTATAGATATAAGCATGGAAATAATTCATTCATATAAATACATCTGTGTAAAGGGAAGAACTTTTTTCTGTTTTATTTTTAAATTTTATTTTTTAAAATTTTGAAATTTAATTTTATTTATTTTTTTATACAGCAGGTTATTATTAGTTATGTATTTTATGCATATACATGTATACAGGTCAATCCCAATCTCCCAACTCATCCCAACACCACCTCCCCATGGCTTCCCACACTTGGTGTCCATACGTGTGTTCTCTACCTCTGTGTCTCTATTTCTTCCCTACAAGCCAGTTCATCTGTACCATTTTTCTAGGTTCCACATATATGCATTAATATACAATATTTGTTTGTCTCCTTCTGACTTACTTCATTCTGTATGACAGTCTCTAGATCCATCGACGTCTCTACAAATGACCCAGTTTCATTCCTTCTTATGGCTGAGTAATATTCCATTTTATATATGTACCACATCTTTATCCATTCGTCTGTCTGCGTATTTAGGTTGCTTCCATTACCTGGCTATCGTAAATAGTGCTGAAATGAGCATTGTGGTGAATGTGCCTTTTTGATTTATGGTTTTCTCTGGGTATATGCCCAGAAGTGGGATTGCTGTATCATATGGTAATTCTATTTCTAGTTTTTTTAAGGAAACTCCATACTGTTCTTCATCGTGACTGTATCAATTTACATTTCCACCACTAGTGGAAGAGGGATCCTTTTGTCCACACCCTCCCCAGAATTCGTTGTTTGTAGATTTTCTGATGATGCCAATTGTAACAGGTGTGAGGTGATATCTCATTGTAATTTTGATTTGCATTTCTCTAATAATTAGTGATGTTGAGCAGCTTTCCATGTGCGTCTTGGCCATCTCTGTGTCTTCTTTGAAGAAACGTCTCTTTAGATCTTCTGCCCATTTTTGTATTGGGTTGTTTGTTTTTTTAATATTAAGCTGCATGAGCTCTTTATATATATTGGAGATTAAACTTTTGTCCATTGATTCGTTTGCAAATATTTTCGCCCATTTTAAGGGATGCTTTTTGCCATTCCCGTTTTTTTAACAAAAAAAGAAAGAAAGAAAAAGAAGCAGAACACTAATGTGTGTAAAATATGCCTTTTGAAACTGTCGTTTTGAAATATGGACGTCCTTTGAATTTTTTGGTCGATATATGAACCCAGGATTTGTTTTCAGGGCAGGTGTCATTTACAGGCCTGCAACGATTTTGAATATCAACTGACCATTAGCGTTGGGATTAAATCTGCTGTTGTGTGAAACGGCCACAAGGTGGCAGCAGGTCTCCCTTACCAAATCTGGTTACTGGGGCAACAGAGCCTCAATGGAAGTCGTGTTCTAGATTGGAATTTAGAATGGAATGTGCCAGGAGAAAGCCCCTCAAGTTTGTCTCACTACTTCTTGTTCGTGTTTTTTTTTTTTATTAGTTTCTGCTTTATAACAAAGTGAATCAGTCATACATATACATCTGTTCCCACATCCCCTCCCTCATGCATCTCCCTCCCTCCCACCCTCCCCATCCCACCCCTCCAGGCGGTCACAAAGCACCGAGCTGATCTCCCTGTGCTCTGCGGCTGCTTCCCACTATCTATCTACCTTACGTTTGGTAGTGTATATATGTCCATGCCTCTCTTTCCCTTTGTCACAGCTTCCCCTTCCCCTTCCCCATATCCTCAAGTCCATTCTCAAGTAGGTCTGTGTCTTTATTCCCGTTTTACCCCTAGGTTCTTCATGACTTTTTTTTTTTTTTTAAATTCCATATATATGTGTTAGCATACAGTATTTGTCTTTCTCTTTCTGACTTACTTCACTCTGTATGACAGACTCTAGGTCTATCCACCTCATTACAAATAGCTCAGTTTCGTTTCTTTTTATGGCTGAGTAATATTCCATTGTATATATGTGCCACATCTTCTTCATCCATTCATCCGATGATGGACACCTAGGCTGTTTCCAGCTCCGGGCTATTGTGAATAGAGCTGCAATGAACATTTTGGTACATGTCTCTTTTTGAATTATGGTTTTCTCAGGGTATATGCCTAGTAGTGGGATTGCTGGGTCATATGGTAGTTCTATTTTTAGCTTTTTAAGGAACCTCCATACTGTTCTCCATAGTGGCTGTACCAATTCACATTCCCACCAGCAGTGCAAGAGTGTTCCCTTTTCTCCACACCCTCTCCAGCATTTATTGTTTCTAGATTTCTTGATGATGGCCATTCTGACTGGTGTGAGATGATATCTCATTGTAGTTTTGATTTGCACTTCTCTAATGATTAATGATGTTGAGCATTCTTTCATGTGTTTGTTGGCAGTCTGTATATCTTCTTTGGAGAAATGCCTATTTAAGTCTTCTGCCCATTTTTGGATTGGGTTGTTTGTTTTTTTGCTATTGAGCTGCATGAGCTGTTTATAAATTTTGGAGATTAATCCTTTGTCAGTTGCTTCATTTGCAAATATTTTCTCCCATTCTGAGGGTTGTCTTTTGGTCTTGTTTATGGTTTCCTTTGCTGTGCAAAAGCTTTGAAGTTTCATTAGGTCCCATTTGTTTATCTTTGTTTTTATTTCCATTTCTCTAGGAGGTGGGTCCAAAAGGATCTTGCTGTGATTTATGTCATAGAGTGTTCTACCTATGTTTTCCTCTAAGAGTTTGATAGTTTCTGGCCTTACATTTAGGTCTTTAATCCATTTTGAGCTTATTTTTGTGTATGGTGTTAGGGAATGATCTAATCTCATACTTTTACATGTCCCTGTCCAGTTTTCCCAGCACCACTTATTGAAGAGGCTGTCCTTTCTCCACTGTACATTCCTGCCTCCTTTATCAAAGATAAGTTGGCCATATGTGCGTGGGTTTATCTCTGGGCTTTCTATCCTGATCCACTGATCTATCTTTCTGTTTCTATGCCAGTACCACACTGTCTTAATTACTGTAGCTTTGTAGTATAGTCTGAAGTCAGGCAGCCTGATTCCTCCAGCTCCGTTTTTCGTTCTCAAGATTGCTTTGGCTATTCGGGGTCTTTTGTTTTTCCAAACAAATTTTGAAATTTTTTGTTCTACTTCTGTGAAAAATGCCAGTGGTGGTTGGATAGGGATTGCATTGAATCTGTAGATTGCTTTGGGTAGTAGAGTCATTTTCACAATATTGATTCTTCCAATCCAGGAGCATGGTATATCTCTCCATCTATTTGTATCATCTTTAATTTCTTTCATCAGTGTCTTATAATTTTCTGCATACAGGTCTTTTGTCTCCTTAGGTAGGTTTATTCCTAGATATTTTATTCTTTTTGTTGCAATGGTAAATGGGAGTGTTTTCTTGATTTCATTTTCAGATTTTTCATCATTAGTGTACAGGAATGCCAGAGATTTCTGTGCATTAATTTTGTATCCTGCTACTTTACCAAATTCATTGATTAGCTCTAGTAGTTTTTCGGTAGCATCTTTAGGATTCTCTATGTATAGTATCATGTCATCTGCAAACAGTGACAGCTTTACTTCTTCTTTTCCAATTTGGATTCCTTTTATTTCCTTTTCTTCTCTGATTGCTGTGGCTAAAACTTCCAAAACTATGTTGAATAAGAGTGGTGAGAGTGGGCAGCCTTGTCTTGTTCCTGATCTTAGTGGAAATGGTTTCAATTTTTCACCGTTGAGGACAATGTTGGCTGTGGGTTTGTCATATATGGCCTTTATTATGTTGAGGAAAGTTCCCTCTATGCCTACTTTCTGCAGGGTTTTTATCATAAATGGGTGTTGAATTTTGTCGAAAGCTTTCTCTGCATCTATTGAGATGATCATATGGTTTTTCTCCTTCAATTTTTTAATATGGTGTATCACATTGATTGATTTGCGTATATTGAAGAATCCTTGCATTCCTGGAATAAACCCCACTTGATCATGGTGTATGATCCTTTTAATGTGCTGTTGGATTCTGTTTGCTAGTATTTTGTTGAGGATTTTTGCTTCTATGTTCATCAGTGATATTGGCCTGTAGTTTTCTTTCTTTGTGACATCCTTGCCTGGTTTTGGTATCAAGGTGATGGTGGCCTCGTAGAATGAGTTTGGGAGTGTTCCTTCCTCTGATATTGTTTGGAAGAGTTTGAGAAGGATGGGTGTTAGCTCTTCTCTAAATGTTTGATAGAATTTGCCTGTGAAGCCATCTGGTCCTGGGCTTTTGTTTGATGGAAGATTTTTAATCACAGTTTCAATTTCAGTGCTTGTGATTGGTCTATTCATATTTTCTATTTCTTCCTGAGTCAGTCTTGGTAGGTTGTGCATTTCTAAGAATTTGTCCATTTCTTCCAGGTTGTCCATTTTATTGGCATAGAGTTGCTTATAGTAATCTCTCATGATCTTTTGTATTTCTGCAGTGTCAGTTGTTACTTCTCCTTTTTCATTTCTAATTCTACTGATTTGAGTCTTCTCCCTTCTTTTCTTGATGAGTCTGGCTAATGGTTTGTCAATTTTGTTTATCTTCTCAAAGAACCAGCTTTTAGTTTGGTTGATCTTTGCTATCGTTTCCTTCATTTCTTTTTCATTTATTTCTGATCTGATCTTTATGATTTCTTTCCTTCTGCTAACTTTGGGGGTTTTTTGTTCTTCTTTCTCTAATTGCTTTAGGTGCAGGGTCAGGTTGTTTACTCGAGATGTTTCCTGTTTCTTAAGGTGGGATTGTATTGCTATAAACTTCCCCCTTAGAACTGCTTTTGCTGCGTCCCATAGGTTTTGGGTCGTCGTGTCTCCATTGTCATTTGTTTCTAAGTATTTCTTAATTTCCTCTTTGATTTCTTCAGTGATCACTTCATTATTGAGTAGTGTATTGTTTAGCCTCCATGTGTTTGTATTTTTTACAGATCTTTTCCTGTAATTGATGTCTAGTCTCATAGCATTGTGGTCGGAAAAGATACTTGACACAATTTCAATTTTCTTAAATTTACCAAGGCTTGATTTGTGACCCAAGATATGATCTATCCTGGAGAATGTTCCATGAGCACTTGAGAAAAATGTGTATTCTGTTGTTTTTGGATGGAATGTCCTATAAATATCAATTAAGTCCATCTTGTTTAATGTATCATTTAAAGCTTGTGTTTCCTTATTTATTTTCATTTTGGATGATCTGTCCATTGGTGAAAGTGGGGTGTTAAAGTCCCCTACTATGATTGTGTTACTGTCGATTTCCCCTTTTATGGCTGTTAGTATTTGCCTTATGTATTGAGGTGCTCCTATGTTGGGTGCATAAATATTTACAATTGTTATATCTTCTTCTTGGATCGATCCCTTTATCGTTATGTAGTGTCCTTCTTTGTCTCTTCTAATAGTCTTTATTTTAAAGTCTATTTTGTCTGATATAAGAATTGCTACTCCAGCTTTCTTTTGATTTCCATTTGCATGGAATATCTTTTTCCATCCCCTTACTTTCAATCTGTATGTGTCTCTAGGTCTGAAGTGGGTCTCTTGTAGACAGCATATATATGGGTCTTGTTTTTGTATCCATTCAGCCACTCTGTGTCTTTTGGTGGGAGCATTTAGTCCATTTACATTTAAGGTAATTATTGATATGTATGTTCCTATTCCCATTTCCTTAATGGCTTTGGGTTCGTTATTGTAGGTATAGTCCTTCTGTTGTGTTTCTTGCCTAGAGAAGTTCCTTTAGCATTTGTTGTAAAGCTGGTTTGGTGGTGCTGAACTCTCTCAGCTTTTGCTTGTCTGTAAAGGTTTTAATTTCTCCATCAAATCTGAATGAGATCCTTGCTGGGTAGAGTAATCTTGGTTGCAGGTTTCTCTCCTTCATCACTTTAATTATGTCCTGCCACTCCCTTCTGGCTTGTAGAGTTTCTGCTGAGAGATCAGCTGTTAACCTGATGGGGATTCCCTTGTGTGTTATTTGTTGTTTTTCCCTTGCTGCTTTTAATATGATTTCTTTGTGTTTAATTTTTGAAAGTTTGATTAATATGTGTCTTGGCGTATTTCTTCTTGGATTTATTCTGTATGGGACTCTCTGTGCCTCCTGGACTTGATTAACTATTTCCTTTCCCATATTAGGGAAGTTTTCAACTATAATCTCTTCAAATATTTTCTCAGTCCCTTTCTTTTTCTCTTCCTCTTCTGGAACCCCTATAATTCGAATGTTGGTGCGTTTAATGTTGTCCCAGAAGTCTCTGAGACTGTCCTCTGTTCTTTTCATTCTTTTTTCTTTATTTTCCTCTGCATCAGTTATTTCCACTATTTTATCTTCCACCTCACTTATCCGTTCTTCTGCCTCAGTTATTCTGCTATTGATCCCATCTAGAGTATTTTTCATTTCATTTATTGTGTTTTTAATCGATGCTTGATTCATCTTTAGTTCTTCTAGGTCCTTGTTAACTATTTCTTGCATATTGTCTATTCTATTTCCAAGATTTTGGATCTGGGAAATAGAATCTTGGATCAGCTTTACTATCATTATTCTGAATTCTTTTTCAGGTAGACTGCCTATTACCTCTTCATTTGTTAGGTCTGGTAGGTTTTTATCTTGCTCCTTCACCTGCTGTGTGTTTTTCTGCTTTCTCATTTTGCTTATGTTACTGTGTTTGGGGTCTCCTTTTTGCAGGCTGCAGATTCGTAGTTCCCGTTGTTTTTGGTGTCTGTCCCCCGTGGCTAAGGTTGTTTCAGTAGGTTGTGTAGGCTTCCTGGTGGGGGGGACTAATGCCTGTGTTCTGGTGGTTGAAGCTCGATCTTATCTTTCTGGTGGACAGGTCCACGTCTGGTGGTGTGTTTTGGGGTGCCTGTGGCCTTATTATGTTTTTAGGTAGCCTCTCTGCTAATGGGTGGGGTTGTGTTCCTGCCTTGCTAGTTGCTTGGCATAGGGTGACCAGCACTGTAGCTTGCTGGTCGTTGACTGAAGCTGGGTGCTGGTGTTGAGATGGAGATCCCTGGGAGATTTTCGCTGCTTGATATTATGTGGAGCTGGGAGGTCTCTTGTGGACCCGTGTCCTGAAGTTGGCTCTCCCACTTCAGAGGCACAGCACTAACTCCTGGCTGCAGCACCAAGAGCCTTTCATCCACCCGGCTCAGAATAACAGTGAGAAAAAGTAGAAAGAAATAATTAGTAGAAGAAAGAAAGAGAGATTGAAAGAAAGGAAGAAGGGAAGTAAGGAAGGAAGGAAGGAAGAAAGAAAGAAAGGAGGGAGGGAGGAAGGATGGAAAGAAAGGAAAGAAAGGAGGGAGGGAGGGAGGAATGAAAGCAAAAGGAAGAGTGAATGGAAGAAGAGAGGGAGGGAGGGAGGAAGGAAAGAAAGAAAGAAAGACAGGAGGGAGGGAGGGAGGGAGGAAGGAAAGAAAAAGAAAGTGGAAAGAAGAAGGGTGGGAGGGAGGGAGGGATGGAGGAAAGAAAAAGAAAGAAGGAAAGGAGGAGCGGAGGGAGGGAGGGAGGAAGGGAAGGGAGGAAAAAAAGAAAGAGCAGGTAAAGTAAAATAGAATAAAGTATGAAATATAGTAGCGTTATTAAAATTAAAAAGTAATTATTGAAAAAAAACACGGACCGAAAGAACCCTGGGACATATGGTGGAAGCAAAGCTATACAGAGAGAATCTTACAAAGAAGATTACACATACACATTCACAAAAAGAGAGCAGGGGGAAAAATCAAAAATCTTGCTCTCCAAGTCCACCTCCTCGATTTGGGATAATTCGTTGTAAAAAGTGGAAAAGGGCGAAAAGTCTGAAATCTTGCTAAGTCCACCTCCTTAATTTGAGATAATTCGTTGTAAAAAGAGGAAAAAAAAATGGGGGAAAGTCTTAAATCTTGTCCTCAAGGTCCACTTCCTCAATTTGGGATGATTCGCTGTCCATTCATGCACTCCACAGATGCAGGGCACATCAAATGGACCGTGGAGCTTTAATCCGCTGCCTCCGAGGCTGCACAGAGAGATTTCCCTGTCTCTGCTCTCACAGCTCCCAGGTCTCAGCCTTGGACCTGGCCCCGCCTCTGCGCGTAGGTCGACGGAGGGCGTCCGTTCTTCGCTCAGACAGGACGGTTTTAAAGGAGCCGCTGATTCGGGGGCTCTGGCTCACTCAGGCAGAGGGGAGGGAGGGGAATGCCCTCTCCTCGCGCACCAGGCAAAAAAAGGGAAAAAAGTCTCTTGCCTCTCCGGCAGCTCCAGAACCTTTCCCCGGACTCCCTCCGGGCCAGCACTAACCCCTTCAGGCTCTCTTCCTACCGCCAGCCCCAGTCCTCTCCCTGCGCTCCGACTGAAAGCCAATACCCGAGCCTCAGCTCCCAGCCCCGCCCGCCCTGGCGGCCGAGCAGACAAGTCTCTCGGGCTGGTGTGTGCCTGAGGGCACCGATCCTCTGTGCCAAAATCTCTCTGCTTTGCCCTCTACACCCCTGTTGCTGTGCTCTCCTCCGCTACTCCGAAGCTTTCCCCCTCCGCCACCTGCAGTCTCCGCCCTCGAAGGGTCTTGTAGTGTGTAGAAACCTTCCCTCCTTCACGGCTTCCTCCCACTGGTGCAGGTACCGTCCATATCCTATTGTCTGTGTTTATTCTTTTTTTCTTTTGACCTACCCAGGTATGTGGGGAGTTTCTTGCCTTTTGGGGGGTCTGAGGTCTTCTGTCAGCGTTCAGTAGGTGTTCTGTTGGAGTTGTTCCACGTGTAGATGAATTTCTGATGTATCTGTGGGGAGGAAGGTGATCTCCACATCTTACTCTTCCGCCATCTTCCTCGCTTCCCTTGTTCGTGTTTTTAATTTAATTTTTTATTTTTTCTTACAGCAAATTTGATTACAATGTTTGGCTTGTTGTAGGTGTGGAAGATGTGGTTCTTTTACACATACACATATGTATGTTCTTCCTGGGATCCTTTTCCCATGTACCTTATGACAGAATGTTGAGTAGTCTTCTCTTGGTATTCCGTAGGTCTTTGGTGATTATATATGTCACCTGTGTTTGTATATGTCTGTTAACCCCAATATCATAATGAAACCAATCCTCACACCTTTCCATTGGTGAACCATAAGTTTGTTTAATGAATCTGTGATTGCCCTTCTCCGTGGAAATATCTGCCCTGGTATCCATTTTTCGGTCACACCTATAAGAGATATGATATGATATGTGTCTTTCACTTTCTGACTTACTACAAGTCACGTGATTACCTCTAGACACACCTACGGTGCTGCAAATGGCATTGTGTCCTTTTATTCCTTGGCTTCTATTCTGCCTTAGCGAGGTCCATTTTCAACAATGTGATTCCCTGAGGGCTGAGGATTAGCTGACCTGGGTAGCCTGACCCTGCCGGCCGGCCCTCCCCAGGTGTGCCTGGGTTGAGGTCAATATAAACAGCGCTGCAGGCAGCAATAGCCCCTGAAGCTCTGCCTGACTCCATATTCTCTGCCCCGTCAGCAGTGTCGGGGCTGTGCTGGTGGGAGGGAGTGAGGGGCCACTGCTTTGTGGGTGGCCCGGTGTGAGTGGGTCTCTGCTGGACTTTCTGCAGGATTTGCCAGGCTTCCACCTGTAATGAAGAGGATGTGTCACCCATACCTTCCGCTGGAATTTCTCTCCGGACAGAGGTGAGGAAGGAAAAAAGCAGTGGGGGCCGGGACAGGAGGGGTATCTCAGGCAGGGCAATGGAAAGCTTCCAGAAGAGCGCCCAGGGCCAGGACCATCCTGGCTGGCCTGCAGGCACCAAGTTGGCCTGCGTGCTGTCGCTGGTGTGGCTCCACGGCCCTTCCTCTAGGCTTTCAAGCCCTTGTACATATTCAGGTGTTTTACCTGGGTAGGGTGGGAAAAGTTCAACAGCAGCTGGCCTGGGGCTCAGCTCACGGTTACTCACAGATGCCTCGGCATGGCCCCCCGCTCTGCAATGAGGACGCTCCTTGCGTAGGAGTGGGCTGCTGGCTCTATGGGAGATGATTCCCCACCTCTGACCAATTTCACAATTGTTTACCGATGGAGCAAGTGCCCTGATTGTGTTTTCCTCTGTCTAACTCGTGGGTTCAGGTTTTTTTTTTCTTTTTTGGTTCAAGTTAGATTTTATTCCTCTTTTATGTATTTATAGATATAAGCATGGAAATAATTCATTCATATAAATACATCTGTGTGAAGGGAAGAACTTTTTTCTGTTTTATTTTTAAATTTTATTTTTTCAAATTTTGAAATTTAATTTTATTTATTTTTTTATACAGCAGGTTATTATTAGTTATGTATTTTATGCATATACATGTATACAGGTCAATCCCAATCTCCCAACTCATCCCAACACCACCTCCCCATGGCTTCCCACACTTGGTGTCCATACGTGTGTTCTCTACCTCTGTGTCTCTATTTCTTCCCTGCAAACCAGTTCATCTGTACCATTTTTCTAGGTTCCACATATATGCTTTAATATACAATATTTGTTTGTCTCTTGCTGACTTACTTCATTCTGTATGACAGTCTCTAGATCCATCGACGTCGCTACAAATGACCCAGTTTCATTCCTTCTTATGGCTGAGTAATATTCCATTTTATATATGTACCACATCTTTATCCATTCGTCTGTCTGTGGGTATTTAGGTTGCTTCCATTACCTGGCTATCGTAAATAGTGCTGAAATGAGCATTGTGGTGAATGTGCCTTTTTGATTTATGGTTTTATCTGGGTATATGCCCAGAAGTGGGATTGCTGGATCATATGGTAATTCTATTTCTAGTTTTTTTAAGGAAACTCCATACTGTTCTCCATCATGACTGTATCAATTTACATTTCCACCACTAATGGAAGAGGGATCCTTTTTGTCCACACCCTCCCCAGAATTCGTTGTTTGTAGATTTTCTGATGATGCCAATTGTAACAGGTGTGAGGTGATACCTCATTGTAGTTTTGATTTGCATTTCTCTAATAATTAGTGATGTTGAGCACCTTTTCATGTGCGTCTTGGCCATCTCTGTGTCTTCTTTGAAGAAACGTCTCTTTAGATCTTCTGCCCATTTTTGTATTGGGTTGTTTGTTTTTTTAATATTAAGCTGCATGAGCTCTTTATATATATTGGAGATTAAACCTTTGTCCATTGATTCGTTTGCAAATATTTTCGCCCATTCTGAGGGATGCTTTTTGCCATTTCCGTTTTTTTAACAAAAAAAGAAAGAAAGAAAAAGAAGCAGAACACTAATGTGTGTAAAATATGCCTTTTGAAACTGTCATTTTGAAATATGGACGTCCTTTGAATTTTATGGTCGATATATGAACCCAGGATTTGTTTTCTTGGCAGGTGTCATTTACAGGCCTGCAATGATTTTGAATATCAACTGACCATTAGCGTTGGGATTAAATCTGCTGTTGTGTGAAACGGCCACAAGGTGGCAGCAGGTCTCCCTTACCAAATCTGGTTACTGGGGCAACAGAGCCTCAATGGAAGTCGTGTTCTAGATTGGAATTTAGAATGGAATGTGCCAGGAGAAAGCCCCTCAAGTTTGTCTCACTACTTCTTGTTCGTGTTTTTAATTTAATTTTTTATTTTTTATTACAGCAAATTTGATTACAATGTTTGGCTTGTTGTAGGTGTGGAAGATGTGGTTCTTTTACTCATATACATATGTCTGTTCTTCCTGGGATCCTTTTCCCATGTACCTTATGACAGAATGTTGAGTAGTCTTCTCTTGGTATTCTGTAGGTCTTTGGTGATTATATATGTCACCTGTGTTTGTATATGTCTGTTAACCCCAATATCATAATGAAACCGCCCCTCACACTTTTCCATTGGTGAACCATAAGTTTGTTTAATGAATCTGTGATTGCCCTTCTCCGTGGAAATATCTGTCCTGGTATCCATTTTTCGGACACACCTATAAGAGATAAGATATCATATGTGTCTTTCACTTTCTGACTTACTTCAAGTCACGTGATTACCACTAGACACACCTACGATGCTGCAAATGGCCTTGTGTCCTTTTATTCCTAGGCTTTTATTCTGCCTTAGCGAGGTCCATTTTCAACAATGTGATTCCCTGAGGGCTGAGGATTAGCTGACCTGGGTAGCCTGACCCTGCCGGCCGGCCCTCCCCAGGTGTGCCTGGGTTGAGGTCAATATAAACAGCGCTGCAGGCAGCAATAGCCCCTGAAGCTGTGCCTGACTCCATATTCTCTGCCCCGTCAGCAGTGTCGGGGCTGTGCTGGTGGGAGGGAGTGAGGGGCCACTGCTTTGTGGGTGTCCCGGTGTGAGTGGGTCTCTGCTGGACTTTCTGCAGGAGTTGCCAGGCTTCCACCTGTAATGAAGAGGATGTGTCACCCATACCTTCCGCTGGAATTTCTCTCCGGACAGAGGTGAGGAAGGAAAAAAGCAGTGGGGGCCGGGACAGGAGGGGTATCTCAGGCAGGGCAATGGAAAGCTTCCAGAAGAGCGCCCAGGGCCAGGACCATCCTGGCTGGCCTGCAGGCACCAAGTTGGCCTGCGTGCTGTCGCTGGTGTGGCTCCACGGCCCTTCCTCTAGGCTTTCAAGCCCTTGTACATATTCAGGTGTTTTACCTGGGAAGGGTGGGAAAAGTTCAACAGCAGCTGGCCTGGGGCTCAGCTCACGGTTACTCACAGATGCCTCGGCATGGCCCCCCGCTCTGCAATGAGGACGCTCCTTGCGTAGGAGTGGGCTGCTGGCTCTATGGGAGATGATTCCCCACCTCTGACCAATTTCACAATTGTTTACCGATGGAGCAAGTGCCCTGATTGTGTTTTCCTCTGTCTAACTCGTGGGTTCAGGTTTTATTTTTCTTTTTTGGTTCAAGTTAGATTTTATTCCTCTTTTATGTATTTATAGATATAAGCATGGAAATAATTCATTCATATAAATACATCTGTGTGAAGGGAAGAACTTTTTTCTGTTTTATTTTTAAATTTTATTTTTTCAAATTTTGAAATTTAATTTTATTTATTTTTTTATACAGCAGGTTATTATTAGTTATGTATTTTATGCATATACATGTATACAGGTCAATCCCAATCTCCCAACTCATCCCAACACCACCTCCCCATGGCTTCCCACACTTGGTGTCCATACGTGTGTTCTCTACCTCTGTGTCTCTATTTCTTCCCTGCAAACCAGTTCATCTGTACCATTTTTCTAGGTTCCACATATATGCATTAATATACAATATTTGTTTGTCTCTTGCTGACTTACTTCATTCTGTATGACAGTCTCTAGATCCATCGACGTCTCTACAAATGACCCAGTTTCATTCCTTCTTATGGCTGAGTAATATTCCATTTTATATATGTACCACATCTTTATCCATTCGTCTGTCTGTGGGTATTTAGGTTGCTTCCATTACCTGGCTATCGTAAATAGTGCTGAAATGAGCATTGTGGTGAATGTGCCTTTTTGATTTATGGTTTTATCTGGGTATATGCCCAGAAGTGGGATTGCTGGATCATATGGTAATTCTATTTCTAGTTTTTTTAAGGAAACTCCATACTGTTCTCCATCGTGACTGTATCAATTTACATTTCCACCACTAGTGGAAGAGGGATCCTTTTGTCCACACCCTCCCCAGAATTCGTTGTTTGTAGATTTTCTGATGATGCCAATTGTAACAGGTGTGAGGTGATACCTCATTGTAGTTTTGATTTGCATTTCTCTAATAATTAGTGATGTTGAGCAGCTTTTCATGTGCGTCTTGGCCATCTCTGTGTCTTCTTTGAAGAAACGTCTCTTTAGATCTTCTGCCCATTTTTGTATTGGGTTGTTTGTTTTTTTAATATTAAGCTGCATGAGCTCTTTATATATATTGGAGATTAAACTTTTGTCCATTGATTCGTTTGCAAATATTTTCGCCCATTCTGAGGGATGCTTTTTGCCATTCCCGTTTTTTTAACAAAAAAAGAAAGAAAGAAAAAGAAGCAGAACAATAATGTGTGTAAAATATGCCTTTTGAAACTGGCGTTTTGAAATATGGACGTCCTTTGAATTTTTTGGTCGATATATGAACCCAGGATTTGTTTTCAGGGCAGGTGTCATTTACCGGCCTGCAATGATTTTGAATATCAACTGACCATTAGCGCTGGGATTAAAGCTGCTGTTGTGTGAAACGGCCACAAGGTGGCAGCAGGTCTCCCTTACCAAATCTGGTTACTATGGCAACAGAGCCTCTATGGAAGTCATGTTCTAGATTGGCATTTAGAATGCAATGTGCCAGGAGAAAGCCCCTCAAGTTTGTCTCACTACTTCTTGTTCGTGTTTTTAATTTAATTTTTTATTTTTTATTACAGCAAATTTGATTACAATGTTTGGCTTGTTGTAGGTGTGGAAGATGTGGTTCTTTTACTCATACACATATGTCTGTTCTTCCTGGGATCCTTTTCCCATGTACCTTATGACAGAATGTTGAGTAGTCTTCTCTTGGTATTCTGTAGGTCTTTGGTGATTATATATGTCACCTGTGTTTGTATATGTCTGTTAACCCCAATATCATAATGAAACCAATCCTCACACCTTTCCATTGGTGAACCATAAGTTTGTTGAATGAATCTGTGATTGCCCTTCTCTGTGGAAATATCTGCCCTGGTATCCATTTTTCGGTCACACCTATAAGAGATATGATATGATATGTGTCTTTCACTTTCTGACTTACAACAACTCACGTGATTACCTCTAGACACACCTACGGTGCTACAAATGGCATTGTTTCCTTTTATTCCTTGGCTTCTATTCTGCCTTAGCGAGGTCCATTTTCAACAATGTGATTCCCTGAGGGCTGAGGATTAGCTGACCTGGGTAGCCTGACCCTGCAGGCCGGCCCTCCCCAGCTGTGCCTGGGTTGAGATAAATATAAACAGCACTGCAGGCAGCAATAGCCCCTGAAGCTCTGCCTGACTCCATATTCTCTGCCCAGTCAGCAGTCTCGGGGCTGTGCTGGTGGGAGGGAGTGAGGGGTCACGGCTTTGTGGGTGGTCCGGTGTGAGTGGGTCTCTGCTGGACTTTCTGCAGGAGTTGCCAGGCTTCCACCTGTAAAGAAGAGGATGTGTCACCCATACCTTCCGCTGGAATTTCTCTCCAGACAGAGGTGAGGAAGCAAAAAAGCAGTGGGGGCCGGGACAGGAGGGGTATCTCAGGCAGGGCAATGGAAAGCTTCCAGAAGAGCGCCCAGGGCCAGGACTATCCTGACTGGCCTGCAGGCACCAAGATGGCCTGCGTGCTGTCACTGGTGTGGCTCCACGGCCCTTCCTCTAGGCTTTCAAGCCCTTGTACATATTCAGGTGTTTTACCTGGGAAGGGTGGGAGAAGTTCAACAGCAGCTGGCCTGGGGCTCAGCTCACGGTTACTCACAGATGCCTCGGCATGGCCCCCCACTTTGCAATGAGGACGCTCCTTGCATAGGAGTGGGCTGCTGGCTCTATGGGAGATGATTCCCCACCTCTGACCAATTTCAGAATTGTTTACCGATGGAGCAAGTGCCCTGATACGGTTTTCCTCTGTCTAACTCGTGGGTTCAGGTTTTTTTTTTCTTTTTTGATTCAAGTTAGATTTTATTCCTCTTTTATGTATTTATAGATATAAGCATGGAAATAATTCATTCATATAAATACATCTGTGTGAAGGGAAGAACTTTTTTCTGTTTTATTTTTAAATTTTATTTTTTAAAATTTTGAAATTTAATTTTATTTATTTTTTTATACAGCAGGTTATTATTAGTTATGTATTTTATGCATATACATGTATACAGGTCAATCCCAGTCTCCCATCTCATCCCAACACCACCTCCCCATGGCTTCCCACACTTGGTGTCCATACGTGTGTTCTCTACCTCTGTGTCTCTATTTCTTCCCTACAAGCCAGTTCATCTGTACCATTTTTCTAGGTTCCACATATATGCATTAATATACAATATTTGTTTTTCTCTTTCTGATTTACTTCATTCTGTATGACAGTCTCTAGATCCATCGACGTCTCTACAAATGACCCAGTTTCATTCCTTCTTATGGCTGAGTAATATTCCATTTTATATATGTACCACATCTTTATCCATTCGTCTGTCTGTGGGTATTTAGGTTGCTTCCATTACCTGGCTATCGTATATAGTGCTGAAATGAGCATTGTGATGAATGTGCCTTTTTGATTTATGGTTTTATCTGGGTATATGCCCAGAAGTGGGATTGCTGGATCATATGGTAATTCTATTTCTAGTTTTTTTAAGGAAACTCCATACTGTTCTCCATCGTGACTGTATCAATTTACGTTTCCACCACTAG
Source organism: Hyperoodon ampullatus (assembly GCF_949752795.1). Taxonomy (NCBI): domain Eukaryota; kingdom Metazoa; phylum Chordata; class Mammalia; order Artiodactyla; family Ziphiidae; genus Hyperoodon; species Hyperoodon ampullatus. Next base: position 436,488 of record NW_027640796.1, on the reverse strand, counting down.
TGGAAGAGGGATGCTTTTGTCCACACCCTCCCCAGAATTCGTTGTTTCTAGATTTTCTGATGATGCCGATTCTAACAGGTGTGAGGTGATACCTCATTGTAGTTTTGATTTGCATTTCTCTAATAATTAGTGATGTTGAGCAACATTTCATGTGCGTCTTGGCCATCTCTGTGTCTTCTTTGAAGAAACGTCTCTTTAGATCTTCTGCCCATTTTTGTATTGGGTTGTTTGTTTTTTTAATATTAAGCTGCATGAGCTCTTTATATATATTGGAGATTAAACCTTTGTCCATTGATTCGTTTGCAAATATTTTCGCCCATTCTGAGGGATGCCTTATTCCATTCCCGGTTTTTTAACAAAAAAAGAAAAAGAAGCAGAACACTAATGTGTGTAAAATATGCCTTTTGAAACTGTCGTTTTGAAATATGGACATCCTTTGAATTTTTTGGTCGATATATGAACCCAGGATTTGTTTTCAGGGCAGGTGTCATTTACAGGCCTGCAATGATTTTGAATATCATCAGACCATTAGCGCTGGGATTAAAGCTGCTGTTGTGTGAAACGGCCACAAGGTGGCAGCGGTTCTCCCTTACCAATTCTGGTTACTATAGCAACAGAGCCTCAATGGAAGTCCTGTTCTAGATTGGCATTTAGAATGCAATGTGCCAGGAGAAAGCCCCTCAAGTTTGTCTCACTACTTCTTGTTCGTGTTTTTAATTTAATTTTTTATTTTTTATTACAGCAAATTTGATTACAATGTTTGGCTTGTTGTAGGTGTGGAAGATGTGGTTCTTTTACTCATATACATATGTCTGTTCTTCCTGGGATCCTTTTCCCATGTACCTTATGACAGAATGTTGAGTAGTCTTCTCTTGGTATTCTGTAGGTCTTTGGTGATTATATATGTCACCTGTGTTTGTATATGTCTGTTAACCCCAATATCATAATGAAACCGCCCCTCACACTTTTCCATTGGTGAACCATAAGTTTGTTTAATGAATCTGTGATTGCCCTTCTCCGTGGAAATATCTGTCCTGGTATCCATTTTTCGGACACACCTATAAGAGATAAGATATCATATGTGTCTTTCACTTTCTGACTTACTTCAAGTCACGTGATTACCACTAGACACACCTACGATGCTGCAAATGGCCTTGTGTCCTTTTATTCCTAGGCTTTTATTCTGCCTTAGCGAGGTCCATTTTCAACAATGTGATTCCCTGAGGGCTGAGGATTAGCTGACCTGGGTAGCCTGACCCTGCCGGCCGGCCCTCCCCAGGTGTGCCTGGGTTGAGGTCAATATAAACAGCGCTGCAGGCAGCAATAGCCCCTGAAGCTGTGCCTGACTCCATATTCTCTGCCCCGTCAGCAGTGTCGGGGCTGTGCTGGTGGGAGGGAGTGAGGGGCCACGGCTTTGTGGGTGGCCCGGTGTGAGTGGGTCTCTGCTGGACTTTCTGCAGGAGTTGCCAGGCTTCCACCTGTAATGAAGAGGATGTGTCACCCATACCTTCTGCTGGAATTTCTCTCCGGACAGAGGTGAGGAAGGAAAAAAGCAGTGGGGGCCGGGACAGGAGGGGTATCTCAGGCAGGGCAATGGAAAGCTTCCAGAAGAGCGCCCAGGGCCAGGACCATCCTGGCTGGCCTGCAGGCACCAAGTTGGCCTGCGTGCTGTCGCTGGTGTGGCTCCACGGCCCTTCCTCTAGGCTTTCAAGCCCTTGTACATATTCAGGTGTTTTACCTGGGAAGGGTGGGAAAAGTTCAACAGCAGCTGGCCTGGGGCTCAGCTCACGGTTACTCACAGATGCCTCGGCATGGCCCCCCGCTTTGCAATGAGGATGCTCCTTGCGTAGGAGTGGGCTGCTGGCTCTATGGGAGATGATTCCCCACCTCTGACCAATTTCAGAATTGTTTACCGATGGAGCAAGTGCCCTGATTGTGTTTTCCTCTGTCTAACTCGTGGGTTCAGGTTTTTTTTTTCTTTTTTGGTTCAAGTTAGATTTTATTCCTCTTTTATGTATTTATAGATATAAGCATGGAAATAATTCATTCATATAAATACATCTGTGTGAAGGGAAGAACTTTTTTCTGTTTTATTTTTAAATTTTATTTTTTAAAATTTTGAAATTTAATTTAATTTATTTTTTAATAGAGCAGGTTATTATTAGTTATGTATTTTATGCATATACATGTATACAGGTCAATCCCAATCTCCCAACTCATCCCAACACCACCTCCCCATGGCTTCCCACACTTGGTGTCCATACGTGTGTTCTCTACTTCTGTGTCTCTATTTCTTCCCTGCAAACCAGTTCATCTGTACCATTTTTCTAGGTTCCACATATATGCATTAATATACAATATTTGTTTGTCTCTTTCTGACTTACTTCATTCTGTATGACAGTCTCTAGATCCATCGACGTCTCTACAAATGACCCAGTTTCATTCCTTCTTATGGCTGAGTAATATTCCATTTTATATATGTACCACATCTTTATCCATTCGTCTGTCTGTGGGTATTTAGGTTGCTTCCATTACCTGGCTATCGTAAATAGTGCTGAAATGAGCATTGTGGTGAATGTGCCTTTTTGATTTATGGTTTTATCTGGGTATATGCCCAGAAGTGAGATTGCTGGATCATATGGTAATTCTATTTCTAGTTTTTTTAAGGAAACTCCATACTGTTCTCCATCATGACTGTATCAATTTACATTTCCACCACTAGTGGAAGAGGGATCCTTTTGTCCACACCCTCCCCAGAATTCGTTGTTTGTAGATTTTCTGATGATGCCAATTGTAACAGGTGTGAGGTGATACCTCATTGTAGTTTTGATTTGCATTTCTCTAATAATTAGTGATGTTGAGCAGCTTTTCATGTGCGTCTTGGCCATCTCTGTGTCTTCTTTGAAGAAACGTCTCTTTAGATCTTCTGCCCATTTTTGTATTGGGTTGTTTGTTTTTTTAATATTAAGCTGCATGAGCTCTTTATATATATTGGAGATTAAACTTTTGTCCATTGATTCGTTTGCAAATATTTTCGCCCATTCTGAGGGATGCTTTTTGCCATTCCCGTTTTTTTAACAAAAAAAGAAAGAAAGAAAAAGAAGCAGAACAATAATGTGTGTAAAATATGCCTTTTGAAACTGGCGTTTTGAAATATGGACGTCCTTTGAATTTTTTGGTCGATATATGAACCCAGGATTTGTTTTCAGGGCAGGTGTCATTTACCGGCCTGCAATGATTTTGAATATCAACTGACCATTAGCGCTGGGATTAAAGCTGCTGTTGTGTGAAACGGCCACAAGGTGGCAGCAGGTCTCCCTTACCAAATCTGGTTACTATGGCAACAGAGCCTCTATGGAAGTCATGTTCTAGATTGGCATTTAGAATGCAATGTGCCAGGAGAAAGCCCCTCAAGTTTGTCTCACTACTTCTTGTTCGTGTTTTTAATTTAATTTTTTATTTTTTATTACAGCAAATTTGATTACAATGTTTGGCTTGTTGTAGGTGTGGAAGATGTGGTTCTTTTACACATACACATATGTCTGTTCTTCCTGGGATCCTTTTCCCATGTACCTTATGACAGAATGTTGAGTAGTCTTCTTTTGGTATTCTGTAGGTCTTTGGTGATTATATATGTCACCTGTGTTTGTATATGTCTGTTAACCCCAATATCATAATGAAACCAATCCTCACACCTTTCCATTGGTGAACCATAAGTTTGTTGAATGAATCTGTGATTGCCCTTCTCTGTGGAAATATCTGCCCTGGTATCCATTTTTCGGTCACACCTATAAGAGATATGATATGATATGTGTCTTTCACTTTCTGACTTACAACAACTCACGTGATTACCTCTAGACACACCTACGGTGCTACAAATGGCATTGTGTCCTTTTATTCCTTGGTTTCTATTCTGCCTTAGCGAGGTCCATTTTCAACAATGTGATTCCCTGAGGGCTGAGGATTAGCTGACCTGGGTAGCCTGACCCTGCCGGCCGGCCCTCCCCAGCTGTGCCTGGGTTGAGATAAATATAAACAGCACTGCAGGCAGCAATAGCCCCTGAAGCTCTGCCTGACTCCATATTCTCTCCCCAGTCAGCAGTCTCGGGGCTGTGCTGGTGGGAGGGAGTGAGGGGTCACGGCTTTGTGGGTGGTCCGGTGTGAGTGGGTCTCTGCTGGACTTTCTGCAGGAGTTGCCAGGCTTCCACCTGTAAAGAAGAGGATGTGTCACCCATACCTTCCGCTGGAATTTCTCTCCAGACAGAGGTGAGGAAGGAAAAAAGCAGTGGGGGCCGGGACAGGAGGGGTATCTCAGGCAGGGCAATGGAAAGCTTCCAGAAGAGCGCCCAGGGCCAGGACTATCCTGACTGGCCTGCAGGCACCAAGATGGCCTGCGTGCTGTCACTGGTGTGGCTCCACGGCCCTTCCTCTAGGCTTTCAAGCCCTTGTACATATTCAGGTGTTTTACCTGGGAAGGGTGGGAGAAGTTCAACAGCAGCTGGCCTGGGGCTCAGCTCACGGTTACTCACAGATGCCTCGGCATGGCCCCCCACTTTGCAATGAGGACGCTCCTTGCATAGGAGTGGGCTGCTGGCTCTATGGGAGATGATTCCCCACCTCTGACCAATTTCAGAATTGTTTACCGATGGAGCAAGTGCCCTGATACGGTTTTCCTCTGTCTAACTCGTGGGTTCAGGTTTTTTTTTTCTTTTTTGATTCAAGTTAGATTTTATTCCTCTTTTATGTATTTATAGATATAAGCATGGAAATAATTCATTCATATAAATACATCTGTGTGAAGGGAAGAACTTTTTTCTGTTTTATTTTTAAATTTTATTTTTTAAAATTTTGAAATTTAATTTTATTTATTTTTTTATACAGCAGGTTATTATTAGTTATGTATTTTATGCATATACATGTATACAGGTCAATCCCAGTCTCCCATCTCATCCCAACACCACCTCCCCATGGCTTCCCACACTTGGTGTCCATACGTGTGTTCTCTACCTCTGTGTCTCTATTTCTTCCCTGCAAGCCAGTTCATCTGTACCATTTTTCTAGGTTCCACATATATGCATTAATATACAATATTTGTTTTTCTCTTTCTGATTTACTTCATTCTGTATGACAGTCTCTAGATCCATCGACGTCTCTACAAATGACCCAGTTTCATTCCTTCTTATGGCTGAGTAATATTCCATTTTATATATGTACCACATCTTTATCCATTCGTCTGCCTGTGGGTATTTAGGTTGCTTCCATTACCTGGCTATCGTATATAGTGCTGAAATGAGCATTGTGATGAATGTGCCTTTTTGATTTATGGTTTTATCTGGGTATATGCCCAGAAGTGGGATTGCTGGATCATATGGTAATTCTATTTCTAGTTTTTTTAAGGAAACTCCATACTGTTCTCCATCGTGACTGTATCAATTTACGTTTCCACCACTAGTGGAAGAGGGATGCTTTTGTCCACACCCTCCCCAGAATTCGTTGTTTGTAGATTTTCTGATGATGCCGATTCTAACAGGTGTGAGGTGATACCTCATTGTAGTTTTGATTTGCATTTCTCTAATAATTAGTGATGTTGAGCAACATTTCATGTGCGTCTTGGCCATCTCTGTGTCTTCTTTGAAGAAACGTCTCTTTAGATCTTCTGCCCATTTTTGTATTGGGTTGTTTGTTTTTTTAATATTAAGCTGCATGAGCTCTTTATATATATTGGAGATTAAACCTTTGTCCATTGATTCGTTTGCAAATATTTTCGCCCATTCTGAGGGATGCCTTATTCCATTCCCGGTTTTTTAACAAAAAAAGAAAAAGAAGCAGAACACTAATGTGTGTAAAATATGCCTTTTGAAACTGTCGTTTTGAAATATGGACATCCTTTGAATTTTTTGGTCGATATATGAACCCAGGATTTGTTTTCAGGGCAGGTGTCATTTACAGGCCTGCAATGATTTTGAATATCATCAGACCATTAGCGCTGGGATTAAAGCTGCTGTTGTGTGAAACGGCCACAAGGTGGCAGCAGTTCTCCCTTACCAATTCTGGTTACTATAGCAACAGAGCCTCAATGGAAGTCCTGTTCTAGATTGGCATTTAGAATGCAATGTGCCAGGAGAAAGCCCCTCAAGTTTGTCTCACTACTTCTTGTTCGTGTTTTTAATTTAATTTTTTATTTTTTATTACAGCAAATTTGATTACAATGTTTGGCTTGTTGTAGGTGTGGAAGATGTGGTTCTTTTACACATATACATATGTCTGTTCTTCCTGGGATCCTTTTCCCATGTACCTTATGACACAATGTTGAGTAGTCTTCTCTTGGTATTCTGTAGGTCTTTGGTGATTATATATGTCACCTGTGTTTGTATATGTCTGTTAACCCCAATATCATAATGAAACCACCCCTCACACGTTTCCAGTGGTGAACCATAAGTTTGTTTAATGAATCTGTGATTGCCCTTCTCCGTGGAAATATCTGTCCTGGTATCCATTTTTCGGACACACCTATAAGAGATAAGATATCATATGTGTCTTTCACTTTCTGACTTACTTCAAGTCACGTGATTACCACTAGACACACCTACGATGCTGCAAATGGCCTTGTGTCCTTTTATTCCTAGGCTTTTATTCTGCCTTAGCGAGGTCCATTTTCAACAATGTGATTCCCTGAGGGCTGAGGATTAGCTGACCTGGTTAGCCTGACCCTGCCGGCCGGGCCTCCCCAGGTGTTCCTGGGTTGAGGTCAATATAAACAGCGCTGCAGGCAGCAATAGCCCCTGAAGCTGTGCCTGACTCCATATTCTCTGCCCCGTCAGCAGTCTCGGGGCTGTGCTGGTGGGAGGGAGTGAGGGGCCACGGCTTTGTGGGTGGCCCGGTGTGAGTGGGTCTCTGCTGGACTTTCTGCAGGAGTTGCCAGGCTTCCACCTGTAAAGAAGAGGATGTGTCACCCATACCTTCCGCTGGAATTTCTCTCCGGACAGAGGTGAGGAAGGAAAAAAGCAGTGGGGGCCGGGACAGGAGGGGTATCTCAGGCAGGGCAATGGAAAGCTTCCAGAAGAGCGCCCAGGGCCAGGACCATCCTGACTGGCCTGCAGGCACCAAGTTGGCCTGCGTGCTGTCGCTGGTGTGGCTCCACGGCCCTTCCTCTAGGCTTTCAAGCCCTTGTACATATTCAGGTGTTTTACCTGGGAAGGGTGGGAAAAGTTCAACAGCAGCTGGCCTGGGGCTCAGCTCACGGTTACTCACAGATGCCTCGGGTCCCTTTCACTGACGAAGGTGTAGGTCTTGTCTATTCCATAGTTTGTGTTTGGAACGGTACCTGTGCTTATATCAAACTCTGGTTTTATGCATCACCCCACCTCTCATTCCCCCTTAAGCAGGCATCAGAGTGTTTTCCAAAGGTGAGACTCTGTTCTATCTCTTAACTGAGTTCAAGTGTAGCCATGTTTACAGGATCTTCATAAGTGATATCTTAATATAAGTTTCTTTTTCTGTGTGACTGATTTCACTTAGAAGCATCATACCTCAAGCCACTCATTTTGCTGCTACTGGTCTTATGCCATTGATTGCATGGCTGAGGGATATTCCATCGTACGGAAGTACCACAATTTTTTGAACCATTTTTATATTTCCTGGGATATTTAAGGTGTACCCAAGTTGAGGTCCTTGTAAGCAGTGAAGCCCTAAATTTTGGGGTGGCCCTGTCTTATTGATATTCAGGTTTCCCAAGGTATATTCCCTAGACTGGAAGTGCCCTTGGCTCTGTAGGTCTGTTGTTTACTTGTTTTAGGGAACACAATGCACTCCTCCAGAGATGCAGTAGGCATTTCACATCCCGCCCATCTGCAAAACAAGCCTCACTGTTCTCCGGGGCCTGTCTTGCCTCTCTGGTTTTTAAACATTTTGTGGATGTCCCTTTTGAACAGTGGGAAGTGATACATCTTTGTAGTGCAGATTTGCATTTCCCGCTTGCTTGCTTGGCCAAAAAGGGCGTATGCATTTTCTCCTGAATATATTCAGGAGAAAACGCATACGCCCTTTTTGCTCAAGTGCATCATTGTTGAAGTTGTGCCCCTCATCCTGTGCTTTAAAGTGAATTCCAACGTACCACTTGAAATCTGTTTCCTGCTATTCTGCCTAGCTTTCAAGTCCACCTCGTTGCCTTCCCTCAACAGATTTTTGGACAATAGTTGTCTTTTTTACTCTGCCAGTTTGTGAATTGCTGTGCCCCTGAGCCCCATTTTTCAACTTGTTTTTTGTGAACTGACCGAAACTCCAAAATTGTGGTTCAGGACCTATAGTGGTTCCCGGTGGGGGGTTGAGACTTTGGTTAATTCTTCTTCCTGCTGGGAAATTAGAGTGACATGCGCCCGTCCAAATGCCTTAGAGCTACTCTCTCACTGGTTCTCCCTATTCCCTTTCATCCTCTGCCAAATTGGCAACCTGTGCGAACCAGGAGGTTAAAGGGGCTGTTTCTCCAAGTTGGGAGATTGATAGAAAAGCAGTTGGAAAGTCAAACCGGAGCACCAGGAGAGGGACTATTCTTTGAGTTTTAGAAACCTTTCGTATTCACAGTGTGTCCATTCCTTAGGTTTCCGGTACATGTTATAGCTGTAGTAATATTCCCTTCAACCTGGAGAGTTGGGACCCATGGAATGGGTGCCAGGCATTTGTGCATTAAAGTGTCTGCATTTGCTCACTTAATCTCACTAATCCTCTCAGTCCCAAGTGTCCAGCCTTATGCCACATCCAGCTGTCGATGTAGATAGGGTCATTCCAGGGTTCATCAGAGACCCTGAAGGAATTGTAAAGAATTTCCCAGTTTTTTTGTTTTGTTTTTGAAATTCCTTTTTATAGTGGGTTTGAGCTGATTCTCGCTGCCATGTTTTTGCCAGTCTAGACACACTTGATTCCCTTACGGAGACATATCAATACATAGGTTTTAAGATTCTTACTAGTCAGATATATTCCTCTGCGGGAAATATGGGGTTTTGAGTCCCTTTCACTGAGGAAGGTGTAGGTCTTGTCTATTCCATAGTTGGTTTTTGGAACGGTACCTGTGCTTATATCAAACTCTGGTTTTATGCATCACCCCACCTCTCCTTCCTCCTTAAGCAGGCATAAGAGTGTTTTCTAAATGTGAGACACTGTTCTCTTTCCTAACTCAGTTCAAGTGTAGCCATGTTTACAGGATCTTCATAAGTGATATCTTATGATAAGTTTCTTTTTCTGTGTGACTTATTTCACTTAGAATCATCGTACCTGAATCCACCCATTTTGCTGCTACTGGTCTTATGACATTGATTTCATGGCTGAGGGATATTCCATCGTACGTAAGTACCACAATTTTTTGAACCATTTTTATATTTCCTGGGATATTTAAGGTGTACCCAAGTTGAGGTCCTTGTAAGCAGTGCAGCCCTAAATTTTGGGGTGGCTCTGTCTTATTGATTTTCAGTTTTCCCAAGGTATATTCCCTGGACTGGAAGTGCCCTTGGCGCTGTGGCTCTGTTGTTTACTTGTTTTAGGGAACACAATGCACTCTTCCAGAGAGGCAGTTGGCAATTTACATCCCGCCCATCAGCATAACAAGGCTCCCTGTTCTCCAGGGCCTGTCTTGACTTTCTGGTTTTTACACATTTTGTGGATGTCCCTTTTGACCGGTGGGAAGTGATACTTCTTTGTAATGCAGATTTGCATTGCCCGCTTGCTTGCTTGGCCAAAAAGGGCGCATGCGTTTTCTCCTGAATATATTCAGGAGAAAACGCATGCGCCCTTTTTGGCCAAGTGCATCATTGTCGAAGTTGTGCCCGTCTTCCTGAGCTTTAAAGGCGATTCCAACGTACCTCTTGAAATCTGTTTCCTGATATTCTGCCTCGCTTTCAAGTCCGCCTCGTTGTCTTCCCTGAACAGATTTTTGGACGATAGTTGTCCTTTATTACTCGGCCAGTTTGTGAATTGCTGTGCCCCTGAGCTCCATTTTTCAACTCGTTTTTGGTGAGCTGACCGCAAGTCCAAAATATTGGTTCAGGACCTATACTGGTTCCCGGTGGGGGGCTGAGACTTTGGTTAATTCTTCTTCCTGCCGGGAAATTACAGTGATATGTGCCCGTCCAAATGCCTAACAGGCACTCTCTCATTGATTCTCCCTCTACACTTTCATCCTCTGCCAAATTGGAAACGTGTGCGAACCAGGAGGTTAAAGGGGCTGTCTCTCCAAGTTGGGAGGTTGATAGTAAAGCAGATGGAAAGTCAAACAGGAGCACCAGGAGAGGGACTATTCGTTGAGTTTTAGAAACCTTTCGTATTCACAGTGTGTCCATTCTCTAGGTTTCCCGTACATGTTATAACTGTAGTAATATTCCCTTCAATCTGGAGAGTTGGGACCCATCGAATGTGTGCCATGCATTATTGCTTTAAAGGGTCTGCATTTGCTCACCCAATCTCACCAATCCTCTCAGTCCCAAGTGTCCAGCCTTATGCCACATCCAGCTGTCGTTGTAGGTAGGGTCATTCCAGGTTTCATCAGAGACCCTGAGGGAATTGTAAAGATTTTCCCAGTTTTTTTGTTTTGTTTTTGAAATTCCTTTTTATAGTGGGTTTGAGCTGATTCTCGCTGCCATGTTTATGCCAGTCTAGACACACTTGATTCCCTTACGGAGACATAGCAGTACATAGGTTTTAAGATTCTTACTAGTCAGATATATTCCTCTGCGGGAAATATGGGGTTTTGAGTCCCTTTCACTGAGAAAGGTGTAGGTCTTGTCTATTCCATAGTTGGTTTTTGGAACGGTACCTGTGCTTATATCAAACTCTGGTTTTATGCATCACACCACCTCTCCTTCCCCCTTAAGCAGGCATAAGAGTGTTTTCTAAATGTGAGACACTGTTCTCTTTCCTAACTCAGTTCAAGTGTAGCCATGTTTACAAGATCTTCATAAGTGATATCTTATGATAAGTTTCTTTTTCTGTGTGACTTATTTCACTTAGAATCATCGTACCTGAATCCACCCATTTTGCTGCTACTGGTCTTATGACATTGATTTCATGGCTGAGGGATATTGCATCGTACATACGTACCACAATTTTTTGAACCATTTTTATATTTTTGGGATATTTAAGTGTACCCAAGTTGAGGTCCTTGTAAGCAGTGCAGCCCTAAATTTTGGGGTTGCTCTGTCTTGTTGATTTTCAGTTTTCCCAAGGTATATTCCCTAGACTGGAAGTGCCCTTGTCTCTGTAGCTCTGTTCTTTACTAGTTTTAGGGAACACAATGCACTCCTGCAGAGGGGCAGTTGGCAATTTACATCCCGCCCATCAGCATAACAAGGCTCCCTGTTCTCCAGGGCCTGTCTTGCCTTTCTGGATTTTACACATATTGTGGATGTCCGTTTTGACCAGTGGGAAGTGATACTTCTTTGTAGTGCAGATTTGCATTGCCCACTTGCTTGCTTGGCCAAAAAGGGCGTATGCGTTTTCTCCTGAATATATTCAGGAGAAAAAGCATACGCAATTTTTGGCCAAGTGCATCATTGTCGAAGTTGTGCCCCTCTTCCTGTGCTTTAAAGGCGATTCCAACGTACCTCTTGAAATCTGTTTCCTGCTATTCTCCCTCGCTTTCAAGTCTGTCTCGTTGCCTTCCCTCAACAGATTTTTGGACGATAGTTGTCCTTTATTACTCAGCCAGTTTGTGAATTGCTGTGCCCCTGAGCTCCATTTTTCAACTCGTTTTTGGTGAGCTGACCGCAAGTCCAAAATTTTGGTTCAGGACCTATACTGGTTCCCGGTGGGTGGCTGAGACTTTGGTTAATTCTTCTTCCTGCCGGGAAATTACAGTGATATGTGCCCGTCCAAATGCCTAACAGCCACTCACTCATTGGTTCTCCCTCTACCCTTTCATCCTCTGCCAAATTGGCAACCTGTGCGAACCAGGAGGTTAAACGGTATGTCTCTCCAAGTTGGGAGGTTGATAGTAAAGCAGATGGAAAGTCAAACCGGAGCACCAGGAGAGGGACTATTCGTTGAGTTTTAGAAACGTTTCGTATTCACAGTGTGTCCGTTCTCTAGGTTTCCCGTACATGTTATAGCTGTAGTAATATTCCCTTCAACCTGGAGAGTTGGGACCCATGGAATGGGTGCGAGGCATTTGTGCTTTAAAGAGTCTGCATTTGCTCACCCAATCTCACCAATCCTCTCAGTCCCAAGTGTCCAGCCTTATGCCACATCAAGCTGTCGTTGTAGATAGGGTCATTCCAGTTTTCATCAGAGACCCTGAAGGAATTGTAAAGAATTTCCCAGTTTTTTTGTTTTGTTTTGAAATTCCTTTTTATAGTGGGTTTGAGCTGATTCTCGCTGCCATGTTTATGCCAGTCTAGACACACTTGATTCCCTTACGGAGACATATCAATACATAGGTTTTAAGATTCTTACTAGTCAGATATATTCCTCTGCGGGAAATATGGTGTTTTGAGTCCCATTCACTGAGGAAGGTGTAGGTCTTGTCTATTCCATAGTTGGTTTTTGGAACGGTACTTGTGCTTATATCAAACTCTGGTTTTATGCATCACCCCACCTCTCCTTCCCCCTTAAGCAGGCATAAGAGTGTTTTCTAAATGTGAGACACTGTTCTCTTTCCTAACTCAGTTCAAGTGTAGCCATGTTTACAGGATCTTCATAAGTGATATCTTATGATAAGTTTCTTTTTCTGTGTGACATATTGCACTTAGGATCATCGTACCTGAATCCACCCATTTTGCTGCTACTGGTCTTATGACATTGACTTCATTGCTGAGGGATATTCCATCGTACGTAAGAACCACAATTTTTTGAACCATTTTTATATTTCCTGGGATATTTAAGGTGTACCCAAGTTGAGGTCCCTGTAAGCAGTGCAGCCCTAACTTTTGGGGTGGATCTGTCTTATTGATTTTCAGTTTTCCCAAGGTATATTCCCTAGACTGGAAGTGCCCTAGGCTCTGTAGCTCTGTTGTTTACTTGTTTTAGGGAACACAATGCACTCCTCCAGAGAGGCAGTTGGCAATTTACATCCCGCCCATCAGCATAACAAGGCTCCCAGTTCTCCATGGCCAGTCCTGCCTTTCTGGTTTTTACACATTTTGTGGATGTCCCTTTTGACCGGTGGGAAGTGATACTTCTTCGTAGTGCAGATTTGCATTGCCCGCTTGCTTGCTTGGCCAAAAAGGGCTTATGCGTTTTCCCCTGAATATATTCAGGGGAAAACGCATACGCCCTTTTTGGCCAAGTGCATCATTGTCGAAGTTGTGCCCCTCTTCCTGTGCTTTAAAGGCGATTCCAACGTACCTCTTGAAATCTGTTTCCTGCTATTCTGCCTCGCTTTCAAGTCTGCCTCGTTGCCTTCCCTCAACAGATTTTTGGACGATAGTTGTCCTTTATTACTCGGCCAGTTTGTGAATTGCTGTGCCCCTGAGCTCCATTTTTCAACCCGTTTTTGGTGAGCTGACCGCAAGTCCAAAATTTTTCTTCAGGAACTATACTGGTTCCCGGTGGGTGGCTGAGACTTTGGTTAATTCTTCTTCCTGCCGGGAAATTACAGTGATATGTGCCCGTCCAAATGCCTAACAGCTACTCTCTCATTGGTTCTCCCTCTTCCCTTTCATCCTCTGCCAAATTGGCAACCTGTGCGAACCAGGAGGTTAAAGGGGCTGTCTCTCCAAGTTGGGAGGTTGATAGTAAAGCAGATGGAAAGTCAAACAGGAGCACCAGGAGAGGGACTATTCGTTGAGTTTTAGAAACCTTTCGTATTCACAGTGTGTCCGTTCTCTAGGTTTCCCGTACATGTTATAACTGTAGTAATATTCCCTTCAACCTGGAGAGTTGGGACCCATGGAATGGGTGCCATGCATTATTGCTTGAAAGGGTCTGCATTTGCTCACCCAATCTCACCAATCCTCTCAGTCCCAAGTGTCCAGCCTTATGCCACATCCAGCTGTCGTTGTAGATAGGGTCATTCTAGGATTCATCAGAGACCCTGAAGGAATTGTAAAGAATATCCCAGTTTTTTCGTTTTGTTTTTGAAATTCTTTTTATAGTGGGTTTGAGCTGATTCTCGCTGCCATGTTTATGCCAGTCTAGACACACTTGATTCCCTTACGGACACATATCAAAACATAGGATTTAAGATTCTTACTAGTCAGATATATTCCTCTGCGGGAAATATGGGGTTTTGAGTCCCTTTCACTGAGGAAGGTGTATGTCTTGTCTATTCCATAGTTGGTTTTTGGAACGGTACCTGTGCTTATATCAAACTCTGGTTTTATGCATCACCCCACCTCTCCTTCTCCCTTAAGCAGGCAGAACATTGTTTTCTAAATGTGAGACACTGTTCTCTTTCCTAACTCAGTTCAAGTGTAGCCATGTTTACAGGATCTTCATAAGTGATATCTTATGATAAGTTTCTTTTTCTGTGTGACTTATTTCACTTAGGATCATCGTACCTGAATCCACCCATTTTGCTGCTACTGGTCTTATGACATTGACTTCATTGCAGAGGGATATTCCATTGTACGTAAGTACCACAATTTTTTGAACCATTTTTATATTTCCTGGGATATTTAAGGTGTACCCAAGTTGAGGTCCTTGTAAGCAGTGCAGCCCTAACTTTTGGGGTGGCTCTGTCTTATTGATTTTCAGTTTTCCCAAGGTATATTCCCTATACTGGAAGTGCCCTTGGCTCTGTAGCTCTGTTGTTTACTTGTTTTAGGGAACACAATGCACTCCTCCAGAGAGGCAGTTGGCAATTTACATCCCTCCCATCAGCATAACAAGGCTCCCTGTTCTCCAGGGCCTGTCTTGCCTTTCTGGTTTTTACACATTTTGTGGATGTCCCTTTTGACAGGTGGGAAGTGATACTTCTTTGTAGTGCAGATTTGCATTGCCCGCTTGCTTGCTTGGCCAAAAAGGGCGTATGCGTTTTCTCGCATATGCCCTTTTTGGCCAAGTGCATCATTGTCGAAGTTGTGCCCCTCTTCCTGTGCTTTAAAGACGATTCCAACGTACCTCTTGAAATCTGTTTCCTGCTATTCTGCCTCGCTTTCAAGTCCGCCTCGTTGCCTTCCCTCAACAGATTTTTGGACGATAGTTGTCCTTTATTACTCGGCCAGTTTGTGAATTGCTGTGCCTCTGAGCTCCATTTTTCAACTCGTTTTTGGTGAGCTGACCGCAAGTCCAAAATTTTGGTTCAGGACCTATACTGGTTCCCGGTGGGTGGCTGATACTTTGATTAATTCTTCTTCCTGCCGGGAAATTACAGTGATATGTGCCCGTCCAAATGCCTAACAGCTACTCTCTCATTGGTTCTCCCTCTTCCCTTTCATCCTCTGCCAAATTGGCAACGTGTGCGAACCAGGAGGTTAAAGGGGCTGTCTCTCCAAGTTGGGAGGTTGATAGTAAAGCAGATGGAAAGTCAAACCGGAGCACCAGGAGAGGGACTATTCGTTCAGTTTTAGAAACCATTCGTATTCACAGTGTGTCCGTTCTCTAGGTTTCCCGTACATGTTATAACTGTAGTAATATTCCCTTCAACCTGGAGAGTTGGTACCCATGGAAGGGGTGCCATGCATTATTGCTTTAAAGGGTCTGCATTTGCTCACCCAATCTCACCAAACCTCTCAGTCCCAAGTGTCCAGCCTTATGCCACATCCAGCTGCGTTGTAGATAGGGTCATTCTAGGTTTCATCAGAAACCCTGAGGGAATTGTAAAGAATTTCCCAGTTTTTTCGTTTTGTTTTTGAAATTCCTTTTTATAGTGGGTTTGAGCTGATTCTCGCTGCCATGTTTATGCCAGTCTAGACACACTTGATTCCCTTACGGAGACATATCAATACATAGGTTTTAAGATTCTTACTAGTCAGATATATTCCTCTGTGGGAAATATGGTGTTTTGAGTCCCATTCAGTGAGGAAGGTGTAGGTCTTGTCTATTCCATAGTTGGTTTTTGGAACGGTACTTGTGCTTATATCAAACTCTGGTTTTATGCATCACACCACCTCTCCTTCCCCCTTAAGCAGGCATAAGAGTGTTTTCTAAATGTGAGACACTGTTCTCTTTCCTAACTCAGTTCAAGTGTAGCCATGTTTACAGGATCTTCATAAGTGATATCTTATGATAAGTTTCTTTTTCTGTGTGACTTATTGCACTTAGGATAATCGTACCTGAATCCACCCATTTTGCTGCTACTGGTCTTATGGCATTGACTTCATTGCTGAGGGATATTCCATCGTACGTAAGAACCACAATTTTTTGAACCATTTTTATATTTCCTGGGATATTTAAGGTGTACCCAAGTTGAGGTCCCTGTAAGCAGTGCAGCCCTAACTTTTGGGGTGGCTCTGTCTTATTGATTTTCAGTTTTCCCAAGGTATATTCCCTAGACTGGAAGTGCCGTAGGCTCTGTAGCTCTGTTGTTTACTTGTTTTAGGGAACACAATGCACTCCTCCAGAGAGGCAGTTGGCAATTTACATCCCGCCCATCAGCATAACAAGGCTCCCTGTTCTCCATGGCCAGTCTTGCCTTTCTGGTTTTTACACATTTTGTGGATGTCCCTTTTGACCGGTGGGAAGTGATACTTCTTTGTAGTGCAGATTTGCATTGCCCGCTTGCTTGCTTGGCCAAAAAGGGCTTATGCGTTTTCCCCTGAATATATTCAGGGGAAAACGCATAAGCCCTTTTTGGCCAAGTGCATCATTGTCGAAGTTGTGCCCCTCTTCCTGTGCTTTAAAGGCGATTCCAACGTACCTCTTGAAATCTGTTTCCTGCTATTCTGCCTCGCTTTCAAGTCTGCCTCGTTGCCTTCCCTCAACAGATTTTTGGACGATAGTTGTCCTTTATTACTCGGCCTGTTTGTGAATTGCTGTGCCCCTGAGCTCCATTTTTCAACCCGTTTTTGGTGAGCTGACCGCAAGTCCAAAATTTTTCTTCAGGAACTATAGTGGTTCCCGGTGGGTGGCTGAGACTTTGGTGAATTCTTCTTCCTGCCGGGAAATTACAGTGATATGTGCCCGTCCAAATGCCTAACAGCTACTCTCTCATTGGTTCTCCCTCTTCCCTTTCATCCTCTGCCAAATTGGCAACCTGTGCGAACCAGGAGGTTAAAGGGGCTGTCTCTCCAAGTTGGGAGGTTGATAGTAAAGCAGATGGAAAGTCAAACCGGAGCACCAGGAGAGGGATTATTCGTTGAGTTTTAGAAACCTTTCGTATTCACAGTGTGTCCGTTCTCTAGGTTTCCCGTACATGTTATAACTGTAGTAATATTCCCTTCAACCTGGAGAGTTGGGACCCATGGAATGGGTGCCATGCATTATTGCTTTAAAGGGTCTGCATTTGCTCAACCAATCTCACCAATCCTCTCAGTCCCAAGTGTCCAGCCTTATGCCACATCCAGCTGTTGTTGTAGATAGGGTCATTCTAGGTTTCATCAGAGACCCTGAAGGAATTGTAAAGAATATCCCAGTATTTTCGTTTTGTTTTTGAAATTCCTTTTTAGAGTGGGTTTGAGCTGATTCTCGCTGCCATGTTTATGCCAGTCTAGACACACTTGATTCCCTTACGGAGACATATCAATACATAGGTTTTAAGATTCTTACTAGTCAGATATATTCCTCTGCGGGAAATATGGTGTTTTGAGTCCCATTCACTGAGGAAGGTGTAGGTCTTGTCTATTCCATAGTTGGTTTTTGGAACGGTACTTGTGCTTATATCAAACTCTGGTTTTATGCATCACCCCACCTCTCCTTCCCCCTTAAGCAGGCATAACAGTGTTTTCTAAATGTGAGACACTGTTCTCTTTCCTAACTCAGTTCAAGTGTAGCCATGTTTACAGGATCTTCATAAGTGATATCTTATGATAAGTTTCTTTTTCTGTGTGACATATTGCACTTAGGATCATCGTACCTGAATCCACCCATTTTGCTGCTACTGGTCTTATGACATTGACTTCATTGCTGAGGGATATTCCATCGTACGTAAGAACCACAATTTTTTGAACCATTTTTATATTTCCTGGGATATTTAAGGTGTACCCAAGTTGAGGTCCCTGTAAGCAGTGCAGCCCTAACTTTTGGGGTGGATCTGTCTTATTGATTTTCAGTTTTCCCAAGGTATATTCCCTAGACTGGAAGTGCCCTTGGCTCTGTAGCTCTGTTGTTTACTTGTTTTAGGGAACACAATGCACTCCTCCAGAGAGGCAGTTGGCAATTTACATCCCGCCCATCAGCATAACAAGGCTCCCTGTTCTCCAGGGCCTGTCTTGCCTTTCTGGTTTTTACACATTTTGTGGATGTGCCTTTTGACCGGTGGGAAGTGATACTTCTTTGTAGTGCAGATTTGCATTGCCCGCTTGCTTGCTTGGCCAAAAAGGGCGTATGCGTTTTCTCCTGAATATATTCAGGAGAAAACGCATACGCCCTTTTTGGCCAAGTGCATCATTGTCGAAGTTGTGCCCCTCTTCCTGTGCTTTAAAGACGATTCCAACGTACCTCTTGAAATCTGTTTCCTGCTATTCTGCCTCGCTTTCAAGTCCGCCTCGTTGCCTTCCCTCAACAGATTTTTGGACGATAGTAGACCTTTATTACTCGGCCAGTTTGTGAATTGCTGTGCCCCTGAGCTCCATTTTTCAACTCGTTTTTGGTGAGCTGACCGCAAGTCCAAAATTTTGGTTCAGGACCTATACTGGTTCCCGGTGGGTGGCTGAGACTTTGATTAATTCTTCTTCCTGCCGGGAAATTACAGTGATATGTGCCCGTCCAAATGCCTAACAGCTACTCTCTCATTGGTTCTCCCTCTTCCCTTTCATCCTCTGCCAAATTGGCAACGTGTGCGACCCAGGAGGTTAAAGGGGCTGTCTCTCCAAGTTGGGAGGTTGATAGTAAAGCAGATGGAAAGTCAAACCGGAGCACCAGGAGAGGGACTATTCGTTGAGTTTTAGAAACCATTCGTATTCACAGTGTGTCCGTTCTCTAGGTTTCCCGTACATGTTATAACTGTAGTAATATTCCCTTCAACCTGGAGACTTGGTACCCATGGAAGGGGTGCCATGCATTATTGCTTTAAAGGGTCTGCATTTGCTCACCCAATCTCACCAAACCTCTCAGTCCCAAGTGTCCAGCCTTATGCCACATCCAGCTGCGTTGTAGATAGGGTCATTCTAGGTTTCATCAGAAACCCTGAAGGAATTGTAAAGAATTTCCCAGTTTTTTCGTTTTGTTTTTGAAATTCCTTTATATAGTGGGTTTGAGCTGATTCTCGCTGCCATGTTTATGCCAGTCTAGACACACTTGATTCCCTTACGGAGACATATCAATACATAGGTTTTAAGATTCTTACTAGTCAGATATATTCCTCTGTGGGAAATATGGTTTTTGAGTCCCATTCACTGAGGAAGGTGTAGGTCTTGTCTATTCCATAGTTGGTTTTTGGAACGGTACTTGTGCTTATATCAAACTCTGGTTTTATGCATCACCCCACCTCTCCTTCCCCCTTAAGCAGGCATAAGAGTGTTTTCTAAATGTGAGACACTGTTCTCTTTCCTAACTCAGTTCAAGTGTAGCCATGTTTACAGAATCTTCATAAGTGATATCTTATGATAAGTTTCTTTTTCTGTGTGACTTATTGCACTTAGGATCATCGTACCTGAATCCACCCATTTTGCTGCTACTGGTCTTATGACATTGACTTCATTGCTGAGGGATATTCCATCGTACGTAAGAACCACAATTTTTTGAACCATTTTTATATTTCCTGGGATATTTAAGGTGTACCCAAGTTGAGGTCCCTGTAAGCAGTGCAGCCCTAACTTTTGGGGTGGCTCTGTCTTATTGATTTTCAGTTTTCCCAAGGTATATTCCCTAGACTGGAAGTGCCCTAGGCTCTGTAGCTCTGTTGTTTACTTGTTTTAGGGAACACAATGCACTCCTCCAGAGAGGCAGTTGGCAATTTACATCCCGCCCATCAGCATAACAAGGCTCCCTGTTCTCCATGGCCAGTCTTGCCTTTCTGGTTTTTACACATTTTGTGGATGTCCCTTTTGACCGGTGGGAAGTGATACTTCTTTGTAGTGCAGATTTGCATTGCCCGCTTGCTTGCTTAGCCAAAAAGGGCGTATGCGTTTTCTCCTGAATATATTCAGGAGAAAACGCATACGCCCTTTTTGGCCAAGTGCATCATTGTCGAAGTTGTGCCCCTCTTCCTGTGCTTTAAAGGCGATTCCAACGTACCTCTTGAAATCTGTTTCCTGCTATTCTGCCTCGCTTTCAAGTCCGCCTCGTTGCCTTCCCTCAACAGATTTTTGGACGATAGTTGTCCTTTATTACTCGGCCAGTTTGTGAATTGCTGTGCCCCTGAGCTCCATTTTTCAACTGGTTTTTGGTGAGCTGACCGCAAGTCCAAAATTTTGGATCAGGACCTATACTGGTTCCCGGTGGGTGGCTGAGACTTTGGTTAATTCTTCTTCCTGCCGGGAAATTACAGTGATATATGCCCGTCCAAATGCCTAACAGCTACTCTCTCATTGGTTCTCCCTCTTCCCTTTCATCCTCTGCCAAATTGACAACCTGTGCGAACCAGGAGGTTAAAGGGGCTGTCTCTACAAGTTGGGAGGTTGATAGTAAAGCAGATGGAAAGTCAAACCGGAACACCAGGAGAGGGACTATTCGTTGAGTTTTAGAAACCATTTGTATTCACAGTGTGTCCGTTCTCTAGGTTTCCCGTTCATGTTATAACTGTAGTAATATTCCCTTCAACCTGGAGAGTTGGGACCCATGGAATGGGTGCCAGGCATTTGTGCTTTAAAGGGTCTGCAATTGCTCACCCAACCTCACCAATCCTCTCAGTCCCAAGTGTCCAGCCTTATGCCACATCCAGCTGTCGTTGTACATAGGGTCGTTCCAGGTTTCATCAGAGACCCTGAAAGAATTGTAAAGAATTTCCCAGTTTTTTTGTTTTGTTTTTGAAATTCCTTTTTAGAGTGGGTTTGAGCTGATTCTCGCTGCCATGTTTATGCCAGTCTATACACACTTGTATCCCTTACGGAGACATATCAGTACATAGGTTTTAAGATTCTTACTAGTCAGATATATTCCTCTGCGGGAAATATGGGGTTTTGAGTCCCTTTCACTGAGGAAGGTGTAGGTCTTGTCTATTCCATAGTTGGTTTTTGGAATGGTACCTGTGCTTATATTAAACTCTGGTTTTATGCATCACCCCACCTCTCCTTCCCCCTTAAGCAGGCATAAGAGTCTTTTCTAAATGTGAGACACAGTTCTCTTTCCTAACTCAGTTCAAGTGTAGCCATGTTTACAGGATCTTCATAAGTGATATCTTATGATAAGTTTCTTTTTCTGTGTGACTTATTTCACTTAGAATCATCGTACCTGAATCCACCCATTTTGCTGCTACTGGTCTTATGACATTGATTTCATGGCTGAGGGATATTCCATCGTACGTAAGTACCACAATTTTTTGAACCATTTTTATATTTCCTGGGATATTTAAGGTGTACCCAAGTTGAGGTCCTTGTAAGCAGTGCAGCCCTAAATTTTGGGGTGGCTCTGTCTTATTGATTTTCAGTTTTCACAAGGAATATTCCCTAGACTGGAAGTGCCCTTGGCTCTGTAGCTCTGTTGTTTACTTGTTTTAGGGAACACAATGCACTCCTCCAGAGAGAAAGTTGGCAATTTACATCCCGCCCATCAGCATAACAAGGCACCCTGTTCTCCAGGGCCTGTCTTGTCTTTCTGGTTTTTACACATTTTGTGGATGTCCCTTTTGACCGGTGGGAAGTGATACTTCTTTGTAGTGCAGATTTGCATTGCCCGCTTGCTTGCTTGGCCAAAAAGGGCGTATGCGTTTTCTCTTGAATATATTCAGGAGAAAACGCATACGCCCTTTTTGGCCAAGTGCATCATTTTCGAAGTTGTGCCCCTCTTCCTGTGCTTAAAGGCGTTTCCAACGTACCTCTAGAAATCTGTTTCCTGCTATTCTGCCTCGCTTTCAAGTCTGCCTCGTTGCCTTCCCTCAACAGATTTTTGGACGATAGTTGTCCTTTCTTACTTGGCCAGTTTGTGAATTGCAGTGCCCCTGAGCTCCATTTTTCAACTCGTTTTTGGTGATCTGACCGCAAGTCCAAAATTTTGGTTCGGGACCTATACTGGTTCCCGGTGGGTGGCTGAGACTTTGCTTAATTCTTCTTCCTGCCAGGAAATTACAGTGATATGTGCCCGTCCAAATGCCTAACAGCTACTCTCTCATTGGTTCTCCCTCTTCCCTTTCATCCTCTGCCAAATTGGCAACCTGTGCGAACCAGGAGGTTAAAGGGGCTGTCTCTCCAAGTTGGGAGGTTGATAGTAAAGCAGATGTAAAGTCAAAGCGGAGCACCAGGAGAGGGACTATTCATTGAGTTTTAGAAAACTTTCGTATTCACAGTGTGTCCGTTCTCTAGGTTTCCCGTACATGTTATAGCTGTAGTAATATTCCCTTCAACCTGGAGAGTTGGGACCCATGGAATGGGTGCCAGGCATTTGTGCTTTAAAGGGTCTGCATTTGCTCACCCAATCTCACCAATCGTCTCAGTCCCAAGTGTCCCTCGTTATGCCACATCCAGCTGTCATTGTAGATAGGGTCATTCCAGGTTTCATCAGAGACCCTGAAGGAATTGTAAAGAATTTCCCAGTTTTTTTGTTTTGTTTTTGAAATTACTTTTTATAGTGGGTTTGAGCTGATTCTCGCTGCCATGTTTATGCCAGTCTAGACACACTTGATTCCCTTACGGAGACATATCAATACATAGGTTTTAAGATTCTTACTAGTCAGATATATTGCTCTGCGGGAAATATGGTGTTTTGAGTCCCTTTCACTGAGGAAGGTGTAGGTCTTGTCTATTCCATAGTTGGTTTTTGGAACGGTACCTATGCTTATATCAAACTCTGGTTTTATGCATCACCCCACCTCTCCTTGCCACTTAAGCAGGCATAAGTGTGTTTTATAAATGTGAGAAACTGTTCTCTTTCCTAACTCAGTTCAAGTGTAGCCATGTTTACAGGATCTTCATAAGTGATATCTTATGATAAGTTTCTTTTTCTGTGTGACTTATTTCACTTAGAATCATCGTACCTGAATCCACCCATTTTGCTGCTACTGGTCTTATGACATTGATTTCATGGCTGAGAGATATTCCATCGTACGTAAGTACCACAATTTTTTGAACTGTTTTTATATTTCCTGGGATATTTAAGGTGTACCCAAGTTGAGGTCCTTGTAAGCAGTGCAGCCCTAAATTTTGGGGTGGCTCTGTCTTATTGATTTTAAGTTTTCCCATGGTATATTCCCTAGACTGGAAGTGCCCTTGGTTCTGTAGCTCTGTTCTTTACTTGTTTTAGGGAACACAATGTACTCCTCCAGAGAGGCAGTTGGCAATTTACATCCCGCCCATCAGCATAACAGGGCTCCCTGTTCTTCAGGGCCTGTCTTGCCTTTCTGGTTTTTACACATTTTTGTGTATGTCCCTTTTGACCGGTGGGAAGTGATACTTCTTTGTAGTGCAGATTTGCATTGCCCGCTTGCTTGCTTGGCCAAAACGGGCGTATGCGTTTTCTCCTGAATATATTCAGGAGAAAACCCATACGCACGTTTTGGCCAAGTGCATCATTGGCGAAGTTGTGCCCCTCTTCCTGTGCTTTAAAGGCGATTCCAACGTACCTCTTGAAATCTGTTTCCTGCTATTCTGCCTCGCTTTCAAGTCCGCCTCGTTGCCTTCCCTCAACAGATTTTTGGACGATAGTTGTCCTTTATTACTCGGCCAGTTTGTGAATTGCTGTGCCCCTGAGCTCCATTTTTCAACTCGTTTTTGGTGAGCTGACCACAAGTCCAAAATTTTGGTTCAGGACCTATACTGGTTCCCGGTGGGTGGCTGAGACTTTGGTTAATTCTTCTTCCTGCCGGGAAATTACAGTGATATGTGCCCGTCCAAATGCCTAACAGCTACACTCTCATTGGTTCTCCCTCTTCCCTTTCATCCTCTGCCAAATTGGCAACCTGTGCGAACCAGGAGGTTAAAGGGGCTGTCTCTCCAAGTTGGGAGGTTGATAGTAAAGCAGATGGAAAGTCAAACCAGAGCACTAGGAGTGGGACTATTCGTTGAGTTGTAGAAACCTTTCGTATTCACAGTGTGACCGTTCTCTAGGTTTCCCGTACCTGTTATAGCTGTAGTAATATTCCCTTCAACCTGGAGAGTTGGGACCCATGGAATGGGTGCCAGGCATTTGTGCTTTAAAGGGTCTGCATTTGCTCACCCAATCTCACCAATCCTCTCAGTCCCAAGTGTCCCTCCTTATGCCACATCCAGCTGTCATTGTAGATAGGGTCATTCCAGGTTTCATCAGAGACCCTGAAGGAATTGTAAAGAATTTCCCAGTTTTTTCCTTTTGTTTTTGAAATTCCTTTTTATAGTGGGTTTGAGCTGATTCTCGCTGCCATGTTTATGCCAGTCTAGACACACTTGATTCCCTTACGGACACATATCAATACATAGGATTTAAGATTCTTACTAATCAGATATATTCCTCTGCGGGAAATATGGGGTTTTGAGTCCCTTTCACTGAGGAAGGTGTAGGTCTTGTCTATTCCATAGTTGGTTTTTGGAACGGTACCTGTGCTTATATCAAACTCTGGTTTTATGCGTCACACCACCTCTCCTTCCCCCTTAAGCAGGCATAAGAGTGTTTTCTAAATGTGAGACACTGTTCTCTTTCCTAACTCAATTCAACTGTAGCCATGTTTACAGGATCTTCATAAGTGATATCTTATGATAAGTTTCTTTTTCTGTGTGACTCATTTCACTTAGAATCATCGTACCTGAATCCACCCATTTTGTTGCTACTGGTCTTATGACATTGATTTCATGGCTGAAGGATATTCCATCGTACGTAAGTACCACTATTTTCTGAACCATTTTTATATTTCCTGGGATATTTAAGGTGTACCCAAGTTGAGGTCCTTGTAAGCAGTGCAGCCCTAAATTTTGGGGTGGCTCTGTCTTATTGATTTTCAGTTTTCCCAAGGTATATTCCCTAGACTGGAAGTGCCCTTGGCTCTGTAGCTCTGTTGTTTACTTGTTTTAGGGAACACAATGCACTCCTCCAGAGAGGCAGTTGGCAATTTACATCCCGCCCATCAGCATAACAAGGCTCCCTGTTCTCCAGGGCCTGTCTTGCCTTTCTGGTTTTTACACATTTTGTGGATGTCCCTTTTGACCGGTGGGAAGTGATACTTCTTTGTAGGGCAGATTTGCATTGCCCGCTTGCTTGCTTGGCCTTAAAGGGCGTATGCGTTTTCTCCTGAATATATTGAGGAGAAAACGCATACGCCCTTTTTGGCCAAGTGCATCATTGTCGAAGTTGTGGCCCTCTTCCTGTGCTTTAAAGGTGATTCCAACGTACCTCTTGAAATCTGTTTCCTGCTACTCTGCCTCGCTTTCAAGTCTGCCTCGTTGCCTTCCCTCAACAGATTTTTGGACGATAGTTGTCCTTTATTACTCGGCCAGTTTGTGAATTGCTGTGCCCCTGAGCTCCATTTTTCAACTCGTTTTTGGTGAGCTGACCGCAAGTCCAAAATTTTGGTTCAGGACCTATACTGGTTCCCGGTGGGTGGCTGAGACTTTGGTTAATTCTTCTTCCCGCCGGGATGTTAGAGTGATATGTGCCCATCCAAATGCCTAACAGCTACTCTTTCATTGGTTCTCCCTCTTCCCTTTCATCCTCTGCCAAATTGGCAACCTGTGCGAACCAGGAGGTTATAGGGGCTGTCTCTCAAAGTTGGGAGGTTGATAGTAAAGCAGATGGAAAGTCAAACCGGAGCACCAGGAGAGGGACTATTCGTTGAGTTTTAGAAACCTTTCATATTCACAGTGTGTCCGTTCTCTAGGTTTCCCGTACATGTTATAACTGTAGTAATATTCCCTTCAACCTGGAGAGTTGGGACCCATGGAATGGGTGCCATGCATTATTGCTTTAAAGGGTCTGCATTTGCTCACCCAATCTCACTAATCGTCTCAATCCCAAGTGTCCAGCCTTATGCCACATCCAGCTGTCGTTGTAGATAGGGTCATTCCAGGTTTCATCAGAGACCCTGAAGGAATTGTAAAGAATTTCCCAGTTTTTTTGTTTTGTTTTTGAAATTCCTTTTTATAGTGGGTTTGAGCTGATTCTCGCTGCCATGTTTATGCCAGACTAGACACACTTGATTCTCTTATGGAGACATATCAATACATAGGTTTTCAGACTCTTACTAGTCAGATATATTCCTCTGCAGGAAATATGGGGTTTTGAGTCCCTTTCACTGAGGAAGGTGTAGGTCTTGTCTATTCCATAGTTGGTTTTTGGAACGGTACCTGTGCTTATATCAAACTCTGGTTTTATGCATCACCCCACCTCTCCTTCCCCCTTAAGCAGGCATAAGAGTGTTTTCTAAATGTGAGACACTGTTCTCTTTCCTAACTCAGTTCAAGTATAGCCATGTTTACAGGATCTTCATAAGTGGTATCTAATGATAAGTTTCTTTTTCTCTGTGACTTATTTCACTTAGAATCATCGTACCTGAATCCACCCATTTTGCTGCTACTGGTATTATGACATTGATTTCATGGCTGAGGGATATTGCATCCTACATACGTACCACAATTTTTTGAACCATTTTTATATTTCCTGGGATATTTAAGTTGTACCCAAGTTGAGGTCCTTGTAAGCAGTTCAGCCCTAAATTTTGGGGTGGCTCTGTCTTATTGATTTTCAGTTTTCCCAAGGTATATTCCCTAGACTGGAAGTGCCCTTGGCTCTGTAGCTCTGTTCTTTACTTGTTTTAGGGAACACAATGCACTCCTGCAGAGCGGCAGTTGGCAATTTACATCCTGCCCATCAGCATAACAAGGCTCCCTGTTCTCCAGGGCCTGTCTTGCCTTTCTGGTTTTTACACATATTGTGGATGTCCGTTTTGACCAGTGGGAAGTGATACTTCTTTGTAGTGCAGATTTGCATTGCCCGCTTGCTTGCTTGGCCAAAAAGGTTGTATGCGTTTTCTCCTGAATATATTCAGGAGAAAAAGCATACGCCCTTTTTGGCCAAGTGCATCATTGTCGAAGTTGTGCCCCTCTTCCTGTGCTTTAAAGGCGATTCCAACGTACCTCTTGAAATCTGTTTCCTGCTATTCTCCCTCGCTTTCAAGTCTGCCTCGTTGCCTTCGCTCAACAGATTTTTGGACGATAGTTGTCCTTTATTACTCGGCCACTTTGTGAACTGCTGTGCCCCTGAGCTCCATTTTTCAACTCGTTTTCGGTGATCTGACCGCAAGTCCAAAATTTTGGTTCAGGACCTATACTGGTTCCTGGTGGGTGGCTGAGACTTTGGTTAATTCTTCTTCCTGCCGGGAAATTACAGTGATATGTGCCCGTCCAAATGCCTAACAGCCACTCGCTCATTGGTTCTCCCTCTTCCCTTTCATCCTCTGCCAAATTGGCAACCTGTGCGAACCAGGCCGTTAAAGGGGATGTCTCTCCAAGTTGGGAGGTTGATAGTAAAGCAGATGGAAAGTCAAACCAGAGCACCAGGAGAGGGACTATTCGTTGAGTTTTAGAAACCTTTCGTATTCACAGTGTGTCCGTTCTCTAGGTTTCCCGTACATGTTATAGCTGTAGTAATATTCCCTTCAACCTGGAGAGTTGGGACCCATGGAATGGGTGCCAGGCATTTGTGATTTAAAGAGTCTGCATTTGCTCACCCAATCTCACCAATCCTCTCAGTCCCAAGTGTCCAGCCTTATGACACATCCAGCTGTCGTTGTAGATAGGGTCATTCCAGGTTTCATCAGAGACCCTGAAGGAATTGTAAAGAATTTCCCAGTTTTTTTGTTTTGTTTTGAAATTCCTTTTTATAGTGGGTTTGAGCTGATTCTCGCTGCCATGTTTATGCCAGTCTAGACACACTTGATTCCCTTACGGAGACATATCAATACATAGGTTTTAAGATTCTTACTAGTCAGATATATTCCTCTGAGGGAAATATGGGGTTTTGAGTCCCTTTCACTGAGGAAGGTGTAGGTCTTGTCTATTCCATAGTTGGTTTTTGGAACGGTACCTGTGCTTATATCAAACTCTGGTTTTATGCAGCACCCCACCTCTCCTTCCACCTTAAGCAGGCATAAGAGTGTTTTCTAAATGTGAGACACTGTTCTCTTTCCTAACTCAGTTCAAGTGTAGCCATGTTTACAGGATCTTCATAAGTGATATCTTATGATAAGTTTCTTTTTCTGTGTGACTTATTTCACTTAGAATCAACGAACCTGAATCCACCCATTTTGCTGCTACTGGTCTTATGACATTGATTTCATGGCTGAGGGATATTCCATCGTATGTAAGTACCACAATTTTTTGAACCATTTTTATATTTCCTGGGATATTTAAGGTGTACCCAAGTTGAGGTCCTTGTAAGCAGTGCAGCCCTAAATTTTGGGGTTGCTCTGTATTATTGATTTTCAGTTTTCCCAAGGTATATTCCCTAGACTGGAAGTGCCCTTGGCTCTGTAGCTCTGTTGTTTACTTGTTTTAGGGAACACAATGCACTCCTCCAGAGAGGCAGTTGGCAATTTACATCCCGCCCATCAGCATAACAAAGCTCACAGGGCCTGTCTTGCCTTTCTGGTTTTTACACATTTTGTGGATGGCCCTTTTGACCGGTGGGAAGTGATACTTCTTTGTAGTGCAGATTTGCATTGCCCGCTTGCTTGCTTGGCCAAAAAGGGCGTATGCGTTTTCTCCTGAATATATTCAGGACAAAACGCATACGCCCTTTTTGGCCAAGTGCATCACTGTCGAAGTTGTGCCCCTCTTCCTGTGCTTTAAAGGCGATTCCAACGTACCTCTTGAAATCTGTTTCCTGCTATTCTGCCTCGCTTTCAAGTCCGCCTCGTTGCCTTCCCTTAACAGATTTTTGGACGATAGTTGTCCTTTATTACTCGGCCGGTTTGTGAATTGCTGTGCCCCTTAGCTCCATTTTTCAACTCGTTTTCGGTAAGCTGACGGCAAGTCCAAAATTTAGGTTCAGGACCTATACTGGTTCCCGGTGGGGGGCTGAGACTTTGCTTAATTCTTCTTCCTGCCAGGAAATTACAGTAATATGTGCCCGTCCAAATGCCTAACTGCTACTCTCTCATTGGTTGTCCCTCTTCCCTTTCATCCTCTGCCAAATAGGCAACCTGTGCGAACCAGGAGGTTAAAGGGGCTGTCTCTCAAAGTTGGGAGGTTGGTAGTAAAGCAGATGGAAAGTCAAACCGGAGCACCAGGAGAGGGACTATTCGTTGAGTTTTAGAAACCTTTCGTATTCACAGTGTGTCCGTTCTCTAGGTTTCCCGTACATGTTATAGCTGTAGTAATATTCCCTTCAACCTGGAGAGTTGGGACCCATGGAATGGGTGCCAGGCATTTGTGCTTTAAAGGGTCTGCATTTGCTCACCCAATCTCACCAATCCTCTCAGTCCCAAGCGTCCAGACTTATGCCACATCCAGCTGTCGTTGTAGATAGGGTCATTCCAGGTTTCATCAGAGACCCTGAAGGAATTGTAAAGAATTTCCCAGTTTTTTTGTTTTGTTTTTGAAATTCCTTTTTATAGTGGGTTTGAGCTGATTCTCGCTGCCATGTTTATGCCAGTCTAGACACACTTGATTCCCTTACGGAGACATATCCATACATAGGTTTTAAGATTCTTACTAGTCATATATATTCCTCTGTGGGAAATATGGGATTTTGAGTCCCTTTCACTGAGGAAGGTGTAGGTCTTGTCTATTCCATAGTTGGTTTTTGGAACGGTACCTGTGCTTATATCAAACTCTGGTTTTATGCATCACCCCACCTCTCCTTCCCCCTTAAGCAGGCATAAGAGTGTTTTCTAAATGTGAGACACTGTTCTCTTTCCTAACTCTGTTCAAGTGTAGCCATTTTTACAGGATCTTCATAAGTGATATCTTATGATAAGTTTCTTTTTCTGTGTGACTTATTTCACTTAGAATCATCGTACCTGAATCCACCCATTTTGCTACTACTAGTCTTATGACATTGATTTCATGGCTGAGGGATATTCCATCGTATGTAAGTACCACAATTTTTTGAACCATTTTTATATTTCCTGGGATATTTAAGGTGTACCCAAGTTGAGGTCCTTGTAAGCAGTGAAGCCCTAGGTATTGGGGTGGCTCTGTCTTATTGATTTTCAGTTTTCCCAAGGTATATTCCCTAGACTGGAAGTGCCCTTGGCTCTGTAGCTCTGTTCTTTACTTGTTTTAGGGAACACAATGCACTCCTGCAGAGCGGCAGTTGGCAATTTACATCCTGCCCATCAGCATAACAAGGCTCCCTGTTCTCCAGGGCCTGTCTTGCCTTTCTGGTTTTTACACATATTGTGGATGTCCGTTTTGACCAGTGGGAAGTGATACTTCTTTGTAGTGCAGATTTGCATTGCCCGCTTGCTTGCTTGGCCAAAAAGGTTGTATGCGTTTTCTCCTGAATATATTCAGGAGAAAAAGCATACGCCCTTTTTGGCCAAGTGCATCATTGTCGAAGTTGTGCCCCTCTTCCTGTGCTTTAAAGGCGATTCCAACGTACCTCTTGAAATCTGTTTCCTGCTATTCTCCCTCGCTTTCAAGTCTGCCTCGTTGCCTTCGCTCAACAGATTTTTGGACGATAGTTGTCCTTTATTACTCGGCCACTTTGTGAACTGCTGTGCCCCTGAGCTCCATTTTTCAACTCGTTTTCGGTGATCTGACCGCAAGTCCAAAATTTTGGTTCAGGACCTATACTGGTTCCTGGTGGGTGGCTGAGACTTTGGTTAATTCTTCTTCCTGCCGGGAAATTACAGTGATATGTGCCCGTCCAAATGCCTAACAGCCACTCGCTCATTGGTTCTCCCTCTTCCCTTTCATCCTCTGCCAAATTGGCAACCTGTGCAAACCAGGCCGTTAAAGGGGATGTCTCTCCAAGTTGGGAGGTTGATAGTAAAGCAGATGGAAAGTCAAACCAGAGCACCAGGAGAGGGACTATTCGTTGAGTTTTAGAAACCTTTCGTATTCACAGTGTGTCCGTTCTCTAGGTTTCCCGTACATGTTATAGCTGTAGTAATATTCCCTTCAACCTGGAGAGTTGGGACCCATGGAATGGGTGCCAGGCATTTGTGATTTAAAGAGTCTGCATTTGCTCACCCAATCTCACCAATCCTCTCAGTCCCAAGTGTCCAGCCTTATGACACATCCAGCTGTCGTTGTAGATAGGGTCATTCCAGGTTTCATCAGAGACCCTGAAGGAATTGTAAAGAATTTCCCAGTTTTTTTGTTTTGTTTTGAAATTCCTTTTTATAGTGGGTTTGAGCTGATTCTCGCTGCCATGTTTATGCCAGTCTAGACACACTTGATTCCCTTACGGAGACATATCAATACATAGGTTTTAAGATTCTTACTAGTCAGATATATTCCTCTGAGGGAAATATGGGGTTTTGAGTCCCTTTCACTGAGGAAGGTGTAGGTCTTGTCTATTCCATAGTTGGTTTTTGGAACGGTACCTGTGCTTATATCAAACTCTGGTTTTATGCAGCACCCCACCTCTCCTTCCACCTTAAGCAGGCATAAGAGTGTTTTCTAAATGTGAGACACTGTTCTCTTTCCTAACTCAGTTCAAGTGTAGCCATGTTTACAGGATCTTCATAAGTGATATCTTATGATAAGTTTCTTTTTCTGTGTGACTTATTTCACTTAGAATCAACGAACCTGAATCCACCCATTTTGCTGCTACTGGTCTTATGACATTGATTTCATGGCTGAGGGATATTCCATCGTATGTAAGTACCACAATTTTTTGAACCATTTTTATATTTCCTGGGATATTTAAGGTGTACCCAAGTTGAGGTCCTTGTAAGCAGTGCAGCCCTAAATTTTGGGGTTGCTCTGTATTATTGATTTTCAGTTTTCCCAAGGTATATTCCCTAGACTGGAAGTGCCCTTGGCTCTGTAGCTCTGTTGTTTACTTGTTTTAGGGAACACAATGCACTCCTCCAGAGAGGCAGTTGGCAATTTACATCCCGCCCATCAGCATAACAAAGCTCACAGGGCCTGTCTTGCCTTTCTGGTTTTTACACATTTTGTGGATGTCCCTTTTGACCGGTGGGAAGTGATACTTCTTTGTAGTGCAGATTTGCATTGCCCGCTTGCTTGCTTGGCCAAAAAGGGCGTATGCGTTTTCTCCTGAATATATTCAGGACAAAACGCATACGCCCTTTTTGGCCAAGTGCATCACTGTCGAAGTTGTGCCCCTCTTCCTGTGCTTTAAAGGCGATTCCAACGTACCTCTTGAAATCTGTTTCCTGCTATTCTGCCTCGCTTTCAAGTCCGCCTCGTTGCCTTCCCTTAACAGATTTTTGGACGATAGTTGTCCTTTATTACTCGGCCGGTTTGTGAATTGCTGTGCCCCTTAGCTCCATTTTTCAACTCGTTTTCGGTAAGCTGACGGCAAGTCCAAAATTTAGGTTCAGGACCTATACTGGTTCCCGGTGGGGGGCTGAGACTTTGCTTAATTCTTCTTCCTGCCAGGAAATTACAGTAATATGTGCCCGTCCAAATGCCTAACTGCTACTCTCTCATTGGTTGTCCCTCTTCCCTTTCATCCTCTGCCAAATAGGCAACCTGTGCGAACCAGGAGGTTAAAGGGGCTGTCTCTCAAAGTTGGGAGGTTGGTAGTAAAGCAGATGGAAAGTCAAACCGGAGCACCAGGAGAGGGACTATTCGTTGAGTTTTAGAAACCTTTCGTATTCACAGTGTGTCCGTTCTCTAGGTTTCCCGTACATGTTATAGCTGTAGTAATATTCCCTTCAACCTGGAGAGTTGGGACCCATGGAATGGGTGCCAGGCATTTGTGCTTTAAAGGGTCTGCATTTGCTCACCCAATCTCACCAATCCTCTCAGTCCCAAGCGTCCAGACTTATGCCACATCCAGCTGTCGTTGTAGATAGGGTCATTCCAGGTTTCATCAGAGACCCTGAAGGAATTGTAAAGAATTTCCCAGTTTTTTTGTTTTGTTTTTGAAATTCCTTTTTATAGTGGGTTTGAGCTGATTCTCGCTGCCATGTTTATGCCAGTCTAGACACACTTGATTCCCTTACGGAGACATATCCATACATAGGTTTTAAGATTCTTACTAGTCATATATATTCCTCTGTGGGAAATATGGGATTTTGAGTCCCTTTCACTGAGGAAGGTGTAGGTCTTGTCTATTCCATAGTTGGTTTTTGGAACGGTACCTGTGCTTATATCAAACTCTGGTTTTATGCATCACCCCACCTCTCCTTCCCCCTTAAGCAGGCATAAGAGTGTTTTCTAAATGTGAGACACTGTTCTCTTTCCTAACTCTGTTCAAGTGTAGCCATTTTTACAGGATCTTCATAAGTGATATCTTATGATAAGTTTCTTTTTCTGTGTGACTTATTTCACTTAGAATCATCGTACCTGAATCCACCCATTTTGCTACTACTAGTCTTATGACATTGATTTCATGGCTGAGGGATATTCCATCGTATGTAAGTACCACAATTTTTTGAACCATTTTTATATTTCCTGGGATATTTAAGGTGTACCCAAGTTGAGGTCCTTGTAAGCAGTGAAGCCCTAGGTATTGGGGTGGCTCTGTCTTATTGATTTTCAGTTTTCCCAAGGTATATTCTCTAGACTGGAAGTGCCCTTGGCTCTGTTGCTCTATTCTTTACTTGTTTTTGGGAACACAATGCACACCCGCAGAGAGGCAGTTGGCAATTTACATCCCGCCCATCAGCATAACAAGGCTCCCTGTTCTCCAGGGCCTGTCTTGCCTTTCTGGTTTTTACACATTTTGTGGATGTCCCTTTTGACCGGTGGGAAGTGATACTTCTTTGTAGTGCAGATTTGCATTGCCCGCTTGCTTTCTAGGTCAAAAAGGGCGTATGCGTTTTCTCCTGAATATATTCAGGAGAAATCACATACGCCCTTTTTGGCCAAGTGCATCATTGTCGAAGTTGTGCCCCTCTTCCTGTGTTTAAAGGCGATTCCAACGTACCTCTTGAAATCTGTTTCCTGCTCTTCTGCCTCGCTTTCAAGTCCGCCTCGTTGCCTTCCCTCAACAGATTTTTGGACGATAGTTGTCCTTTATTACTCGGCCAGTTTGTGAATTGCTGTGCCCCTGAGCTCCATTTTTCAACTCGTTTTTGGTGAGCTGACCGCAAGTCCAAAATTTTGGTTCAGGACCTATACTGGTTCCCGGTGGGTGGCTGAGACTTTGGTTAATTCTTCTTCCTGCCGGGAAATTACAGTGATATGTGCCAGTCCAAATGCCTAACAGCTACTCTCTCATTGGTTCTCCCTCTTCCCTTTCATCCTCTGCCAAATTGGCAACCTGTGCGAACCAGGAGGTTAAAGGGGCTGTCTCTCCAAGTTGGGAGGTTGATAGTAAAGCAGATGGAAAGTCAAACCAGAGCACCAGGAGAGGGACTATTCGTTGAGTTTTAGAAACCTTTCGTATTCACAGTGTGTCCGTTCTCTAGGTTTCACGTACATGTTATAACTGTAGAAATATTCCCTTCAACCTGGAGAGTTGGGACCCATGGAATGGGTGCCTTGCATTATTGCTTTAAAGGGTCTGCATCTGCTCACCCAATATCACCAATCTCCCAAGTGTCCAGCCTTATGCCACATCCAGCTGTCGTTGTAGATAGGGTCATTCCAGGTTTCATCAGAGACCCTGAAGGAATTGTAAAGAAATTCCCAGTTTTTTTGTTTTATTTTTGAAATTCCTTTTTATAGTGGGTTTGAGCTGATTCTCGCTGCCATGTTTATGCCAGTCTAGACACACTTGATTCCCTTACGGAGACATATCAATACATAGGTTTTAAGATTCTTACTAGTCAGATATATTCCTCTGCGGGAAATATGGGGTTTTGAGTCCCTTTCACTGAGGAAGGTGTAGGTCTTGTCTATTCCATAGTTGGTTTTTGGAACGGTACCTGTGCTTATATCAAACTCTGGTTTTATGCAGCACCCCACCTCTCCTTCCCCCTTAAGCAGGCATAAGAGTGTTTTCTAAATGTGAGACACTGTTCTCTTTCCTAACTCAGTTCAAGTGTAGCCATGTTTACAGGATCTTCATAAGTGATATCTTATGATAAGTTTCTTTTTCTGTGTGACTTATTTCACTTAGAATCATCGTACCTGAATCCACCCATTTTGCTGCTACTGGTCTTATGACATTGATTTCATGGCTGAGCGATATTCCATCGTACGTAAGTACCACAATTTTCTGAACCATTTTTATATTTCCTGGGATGTTTGAGGTGTACCCAAGTTGAGGTCCTTGTAAGCAGTGCCACCCTAAATTTTGGGGTGGCTCTGTCTTATTCATTTTCAGTTTTCCCAAGGTATATTCCCTAGACTGGAAGTGCCCTTGGCTCTGTAGCTCTGTTCTTTACTTGTTTTAGGGAACACAATGCACTCCTCCAGAGAGGCAGTTGGCAATTTACATCCCGCCCATCAGCATAACAATGCTCCCTGTTCTCCAGGGCCTGTCTTGCCTTTCTGGTTTTTACACATTTTGTGGATGTCCCTTTTGACCGCTGGGAAGTGATACTTCTTTGTAGTGCAGATTTGCATTGCCCGCTTGCTTGCTTGGCCAAAAAGGGCGTATGCGTTTTCTCCTGAATATATTCAGGAGAAAACGCATACGCCCTTTTTGGCCAAGTGCATCATTGTCGAAGTTGTGCCCCTCTTCCTGTGCTTTAAAGGCGATTCCAACGTACCTCTTGAAATCTGTTTCCTGCTATTCTGCCTCGCTTTCAGGTGTGCCTCGTTGCCTTCCCTCAACAGATTTTTGGACGATAGTTGTCCTTTATTACTCGGACAGTTTGTGAATTGCTGTACCCCTGAGCTCCATTTATCAACTCGTTTTTGGTGAGCAGACCGCAAGTCCAAAATTTTGGTTCGGGACCTATACTGGTTCCCAGTGGGTGGCTGAGACTTTGGTTAATTCTTCTTCCTGCCGGCAAATTACAGTGATATGTGCCCGTCCAAATGCCTAACAGCTACTCTCTCTTTGGTTCTCCCTCTTCCCTTTCATCCTCTGCCAAATTGGCAACCTGTGCGAACCAGGAGGTTAAAGGGGCTGTCTCTCCAAGCTGGGAGGTTGATGGTAAAGCAGATGGAAAGTCAAACCGGAGCACCAGGAGAGGGACTATTCGTTGAGTTTTAGAAACCTTTCATATTCACAGTGTGTCCGTTCTCTAGGTTTCCCGTACATGTTATAGCTGTAGTAATATTCCCTTCAACCTGGAGAGTTGGGACCCATGGAATGTGTGCCAGGCATTTGTGCTTTAAAGGGTCTGCATTTGCTCACCCAATCTCACCAATCGTCTCAGTCCCAAGTGTCCCTCTTTATGCCACATCCAGCTGTCGTTGTAGATATGGTCATTCCAGGTTTCATCAGAGAACCTGAAGGAATTGTAAAGAATTTCCCAGTTTTTTTGTTTTGTTTTTGAAATTACTTTTTATAGTGGGTTTGAGCTGATTCTCTCTGCCATGTTTATGCCAGTCTAGACACACTTGATTCCCTTACGGAGACATATCAATACATAGGTTTTAAGATTCTTACTAGTCAGATATATTCCTCTGCGGGAAATATGGGGTTTTGAGTCCCTTTCACTGAGGAAGGTGTAGGTCTTGTCTATTCCATAGTTGGTTTTTGGAACGGTACCTGTGCTTATATCAAACTCTGGTTTTATGCATCACCCCACCTCTCCTTCCCCCTTAAGCAGGCATAAGAGTGTTTTCTAAATGTGAGACACTGTTCTCTTTCCTAACTCAGTTCAAGTGTAGCCATGTTTACAGGATCTTCATAAGTGATATCTTATGATAAGTTTCTTTTTCTGTGTGACTTATTTCACTTAGAATCATCGTACCTGAATCCACCCATTTTGCTGCTACTGGTCTTATGACATTGATTTCATGGCTGAGGGATATTCCATCGTACGTAAGTACCACAATTTTTTGAACCATTTTTATATTTCCTGGGATATTTAAGGTGTACCCAAGTTGAGGTCCTTGTAAGCAGTGCAGCCCTAAATTTTGGGCTGGCTCTGTCTTATTGATTTTCAATTTTCCCAAGGTATATTCCCTAGACTGAAAGTGCCCTTGGCTCTGTAGCTATGTTGTTTACTTGTTTTAGGGAACACAATGCACTCCTCCAGAGAGGCAGTTGGCAATTTACATCCCGCCCATCAGCATAACAAGGCTCCCTGTTCTCCAGGGCCTGTCTTGCCTTTCTGGTTTTTACACATTTTGTGGATGTCCCTTTTGACCGGTGGGAAGTGATACTCCTTTGTAGTGCAGATTTGCATTGACCGCTTGCTTGCTTGGCCAAAAAGGGCGTATGCGTTTTCTCCTGAATATATTCAGGAGAAAATGCATACGCCCTTTTTGGCCAAGTGCATCATTGTCGAGGTTGTGCTCCTCTTCCTGTGCTTTAAAGGCGATTCCAACGTACCTCTTGAAATCTGTTTCCTGCTATTCTGCCTCGCTTTCAAGTCTGCCTCGTTGCCTTCCCTCAACAGATTTTGGGACGATAGTTGTCCTTTATTGCTCAGCCAGTTTGTGAATTGCTGTGCCCCTGAGCTCCATTTTTCAACTCGTTTTTTGTGAGCTGACCGCAAGTCCAAAATTTTGGTTCAGGACCTATACTGGTTCCGGATGGTGGCTGAGTTTTTGCTTAATTCTTCTTCCTGCCGGGAAATTACAGTGATATTTGACCGTCCAAATGCCTAACAGCTACTCTCTCATTGGTTCTCCCTCTTCCCTTTCATCCTCTGCCAAATTGGCAACCTGTGCGAACCAGGAGGTTAAAGGGGCTGTCTCTCCAAGTTGGGAGGCTGATAGTAAAGCAGATGGAAAGTCAAACCGGAGTACCAGGAGAGGGACTATTCGTTGAGTTTTATAAACCTTTCGTATTCACAGTGTGTCCGTTCTCTAGGTTTCCCGTACATGTTATAACTGTAGTAATATTCCCTTCAACCTGGAGAGTTGGGACCCATGGAATGGGTGCCATGCATTATTGCTTTAAAGGTTCTGCATTTTCTCACCCAATCTCACGAATCCTCTCAGTCCCAAGTGTCCAGCCTTATGTCACATCCAGCTGTCGTTGTAGATAGGGTCATTCCAGGTTTCATCAGAGACCCTGAAGGAATTGTAAAGAATTTCCCAGTTTTTGTGTTTTGTTTTTGAAATTCCTTTTTATAGTGGGTTTGAGCTGATTCTCGCTGCCATATTTATGCCAGTCTAGACACACTTGATTCCCTTATGGAGACATATCAATACATAGGTTTTAAGATTCTTACTAGTCAGATATATTCCTCTGCGGGAAATATGGGGTTTTGAGTCCCTTTCACTGAGGAAGGTGTAGGTCTTGTCTATTCCATAGTTGGTTTTTGGAACGGTACCTGTGCTTATATCAAACTCTGGTTTTATGCATCACCCCACCTCTCCTTCCCCCTTAAGCAGGCATAAGAGTGTTTTCTAAATGTGAGACACTGTTCTCTTTCCTAACTCAGTTCAAGTGTAGCCATGTTTACAGGATCTTCATAAGTGATATCTTATGATAAGTTTCTGTTTCTCTGTGACTTATTTCACTTAGAATCACCGTACCTGAATCCACCCATTTTGCTGCTACTGGTCTTATGACATTGATTTCATGGCTGAGGGATATTCCATCGTACTTAAGTACCACAATTTTTTGAACCATTTTTATATTTCCTGGGATATTTAAGGTGTACCCAAGTTGAGGTCGTTGTAAGCAGTGCAGCCCTAAATTTTGGTGTGGCTCTGTATTATTGATTTTCAGTTTTCCCAAGGTATATTCCCTAGACTGGAAGTGCTCTTGGCTCTGTAGCTCTGTTCTTTGCTTGTTTTAGGGAACACAATGCACTCCTCCAGAGAGACAGTTGGCAATTTACATCCCGCCCATCAGCATTACAAGGCTCCCTGTTTTCCCGGGCCTGTCTTGTCTTTCTGGTTTTTACACATTTTGTGGATGTCCTTTTTGACCGGTGGGAAGTGATACTTCTTTGTAGTGCAGATTTGCATTGCCCGCTTTCTTGCTTGGCCAAAAAGGGCGTATGCGTTTTCTCCTGAATATATTCAGGAGAAAACGCATACGCCCTTTTTGGCCAAGTGCATCATTGTCGAAGTTGTGCCCCTCTTCCTGTGCTTTAAAGGCGATTCCAACGTACCTCTTGAAATCTGCTTCCTGCTATTCTGCCTCGCTTTCAAGTCCGCCTCGTTGCCTTCCCTCAATAGATTTTTAGACAATAGTTGTCCTTTATTGCTCGGCCAGTTTGTGAATTGCTGTGCCCCTGAGGTCCTTTTTTCAACCCGTTTTTGGTGAGCTGACCGCAAGTCCAAAATTTTGTTTCGGTACCTATACTGGTTCCCAGTGGGTGGCTGAGACTTTGGTAAATTCTTCTTCCTGCCGGGAAATTACAGTGATATGTGCCCGTCCAAATGCCTAACAGCTACTCTCTCATTGGTTCTCCCGCTTCCCTTTCATCCTCTGCAAATTGGCAACCTCTGCGAACCAGGATGTTAAAGGGGCTGTCTCTCAAAGTTGGGAGGTTGATAGCAAAGCAGATGGAAAGTCAAACCGGAGCACCAGGAGAGGGACTATACGTTGAGTTTTAGAAACCTTTCGTATTCACAGTGTGTCCATTCTCTAGGTTTCCCGTACATGTTATAGCTGTAGTAATATTCCCTTCAACCTGGAGAGTTGGTACCCATGGAATGGGTGCCAGGCATTTGTGCTTTAAAGGGTCTGCATTTGCTCACCCAATCTCACCAATTCTCTCAGTCCCAAGTGTACCTCCTTATGCCACATCCAGCTTTCGTTGTAGATAGGGTCATTCC
Source organism: Hyperoodon ampullatus (assembly GCF_949752795.1). NCBI lineage: Eukaryota > Metazoa > Chordata > Mammalia > Artiodactyla > Ziphiidae > Hyperoodon > Hyperoodon ampullatus. The sequence continues at coordinate 396,460 of NW_027640796.1, read as the reverse complement.
AGGTTTCATCAGAGACCCTGAAGGAATTGTAAAGAATTTCCCAGTTTTTTTGTTTTGTTTTTGAAATTCCTTTTTATAGTGGGTTTGAGCTGATTCTCGCTGCCATGTTTATGCCAGTCTAGACACACTTGATTCCCTTACGGAGACATATCAATACATAGGTTTTAAGATTCTTACTAGTCAGATATATTCCTCTGCGGGAAATATGGGGTTTTGAGTCCCTTTCACTGAGGAAGGTGTAGGTCTTGTCTATTCCATAGTTGGTTTTTGGAACGGTACCTGTGCTTAGATCAAACTCTGGTTTTATGCATCACCCCACCTCTCCTTCCCCCTTAAGCAGGCATAAGAGTGTTTTCTAAATGTGAGACTCTGTTCTCTTTCCTTACTCAGTTCAGGTGTAGCCATGTTTACAGGATCTTCATAAGTGATATCTTATGATAAGTTTCTTTTTCTGTGTGACTTATTTCACTTAGAATCATCGTACCTGAATCCACCCAATTTGCTGCTACTGGTCTTATGACATTGATTTCATGCCTGAGGGATATTCCATCGTACGTAAGTACCACAATTTTTTGAACCATTTTTATATTTCCTGGGATACTTAAGGTGAATCCAAGTTGAGGTCCTTGTAAGCAGTGCAGCCCTAAATTTTGGGGTGGCTCTGTCTTATTGATTTTCAGTTTTCCCAAGGTATATTCCCTAGACTGGAAGTGCCCTTGGCTCTGTAGCTCTGTTGTTTACTTGTTTTAGGGAACACAATGCACTCCTCCAGAGAGGCAGTTGGCAATTTACATCCCGCCCATCAGCATAACAAGGCTCCCTGTTCTCCAGGGCCTGTCTTGCCTTTCTGGTTTTTACACATTTTGTGGATGTCCCTTTTGACCGGTGGGAAGTGATACTTCTTTGTAGTGCAGATTTGCATTGCCCGCTTGCTTGCTTGGTCAAAAAGGGCGTATGCGTTTTCTCCTGAATATATTCAGGAGAAAACGCATACGCCCTTTTTGGCCAAGGGCATCATTTTCGAAGTTGTGCCCCTCTTCCTGTGCTTTAAAGGCAATTCCAACGTACCTCTTGAAATCTGTTTCCTGCTATTCTGCCTCGCTTTCAAGTCCGCCTCGTTGCCTTCCCTCAACAGATTTATGGACGATAGTTGTCCTTTATTACTCGGCCAGTTTGTGAATTGCTGTGCCCCTGAGCTCCATTTTTCAACTCGTTTTTGGTGAGCTGACCTCAAGTCCAAAATTTTCGTTCAGGACCTATACTGGTTCCCGGTGGGTGGCTGAGACTTTGGTTAATTCTTCTTCCTGCTGGGAAGTTACAGTAATATGTGCCCTTCGAAATGCCTAACAGCTACTCTCTCATTGGTTCTCCCTCTTCCCTTTCATCCTCTGCCAAATTGGCAACCTGTGCGAACCAGGATGTTAAAGGGGCTGTCTCTCCAAGTTGGGAGGTTGATAGTAAAGCAGATGTAAAGTCAAAGCGCAGCACCAGGAGAGGTACTATTTGTTGACTTTTAGAAACCTTTCGTATTCACAGTGTGTCCGTTCTCTAGTTTTCCCGTACTTGTTATAGCTGTAGTAATATTCCTTTCAACCTGGAGAGTTGGGACCCATGGAATGGGTGCCAGGCATTTGTGCTTTAAAGGGTCTGCATTTGCTCACCCAATCTCACCAATCGTCTCAGTCCCAAGTGTTCCTCCCTATGCCACATCCAGCTGTCGTTGTAGATAGGGTCATTCCAGGTTTCATCAGAGACCCTGAAGGAATTGTAAAGAATTTCCCAGTTTTTTTGTTTTGTTTTTGAAATTCCTTTTTATAGTGGGCTTGAGCTGATTCCCGCTGCCATATTTATGCCAGTCTAGACACACTTGATTCCCTTACGGAGACCTATCAATACATAGGTTTTAAGATTCTGACTAGTCAGATATATTGCTCTGCGGGAAATATGGTGTTTTGAGTCCCTTTCACTGAGGAAGGTGTAGGTCTTGTCTATTCCATACTTGGTTTTTGGAACGGTACGTGTGCTTATATCAAACTCTGGTTTTATTCATCACCCCATCTCTCCTTCCCCCTTAAGCAGGCATAAGAGTGTTTTCTAAATGTGAGACACTGTTCTCTTTCCTAACTCAGTTCAAGTGTAGCCATGTTTACAGGATCTTCATAAGTGATATCTTATGATAAGTTTCTTTTTCTGTGTGACTTATTTCACTTAGAATCATCGTACCTGAATCCACCCATTTTGCTGCTACTGGTCTTATGACATAGATTTCATGGCTGAGGGATATTCCATCGTACGTAAGTACCAAAATTTTTTGAACCATTTTTATATTTCCTGGGATACTTAAGGTGTATCAAAGTTGAGGTCCTTGTAAGCAGTGCAGCCCTAAATTTTGGGGTGGCTCTGTCTTATTGACTTTCAGTTTTCCCAAGGTATATTACCTAGACTGGAAGTGCCCTTGGCTCTGTAGCTCTGTTGTTTACTTGTTTTAGGGAACACAATGCACTCCTCCAGAGAGGCAGTTGGCAATTTACATCCCGATCATCAGCATAACAAGGCTCCCTGTTCTCCAGGGCCTGTCGTGCCTTTCTGGTTTTTACACATTTTGTGGATGTCCCTTTTGACCGGTGGGAAGTGATACTTCTTTGTAGTGCAGATTTGCATTGCCCGCTTGCTTGCTTGGCCAAAAAGGGCGTATGCGTTTTTTCCTGAATATATTCAGGAGAAAACGCATACACCCTTTTTGGCAAGGGCATCATTGTCGAAGTTGTGCCCCTCTTCCTGTGCTTTAAATGCGATTCCAACGTACCTCTTGAAATCTGTTTCCTGCTATTCTGCCTCTCTTTCAAGTCCGCCTCGTTGCCTTCCCTCAACAGATTTTTGGACGATAGTTGTCCTTTATTACTCGGCCAGTGTGTGAATTGCTGTGCCCCTGAGCTCCATTTTTCAACTCGTTTTTGGTGAGCTGACCGCAAGTCCAAAATTTTGGTTCAGGACCTATACTGGTTCCCGGTGGGTGGCTGAGACTTTGGTTAATTCTTCTTCCTGCCGGGAAATTACAGTGATATGTGCCCGTCCAAATGCCTAACAGCTACTCTCTCATTGGTTCTCCCTTTTCCCTTTCATCCTCTGCCAAATTGGCATCCTGTGTGAACCAGGAGGTTAAAGGGGCTGTCTCTCCAAGTTGGAAGGTTGATAGCAAAGCAGATGGAAAGTCAAACCGGAGCACCAGGACAGGGGCTATTCGTTGAGTTTTAGAAACCTTTCGTATTCACAGTGTGTCCGTTCTCTAGGTTTCCCGTACATGTTATAACTGTAGTAATATTCCCTTCAACCTGGAGAGTTGGGACACATGGAATGGGTGCCATGCATTATTGCTTTAAAGGGTCTGCATTTGCTCACCCAATCTCACCAATTCTCTCAGTCCCAAGTGTCCCTCCTTATGCCACATCCAGCTGTCGTTGTAGATAGGGTCATTCCAGGTTTCATCAGAGACCCTGAAGGAATTGTAAAGAATTTCCCAGTTTTTTTTGTTTTGTTTTTGAAATTCCTTTTTATAGTGGGTTTGAGCTGATTCTCGCTGCCATGTTTATGCCAGTCTAGACACACTTGATTCCCTTACGGAGACATATCAATACATAGGTTTTAAGATTCTTACTAGTCAGATATATTCCTCTGCGGGAAATATGGTGTTTTGAGTCCCTTTCACTGAGGAAGGTGTAGGTCTTGTCTATTCCTTAGTTGGTTTTTGGAACGGTACGTGTGCTTATATCAAACTCTGGTTTTATGCATCACCCCATCTCTCCTTCCGCCTTAAGCAGGCATAAGAGTGTTTTCTAAATGTGAGACACTGTTCTCTTTCCTAACTCAGTTCAAGTGTAGCCATGTTTACAGGATCTTCATAAGTGATATCTTATGATAAGTTGCTTTTTCTTTGTGACTTATTTCACTTAGAATCAAGGAACCTGAATCCACCCATTTTGCTGCTACTGGTCTTATGACATTGATTTCATGGCTGAGGGATATTCCAACGTACGTAAGTACCACAATTTTTTGAACCATTTTTATATTTCCTGGGATATTTAAGGTGTACCCAAGTTGAGGTCCTTGTAAGCAGTGCAGCCCTAAATTTTGGGGTGGCTCTGTCTTATCGATTTTCAGTTTTCCCAAGGTGTATTCCCTACACTGGAAGTTCCCTTGGCTCTGTAGCTCTGTTGTTTATTTGTTTTAGGGAACACAATGAACTCCTCCAGAGAGGCAGTTGGGAATTTACATCCCGCCCATCAGCATAACAAGGCTCCCTGTTCTCCAGGGCCTGTCTTGCCTTTCTGGTTTTTACACATTTTGTGGATGTCCCTTTTGACCGGTGGGAAGTGATACTTCTTTGTAGTGCAGATTTGCATTGCCCGCTTGCCTGCTTGGCCAAAAAGGGCATAGGAGTTTTCTCCTGAATATATTCAGGAGAAAACTCCTATGCCCTTTTTGGCCAAGGGCATCATTGTCGAAGTTGTGCCCCTCTTCCTGTGCTTTAAAGGCGATTCCAACGTACCTCTTGAAATCTGTTTCCTGCTATTCTGCCTCGCTTTCAAGTCCACCTCGTTGCCTTCCCTCAACAGTTTTTTGGACGATAGTTGTCCTTTATTACTCGGCCAGTTTGTGAATTGCTGTGCCCCTGAGCTCCATTTTTCAACTCGTTTTTGTGAGCTGACTGCAAGTTCCAAATTTTGGTTCAGGACCTATACTGGTTCCCGGTGGGTGGCTGAGACTTTGGTTAATTCTTCTTCCTGCCGGGAAGTTACAGTAATATGTGCCCTTCGAAATGCCTAACAGCTACTCTCTCATTGGTTCTCCCTCTTCCCTTTCATCCTCTGCCAAATTGGAAACCTGTGCGAACCAGGAGGTTAAAGGGGCTGTCTCTCCAAGTTGGGAGGTTGATAGTAAAGCAGATGGAAAGTCAAACCGGAGCACCAAGAGAGGGACTATTCGTTGAGTTTTAGAAACCTTTCATATTCACAGTGTGTCCGTTCTCTAGGTTTCCCGTACATGTTATAATTGTAGTAATATTCCCTTCAACCTGGAGAGTTGGGACCCATGGAATGGGTGCCATGCATTATTGCTTTAAAGGGTCTGCATTTGCTCACCCAATATCACCAATTCTCTCATTCCCAAGTGTCCAGCCTTATGCCACATCCAGCTGTCGTTGTAGATAGGGTCATTCCAGGTTTCATCAGAGACCCTGAAGGAATTGTAAAGAATTTCCCAGTTTTTTTGTTTTGTTTTTGAAATTCCTTTTTATAGTGGGTTTGAGCTGATTCTCGCTGCCATGTTTATGCCAGTCTAGACACACTTGATTCCCTTACGGAGACATATCAATACATAGGTTTTAAGATTCTTACTAGTCAGATATATTCCTCTGCGGGAAATATGGGGTTTTGAGTCCCTTTCACGGAGGAAGGTGTAGGTCTTGTCTATTCCTTAGTTGGTTTTTGGAACGGTACGTGTGCTTATATCAAACTCTGGTTTTATGCATCACCCCACCTCTCCTTCCCACTTAAGAAGGCATAAGAGTGTTTTCTAAATATGAGACACTGTTCTCTTTCCTAACTCAGTTCAAGTGTAGCCATGTTTATAGGATCTTCATAAGTGATATCTTATGATAAGTTTCTTTTTCTCTGTGACTTATTTCACTTAGAATCATCGTACCTGAATCCACCCATTTTGCTACTACTGGTCTTATGACATTGATTTCATGGCTGAGGGATATTCCATCGTATGTAAGTACCACAATTATTTGAACCATTTTTATATTTCCTGGGATACTTAATGTGTATCCAAGTTGAGGTCCTTGTAAGCAGTGCAGCCCTAAATTTTGGGGTGGCTCTGTCTCATTCATTTTCAGTTTTCCCAAGGTACATTCCCTAGACTGGAAGTGCCCTTGGCTCTGTAGCTCTGTTCTTTACTTGTTTTAGGGAACACAATGCACTCCTCCAGAGAGGCAGTTGGCAATTTACATCCCGCCCATCAGCATAACAAGGCTCCCTGTTCTCCAGGGCCTGTCTTGCCTTTCTGGTTTTTACATATTTTGTGGATGTCCCTTTTGACCGGTGGGAAGTGATACTTCTTTGTAGTGCAGATTTGCATTGCCCGCTTGCTTGCTTGGCCAAAAAGGGCGTATGCGTTTGCTCCTGAATATATTCAGGAGAAAACGCATACGCCCTTTTTGGCCAAGTGCATCATTTTTCGAAGTTGTGCCCCTCTTCCTGTGCTTTAAAGGCCATTCCAACGTACCTCTTGAAATCTGTTTCCTGCTATTCTGCCTCGCTTTCAAGTCCGCCTCGTTGCCCTTACTCAACAGATTTTTGGACGATAGTTGTCCTTTATTACTCGGCCAGTTTGTGAATTGCTGTGCCCCTGAGCTCCATTTTTCAACTCGTTTTTGGTGAGCTGACCGCAAGTCCAAAATTTTGGTTCAGGACCTATACTGGTTCCCGATGGGAGGCTGAGACTTTGGTTAATTCTTCTTCCTGCCGGGAAATTACAGTGATATGTGCCCGTCCAAATGCCTAACAGCTACTCTCTCATTGGTTCCCCTCTTCCCTTTCATCCTCTGCCAAATTGGCAACGTGTGCGAACCAGGATGTTAAAGGGGCTGTCTCTCCAAGTTGGGAGGTTGATAGTAAAGCAGATGTAAAGTCAAAGCGCAGCACCAGGAGAGGGACTATTCGTTGAGTTTTAGAAACCTTTCGTATTCACAGTGTGTCCGTTCTCTAGGTTTCCCGTACTTGTTATAGCTGTAGTAATATTCCCTTCAACCTGGAGAGTTGGGACCCATGGAATGGGTGCCAGGCATTTGTGCTTTAAAGGGTCTGCATTTGCTCACCCAATCTCACCAATCGTCTCAGTCCCAAGTGTCCCTCCTTATGCCACATCCAGCTGTCGTTGTAGATAGGGTCATTCGAGGTTTCATCAGAGACCCTGAAGGAATTGTAAAGAATTTCCCAGTTTTTTTGTTTTCTTTTTGAAATTCCTTTTTATAGTGGGCTTGAGCTGATTCCCGCTGCCATGTTTATGCCAGTCTAGACACACTTGATTCCCTTACGGAGACCTATCAATACATAGATTTTAAGATTCTGACTAGTCAGATATATTCCTCTGCGGGAAATATGGGGTTTTGAGTCCCTTTCACTGAGGAAGGTGTAGGTCTTGTCTATTCCATAGTTGGTTTTTGGAACGGTATGTGTGCTTATATCAAACTCTGGTTTTATGCATCACCCCATCTCTCCTTCCCCCTTAAGCAGGCATAAGAGTGTTTTCTATATGTGAGACACTGTTCTCTTTCCTAACTCAGTTCAAGTGTAGCCATGTTTACAGGATCTTCATAAGTGATATCTTATGATAAGTTTCTTTTTCTGTGTGACATATTTCACTTAGAATCATCGTACCTGAATCCACCCATTTTGCTGCTACTGGTCTTATGACATTGATTTCATGGCTGAGGGATATTCCATCGTACGTAAATACCAAAATTTTTTGAACCATTTTTATATTTCCTGGGATATTTAAGGTGTATCAAAGTTGAGGTCCTTGTAAGCAGTGCAGCCCTAAATTTTGGGGTGGCTCTGTCTTATGGATTTTCAGTTTTCCCAAGGTCTATTCCCTAGACTGGAAGTGCCCTTGGCTCTGTAGCTCTGTTCTTTACTTGTTTTAGGGAACACAATGCACTCCTCCAGAGAGGCAGTTGGCAATTTACATCCCGCCCATCAGCATAACAAGGCTCCCTGTTCTCTAGGGCCTGTCTTGCCTTTCTGGTTTTTACACATTTTGTGGATGTCCCTTTTGACCGGTGGGAAGTGATGCTTCTTTGTAGTGCAGATTTGCATTGCCCGCTTGCTTGCTTGGCCAAAAAGGGCATCATTGTCGAAGTTGTGCCCCTCTTCCTGTGCTTTAAATGCAATTCCAACGTACCTCTTGTAATCTGTTTCCTGCTATTCTTTCTCGCTTTCAAGTCCGCCTCATTGCCTACCCTCAACAGATTTTTGGACGATAGTTGTCCTTTATTACTCGGCCAGTTTGTGAATTGCTGTGCCCCTGAGCTCCATTTTTCAACTCGTTTTTGGTGAGCTGACCGCAAGTCCAAAATTTTGGTTCAGGACCTATACTGGTTCCCGGTGGGTGGCTGAGACTTTGGTTAATTCTTCTTCCTGCCGGGAAATTACAGTGATATGTGCACGATCATATGCCTAACAGCTACTCTCTCATTGGTTCTCCCTTTTCCCTTTAATCATCTGCCAAATTGGCAACCTGTGCGAACCAGGAGGTTAAAGGGGCTGTCTCTCCAATTTGGGAGGTTGATAGCAAAGCAGATGTAAAGTCAAAGTGGAGCACCAGGAGAGGGACTATTCGTTGAGTTTTAGAAACCTTTCGTATTCACAGTGTGTCCGTTCTCTAGCTTTCCCGTACATGTTATAGCTCTAGTAATATTCCCTTCAACCTGAGAGTTGGGACCCATGGAATGGGTGCCAGGAATTTGTGCTTTAAAGGGTCTGCATTTGCTCACCCAATCTCACCAATTCTCTCAGTCCCAAGTGTCCCTCCTTATGCCATATCCAGCTGTCGTTGTAGACAGGGTCATTCCAGGTTTCATCAGAGAACCTGAAGGAATTGTAAAGAATTTCACAGATTTTTGTTTTGTTTTTGAAATTCCTTTTTATAGTGAGTTTGAGCTGATTCTCGCTGCCATGTAAATGCCAGTCTAGACACACTTGATTCCCTTATGGAGACATATCAATACATAGGTTTTAAGTTTCTTACTAGTCAGATATATTCCTCTGCGGGAAATATGGTGTTTTGAGTCCCTATCACTGAGGAAGGTGTAGGTCTTGCTATTCCATAGTTGGTTTTTGGAACGGTACGTGTGCTTCTATCAAACTCTGGTTTTATGCATCACCCCACCTCTCCTTCCCCCTTAAGCAGGCATAAGAGTGTTTTCTAAATGTGAGACACTGTTCTCTTTCCTAACTCAGTTCAAGTGTAGCCATGTTTACAGGATCTTCATAAGTGATATCTTATGATAAGTTTCTTTTTCTGTGTGACTTATTTCACTTAGAAACATCGTACCTGAAACCACCCATTTTGCTGCTACTGGTCTTATGACATTGATTTCATGGCTGAGGGATATTCCATCGTACGTAAGTACCAAAATTTATTGAACCATTTTTATATCTCCTGGGATACTTAAGGTGTATCAAAGTTGAGGTCCTTGTAAGCAGTGCAGCCCTAAATTTTGGGGTGGCTCTGTCTTATTGATTTTCAGTTTTCCCAAGGTATATTCCCTAGACTGGAAGTGCCCTTTGCTCTGTAGCTCTGTTGTTTACTTGTTTTAGGGAACACAATGCACTCCTCCAGAGAGGCAGTTGGCAATTTACATCCCGCCCATCAGCATAACAAGGCTCTCTGTTCTCCATGGCCTTTCTTGCCTTTCTGGTTTTTACACATTTTGTGGATGTCCCTTTTGACCGGTGGGAAGTGATACTTCTTTGTAGTGCAGATTTGCATTGCCCGCTTGCTTGCTTGGCCAAAAAGGGCGTATGCGTTTTCTCCTGAATATATTCAGGAGAAAACGCATACGCCCTTTTTGGCCAAGGGCATCATTTTCGAAGTTGTGCCCCTCTTCCTGTGCTTTAAAGGCAATTCCAACGTACCTCTTGAAATCTGTTCCCTGCTATTCTGCCTCGCTTTCAAGTCCGCCTCGTTGCCTTCCCTCAACAGGTTTTTGGACGATAGTTGTCCTTTATTACTCGGCCAGTTTGTGAATTGCTGTGCCCCTGAGCTCCATTTTTCAACTCGTTTTTGGTGAGCTGACCTCAAGTCCAAAATTTTCGTTCAGGACCTATACTGGTTCCCGGTGGGTGGCTGAGACTTTGGTTAATTCTTCTTCCTCCCGGGAAGTTACAGTAATATGTGCCCTTCGAAATGCCTAACAGCTACTCTCTCATTGGTTCTCCCTCTTCCCTTTCATCCTCTGCCAAATTGGAAACCTGTGCGAACCAGGAGGTTAAAGGGGCTGTCTCTCCAAGTTGGGTGGTTGATAGTAAAGCAGATGTAAAGTCAAACTGGAGCACCAGGAGAGGGACTATTCTTTGAGTTTTAGAAACCTTTCGTATTCACAGTGTGTCCTTTCTCTAGGTTTCCCGTACATGTTATAGCTGTAGTAATATTCCCTTCAACCTGGAGAGTTGGGACCCATGGAATGGGTGCCAGGCATTTGTGCTTTAAAGGGTCTGCATTTGCTCACCCAATCTCACCAATCGTCTCAGTCCCAAGTGTCCCTCCTTATGCCACATCCAGTTGTCATTGCAGATAGGGTCATTCCAGGTTTCATCAGAGACCCTGAAGGAATTGTAAAGAATTTCCCAGTTTTTTTGTTTTGTTTTTGAAATTCCTTTTTATAGTGGGTTTGAGCTGATTCTCGCTGCCATGTTTATGCCAGTGTAGACACACTTGATTCCCTTATGGAGACATATCAATACATAGGTTTTAAGATTCTTACTAGTCAGATATATTCCTCTGCGGGAAATATGGGGTTTTGAGTCCCTTTCACTGAGGAAGGAGTAGGTCTTGTCTATTCCATAGTTGGTTTTTGGAACGGTACCTCTGCTTATATCAAACTCTGGTTTTATGCATCACCACACCTCTCCTTCCCCCTTAAGCAGGCATAAGAGTGTTTTCTAAATGTGAGACACTGTTCTCTTCCCTAACTCAGTTCAAGTGTAGCCATGTTTACAGGATCTTCATAAGTGATATCTTATGATAAGTTTCTTTTTCTGTGTGACTTATTTCACTTAGAATCATCGTACCTGAATCCACCCATTTTGCTGCTACTGGTCTTATGACATTGATTTCATGGCTGAGGGATATTCCATCGTACGTAAGTACCACAATTTTTTGAACCATTTTTATATTTCCTGGGATATTTAAGGTGTACCCAAGTTGAGGTCCTTGTAAGCAGTGCAGCCCTAAATTTTGGGGTGGCTCGGTCTTATTGATTTTCAGTTTTCCCAAGGTATATTCCCTAGACTGGAAGTGCCCTTGGCTCTGTAGCTCTGTTCTTTACTTGTTTTAGGGAACACAATGTACTCCTCCAGAGAGGCAGTTGGCAATTTACGTCCCGCCCATCAGCATAAGAAGGCTCCCTGTTCTCCAGGGCCTGTCTTGCCTTTCTGGTTTTTACACATTTTGTGGATGTCCCTTTTGACCGGTGGGAAGTGATACTTCTTTGTAGTGCAGATTTGCATTGCCCGCTTGTTTGCTTGGCCAAAAAGGGCCTATGCGTTTTCTCCTGAATATATTCAGGAGAAAACACATACGCCCTTTTTGGCCAAGTGCATCATTGTCGAAGTTGTGCCCCTCTTCCTGTGCTTTAAAGGCGAATCCAATGTACCTCTTGAAATCTGTTTCCTGCTATTCTGCCTCGCTCTCAAGTCCGCCTCATTGTCTTCCCTCAACAGATTTTTGGACGATAGTTGTCCTTTATTACTCGGCCAGTTTGTGAATTGCTGTGCCCCTGAGGTCCATTTTTCAACTCGTTTTTGGTGACCTGACCGAAAGTCCAACATTTTGGTTCAGGACCTATGCTGGTTCCCGGTGGGGGACTGAGACTTTGGATAATTCTTCTTCCTGCCGGGAAATTACAGTGATATGTGCCCGTCCAAATGCCTAACAGCTACTCTCTCATTGGTTCTCCCTCTTCCCTTTCATCCTCTGCCAAATTGGAAACCTGTGCGAACCAGGAGGTTAAAGGGGCTGTCTCTCCAAGTTGGGAGGTTGATAGTAAAGCAGATGGAAAGTCAAACCGGAGCACCAGGAGAGGGACTATTCGTTGAGTTTTAGAAACCTTTCGTATTCACAGTGTGTCCGTTCTCTAGGATTCCCGTACATGTTATAGCTGTAGTAATATTCCCTTCAACCTGGAGAGTTGGGACCCATGGAATGGTTGCCAGGCATTTGTGCTTTAAAGTGTCTGCATTTGCTCACCCAATCTCACCAATCCTCTCAGTCCCAAGTGTCCCTCCTTATGCCACATCCAGCTGTCGTTGTAGATAGGGTCATTCCAGCTTTCATCAGAGACCCTGTAGGAATTGTAAAGAATTTCCCAGTTTTTTTGTTTTGTTTTTGAAATTCCTTTTTATAGTGGGTTTGAGCTGATTCTCGCTGCCATGTTTATGCCCGTCTAGACACACTTGATTCCCTTACGGAGACATATCAATACATGGGTTTTAAGATTCTTACTAGTCAGATATATTTCTCTGCGGGAAATATGGGGTTTTGAGTCCCTTTCACTGAGGAAGGTGTAGGTCTTCTCTATTCCATAGTTGGTTTTTGGAACGGTACCTGTGCTTATATCAAACTCTGGTTTTATGCATCACCCCACCTCTCCTTCCCCCTTAAGCAGGCATAAGAGTGTTTTCTAAATGTGAGACACTGTTCTCTTTCCTAACTCCGTTCAAGTGTAGCCATGTTTACAGGATCTTCATAAGTGATATCTTATGATAAGTTTCTTTTTCTGTGTGACTTATTTCACTTAGAATCATCGTACCTGAATCCACCCATTTTGCTGCTACTGGTCTTATGACATTGATTTCATGGCTGAGGGATATTCCATCGTACGTAAGTACCACAATTTTTTGAACCATTTTTATATTTCCTGGGATATTTAAGGTGTACCCAAGTTGAGGTCCTTGTAAGCATTGCAGCCCTAAATTTTGGGGTGGCTCTGTCTTATTGATTTTCAGTTTTCCCAAGGTATATTCCCTAGACTGGAAGTGCCCTTGGCTCTGTAGCTCTGTTCTTTACTTGTTTTAGGGAACACAATGCACTCCTCCAGAGAGGCAGTTGGCAATTTACATCCCGCCCATCAGCATAACAAGGCTCCCTGTTCTCCAGGGCCTGTCTTGCCTTTCTGGTTTTTACACATTTTGTGGATGTCCCTTTTGACCGGTGGGAAGTGATACTTCTTTGTAGTGCAGATTTGCATTGCCCGCTTGCTTGCTTGGCCAAAAAGGGCCTATGCGTTTTCTCCTGAATATACTCAGGGGAAAACGCATACGCCCTTTTTGGCCAAGTGCATCATTGTCGAAGTTGTGCCCCTCTTCCTGTGCTTTAAAGGCGATTCCAACGTACCTCTTGAAATCTGTTTCCTGCTATTCTGCCTCGCTTTCAAGTCCGTCTCGTTGCCTTCCCTCAACAGATTTTTGGACGATAGTTGTCCTTTATTACTCGGCCGGTTTGTGAATTGCTGTGCCCCTGAGCTCCATTTTTCAACTCGTTTTTGGTGAGCTGACCGCAAGTCCAAAATTTGGGTTCAGGACCTATGCTGGTTCCCGGTGGGGGGATGAGACTTTGGATAATTCTTCTTCCTGCCGGGAAATTTCAGTGATATGTGCCCGTCCAAGTGCCTAACAGCTACTCTCTCATTGGTTCTCCCTCTTCCCTTTCATCCTCTGCCAAATTGGCAACCTGTGCGAACCAGGAGGTTAAAGGGGCTGTCTCTCCAAGTTGGGAGGTTGATAGTAAAGCAGATGGAAAGTCAAACCGGAGCACCAGGAGAGGGACTATTCGTTGAGTTTTAGAAACCTTTCGTATTCACAGTGTGTCCGTTCTCTAGGTTTCCCGTACATATTATAGCTGTAGTAATATTCCCTTCAACCTGGAGAGTTTGAACCCATGGAATGGGTGCCAGGTATTTGTGCTTTAAAGTGTCTGCATTTGCTCACCCAATCTCACCAATCCTCTCAGTCCCAAGTGTCCCTCCTTATGCCACATCCAGCTGTCATTGTAGATAGGGTCATTCCAGGTTTCATCAGAGACCCTGTAGGAATTGTATAGAATTTCCCAGTTTTTTTGTTTTGTTTTTGAAATTCCTTTTTATAGTGGGTTTGAGCTGATTCTCGCTGCCATGTTTATGCCAGTCTAGACACACTTGATTCCCTTACGGAGACATATCAATACATAGGTTTTAAGATCCTTACTAGTCAGATATATTCCTCTGCGGGAAATATGGGGTTTTGAGTCCCTTTCACTGAGGAAGGTGTAGGTCTTGTCTATTCCATAGTTGGTTTTTGGAACGGTACCTGTGCTTATAGCAAACTCTGGTTTTATGCATCACCCCACCTCTCCTTCCCCCTTAAGCAGGCATAAGAGTGTTTTCTAAATGTGAGACACTGTTCTCTTTCCTAACTCAGTTCAAGTGTAGCCATGTTTACAGGATCTTCATAAGTGATATCTTATGATAAGTTTCTTTTTATGTGTGACTTATTTCACTTAGAATCTTCGTACCTGAATCCACCCATTTTGCTGCTACTGGTCTTATGACATTGATTTCATGGCTGAGGGATATTCCATCGTACGTAAGTACCACAATTTTTTGAACCATTTTTATATTTCCTGGGATATTTAATGTGTACCCAAGTTGAGGTCCTTGTAAGCAGTGCAGCCCTAAATTTTGGGGTGGCTCTGTCTTATTGATTTTCAGTTTTCCCAAGGTATATACCCTAGACTGGAAGTGCCCTTGGCTCTGTAGCTCTGTTCTTTACTTGTTTTAGGGAACACAATGTACTCCTCCAGAGAGGCAGTTGGCAATTTACATCCCGCCCATCAGCATAACAAGGCTCCCTCTTCTCCAGGGCCTGTCTTGGCTTTCTGGTTTTTACACATTTTGTGGATGTCCCTTTTGACCGCTGGGAAGTGATACTTCTTTGTAGTGCAGATTTGCATTGCCCGCTTGCTTGCTTGGCCAACAATGGCATATGCGTTTTCTCCTGAATATATTCAGGAGAAAACGCATACACCCTTTTTGGCCAAGTGCATCATTGTCGAAGTTGTGCCCCTCTTCCTGTGCTTTAAAGGCGATTCCAACGTACCTCTTGAAATCTGTTTCCTGCTATTCTGCCTCGCTTTCAAGTCCGCATCGTTGCCTTCCCTCAACAGGTTTTTGGACGATAGTTCTCCTTTATTTCTCGGCCAGTTTGTGAATTGCTGTGCCCCTGAGCTCCATTTTTCAACTCGTTTTTGGTGAGCTGACCTCAAGTCCAAAATTTTCGTTCAGGACCTATACTGGTTCCCGGTGGGTGACTGAGACTTTGGTTAATTCTTCTTCCTCCCGGGAAGTTACAGTAATATGTGCCCTTCGAAATGCCTAACAGCTACTCTCTCATTGGTTCTCCCTCTTCCCTTTCATCCTCTGCCAAATTGGAAACCTGTGTGAACCAGGAGGTTAAAGGGGCTGTCTCTCCAAGTTGGGTGGTTGATAGTAAAGCAGATGTAAAGTCAAACCGGAGCACCAGGAGAGGGACTATTCTTTGAGTTTTAGAAACCTTTCGTATTCACAGTGTGTCCTTTCTCTAGGTTTCCCGTACATGTTATAGCTGTAGTAATATTCCCTTCAACCTGGAGAGTTGGGACCCATGGAATGGGTGCCAGGCATTTGTGCTTTAAAGGGTCTGCATTTGCTCACCCAATCTCACCAATCGTCTCAGTCCCAAGTGTCCCTCCTTATGCCACATCCAGTTGTCATTGTAGATAGGGTCATTCCAGGTTTCATCAGAGACCCTGAAGGAATTGTAAAGAATTTCCCAGTTTTTTTGTTTTGTTTTTCAAATTCCTTTTTATAGTGGGTTTGAGCTGATTCTCGCTGCCATGTTTATGCCAGTGTAGACACACTTGATTCCCTTATGGAGACATATCAATACATAGGTTTTAAGATTCTTACTAGTCAGATATATTCCTCTGCGGGAAATATGGGGTTTTGAGTCCCTTTCACTGAGGAAGGAGTAGGTCTTGTCTATTCCATAGTTGGTTTTTGGAACGGTACCTCTGCTTATATCAAACTCTGGTTTTATGCATCACCATACCTCTCCTTCCCCCTTAAGCAGGCATAAGAGTGTTTTCTAAATGTGAGACACTGTTCTCTTTCCTAACTCAGTTCAAGTGTAGCCATGTTTACAGGATCTTCATAAGTGATATCTTATGATGTTTCTTTTTCTGTGTGACATATTTCACTTAGAATCATCGTACCTGAATCCACCCATTTTGCTGCTACTGGTCTTATGACATTGATTTCATGGCTGAGGGATATTCCATCGTACGTAAGTACCACAATTTTTTGAACCATTTTAATATTTCCTGGGATATTTAAGGTGTACCCAAGTTGAGGTCATTGTAAGCAGTGCAGCCCTAAATTTTGGGGGGGCTCTGTCTTATTGATTTTCAGTTTTCCCAAGGTATATTCCCTAGACTGGAATTGCCCTTGGCTCTGTAGCTCTGTTCTTTACTTGTTTTAGGGAACACAATGTACTCCTCCAGAGAGGCAGTTGGCAATTTACATCCCGCCCATCAGCATGACAAGGCTCCCTGTTCTCCATGGCCTGTCTTGCCTTTCTGGTTTTTACACATTTTGTGGATGTCCCTTTTGACCGGTGTGAAGTGATACTTCTTTGTATTGCAGATTTGCATTGCCCGCTTGCTTGCTTTGCCAAAAAGGGCGTATGCGTTTTCTCCTGAATATATTCAGGAGAAAACATATACGCCCTTTTTGGCCAAGTGCATCATTGTCGAAGTTGTGCCCCTCTTCCTGTGCTTTAAAGGCGATTCCAACGTACCTCTTGAAATCTGTTTCCTGCTATTCTGCCTCGCTTTCAAGTCCGCCTCGTTGCCTTCCCTCAACAGATTTTTGGACGATAGTTGTCCTTTATTACTCGGCCAGTTTGTGAATTGCTGTGCCCCTGAGCTCCATTTTTCAATTCATTTTTGGTGAGCTGACCGCAAGTCCAAAATTTTGGTTCAGGACCTATGCTGGTTCCCGGTGGCGGGCTGAGACTTTGGATAATTCTTCTTCCTGCCGGGAAATTACAGTGATATGTGCCCGTCCAAGTGCCTAACAGCTACTCTCTCATTGGTTCTCCCTCTTCCCTTTCATCCTCTGCCAAATTGGCAACCTGTGCGAACCACGAGGTTAAAGGGGTTGTCTCTCCAAGTTGGGAGGTTGATAGTAAAGCAGATGGAAAGTCAAACCGGAGCGCCAGGAGAGGGACTATTCATTGAATTTTAGAAACCTTTCGTATTCAGAGTGTGTCCGTTCTGTAGGTTTCCCGTACATGTTATAGCTGTAGTAATATTCCCTTCAACCTGGAGAGTTGGGACCCATAGAATGGGTGCCAGGTATTTGTGCTTTAAAGTGTCTGCATTTGCTCACCCAATCTCACCAATCCTCTCAGTCCCAAGTGTCCCTCCTTATGCCACATCCAGCTGTCATTGTAGATAGGGTCATTCCAGGTTTCATCAGAGACCCTGAAGGAATTGTAAAGAATTTCCCAGTTTTTTTGTTTTGTTTTTGAAATTCCTTTTTATAGTGGGTTTGAGCTGATTCTCGCTGCCATGTTTATGCCAGTCTAGACACACTTGATTCCCTCACGGAGACATATCAATACATAGGTTTTAAGATTCTTACTAGCCAGATATATTCCTCTGCGGGAAATATGGGGTTTTGAGTCCCTTTCACTGAGGAAGGTGTAGGTCTTGTCTATGCCATAGTTGGTTTTTGGAACGGTACCTGTGCTTATATCAAACTCTGGTTTTATGCATCACCCCACCTCTCCTTCCCCCTTAAGCAGGCATAAGAGTGTTTTCTAAATGTGAGACACTGTTCTCTTCCCTAACTCAGTTCAAGTGTAGCCATGTTTACAGGATCTTCATAAGTGATATCTTATGATAAGTTTCTTTTTCTGTGTGACTTATTTCACTTAGAATCATCGTACCTGAATCCACCCATTTTGCTGCTACTGGTCTTATGACATTGATTTCATGGCTGAGGGATATTCCATCGTACGTAAGTACCACAATTTTTTGAACCATTTTTATATTTCCTGGGATATTTAAGGTGTACCCAAGTTGAGGTCCTTGTAAGCAGTGCAGCCCTAAATTTTGGGGTGGCTCGGTCTTATTGATTTTCAGTTTTCCCAAGGTATATTCCCTAGACTGGAAGTGCCCTTGGCTCTGTAGCTCTGTTCTTTACTTGTTTTAGGGAACACAGTGTACTCCTCCAGAGAGGCAGTTGGCAATTTACATCCCGCCCATCAGCATAAGAAGGCTCCCTGTTCTCCAGGGCCTGTCTTGCCTTTCTGGTTTTTACACATTTTGTGGATGTCCCTTTTGACCGGTGGGAAGTGATACTTCTTTGTAGTGCAGATTTGCATTGCCCGCTTGCTTGCTTGGCCAAAAAGGGCGTATGCGTTTTCTCCTGAATATATTCAGGAGAAAACGCATACGCCCTTTTTGGCCAAGTGCATCATTGTCGAAGTTGTGCCCCTCTTCCTGTGCTTTAAAGGCGATTCCAACGTACCTCTTGAAATCTGTTTCCTGCTATTCTGCCTCGCTCTCAAGTCCGCCTCATTGCCTTCCCTCAACAGATTTTTGGACGATAGTTGTCCTTTATTACTCGGCCAGTTTGTGAATTGCTGTGCCCCTGAGGTCCATTGTTCAACTCGTTTTTGGTGAGCTGACCGAAAGTCCAACATTTTGGTTCAGGACCTACGCTGGTTCCCGGTGGGGGACTGAGACTTTGGATAATTCTTCTTCCTGCCGGGAAATTACAGTGATATGTGCCCGTCCAAGTGCCTAACAGCTACTCTCTCATTGGTTCTCCCTCTTCCCTTTCATCCTCTGCCAAATTGGCAACCTGTGCGAACCAGGAGGTTAAAGGGGCAGTCTCTCCACGTTGGGAGGTTGATAGTAAAGCAGATGGAAAGTCAAACCGGAGCACCAGGAGAGGGACTATTCGTTGAGTTTTAGAAACCTTTCGTATTCACAGTGTGTCCATTCTCTAGGTTTCCCGTACATGTTATAGCTGTAGTAATATTCCCTTCAACCTGGAGAGTTGGGACCCATGGAATGGGTGCCAGGTATTTGTGCTTTAAAGTGTCTGCATTTGCTCACCCAATCTCACCAATCCTCTCAGTCCCAAGTGTCCCTCCTTATGCCACATCCAGCTGTCATTGTAGATGGGGTCATTCCAGGTTTCATGAGAGGCCCTGAAGGAATTGTAAAGAATTTCCCAGTTTTTTTGTTTTGTTTTTGAAATTCCTTTTTATAGTGGGTTTTAGCTGATTCTCGCTGCCATGTTTATGCCAGTCTAGACACACTTGATTCCCTCACGGAGACATATCAATCCATAGGTTTTAAGATTCTTACTAGTCAGATATATTCCTCTGTGGGAAATATGGGGTTTTGAGTCCCTTTCACTGAGGAAGGTGTAGGTCTTGTCTATTCCATAGTTGGTTTTTGGAACGGTACCTGTGCTTATAGCAAACTCTGGTTTTATGCAGCACCCCACCTCTCCTTCCCCCTTAAGCAGGCATAAGAGTGTTTTCTAAATGTGAGACACTGTTCTCTTTCCTAACTCAGTTCAAATGTAGCCATGTTTACAGGATCTTCATAAGTGATATATTATGATAAGTTTCTTTTTCTGTGTGACTTATTTCACTTAGAATCATCGTACCTGAATCCACCCATTTTGCTGCTACTTGTCTTAGGACATTGATTTCATAGCTGAGGGATATTCCATCGTACGTAAGTACCACAATTTTTTGAACCATTTTTATATTTCCTGGGATATTTAAGGTGTACCCAAGTTGAGGTCCTTAAAAGCAGTACAGCCCTAAATTTTGGGGTGGCTCTGTCTTATTGATTTTCAATTTTCCCAAGGTATATTCCCTAGACTGGAAGTGCCCTTGGCTCTGTAGCTCTGTTCTTTACTTGTTTTAGGGAACACAATGTACTCCTCCAGAGAGGCAGTTGGCAATTTACATCCCGCCCATCAGCATAACAAGGCTCCCTGTTCTCCAGGGCCTGTCTTGCCTTTCTGGTTTTTACACATTTTGTGGATGTCCCTTTTGACCAGTGGGAAGTGATACTTCTTTGTAGTGCGTATTTGCATTGCCCGCTTGCTTGCTTGGCCAAAAAGGGCGTATGCGTTTTCTCCTGAATATATTCAGGAGAAAACGCATACACCCTTTTTGTCGAAGGGCATCATTGTCGAAGTTGTGCCCCTCTTCCTGTGCTTTAAAGGCGATTCCAACGTACCTCTTGAAATCTGTTTCCTGCTATTCTGCCTCGCTTTCAAGTCCGCCTTGTTGCCTTCCCTCAACAGATTTTTGGACGATAGTTGTCCTTTATTTCTCAGCCAGTTTGTGAATTTCTGTGCCCCTGAGCTCCATTTTTCAACTCGTTTTCGGTTGAGCTGACCGCACGTCCAAAATCTGGTTCAGGACCTATGCTGGTTCCCAGTTGGGGGCTGAGACTTTGGTTAATTCTTCTTCCTGCCGGGAAGTTAGAGTGATATGTGCCCGTCCAAATGCCTAACAGCTACTCTCTCATTGGTTCTCCCTCTTCCCTTTCATCCTCTGCCAAATTGGCAACCTGTGCAAACCAGGCCGTTAAAGGGGCTGTCTCTCCAAGTTGGGAGATTGATAGTAAAGTGGATGGAAAGTCAAACCGGAGCACCAGGTGAGGGACTATTCGTTGAGTTTTAGAAACCTTTCGTATTCACAGTGTGTCCGTTCTCTAGGTTTCCTGTACATGTTATAACTGTAGTAATATTCCCTTCAACCTAGAGAGTTGGGTCCCATGGAATGGGTGCCATGCATTATTGCTTTAAAGGGTCTGCATTTGCTCACCCAATATCACCAATCCTTTCAGTCCCAAGTGTCCAGCCTTATGCCACATCCAGCTGTCGTTGTAGATAGGGTCATTCCAAGTTTCATCAGAGACCCTGAAGGAATTGTAAAGAATTTCCCAGTTTTTTTGTTTTGTTTTTAAATTCCTTTTTATAGTGGGTTTGAGCTGATTCTCGCTGCCATGTTTATGCCAGTCTAGACACACTTGATTCCCTTATGGAGACATATCAGTACATAGGTTTTAAGATTCTTACTAGTCAGATATATTCTTCTGCGGGAAATATGGGGTTTTGAGTCCCTTTCCCTGAGGAAGGTGTAGGTCTTGTCTATTCCATAGTTGGTTTTTGGAACGGTACCTGTGCTTATATCAAACTCTGGTTTAATGCATCATCCCACCTCACCTTCCCCATTAAGCAGGCATAAGAGTGTTTTCTAAATGTGAGACACTGTTCTCTTTCCTAACTCAGTTCAAGTGTAACCATGTTTACAGGATCTTCATAAGTGATATCTTATGATAAGTTTCTTTTTCTGTGTGACTTATTTCACTTAGAATCATCGTACCTGAATCCACCCATTTTGCTGCTACTGGTCTTATGACATTGATTTCATGGCTGAGGGATATTCAATCGTACGTAAGTACCACAATTTTTTGAACCATTTTTATATTTCCTGGGATATTTAAGGTGTACCCAAGTTGAGGTCCTTGTAAGCAGTGCAGCCCTAAATTTTGGGGTGGCTCTGTCTTATTAATTTTCAGTTTTCCCAAGGTATATTCCCTAGACTGGAAGTGCCCTTGGCTCTGTAGCTCTGTTGTTTACTTGTTTTAGGGAACACAATACACACCTCCAGAGAGGCAGTTGGCAATTTACATCACGCCCATCAGCATAACAAGGCTCCCTGTTCTCCAGGGCCTGTCTTGCCTTTCTGGTTTTTACACATTTTGTGGATGTCCCTTTTGACCGCTGGGAAGTGATACTTCTTTGTAGTGCAGATTTGCATTGCCCGCTTGCTTGCTTGGCCAACAATGGCATATGCGTTTTCTCCTGAATATATTCAGGAGAAAACGCATACACCCTTTTTGGCCAAGTGCATCATTGTCGAAGTTGTGCCCCTCTTCCTGTGCTTTAAAGGCCATTCCAACGTACCTCTTGAAATCTGTTTCCTGCTATTCTGCCTCGCTTTCAAGTCCGCCTCGTTGCCCTTACTCAACAGATTTTTGGACGATAGTTGTCCTTTATTACTCGGCCAGTTTGTGAATTGCTGTGCCCCTGAGCTCCATTTTTCAACTCGTTTTTGGTGAGCTGACCGCAAGTCCAAAATTTTGGTTCAGGACCTATACTGGTTCCCGATGGGAGGCTGAGACTTTGGTTAATTCTTCTTCCTGCCGGGAAATTACAGTGATATGTGCCCGTCCAAATGCCTAACAGCTACTCTCTCATTGGTTCCCCTCTTCCCTTTCATCCTCTGCCAAATTGGCAACGTGTGCGAACCAGGATGTTAAAGGGGCTGTCTCTCCAAGTTGGGAGGTTGATAGTAAAGCAGATGTAAAGTCAAAGCGCAGCACCAGGAGAGGGACAATTCGTTGAGTTTTAGAAACCTTTCGTATTCACAGTGTGTCCGTTCTCTAGGTTTCCCGTACTTGTTATATCTGTAGTAATATTCCCTTCAACCTGGAGAGTTGGGACCCATGGAATGGGTGCCAGGCATTTGTGCTTTAAAGGGTCTGCATTTGCTCACCCAATCTCACCAATCGTCTCAGTCCCAAGTGTCCCTCCTTATGCCACATCCAGCTGTCGTTGTAGATAGGGTCATTCGAGGTTTCATCAGAGACCCTGAAGGAATTGTAAAGAATTTCCCAGTTTTTTTGTTTTCTTTTTGAAATTCCTTTTTATAGTGGGCTTGAGCTGATTCCCGCTGCCATGTTTATGCCAGTCTAGACACACTTGATTCCCTTACGGAGACCTATCAATACATAGATTTTAAGATTCTGACTAGTCAGATATATTCCTCTGCGGGAAATATGGGGTTTTGAGTCCCTTTCACTGAGGAAGGTGTAGGTCTTGTCTATTCCATAGTTGGTTTTTGGAACGGTATGTGTGCTTATATCAAACTCTGGTTTTATGCATCACCCCATCTCTCCTTCCCCCTTAAGCAGGCATAAGAGTGTTTTCTATATGTGAGACACTGTTCTCTTTCCTAACTCAGTTCAAGTGTAGCCATGTTTACAGGATCTTCATAAGTGATATCTTATGATAAGTTTCTTTTTCTGTGTGACATATTTCACTTAGAATCATCGTACCTGAATCCACCCATTTTGCTGCTACTGGTCTTATGACATTGATTTCATGGCTGAGGGATATTCCATCGTACGTAAGTACCAAAATTTTTTGAACCATTTTTATATTTCCTGGGATATTTAAGGTGTATCAAAGTTGAGGTCCTTGTAAGCAGTGCAGCCCTAAATTTTGGGGTGGCTCTGTCTTATTAATTTTCAGTTTTCCCAAGGTCTATTCCCTAGACTGGAAGTGCCCTTGGCTCTGTAGCTCTGTTCTTTACTTGTTTTAGGGAACACAATGCACTCCTCCAGAGAGGCAGTTGGCAATTTACATCCCGCCCATCAGCATAACAAGGCTCCCTGTTCTCTAGGGCCTGTCTTGCCTTTCTGGTTTTTACACATTTTGTGGATGTCCCTTTTGACCGGTGGGAAGTGATGCTTCTTTGTAGTGCAGATTTGCATTGCCCGCTTGCTTGCTTGGCCAAAAAGGGCATCATTGTCGAAGTTGTGCCCCTCTTCCTGTGCTTTAAATGCAATTCCAACGTACCTCTTGTAATCTGTTTCCTGCTATTCTTTCTCGCTTTCAAGTCCGCCTCATTGCCTACCCTCAACAGATTTTTGGACGATAGTTGTCCTTTATTACTCGGCCAGTTTGTGAATTGCTGTGCCCCTGAGCTCCATTTTTCAACTCGTTTTTGGTGAGCTGACTGCAAGTCCAAAATTTTGGTTCATGACCTATACTGGTTCCCGGTGGGTGGCTGAGACTTTGGTTAATTCTTCTTCCTGCCGGGAAATTACAGTGATATGTGCACGTCCATATGCCTAACAGCTACTCTCTCATTGGTTCTCCCTTTTCCCTTTAATCATCTGCCAAATTGGCAACCTGTGCGAACCAGGAGGTTAAACGGGCTGTCTCTCCAATTTGGGAGGTTGATAGCAAAGCAGATGTAAAGTCAAAGCGGAGCACCAGGAGAGGGACTATTCGTTGAGTTTTAGAAACCTTTCGTATTCACAGTGTGTCCGTTCTCTAGCTTTCCCGTACATGTTATATCTCTAGTAATATTCCCTTCAACCTGAGAGTTGGGACCCATGGAATGGGTGCCAGGCATTTGTGCTTTAAAGGGTCTGCATTTGCTCACCCAATCTCACCAATTCTCTCAGTCCCAAGTGTCCCTCCTTATGCAATATCCAGCTGTCGTTGTAGACAGGGTCATTCCAGGTTTCATCAGAGACCCTGAAGGAATTGTAAAGAATTTCACAGATTTTTGTTTTGTTTTTGAAATTCCTTTTTATAGTGAGTTTGAGCTGATTCTCGCTGCCATGTAAATGCCAGTCTAGACACACTTGATTCCCTTATGGAGACATATCAATACATAGGTTTTAAGTTTCTTACTAGTCAGATATATTCCTCTGCGGGAAATATGGTGTTTTGAGTCCCCTTCACTGAGGAAGGTGTAGGTCTTGCTATTCCATAGTTGGTTTTTGGAACGGTACGTGTGCTTATATCAAACTCTGGTTTTATGCATCACCCCACCTCTCCTTCCCCCTTAAGCAGGCATAAGAGTGTTTTCTAAATGTGAGACACTGTTCTCTTTCCTAACTCAGTTCAAGTGTAGCCATGTTTACAGGATCTTCATAAGTGATATCTTATGATAAGTTTCTTTTTCTGTGTGACTTATTTCACTTAGAATCATCGTACCTGAATCCACCCATTTTGCTGCTACTGGTCTTATGACATTGGTTTCATGGCTGAGGGATATTCCATCGTACGTAAGTACCAAAATTTTTTGAACCATTTTTATATCTCCTGGGATACTTAAGGTGTATCAAAGTTGAGGTCCTTGTAAGCAGTGCAGCCCTAAATTTTGGGGTGGCTCTGTCTTATTGATTTTCAGTTTTCCCAAGGTATATTCCCTAGACTGGAAGTGCCCTTTGCTCTGTAGCTCTGTTGTTTACTTGTTTTAGGGAACACAATGCACTCCTCCAGAGAGGCAGTTGGCAATTTACATCCCGATCATCAGCATAACAAGGCTCCCTGTTCTCCAGAGCCTGTCTTGCCTTTCTGGTTTTTACACATTTTGTGGATGTCCCTTTTGACCGGTGGGAAGTGATACTTCTTTGTAGTGCAGATTTGCATTGCCCGCTTGCTTGCTTGGCCAAAAAGGGCATATGCGTTTTCTCCTGAATATATTCAGGAGAAAACGCATATGCCCTTTTTGGCCAAGGGCATCATTGTAGAAATTGTGCCCCTCTTCCTGTGCTTTAAAGGCGATTCCAACGTACCTCTTGAAATCTGTTTCCTGCTATTCTGCCTCGCTTTCAAGTCCGCATCGTTGCCTTCCCTCAACAGGTTTTTGGACGATAGTTGTCCTTTATTACTCGGCCAGTTTGTGAATTGCTGTGCCCCTGAGCTCCATTTTTCAACTCGTTTTTGGTGAGCTGACCGCAAGTCCAATATTTTGGTTCAGGACCTATACTGGTTCGCGGTGGGTGCCTTAGACTTTGGTTAATTCTTCTTCCTGCCGGGAAATTACAGTGATATGTGCCCGTCCAAATGCCTAACAGCTACTCTCTCATTGGTTCTCCCTTTTCCCTTTCATCCTCTGCCAAATTGGCATCCTGTGTGAACCAGGAGGTTAAAGGGGCTGTCTCTCCAAGTTGGGAGGTTGATAGTAAAGCAGATGGAAAGTCAAACTGGAGCACCAGGAGAGGGAAAATTCGTTGAGTTTTAGAAACCTTTCGTATTCACAGTGTGTCTTTCTCTAGGTTTCCTGTACATGTTATAGCTGTAGTAATATTCCCTTCAACCTGGAGAGTTGGGACCCATGGAATGGGTGCCAGGCATTTGTGATTTAAGGGGTCTGCATTTGCTCACCCAATCTCACCAATCCTCTCAGTCCCATGTGTCCCTCCTTATGCCACATCCAGCTGTCGTTGTAGATAGGGTCGTTCCAGGATTCATCAGGGACCCTGAAGGAATTGTAAAGAATTTCCCAGTTTTTTTGTTTTGTTTTTGAAATTCCTTTTTATAGTGGGTTTGAGCTGATTCTCGCTGCCATGTTTATGCCAGTCTAGACACACTTGATTCCCTTACGGAGACATATCAATACATAGGTTTTAAGATTCTTACTAGTCAGATATATTCCTCTGCAGGAAATATGGGGTTTTGAGTCCCTTTCACTGAGGAAGGTGTAGGTCTTGCTATTCCATAGTTGGTTTTTGGAATGGTACGTGTGCTTATATCAAACTCTGGTTTTATGCATCACCCCACCTCTCCTTCCCCCTTAAGCAGGCATAAGAGTGTTTTCTAAATGTGAGACACTGTTCTCTTTCCTAACTCAGTTCAAGTGTAGCCATGTTTACAGGATCTTCATAAGTGATATCTTATGATAAGTTTCTTTTTCTGTGTGACTTATTTCACTTAGAATCATCGTACCTGAATCCACCCATTTTGCTGCTACTGGTCTTATGACATTGATTTCATGGCTGAGGGATATACCATCGTACATAAGTACCAAAATTTTTTGAACCATTTTTATATCTCCTGGGATACTTAAGGTGTATCCAAGTTGAGGTTCTTGTAAGCAGTGCAGCCCTAAATTTTGGGGTGGCTCTGTCTTATTGATTTTCAGTTTTCCCAAGGTATATTCCCTAGACTGGAAGTGCCCTTGGCTCTGTAGCTCTGTTGTTTACTTGTTTTAGGGAACACAATGCACTCCTCCAGAGAGGCAGTTTGCAATTTACATCCCGCCCATCAGCATAACAAGGCTCTCTGTTCTCCAGGCCCTTTCTTGCCTTTCTGGTTTTTACACATTTTGTGGATGTCCCTTTTGACCGGTGGGAAGTGATACTTCTTTGTAGTGCAGATTTGCATTGCCCGCTTGCTTGCTTGGCCAAAAAGGGCGTATGCGTTTTCTCCTGAATATATTCAGGAGAAAACGCATACGCCCTTTTTGGCCAAGGGCATCATTTTCGAAGTTGTGCCCCTCTTCCTGTGCTTTAAAGGCGATTCCAACGTACCTCTTGAAATCTGTTTCCTGCTATTCTGCCTCGCTTTCAAGTCCGCCTCGTTGCCTTCCCTCAACAGGTTTTTGGACGATAGTTGTCCTTTATTACTCGGCCAGTTTGTGAATTGCTGTGCCCCTGAGCTCCATTTTTCAACTCGTTTTTGGTGAGCTGACCTCAAGTCCAAAATTTTCGTTCAGGACCTATACTGGTTACCGGTGGGTGGCTGAGACTTTGGTTAATTCTTCTTCCTCCCGGGAAGTTACAGTAATATGTGCCCTTCGAAATGCCTAACAGCTACTCTCTCATTGGTTCTCCCTCTTCCCTTTCATCCTCTGCCAAATTGGAAACCTGTGCGAACCAGGAGGTTAAAGGGGCTGTCTCTCCAAGTTGGGTGGTTGATAGTAAAGCAGATGTAAAGTCAAACCGGAGCACCAGGAGAGGGACTATTCTTTGAGTTTTAGAAACCTTTCGTATTCACAGTGTGTCGTTTCTCTAGGTTTCCCGTACATGTTATAGCTGTAGTAATATTCCCTTCAACCTGGAGAGTTGGGACCCATGGAATGGGTGCCAGGCATTTGTGCTTTAAAGGGTCTGCATTTGCTCACCCAATCTCACCAATCGTCTCAGTCCCAAGTGTCCCTCCTTATGCCACATCCAGTTGTCATTGTAGATAGGGTCATTCCAGGTTTCATCAGAGACCCTGAAGGAATTGTAAAGAATTTCCCAGTTTTTTTGTTTTGTTTTTCAAATTCCTTTTTATAGTGGGTTTGAGCTGATTCTCGCTGCCATGTTTATGCCAGTGTAGACACACTTGATTCCCTTATGGAGACATATCAATACATAGGTTTTAAGATTCTTACTAGTCAGATATATTCCTCTGCGGGAAATATGGGGTTTTGAGTCCCTTTCACTGAGGAAGGAGTAGGTCTTGTCTATTCCATAGTTGGTTTTTGGAACGGTACCTCTGCTTATATCAAACTCTGGTTTTATGCATCACCACACCTCTCCTTCCCCCTTAAGCAGGCATAAGAGTGTTTTCTAAATGTGAGACACTGTTCTCTTTCCTAACTCAGTTCAAGTGTAGCCATGTTTACAGGATCTTCATAAGTGATATCTTATGATGTTTCTTTTTCTGTGTGACATATTTCAGTTAGAATCATCGTACCTGAATCCACCCATTTTGCTGCTACTGGTCTTATGACATTGATTTCATGGCTGAGGGATATTCCATCGTACGTAAGTACCACAATTTTTAGAACCATTTTAATATTTCCTGGGATATTTAAGGTGTACCCAAGTTGAGGTCATTGTAAGCAGTGCAGCCCTAAATTTTGGGGTGGCTCTGTCTTATTGATTTTCAGTTTTCCCAAGGTATATTCCCTAGACTGGAATGGCCCTTGGCTCTGTAGCTCTGTTCTTTACTTGTTTTAGGGAACACAATGTACTCCTCCAGAGAGGCAGTTGGCAATTTACATCCCGCCCATCAGCATAACAAGGCTCCCTGTTCTCCAGGGCCTGTCTTGCCTTTCTGGTTTTTACACATTTTGTGGATGTCCCTTTTGACCGGTGGGAAGTGATACTTCTTTGTAGTGCAGATTTGCATTGCCCGCTTGCTTGCTTTGCCAAAAAGGGCGTATGCGTTTTCTCCTGAATATATTCAGGAGAAAACATATACGCCCTTTTTGGCCAAGTGCATCATTGTCGAAGTTGTGCCCCTCTTCCTGTGCTTTAAAGGCGATTCCAACGTACCTCTTGAAATCTGTTTCCTGCTATTCTGCCTCCCTTTCAAGTCCGCCTCGTTGCCTTCCCTCAACAGATTTTTGGACGATAGTTGTCCTTTATTACTCGGCCAGTTTGTGAATTGCTGTGCCCCTGAGGTCCATTTTTCAACTCGTTTTTGGTGAGCTGACCAAAAGTCCAACATTTTGGTTCAGGACCTATGCTGGTTCCTGGTGGGGGACTGAGACTTTGGATAATTCTTCTTCCTGCCGGGAAATTACAGTGATATGTGCCCGTCCAAATGCCTAACAGCTACTCTCTCATTGGTTCTCCCTCTTCCCTTTCATCCTCTGCCAAATTGGAAACCTGTGCGAACCAGGAGGTTAAAGGGGCTGTCTCTCCAAGTTGGGAGGTTGATAGTAAAGCAGATGGAAAGTCAAACCGGAGCACCAGGAGAGGGACTATTCGTTGAGTTTTAGAAACCTTTCGTATTCACAGTGTGTCCGTTCTCTAGGATTCCCGTACATGTTATAGCTGTAGTAATATTCCCTTCAACCTGGAGAGTTGGGACCCATGGAATGGTTGCCAGGCATTTGTGCTTTAAAGTGTCTGCATTTGCTCACCCAATCTCACCAATCGTCTCAGTCCCAAGTGTCCCTCCTTATGCCACATCCAGCTGTCATTGTAGATAGGGTCATTCCAGGTTTCATCAGAGACCCTGAAGGAATTGTAAAGAATTTCCCAGTTTTTTTGTTTTGTTTTTGAAATTCCTTTTTATAGTGGGTTTGAGCTGATTCTCGCTGCCATGTTTATGCCCGTCTAGACACACTTGATTCCCTTACGGAGACATATCAATACATGGGTTTTAAGATTCTTACTAGTCAGATATATTTCTCTGCGGGAAATATGGGGTTTTGAGTCCCTTTCACTGAGGAAGGTGTAGGTCTTCTCTATTCCATAGTTGGTTTTTGGAACGGTACCTGTGCTTATATCAAACTCTGGTTTTATGCATCACCCCACCTCTCCTTCCCCCTTAAGCAGGCATAAGAGTGTTTTCTAAATGTGAGACACTCTTCTCTTTCCTAACTCAGTTCAAGTGTAGCCATGTTTACAGGATCTTCATAAGTGATATCTTATGATAAGTTTCTTTTTCTGTGTGACTTATTTCACTTAGAATCATCGTACCTGAATCCACCCATTTTGCTGCTACTGGTCTTATGACATTGATTTCATGGCTGAGGGATATTCCATCGTACGTAAGTACCACAATTTTTTGAACCATTTTTATATTTCCTGGGATATTTAAGGTGTACCCAAGTTGAGGTCCTTGTAAGCAGTGCAGCCCTAAATTTTGGGGTGGCTCTGTCTTATTGATTTTCAGTTTTCCCAAGGTATATTCCCTAGACTGGAAGTGCCCTTGGCTCTGTAGCTCTGTTCTTTACTTGTTTTAGGGAACAGAATGCACTCCTCCAGAGAGGCAGCTGGCAATTTACATCCCGCCCATCAGCATAACAAGGCTCCCTGTTCTCCAGGGCCTGTCTTGCCTTTCTGGTTTTTACACATTTTGTGGATGTCCCTTTTGACCGGTGGGAAGTGATACTTCTTTGTAGTGCCGATTTGCATTGCCGGCTTGCTTGCTTGGCCAAAAAGGGCCTATGCGTTTTCTCCTGAATATATTCAGGGGAAAACGCATACGCCCTTTTTGGCCAAGTGCATCATTGTCGAAGTTGTGCCCCTCTTCCTGTGCTTTAAAGGCGATTCCAACGTACCTCTTGAAATCTGTTTCCTGCTATTCTGCCTCGCTTTCAAGTCCGCCTCGTTGCCTTCCCTCAACAGATTTTTGGACGATAGTTGTCCTTTATTACTCGGCCGGTTTGTGAATTGCTGTGCCCCTGAGCTCCATTTTTCAACTCGTTTTTGGTGAGCTGACCGCAAGTCCAAAATTTGGGTTCAGGACCTATGCTGGTTCCCGGTGGGGGGATGAGACTTTGGATAATTCTTCTTCCTGCCGGGAAATTTCAGTGATATGTGCCCGTCCAAGTGCCTAACAGCTACTCTCTCATTGGTTCTCCCTCTTCCCTTTCATACTCTCCCAAATTGGCAACCTGTGCGAACCAGGAGGTTAAAGGGGCTGTCTCTCCAAGTTGGGAGGTTGATAGTAAAGCAGATGGAAAGTCAAACCGGAGCACCAGGAGAGGGACTATTCGTTGAGTTTTAGAAACCTTTCGTATTCACAGTGTGTCCGTTCTCTAGGTTTCCCGTACATATTATAGCTGTAGTAATATTCCCTTCAACCTGGAGAGTTTGAACCCATGGAATGGGTGCCAGGTATTTGTGCTTTAAAGTGTCTACATTTGCTCACCCAATCTCACCAATCCTCTCAGTCCCAAGTGTCCCTCCTTATGCCACATCCAGCTGTCATTGTAGATAGGGTCATTCCAGGTTTCATCAGAGACCCTGTAGGAATTGTATAGAATTTCCCAGTTTTTTTGTTTTGTTTTTGAAATTCCTTTTTATAGTGGGTTTGAGCTGATTCTCGCTGCCATGTTTATGCCAGTCTAGACACACTTGATTCCCTTACGGAGACATATCAATACATAGGTTTTAAGATCCTTACTAGTCAGATATATTCCTCTGCGGGAAATATGGGGTTTTGAGTCCCTTTCACTGAGGAAGGTGTAGGTCTTGTCTATTCCATAGTTGGTTTTTGGAACGGTACCTGTGCTTATAGCAAACTCTGGTTTTATGCATCACCCCACCTCTCCTTCCCCCTTAAGCAGGCATAAGAGTGTTTTCTAAATGTGAGACACTGTTCTCTTTCCTAACTCAGTTCAAGTGTAGCCATGTTTACAGGATCTTCATAAGTGATATCTTATGATAAGTTTCTTTTTATGTGTGACTTATTTCACTTAGAATCTTCGTACCTGAATCCACCCATTTTGCTGCTACTGGTCTTATGACATTGATTTCATGGCTGAGGGATATTCCATCGTACGTAAGTACCAAAATTTTTTGAACCATTTTTATATTTCCTGGGATATTTAATGTGTACCAAAGTTGAGGTCCTTGTAAGCAGTGCAGCCCTAAATTTTGGGGTGGCTCTGTCTTATTGATTTTCAGTTTTCCCAAGGTATATACCCTAGACTGGAAGTGCCCTTGGCTCTGTAGCTCTGTTCTTTACTTGTTTTAGGGAACACAATGTACTCCTCCAGAGAGGCAGTTGGCAATTTACATCCCGCCCATCAGCATAACAAGGCTCCCTCTTCTCCAGGGCCTGTCTTGCCTTTCTGGTTTTTACACATTTTGTGGATGTCCCTTTTGACCGGTGGGAAGTGATACTTCTTTGTAGTGCAGATTTGCATTGCCCGCTTGCTTGCTTGGCCAAAAAGGGCGTATGCGTTTTCTCCTGAATATATTCAGGAGAAAACGCATACGCCCTTTTTGGCCAAGTGCATCATTGTCGAAGTTGTGCCCCTCTTCCTGTGCTTTAAAGGCGATTCGAACGTACCTCTTGAAATCTGTTTCCTGCTATTCTGCCTCGCTTTCAAGTCTGCCTCGTTGCCTTCCCTCAACAGATTTTTGGACTATAGTTGTCCTTTATTTCTCGGCCAGTTTGTGAATTGCTGTGCCCCTGAGCTCCATTTTTCAACTCGTTTTTGGTGAGCTGACCGCAAGTCCAAAATTTGGGTTCAGGACCTATGCTGGTTCCCGGTGGGGGGCTGAGACTTTGGATAATTCTTCTCCCTGCCGGGAAATTACAGTGATATGTGCCCGTCCAAGTGCCTAACAGCTACTCTCTCATTGGTTCTCCCTCTTCCCTTTCATCCTCTGCCAAATTGGCAACCTGTGCGAACCAGGAGGTTAAAGGGGCAGTCTCTCCACGTTGGGAGGTTGATAGTAAAGCAGATGGAAAGTCAAACCGGAGCACCAGGAGAGGGACTATTCGTTGAGTTTTAGAAACCTTTCGTATTCACAGTGTGTCCATTCTCTAGGTTTCCCGTACATGTTATAGCTGTAGTAATATTCCCTTCAACCTGGAGAGTTGGGACCCATGGAATGGGTGCCAGGTATTTGTGCTTTAAAGTGTCTGCATTTGCTCACCCAATCTCACCAATCGTCTCAGTCCCAAGTGTCCCTCCTTATGCCACATCCAGCTGTCATTGTAGATGGGGTCATTCCAGGTTTCATGAGAGGCCCTGAAGGAATTGTAAAGAATTTCCCAGTTTTTTTGTTTTGTTTTTGAAATTCCTTTTTATAGTGGGTTTTAGCTGATTCTCGCTGCCATGTTTATGCCAGTCTAGACACACTTGATTCCCTCACGGAGACATATCAATCCATAGGTTTTAAGATTCTTACTAGTCAGATATATTCCTCTGCGGGAAATATGGGGTTTTGAGTCCCTTTCACTGAGGAAGGTGTAGGTCTTGTCTATTCCATAGTTGGTTTTTGGAACGGTACCTGTGCTTATAGCAAACTCTGGTTTTATGCAGCACCCCACCTCTCCTTCCCCCTTAAGCAGGCATAAGAGTGTTTTCTAAATGTGAGACACTGTTCTCTTTCCTAACTCAGTTCAAATGTAGCCATGTTTACAGGATCTTCATAAGTGATATATTATGATAAGTTTCTTTTTCTGTGTGACTTATTTCACTTAGAATCATCGTACCTGAATCCACCCATTTTGCTGCTACTGGTCTTATGACATTGATTTCATGGCTGAGGGATATTCCATCGTACGTAAGTACCACAATTTTTTGAACCATTTTTATATTTCCTGGGATATTTAAGGTGTACCCAAGTTGAGGTCCTTAAAAGCAGTGCAGCCCTAAATTTTGGGGTGGCTCTGTCTTATTGATTTTCAATTTTCCCAAGGTATATTCCCTAGACTGGAAGTGCCCTTGGCTCTGTAGCTCTGTTCTTTACTTGTTTTAGGGAACACAATGTACTCCTCCAGAGAGGCAGTTGGCAATTTACATCCCGCCCATCAGCATAACAAGGCTCCCTGTTCTCCAGGGCCTGTCTTGCCTTTCTGGTTTTTACACATTTTGTGGATGTCCCTTTTGACCAGTGGGAAGTGATACTTCTTTGTAGTGCGTATTTGCATTGCCCGCTTGCTTGCTTGGCCAAAAAGGGCGTATGCGTTTTCTCCTGAATATATTCAGGAGAAAACACATACGCCCTTTTTGTCCAAGGGCATCATTGTCGAAGTTGTGCCCCTCTTCCTGTGCTTTAAAGGCGATTCCAACGTACCTCTTGAAATCTGTTTCCTGCTATTCTGCCTCGCTTTCAAGTCCGCCTTGTTGCCTTCTGTCAACAGATTTTTGGACGATAGTTGTCCTTTATTTCTCAGCCAGTTTGTGAATTTCTGTGCCCCTGAGCTCCATTTTTCAACTCGTTTTTGGTTGAGCTGACCGCACGTCCAAAATTTTGGTTCAGGACCTATGCTGGTTCCCAGTGGGGGGCTGAGACTTTGGTTAATTCTTCTTCCTGCCGGGAAGTTAGAGTGATATGTGCCCGTCCAAATGCCTAACAGCTACTCTCTCATTGGTTCTCCCTCTTCCCTTTCATCCTCTGCCAAATTGGCAACCTGTGCAAACCAGGCGGTTAAAGGGGCTGTCTCTCCAAGTTGGGAGATTGATAGTAAAGTGGATGGAAAGTCAAACCGGAGCACCAGGTGAGGGACTATTCGTTGAGTTTTAGAAACCTTTCGTATTCACAGTGTGTCCGTTCTTTAGGTTTCCCGTACATGTTATAACTGTAGTAATATTCCCTTCAACCTAGAGAGTTGGGTCCCATGGAATGGGTGCCATGCATTATTGCTTTAAAGGGTCTGCATTTGCTCACCCAATCTCACCAATCCTGTCAGTCCCAAGTGTCCAGCCTTATGCCACATCCAGCTGTCGTTGTAGATAGGGTCATTCCAAGTTTCATCAGAGACCCTGAAGGAATTGTAAAGAATTTCCCAGTTTTTTTGTTTTGTTTTTAAATACCTTTTTATAGTGGGTTTGAGCTGATTCTCGCTGCCATGTTTATGCCAGTCTAGACACACTTGATTCCCTTATGGAGACATATCAGTACATAGGTTTTAAGATTCTTACTAGTCAGATATATTCCTCTGCGGGAAATATGGGGTTTTGAGTCCCTTTCCCTGAGGAAGGTGTAGGTCTTGTCTATTCCATAGTTGGTTTTTGGAACGGTACCTGTGCTTATATCAAACTCTGGTTTAATGCATCATCCCACCTCACCTTCCCCATTAAGCAGGCATAAGAGTGTTTTCTAAATGTGAGACACTGTTCTCTTTCCTAACTCAGTTCAAGTGTAACCATGTTTACAGGATCTTCATAAGTGATAACTTATGATAAGTTTCTTTTTCTGTGTGACTTATTTCACTTAGAATCATCGTACCTGAATCCACCCATTTTGCTGCTACTGGTCTTATGACATTGATTTCATGGCTGAGGGATATTCCATCGTACGTAAGTACCACAATTTTTTGAACCATTTTTATATTTCCTGGGATATTTAAGGTGTACCCAAGTTGAGGTCCTTGTAAGCAGTGCAGCCCTAAATTTTGGGGTGGCTCTGTCTTATTGATTTTCAGTTTTCCCAAGGTATATTCCCTAGACTGGAAGTGCCCTTGGCTCTGTAGCTCTGTTGTTTACTTGTTTTAGGGAACACCATACACACCTCCAGAGAGGCAGTTGGCAATTTACATCACGCCCATCAGCATAACAAGGCTCCCTGTTCTCCAGGGCCTGTCTTGCCTTTCTGGTTTTTACACATTTTGTGGATGTCCCTTTTGACCGCTGGGAAGTGATACTTCTTTGTAGTGCAGATTTGCATTGCCCGCTTGCTTGCTTGGCCAACAATGGCATATGCGTTTTCTCCTGAATATATTCAGGAGAAAACGCATACACCCTTTTTGGCTAAGTGCATCATTGTCGAAGTTGTGCCCCTCTTCCTGTGCTTTAAAGGCGATTCCAACGTACCTCTTGAAATCTGTTTCCTGCTCTTCTGCCTCGCTTTCAAGTCCGCCTCGTTGCATTCCCTCAACAGATTTTTGGACGATAGTTGTCCTTTATTACTCGGCCAGTTTGTGAATTGCTGAGCCCCTGAGCTCCATTTTTCAACTCGTTTTTGGTGAGCTGACCGCAAGTCCAAAATTTTGGTTCAGGACCTATGCTGGTTCCCGGTGGGTGGCTGAGACTTTTGTTAATTCTTCTTCCTGCCGGGAAATTACAGTGATATGTGCCCGTTCAAATGCCTAACAGCTACTCTCTCATTGGTTCTCCCTCTTCCCTTTCATCCTCTGCCAAATTGGCAACCTGTGCGAACCAGGAGGTTAAAGGGGCTGTCTCTCCACGTTGGGAGGTTGATAGTAAAGCAGATGGAAAGTCAAACCGGAGCACCAGGAGAGGGACTCTTCGTTGAGTTTTAGAAACCTTTCATATTCACAGTGTGTCCATTCTCTAGGATTCCCGTTCATGTTATAGCTGTGGTAATATTCCCTTCAACCTGGAGAGTTGGGTCCCATGGAATGGGTGCCAGGCATTTGTGCTTTAAAGGGTCTGCATTTGCTCACCCAATCTCACCAATCGTCTCAGTCCCAAGTGTCCCTCCTTATGCCACATCCAGCTGTCATTGTAGATAGGGTCATTCCAGGTTTCATCAGAGACCCTGAAGGAATTGTAAAGAATTTCCCAGTTTTTTTGTTTTGTTTTTGAAATTCCTTTTTATAGTGGGTTTGAGCTGATTCTCGCTGCCATGTTTATGCCAGTCTAGACACACTTGATTCCCTCACGGAGACATATCAATCCATAGGTTTTAAGATTCTTACTAGTCAGATATATTCCTCTTCGGGAAATATGGGGTTTTGAGTCCATTTCACTGAGGAAGGTGTAAGTCTTGTCTATTCCATAGTTGGTTTTTGGAACAGTACCTGTGCTTATATCAAACTCTGGTTTTATGCATCACCCCACCTCTCCTTCCCCCTTAAGCGGGCATAAGAGTGTTTTCTAAATGTGAGGCTCTTTTCTTTTTCCTAAATCAGTTCAAGTGTAGCCATGTTTACAGGATCTTCATGAGTGATATCTTATGATAAGTTTCTTATTCTGTGTGACTTATTTCACTTAGAATCATCGTACCTGAATCCACTCATTTTGCTGCTACTGGTCTTATGACATTTATTTAATGGCTGAGGGATATTCCATCGTACATAAGGACCACAATTTTTTGAACCATTTTTATATTTCCTGGGATATTTAAGGTGTACCCAAGTTGAGGTTCTTTTAATCAGTGCAGCCCTAAATTTTGGGCTGGCACTGTCTTATTGATTTTCAGTTTTCCCAAGGTATATTCCCTAGACTGGAAGTGCCCTTGGCTCTGTAGATCTGTTGTTTACTTGTTTTAGGGAACACAATGCACTCCTCCAGAGAGGCAGTTGGCAATTAACATCCCGCCCATCAGCATAACAAGGCTCCCTGTTCTCCAGGACCTGTCTTGCCTTTCTGGATTTTACACATTTTGTGGATGTCCCTTTTGACCGGTGAGAAGTGCTACTTCTCTGTAGAGCAGATTTGCATTGCCCGCTTGCTTGCTTGGCCAAAATGTGTGTATGCGTTTTCTCCTGAATATATTCAGGAGAAAACGCATACGCCCTTTTTGGCCAAGTGCATCATTTTAGTAGTTGTGCCCCTCTTCCTGTGCTTTAAAGGCGATTCCAACGTACCTCTTGAAATCTGTTTCCTGCTATTCTGCCTCGCTTTCAAGTCCGCCTCGTTGCCTTCCCTCAACAGATTTTTGGACGATAGTTGTCCTTTATTACTCGGCCAGTTTGTGAATTGCTGTGCCCCTGAGCTCCATTTTTCAACTCGTTTTTTGTGAGCTGACCGCAAGTCCAAAATTTTGGTTCAGTACCTATACTGGTTCCCGGAGTGTGGCTGAGAATTTGGTAAATTCTTCTTCCTGCCAGGAAATTAGAGTGAAATGTGCCCGTCCAAATGCCTAACAGCTACACTCTCATTGGTTCTCCCTCTTCCCTTTCATCCTCTGCCAAATTGGAAAGCTGTGCGAACCAGGAGGTTAAAGGGGCTGTCTCTCCAATTTGGGAGATTGATAGTAAAGCAGATGGAAAATCAAACTGGAGCACAAGGAGAGGGACTATTCTTTGAGTTTTAGAAACCTTTTGTATACACAGTGTGTCCGTTCTCTAGGTTTCCCGTACATGTTATAGCTGTAGTAATAGTTCCTTCAACCTGGAGAGTTGGGACCCATGGAATGGGTGCCACATATTATTGTTTTAAATTGTCTGCATTTGCTCACCCAATTTCACCAATCCTCTCAGTCCCAAGTGTCCAGCCTTATGCCACATCCAGCTGTCGTTGTTTATAGGGTCATTCCAGGTTTCTTCAGAGACCCTGAAGGAATTCTAAAGAATTTCCCTGTCTTTTCTTTTGTTTTTGAATTTCCTTTTCTAGTGTGTTTGAGCTGATTCTCGCTGCCATGTTTATGCCAGTCTAGACACACTTGATTCCCTTACGGCGACATATCAATACATAGGTTTTAAGATTCTTACTAGTAAGATATATTCCTCTGCGGGAAATATGGGGTTTTGAGTCCCGTTCACAGAGGAAGTAGTAGGTCCTGTCTATTCTGTATTTGGATTATGGAACCGTACCTGTGCTAATATCAAACTCTGGTTTTATTCATCACCCCACCTCTGCTTTCCCCTTAAGCATGCATAAGAGTGTTTTCTAAATATGAGATTCTGTTCCCTTTCCTAATTCATTCCATGTGTAGCCATGTTTATATACCCTTCATAAGTGATATCTTATGATAAGTTATTTTTTCTGTGTGATTTTTTCAGTTAGAATCATCGTACATGAATCCCGTCATTATGCTGCTACTGGCCTTATGACATTGACTTCATGGCTGAGGGATATTCCATCATACGTATGTACCACAATTTCTTTACCATTTTTGTCTTTCCTGGGATATATAAGGTGTCCCGAAGTCGAGGTTCTTGTAAGCAGTGCTGCCATAAATTTTCGGGTGGCTGTGTCTTATTGATTTTCAATTTTCCCAATGTATATTCCCGTGACTGGAAGTGCCTTAGGTTGTGAAGCACTGTTGTTTTCTTCTTTTTGGGAACACAATGCACTCCTCCAGAGTGGCTGTTGGCAATTTACATCCCACCCATCCGCATAACAAGGCTCCCTGTTCTCCAGATCCTGTCTTGCCTTTCTTGTTTTTACACATTTTACAGATGTCCCTTTTGACCGGTTGGAAGTGATACTTCTTTGTAGTGCAGATTTGCATTGTGCGGTTGCTTGGTTGGCCAAAATGGGCGTATGCGTTTTCTCCTGAATATATTCAGGAGAAAACGCATGCGCCCTTTATGGACAATTCCATAATAGTCGAAATTGTGATTCTTTTCCTGTGTTTAAAGGCGATTCCAATGTACTTCTGGAAATCTGTTTCGTGCACTTCTGCCTCATTTTCAAGTCCTCCTCATTGCTTTCTCTCAACAGATTTTTGGAAGAGAGTTGTCCTTTATAACTCTGCAAGTTAGTGAATTGCTGTGCCCCTGAGCTCCATTTTTCACCTCGCGTTATTGTGAGCTGACTGCCAATCCACAATTTTGCTTCAGGACCTATACTGGTTCCATTGGGGGGGCTGGCTCAGAGTTTGTTAATTCTTCTTCGTGACGGGAATTTAGAGTGACATGTGGCCATCCAAATGCCTACAGCTACTCTCTAATTGTTTCTCCCTCTTCCCTTATATCCTCTGCACAACGTGCCAACTGTCTGAACCAGGAGGTTAAAGGTGCTGACTCTCCAATTTGGGAGATTGATACTAAAGCAGTTGGAATGTCAAACTGGTGCACAAGGAGAGAAAAAAATTAGTAGAGTTTTAGAAACCTTTCACCATCAGATGGTGTCCATTCTCTAGGTTTCCCATACATGTTATAACTGTAGTGATATTCCCTTCTACCTGGAGAGTTGGGAACCATGGAATGGGTGCCAGGTATTATTGCTTTAAATGGTCTGCATTTTCTCACCCAATCTCACCAATCCTCTCAGTCCCAAGTGACCAGCCTTATGCCACATCCAGCTGTCGTTGTAGATAGGGTCATTCTAAGTTTCATCAGAACCCCTGAAGGTATTGTGTAAGAATTTCATTGTTTATTTGTTTTGTTTTGAAATTCATTTTTATAGTGGGTTTGAGCTGATTCTCACTGCCGTGTTTATGTCATTCTAGACACACTTGGTTACCTTATGGATACATATCAATACATAGGTTTTAAGATTCTTACTAGTCAGATATACTACTCTGCGGGGAATAGGGGTGTTGAGCCCCCTTCACTGAGGAAAGAGTAGGTCTTGTCTATTCTGTATTTGGATTATGCAACCGTACCTGTGCTAATATCAAACTCTGGTTTTATGCATCACCCCACCTCTCCTTTCCTCTTGAGCAGGCATAAGAGTGTTTTCTAAATGTGAGACTCTTCTCTTTCCTAATTCAGTTCATGTGTAGCCATGTTTACAAGACCTTCATAAGTGATATCTTATGATAAGTTTCTTTTTCTGTGTGACTTATTTCAGTTAGAATCATCGTACATGAATCCACTCATTATGCTGCTACTGGCCTTATGACATTGATTTCATGGCTGAGGGATATTCCATCGTACGTATGTACCA
Organism: Hyperoodon ampullatus; assembly: GCF_949752795.1. Taxonomy (NCBI): domain Eukaryota; kingdom Metazoa; phylum Chordata; class Mammalia; order Artiodactyla; family Ziphiidae; genus Hyperoodon; species Hyperoodon ampullatus. The sequence goes on along the minus strand of NW_027640796.1, from coordinate 356,039 downwards.
CAATTTCTTTACTATTTTTGTCTTTCCTGGGATATTTAAGCTGTCCCGAAGTCGATGTTCTTGTAAGCAGTGCTGCCCTATATTTTGGGTTGGCTGTGTCTTATTGATTTTCAATTTTCCCAAGGTATATTCCCATGACTGGAAGTGCCTTAGGTTGTGAAGCTCTGTTGTGTAATTCTTTTAGGGAACACAGTGCACTCCTCCAGAGTGGCTGTTGGCAATCTACATCCCACCCATCAGCATAACAAGGCTCCCTGTTCTCCAGAGACCCTCTTGCCTTTCTGGTTTTTACACATTTTACGGATATCCCTTTTGACTGGTGGGAAGTGATACTTCTTTGTAGTGCAGATTTGCATTGTGCGGTTGCTTGGTTGGTCAAAATGGGTGTATGTGTTTTCTCCTGAATATATTCAGGAGAAAACGCATGCGCCCTTTATGGACAATTCCATAATTGTCGAAGTTATGATGCTTTTCCTGTGTTTAAAGGCGATTCCAATGTACTTCTGGAAATCTGTTTCGTGCAAATCTCCCTCATTTTCAAGTCCGCCTCATGGTTTTTCCTCAACAGATTTTTGGAAGAGAGTAGTCCTGTATAACTCTGCAAGTTAGTGAATTGCTGTGCCCCTGAGCTCCATTTTTCATCTTGTGTTTTTGTGAGCTGACCGCAAACCCACAATTTTGCTTCAGGACCTATACTAGTTAAGCGGGTGGGGCAGGCTGAGAGTTTGGTTAATTCTTCTTCGTGACGGGAAATTAGAGTGACATGTGGCCGTCCAAATGCCTACAGCTACTCTCTCATTGGTTCTTCCTCTTCCCTTATATCCTCTGCACAATGTGCCAACTTTGTGACCCAGGAGGTTATAGGGGCTGACTCTCCAAGTTGGGAGATTGATATTAAAGCAGTTGGAATGTCAAGCTGGAGCACATGGAGAGAAAAAATTAGTAGAGTTTTAGAAACCTTTCACCATCAGAGGGTGTCCATTCTCTAGGTTTCCCATACATGTTATAACTGTAGTGATATTCCCTTCTACCTGGAGAGTTGGGAACCATGGAATGCGTGCCAGGTATTATTGCTTTAAACGGTCTGCATTTTCTCACCCAATCTCACCAATCCTCTCAGTCCCAAGTGAACAGCCTTATGCCACATCCAGCTGTCGTTGTAGATAGGGTCATTCCAAGTTTCATCAGAACCCCTGAAGGTATTGTGTAAGAATTTCACTGTTTCTTTGTTTTGTTTTGAAATTCCTTTTTATAGTGGGTTTGAGCTGATTCTCACTGCCGTGTTTATGTCATTCTAGACACACTTGGTTCCCTTATGGAGACATATCAATACATAGGTTTTAAGATCCTTACTAGTCAGATATATTTCTCTGTGGGGAATAGGGGTGTTGAGTCCCATTCACTGAGGAAGGAGTTGGGCTTGTCTCTTCTGTATTTGGATTATGGAACGGTACCTGTGTTAATATCAAACTCTGGTTTTGTGTGTCTCCCCACCTCTCCTTCCCCCTTAAGCAAGCATAAGAGTGTTTTCTAAATCTGAGACTCTGTTCTCTTTCCTAATTCAGTTCATATGTAGCCAGGTTTACATTCCCTTCATAAGTGATATCTTATATCAGAATGCACCATGGCCCTTGTCATAATAATGCTCCATGACCCCTGTCATCACAATGCTCCATTCCCTGGTTATCACAATGCTCCATGTCCCTTGTCATAACAATTCTCCATGTACTTGTCATCACAATGCTACATGACACTTCTCATCACAAAGTTACATGCTCGTTTCATCACAATTCTCCATGCACCTGTCATTGCAATGTTCCATGACCCCTGTCATAGGAAGCTCCAAGTGTTTGTCATCACAATGCTTCACGACTTTATCATCAAAATTCTCAATGGCACTTTTCATCACAATGTTCCGTACCCTTGTCATCACAATGCTCCTTGCCCTTGTCATCACAATGCTCCATGACCCCTGTCATCAAAATGCTTCATTCCCCTTGTCATTACAGTGCTCCATGATGCTCGTCATCACAATTACCCAAGGTCTTCTCATCACAATGCTCCACGGCTTTGCCATCACAATGCTCCATGCCCTGGTCATCTCAAAGCTCAATGTCCCTTGTCCTCACAATTCTCCACGTCCTTGTCATCACAATGTTCCATGGCACTTCTCATCACAATGTTATATGCTCTTGTCATAACAATACTCCATGCACTTGTCATCGCAATGCTCCATGACCCCTGTCATAGGAAGCTCCATGCGCTTGTCATCAAAATGTTTCACGACATGGACATTAAAATTATCAATGGCCCTTGTCATCTCAATGCTCCATGTGCTTATCATCACAATGCTCCTTTACCTTTGTCACAACAATCCTCCATGACACTTGGCATCACAATGCTCCGTGCTATTGTCATCACAGTGGAACATGACATATGTCATCACAATGCTCCCTGACACCTGTCTTCACAATACTCCATGACCTTGTCATCACAATGCTCCATGCCCTTGTCATCACAAAGTGCCATGCCCAGTGTCATCAAAATAATCCATGAAACTTGTCAGACCAAAGCTCCATGCCACCTTTCATCACAATGTTCCATGAACCCTGTCATCTCAATGCACCATGCCCATCATCATAATGCTTCATGCTCTTGTCATCACAATGAAATCAAAATGCTCCATGACCTCTGTCATCACAATGCTCCAAACCCTTGTGATCACAATGTTCCATAACACTTGTCATCACAATACCCCATGATGCTACTCATCACAATTATCCATGGACTTCTCATCACAATGCCCCATGACATTTGTCATCACAATGCGCAATACACATGTCATCACAATGTTCCCTGACTCTTGCCATCAGTATGCTCCCTGAACCCTTTCATGACAAGGCTCCATGCCTTTTTCATCACAATGATCCATGCCATTTTCATCACAATGCTCCAAGACCCCTGTAATCACAATGCTCCATGCCCTTGTCATCACAAAGCTCCATGATGCATGTCATCAGAATGCTCCATGGCCTTCTCATCACAATGCTCCATGCCCTTGTGATCACAATGCTCCAAGACCCCTCTAATCACAATGGTCCATGCCCATTTTCATCAGAATGCTCCATGAGACTTGTCATCACAAGGCTCCATGGTCTTCTCATCACAATGCTCCAGGACATTGTCATCAAAATGCCCCATTCCCTTATCATCACAATGCTCCATGACCCCTGTCATCACAATACTCCATGAACATTTTCAGCCCAATGCTCCATGACCTTCTCATCACAATGCTCCATGACCAATATCATCACAATGCTCCATGACCACAGTCATCACAACGCTCAATATCACCTGACAACACAATGATCCGGGACTCTTGTCATCACAATGCTCCATTCCCTAGTCATCACAATGCTCCATGACCCCTGTCATCACAATACTCCATGAACATTTTCAGCCCAATGCTCCATGACACTTGTCATCACAATGATGCATGCCCTTGTCATCCCAATGCTCCATGACCCCTGTAATCACAATGCTCCGTGACGCTTGTCATCACAGTGCTCCATGACACCTGTCATCACAATGCTCCATGCCTTTGTCAGCAAAATGCTACATGACCTTGTCATTACAATGTTCTATGCACTTGTCATCACAATACTCCATTACCATTGCCATCACAATCCTCCATGAACCTTGGGATCACATTGCTCCATGCCCTTGTCATCACAATGCTCCATGCTCCTTGAAATCAAAATGATCCATGACCTCTGTCATCACAATGCTCCAAACCCTTGTGATCACAATGTTCCATAACACTTGTCATCACAATGCTCCATGATGCCTGTCATCACAATACTCCATGCCCTTTTCATCACAATGCTCCATGACCTTTGTCATCACAATTCTCTATACACTTGTCATCACAATGCTCCCTGACACTTGTCGTCAGAATGCTCCTTGAACCGTGTCACAAAAAGGCTCCATGCCTTTTTCATCAAAATGCACCATGCCGTTTTCATCACAATGCTCCATGCCATTGTCATCAAAATACTCCACAAGCTTGTCATCAGAATGCTCCATGTCCCTTGTCATCACAATTTTCCATGCACTTGTCAGCACAATGCTCCCTGACCCTTGTCATCACAATGCTCCAAGCCATTGTCATCACAATGCTCCATTACCTTTGTCATCAGAATCCTCCATGACACTTGGCATCACAATGCTCCCTGACACCTGGCTTCACAATAATGAATGACCTGGTCATCACAATGCTCCATGCCCTTGTCATCACAATGCGCCATTCCAACTGTCATCGCAATAAGCCATGAAACTTATTAGACCAATGCTCCATGCCCTTGTCATCACAATGCCCCATGCCCTTGTTATCACAATGCTCCATGACCCATGTCATCACAATGCTCCGTGACTCCAGTCATCACAAGGCTTCATGACCTTTGTCATCACAATGGTCCATGCCCTTGTCATCAACAGTCTCTGTGACCTTTTTAACCACAATGCTTCATGAACATTTCATCACAATGCTCTTTGACCCTTGTCATCACAATGCTCTATGCCTTTCTCAGCACAATGCTCCATGACCCTTGTCATCACAATGCTCCATGCGCTTGTCAGCACAATGCTCCATGACCCATGTCATCACAATGCACCATGCGCTTGTCGTCACAGTGCTCCACAATCTTGTCATCACAATGCTCCATAAAACTTGTCATCACAATGCTCCATGCACTTCAAATCAAAATGCTCTCTCACCACTGATATCACAATGTTACATCACTATTCATCACAATACTCCCTCAACCCTGTCATCACAATGTTCCATGACTCCTGTCATCACAATGCTACATGCACTTATCATCACAATGTTTGATGATCCCTGACATCACAATGTTCCATAACCCCTGTCATCAAAATGCTCCATGAGCCTTTTCATCAAAATGCTCCATGACCCCTAACATCACAATGTTACATAACGCCTCTCATCAAAATGTTCCATGACACTTTTCATCAAATTGGTCCATGACAATGTCATCACAATGTTCCCTGCCCTTCTCATCACAATGCACCACGCCCTTGTCATCAAAATGCTCCATGACCTTTGTCATCACAAAGCTCCATGACCCTTGGCATCACAATGCTCCATGCCATTGTCATCACAATACTCCATGAAACCTCTCATCACATTGTTCCATGCAATTGTCATCAAAAAGCTCCATGGTGCTTGTCATCACACTGCTCGATGCCCTCATCATCACAATGCTCCATGCCCTTGTCATTACAAACCTCCATGACCCATGTATCACTGTGTTCCGTGCCCTTGTCATCACAATGCTCCATGCCCACTCTCATCACAATAATCCATGAAACTTTTCAGACAAATGTTTCATGCCCTTGTCATCACAATGCTCCATTACCCCTGTCATAACAATGCTCCATGAGTCCTGCCATCACAACGTTCCACGGCCTTGTCATCACAAGGCTCCATGACCCTTGTCATCACAATGCTCCAAGACCCCTGTAATCACAGTGCTACATGCCCTTGTCATCACAAAGCTCCATGATGCATGTCATCAGAATGCTCCATGCCCTTGCCATCACAATGCTCCATTACCCCTGTGATAACAATGCTCCATGACCCCTGCCATCACGATGTTCCATGGACTTGTCATCACAAGGCTCCATGACCCTTCTCATCACAATGCTCCAAGACCCTTGTAATCACAATGCTCCATGTCCCTTTTTATCTCAATGATCCATGAACCCTGTCATCACAATGCACCATGCCCATCATCATAATGCTTCAGGCTATTGTCATCACAATGAAATCAAAATGCTCCATGACCTCTGTCATAACACTGCTCCAAACCCTTGTGATCACAATATTCCATAACACTTATCATCACAATGCCCCATGACGCTCGTCATCACAATTATCTATGGTCTTCTCTTCACAATGCTCCATGACCTTTGTCATCACAATGCTCAATACACCTGTCATCAAAATGCTCCCTGACACTTGTTCTCTGTATGCTCCTTGAACCCTGTCATGACAAGGCTCCATGCCTTTTTCATCACAATGATCCATGCCTTTTTCATCACAATGCTCCAAAACGCCTGTAATTACAATGCTCCATGCCCTTGTCATCACAAAGCTCAATGACGCATGTCATCAGACTGCTCCTTGGCCTTCTCATCACAATGCTCCATGCCCTTGTCATCACAATTTTCCAAGACACTCTAATCACAATGCTCCATGCCCCTTTTCATCAGTATGCTCCATGAGACTTGTCTCACAAGGCTCCGTTGTTTTCTCATCACAATGCTCTAGCACCATGTCATCACAATGCTTCACGACCTTGTCATGAAAATTTTCAATGGCCCTTGTCATCATATTGCTCCAAGCCCTAGTCATCACAATGCTCCATTATATTTATCATCACAATCCTCCATTACATTTGGCATCACAATGCTCCATGCCATTGTCATCGCAATGGACCATGACATATGTCATCACAATGCTCCCTGACACCTGTCTTCACAATACTCCATGACCTTCTCATCACAATGCCCCATGCCCTTGTCATCACAATGCCCCATGCCCACTGTCATCACAATAATCTATTAAACTTGTCAGACCAATGCTCCATGCCCCTGTCATCACAATGCTCCATGCCCTTGTCATCACAATGCTCCATGACCCCTGTCATCACAATGCTCTGTGACTCCAGTCATCACAATGCTTCATAACATTTGTCATCACAGTGGTCCATGCCCACATCATCACAAGGCTCTGTGACCTTTGTAACCACAATACTCCATGAACTTTTCATCACAATGCTCCGTGACCCTTGTCATCACAAAGCTCCATGCCTTTGTCAGAACAATGCTCCATGACCCTTGTCATCACAATGTGCCACGTGATTTTCATCACAACGGTCCACAACCTTGTCATCGTAATGCTCCATAAACCTTGTAATCACAATGCTCCATGCACTTCTCATCAAAATGCTCTCTCAACAGAGATATCACAATGTTCCACCACTAGTCATCACAATACACCCGCACCCCTGTAATCACAATGTTCCATGACCCCTGTCATCACAATGCTACATCCCCTTATCATCACAATGTTCCATGACCCCTGACATCACAATGTTCCATAACCCCTGTCATCAAAATGCTCCATGACCCTTTTCATCCCAAAGCTCCATGACCCCTGACATCACAATGTTCCATAACCCCTGTCATCAAAATGCTCCATGACCTTTTTCATCCCAAAGCTCCATGACCCCTGACATCACAATGTTCTATAACCCCTGTCATCAAAATGTTCCATTACACTTTTCATCAAATTGCTGCATGACCCTGTCATCAAAATGCTCCCTGCCCTTCTCATCACAATGCACCACGCCCTTGACATCAAAATGCTCCATGACTTTTGTCATCACAAAGCTCCATAACCCTTGGAATCACAATGTTCCATGAACCCTCTCATCACATTGTTCCATGCCCTTGTCATCACAAAGCTCCATGACGCTTGTCAAAACAATGTACGATGCCCTTCTCATCACAATGCTCCATGCCCTTGTCATTACAATCCTCCATGACCCATGGATCACAGTGTTCCGTGACCTTGTCATCACAATGCTCCATGCCCACTCTCATCACAATAATCCATGAAACTTTTCAGACCAGTGCTCCATGCCCTTCTCATCACAATGCTCCATTACCCCTGTCATAACAATGCTCCATGACCCCTTCCATCACAATGTTCCACACCATTGTCATCACAAGGCTCCATGACCCTTGTCATCACAATGCTCCAAGACCCCTGTAATCACAATGCTCCATGCCCTTGTCATCACAAAGCTCAATGACGCATGTCATCAGAATGCTCCATGGCCTTCTCATCACAATGCTCCTTGCCCTTGTCATCACAATGCTCCAAGACCCCTGTAATCACAATGTTCCATGCCTCTTTTCATCTCAATGCTCCATGAACGCTGTCATCACAATGCACCATGCCCATCACCATAATGCTTCAGGCTATTGTCATCACAATGAAATCAAAATGCTCCATGACCTCTGTCATCACAATGCTCCAAACCCTTGTGATCACAATGTTCCATAAAACTTATCATCACAACACCCCATGACGCTCATCATCAAAATTATCCATGGTCTTCTCATCACAATGCTCCATGAACTTTGTCATCACAATGCTCAATACACTTGTCATCACAATGCTCCATGACACTTGTCGTCAGTATGCTCCTAGAACCCTGTCATGACAAGGCTTCATGCCTTTTTCATAACAATGATCCATGCCATTTTCATCACAATACTCCATGCCCTTGTCAGCACAAATCTCCATGACGCATGTCATCAGAATTCTCCATGGCCTTCTCATCACAATACTCCATGCCCTTGTCATCACAATGCTCCAAGACCCCTGTAATCACAATGCTCCATGCCACTTTTCATCAGAATGTTCCATGAGAATTGTCATCACAAGGCTCCATGGACTTCCCATCACAATGCTCCAGGACCTTGTCATCACAGTGCTCAATTCCCTTCTCATTACAATGCTCCATGACCCCTGTCATCACAATACTCCATGAACATTTTCAGCCCAATGCTTCATGACCTTCTCATCACAATGCTCCATGACCCATATCATCACAATCCTCCATGACCACTGTCATCACAACACTCCATGACCCCTGACAACACAATGATCCGGGACTCTTGTCATCACAATGCTCCATTCCCTAGTCATCACAATGCTCCATGACCCCTGTCATCACAATACTCCATGAACATTTTCAGCCCAATGCTCCATGACACTTGTCATCACAATGATGCATGCCCTTGTCATCCCAATGCTCCATGACCCCTGTAATCACAATGCTCCATGACGCTTATCATCACAGTGCTCCATGACCCTTATCATCACAATTCTCCATGCCTGTGTCATCAAAATCCTACATGACCTTGTCATCACAATGCTACATGAGCTTGTCATCACAATACTCCATTACCATTTTCATCACAATCCTCCATGAACCTTGGGATCACATTGCTCCATGCCCTTGTCATCACAATGCTCCATGCTCCTTGAAATCAAAATGGTCCATGAACGCTGTCATCACAATGCTCCATGAGCTTGTCATCACAATACTCCATTACCATTTTCATCACAATCCTCCATGAACCTTGGGATCACATTGCTCCATGCCCTTGTCATCACAATGCTCCATGCTCCTTGAAATCAAAATGGTCCATGACCTCTGTCATCACAATGCTCCAACCCCTTGTGATCACAATGTTCCATAACACTTGTCATCACAACACTCCATGATGACTGTCATGACAATACTCCATGCACTTGTCGTCACAATGCTCCATGACCTTTGTCATCACAATTCTCAATACACTTGTCATCACAATGCTCCCTGACACTTGTCGTCAGAATACTCCTTGAACACTGTCATGAAAATGCTCCATGCCTTTTTCATAAGAATGCTCCATGCCCTTTTCATCACAACGCTCCATGTCATTGTCATCACAATACTCCACTAGCTTGTCATCAGAATGCTCCCTGATCATTGTCTTCAGAATGCTCCATGACCCCTGTCATCAAAATGCTCCATACCCCTTGTCATTACAGTGTTCCATGACGCTCGTCATCACAATTATCCATGGTCTTCTCATCACAATGCTCCACGGTCTTGCCATCACAATGCTCCATGACCTGGTCATCACAATGCTCCATGACACCTGTCAACACAATGCTCCATGCCCCTTGTCCTTACAGTGCTCCATGATGTTCGTCATCACAATTATCCATGGTCTTCTCATCACAGTGCTCCACGGTCTTGCCATCACAATGCTCCATGCTCTGGTCATCACAATGCTCCATGTCCCCAGTCATCACCATGCTCCATGACCCCTGTCATCACAATGCTCCATACTGCTTGTCATTACAGTGCTCCATGACACTCGTAATCACAATTGTCCACGGTCTTCTCATCACAATGCTCCACGCCCTTGCCATCACAGTGCTCCATGCCTTGGGCATCACAATGCTCCATGTCCCCGGTAATCACAATGCTCCATGACCACTGTCATCACAGTGCTCTATACCCTTTGTCATTACAGTGATCCATGACCCTCGTCATCACAATTATCCATGGTCTTCTCATCACAATTCTCCACGATCTTGGCATCACTATGCTCCATGACACTTCTCATCACAGTGTTACATGCTTTGTCATCACAATTCTCTATGCACTTGTCATCGCAATGCTCCATGACCCCGTCATAGCAAGCTCCATGTGCTTGTCATCACAATACTCCATGCCCTTGTCGTCACAATTCTCCATGACCTTTGTCATCACAATGCTCCCTGACACTTGTCGTCAGAATGCTCCCTGAAAATTGTCATGAAAAGGCTCCATGTCTTTTTCATCACAATGCCCCATGCCATTTTCATCAAAATGCTCCATGTCATTGTCATCAAAATACTCCACAAGCTTGTCATCAGAATGCTCCATGAACCTTGTCATCACAATGCTGCATGACCCCTGTTATTACAATGCTCCATACACCTTGTCATTACAGTGCTCCATGACGCTCATCATCACAATTATCCATGGTCTTCTCATCACAATGCTCCACGGTCTTGCCATCACAATACTCCATGCCCTGGTCATCACAATGCTCCATGTCCCCTGTCATCACAATTCCCCACGTTCTTGGCATCACTGTGCTCCATGATGCTTTTCATCACAGTGTTACATGCTTTGTCATCACAATTCTCTATGCACTTGTCATCGCAATGCTCCATGATCCCTGTCACAGCAAGCTCCATGTGATTGTCATCACAATGCTTCATGAACATGTCATCAAAATTCTCAATGGCCCTTGTTATCACAATGCTCCATGACCCTTGTCATCACAATGCCCCAAGCGCTTGTCATCAAAATGCTCCATTACCTTTGTCATCACAATCCTCCATGACACTTGGCATCACAATGCTCCATTCCATTGTCATCGCAATGGACCATGACATATGTCATCACAATGCTCCCTGACACCCTTCTTCACAATACTCCATGACCTTCTCATCACAATGCTCCATGCCCTTGTCATCACAATGCGCCATGCCCACTGTCATAACAATGCTCCATGACCCCTGTCATCACAAGGCTCCATACCACTTGACATGACAGTGCTCCATGACGCTCCTAATCACAATTATCCATGGTCTTCTCATCACAATGCTCCACGGTCTTGCCATCACAGTGCTCCATGCCTTGGGCATCACAATGCTCCATGTCCCCGGTCATCACAATGCTCCATGACCACCGTCATCACAGTGCTCTATACCCCCTGTCATTACAGTGCTCCATGACATTCGTCATCACAATTATCCATGATCTTCTCATCACAGTGCTCCACGATCTTGCCATCACAAGGCTCCATGCCCTGGTCATCACAATGCTCCATGTCCCCAGTCATCACAATGCTCCATGACCCCTCTCATCACAATGCTCCATACCCCTTGTCATTACAGTGCTCCATGACCCTCGTCATCACAATTATCCATGGTCCTCTCATCACAGTGCTCCACGGTCTTGCCATCACAATGCTCCATGCCCTGGTCATCACAATGCTCCATGTCCCCTGTCATCACAATTCCCCACGTTCTTGGCATCACTATGCTCCATGATACTTCTCATCACAGTGTTACATGCTTTGTCATCACAATTCTCTATGCACTTGTCATCGCAATGCTCCATGATCCCTGTCACAGCAAGCTCCATGTGATTGTCATCACAATGCTTCATGAACATGTCATCAAAATTCTCAATGGCCCTTGTTATCACAATGCTCCATGACCCTTGTCATCACAATGCCCCAAGCGCTTGTCATCAAAATGCTCCATTACCTTTGTCATCACAATCCTCCATGACACTTGGCATCACAATGCTCCATTCCATTGTCATCGCAATGGACCATGACATATGTCATCACAATGCTCCCTGACACCCTTCTTCACAATAATCCATGACCTTCTCATCACAATGCTCCATGCCCTTGTCATCACAATGTGCCATGCCCACTGTCATCAAAATAATCCCTGAAACTTGTCAAACCAATGCAACATGCCCCTGTCATCACAATGTTCCATGCCCTTTCATCACAATGCTCTATGACCCCTGTCATCACAATGCTCCGTGACTCCAGTCATCACAATGCTTCATGACCTTTGTCATCACAATGGTCCATGCCCTCGTCATCACAAGGCTCTGTGACCTTTGTCACCACAGCGCTCCATGAACATTTCATCACAATGCTCGGTGACCCTTGTCCTCCCAATGCTCAATGCCTTTGTTAGCACAATACTCCATGACCCGTGGCATCACAATGTGCCATGCGCTTGTCATCACAATGCTCCACATCTTTTTCATCACAATGCTCCATAAACCTTGTCATCACACTGCTCCATGCACTTCTCATCAAAATTCTCTCTCACCACTGATATCACAATGTTCCATCACTAGTCAACACAATACTCCCTCACCCCTGTCATCACAATATTCCATGACCCTTGTCACAACAATGCTACATGACTTTATCATCACAATGCTCCATTCCCCTGAAATCACAATGTTCCATAACCCCTGTCATCACAATGCTCCCTGCCCTTCACAACAGAATGCACCACACCCTTGTCATCAAAATGCTCCATGACCTTTGTCATCACAAACCTCAATGACCCTTGTCATCACAATGCTGCATGCCATTGTCATCACAATGCTCCATGAACCCTCTCATCACATTGTTCCATGCCCTTGTCATCACAGGCTCCATGATGCTTTTCATCACAATGCTCGATGCCATTCTTATCACAATGCTCCATGCGCTTGTCATTACAATCCTCCATGACCCAGGTATCACAGTGTTCCATGCCCTTGTCATCACAATGCTCCTTGCCCCCTCTCATCACAATAATCCATGAAACTTTTCAGACCAATGCTCCATGCCCTTGTCATCACAATGCTCCATTAGCCCTGTCATAACAATGCTCCATGACCCCTGCCATCACAATGTTCCACAGCCTTGTCATCACAAGGCTCCATGACCCTTGTCATCACAATGCTCCAAGACCCCTGTAATCACAATGCTCCATGCCTTTGTCATCACAAAGCTCCATGACGCATGTCAACAGAATGCTCCATGGCCTTCTCATTCACGATGTTCCATGCCTTTGTCATCACAATGCTCCAAGACTCCTGTAATCACAATGCTCCATGCCCCTTTTCATCTCAATGCTCCATGAACCCTGTCATCACAATGCACCATGCCCATCATCATAATGCTTCAGGCTATTGTCATCACAATGAAACCAAAATGCTCCATGACCTCTGTCATCACAATGCTCCAAATCCTTGTGATCAATATGTTCCATAACACTTATCATCACAACGCCCCATGACGCTCGTCATCACAATTATCCATGGTCTTCTCATCACAATGCTCCATGACCTTTGTCATCACAATACTCAATACCCTTGTCATCACAATGCTCCCTGACACTTGTTGTCAGTTTTCTCCTTGAACCCTGTCATGACAAGGCTCCATGTCTTTTTCATCACAATGATCCATGCCCTTTTCATCACAGTGCTACAAGACCGCTGTAATCACAATGCTCCATGCCCTTGTCATCACAAAGCTCCATGATGCATGTCATCAGAACGCTCCATGGCCTTCTCATCCCAATGCTCCATGCCCTTGTCATCACAATGCTCCAAGACCCCTGTAATCACAATGCTCCATGGCACTTTTCATCAGAATGCTCCATGAGACTTGTCATCACAAGGCTCCATGGTCTTCTCATCACAGTGCTCCAGTACCTTGTCATCACAATGCTCCATGACCCCTGTCATCACAGTACTCCATGGACATTTTCAGCCCAATGCTCAATGACCTTCTCATCACAATGCGCCATGACCCCTGTCATCACAATGCTCCATGACCACTGTCATCACAATGCTCCATGAACCCTGACAACACAATGATCCGGGACTCTTGTCATTAAAATGCTCCATGACCATTGTCATCACAATGATCCATGCGCTTGTCATCCCAATGCTCCATGACCCGTGTAATCACTATGCTCCGTGATGCTTGTCATCACAGTGCTCCATGAACCTTGTCATCATAATGCTCCTTGCCTTTGTCAACAAAATGGTACATAATCTTGTCATCACAATTCTCCATGCGCTTGTCATCACAATCCTCCATGACCATTGGGATCACATTGCTTCATGCCCTTGCCATCTCTCTCTTGCCTTTCTGGTTTTTACAGATATTCGGATGTCCCTTTTGACCGGTGGTAAGTGACAATTCTTTGTAGTGTGGATTTGTATTGCGCGCTTGCTTGATTGGCCAAAAAGGGTGTATGCGTTTTCTTCTGAATATATTCAGGAGAAAAGGCATACGCCCTTTTTGGCCAAGTGCATCTCTGTCCAAGTTGGGATGCTTTTCCTGTGCTTTAAAGGCGATTCCAATTTACCTCTTGAAATATGTTTTGTGCAATTCTGTGTCATTTCCAAGGCCGCTTCATTTCCTTCCCTCAACAGATTTTTGGAAGTGAGTAGTCCTTTATAAGTCTGCATGTTTGTGAATTGCTGTGCCCCTGAGATCCAATTTTCAAATCCCATCTTTGTGAGCTGGCCGCAAATCCACAATTTTGCTTCAGGACCTATACAGGTTCCAGGGGTGGCTATATTGGTTCCCTGTGTGTGGCTGAGGCTTTGGTTAATTCTTCTTCCTGCCGGGAAATTAGAGTGACATGTGCCCGTCCAAATGCCTACATCTACTCTCTGATTGGTTCTCCCTCTTCCCTTTCATCCTCTGCACAATTAGCAAACTGTGCGAACCAGGAGGTTATAGGGGCTGACTCTCCTAAGTTGGGAGATTGATAGTAAAGCAGTTGGAATGCCAAAGTGGAGCACAAGGAGAGGAAAAATTAGGAGAGTTTTAGAAACCTTTCACCATCACAGGGTGTCCATTTTCTAGGTTTCCCATACATGTTATAATTGTAGTGATATTCCCTTCTACCTGGAGATTTGGGACACATGGAATGGTGGCATGCATTACTACTTTAAAAGGTCTGCATTTTCTCTCCCAATCTCACCAGTCCTCTCAGTCCCAAGTGTCCAGCCTTATGTCTCATCCAGCTGTCTTTGCAGATAGGGTCATTCCAGGTTTCATCAGAACCCCTGAAGGAATTGTGTAAGAATTTCGCTGTTTTGGGTTTTTTTTTGAAATTCATTTTTATAATGGGGTTGAGGTGATTTTCACTGACGTGTTTATGCCAGTCTAGACACAATTAATTCCCTTACGGAGACATATCAATACATAGGTTTTAAGATGCTTAGTACTCAGATATATTCCTCTGTGGGGCATAGGGGTGTTGAGTCCCGTTCACTGAGGAAGGTGTAGGTCTTGTCTATTCTGTATTTGGTTTATGGAATGGTACCTGTGCTAATATCAAACTCTGGTTTTATGCATCACCCCACCTCTCCTTTGCCCTGAAGCAGGCATAAGAGATTTTTGCTAAATGTGAGACTCTGTTCTCTTTCCTAATTCAGTTCATGTGTTGTGATATTGACATTCCCTCTATAAGTCATATCTTATGATAAGATTCTTTTTCTGCGTGACTAATTTCCCTTAAAATCATCATACGTAAATCCACTCATTATGCTGCTACTGGCCTTATATACATTGATTTCATGTCTGAGTGATATTCCGTTGTACAAAATTACCACAAGTTCTTTATGCATTTCTCTTTTTCCTGGGATATTTTAGGTGTACCAAAGTTGAGGTTCTTGTATGCAGAGCAGCCCTAAACTTTGGGGTGCCTGTGTCTTATTGACATTTAGTCTTCCCAAATTATATGTCCATGAGTTGAAGTCCCCTTGCTCCGGGGCTTTGTATTTTAGATGTTTTAAAAGCAGCATACACTTCTTCAGAGTGGCTCTTGGATATTTATACCCCACCCATCAGCGTGACTAGGCTCCCTGTTTTCCATGGCCTCTCCTGCATTTCTGGTTTGTACACATTTTTTGGATGGCCTTTCTGAGCAGTGGAAATTGAGACTTCTTTTTTGTGCGGATTTGCATTTCCCTCTTGCTTGGTTGGCCAAAAACTCTGCATGTGTTTTTTTCCTGAAGATATTCACGAAAAAAACGCATACACCCTTTTGCCCAACCGCATCATTTTAGAAATTCTGCTGCTTTTCATATGCTTTAAATGTGAGTACAATCTACCTTTTGAAATCTGTTTCCTGCAATTCTGCCTCTCATTCAGATCCTCTTCGTTGCCTTACCTGAATATATTTTTGGACGTTGGTTATCATTTATATCTTTGCAGGTCTTTGAATTGTCTGCTCCTGAGCTCCATTTTGCAACTCGCTTTTTTTGTGAGCTGGCCGCCAAACCATTGGATTACTTCTGGCCCTATTCTGGTTCTGGGGAGGCAGGCTGAGCCTTTGGTTAATTCTTCTTCCTAATGGGAAATTAAAGTGACATGTGCCTGTCAAAAGTCCTACAGCTAATCTCTCATTGGTTCCCCCTCTTCCCATTTATCCTCTGCACAAATTGCAAACTGTGTGAAACAGGAGGTTAAAGGTGCTGATTCTCCAAGTGGGGAGATTGTTAGTAATGTGGCTGGAATGGCGAACCCCAGCACCAGGAGATCAAAAATGAGGTGCATTTTAGACACCTTTCCTGAGCACACGGTGTACATTCATCTCGGTTTCCCGGGCATGTTTTCGCTGTCAGAAGATTCCCTTGAACCTGCAGATTTGGGACCCATGGAATGGGTACCAGGCATTATTACTTTAAAAGGTCTGCATTTCCTCACCCAGCCTCTCTAACATCTCTTAGCGTGCATAGCTTCCAGCCTTATATAATCATCCTGCTGTGGGTCTACATGTGTTCAATCCATGTTACATCGTAGCCCTTCAACAAAAGTTGTAAGAATTTTTGTCTGTCTCACTGTTTGTATAAATAGTTTTAAATTTATTTTTATATTGATTACAGCTGATTTTCAAAGCTCTGTTTTTTGCTGCTGTACATCCAATTGATTCATGTACTGTGAGACAACAATAACTTCTTTTTCAGATGCTTACCAGTCATATGTATTATTTTCCAGTGACTTGAGTGGGCTGAGTGCAGTTCTTTGAGGTACCGTGTAGGCTTTGTCAGTTATTCAATTTGGTACTTGGAATGGTATCTTTGCTAATTTCAACCTCCTGGATAATACCTCACCATTCCCCACCTTTCCCATTTAGCAGCCTTATGTCTATTTTCTACATATTTGACTATGTTTCTGTTTTGTAATTTATTTCATGTGTAGCCATTTTTGATTCCACCTTTAAGTGACATCTTATGATATGTGTCTTTTTCTTTCTCACATATGTCACTTAGAATGATCGTATGTAACTCCTCCAGAGTTGTTACAACTGGCCTTATTTCATTGATTTCTGGATGAGTAATATTCCACTCTACATAAGTACCCCATCTCTTTTATCCATTTTATCCCTCCAGGGACATTTAGGTTATATCCAAGTTGAGGCCCTTTTTAACAGAGAGGTGGTAAACGTTCGGGTGCCTGTTTTCTGTCGATTTTTGTTTTTCCCAAGGTACACGCCCATGAGTGCAAGTGCCCTATGCTCTGTAGCTCATTTTTTAGATGTTTTAGCAAACACAATACACTTCTCCAGAGTGGCCGTTGGCAAATTACATTTCCACTATCAGCCTCACAGGGCTCCCTTTTCTCCTCGCCCTGTCCTGCATTTCTGGTGTTTACACTTTATGTGGATGGCCCTTCTGACTGATGTGAAGTGGTACATTTTGTGATATTGATTTCCAGTGCCCACCTGTTTGGTTGGATAAAAAGTGTGTATGGCATTTACTTGAATATATTCAGAAAAAATGCATACACCCTTTTTGGCCAACTGCATCATTGGTGATGTTCAGCCCCTTTTCTTGTGCTTTAATGGGGAGTCCTTTCTACCTCTTCAAATCTGTTTCCTGCCACTCTCCCTTGCTTACAAGTCCTTTTCTGTGACTTACCTCAAGACATTTTTCGACGATAGATATTTTCAACTCTGCAGTTTCATGAATTTTAGTGCCCCTGAGTTCCATTTTTCAACTTGTGTTTTTGGAAACTGGACACAAAACAGCGGGATTTCCTCTAGCCCTATTCTGTTTCCATGGGCAATTCTAGCCTTTGATGAATTTGTCTTCTGGATTGGAAATTAGAGTGGAATGTGCCTGTCCGAACACCTAAGACTTGTCTCTAAATTTTTCTCATCCTTCTGCTTCATCCTCTGGACAAATTCCAAACTGTGTGCAACAGGATGTTGACGGTGCTGATATCCCCAAGTGAGGAGATTGTTAGGAAAGATGCTGGAGGGTTGAACCCGAGCACCAGGCGATGAGGAGATGAGGTGCCTTTTCCAAACTCTTTCCGATCAAATGGTGTACCATCCTCTAGGTGTGACAGGCATGTTTTAGCTGTAGGAAGGGTCCCGTGCATGTAAGGAGAACACCAGGGATTTTTCCAAATCAGTGCCTCCCCGAACCCCAAACTGGGGAATTTTTTAGCTACGGCTACACGTATGTCCTTTAAGGGCCTTGGGAAATAGGCAGAGCCCAAACTTTAGATGACTGAAATCTTCAGGGTCAGAAGCGCTCACCATCGTCCTTGCTTAGGTTACATTTTATCTGTCATTGATAGATGATGTCAATAAAAATATTTATTCTTTTTCAGATTATTTCCCCTTATAGGTTATTGCAAAATATTCAGTGTAGTTCCCTGTGCTATACAGTAGTTCCTTGTTGATGATCTATTTTATACATAGCAGTGTGTATGTGTTAATCCCAAACTGTTAATTTATCCCTTCTCCTACCTTTCCCCTTTGGTAATAATAAATTATAAGGTTTTATACTTCTCAGAAACGGGGGAGCTGAAAGAGAGGTATCATTTTCAATGGAAAAGCATTCAAAACAAGATTGAAGCTTCAGCCAAGAGTATTCGATGTACATCCATGGAAATAAATCACTTCATTTCTCTAATGTTGACCTGACAAATAAGACAGACGTCTTCACTGAACTTGCTTATAGGAAAGTGATGGAAATATCAAATGTAAGTCTTAGAAACATCTTATTTTACCCGAGCATTATACACTGCTCTATGTTAAATACAGTTTGGCTCACACATCTGTTCATTGAAGTTACAATGTTCTCAATTTCTGTTACTGATCCTCCAGAGTGGACCCCAACAGGAGTCCCCATGCCCAGTGTCATTGAAGCCAACAGATCAAGACTGAGTTTGGTTCAGAAGCAAAGGAAACATTATTTTGAAAACAGAATGGAGAGGTGAGAGCGTGCACTCCCCCATGGGCTGTGGGCTGGGCTGCTGTGTAGGGTCCCCGGCAGCGTCAGTGGGAGGGAGGGGATGGAGCTCTCGAGGGCTGCATTGGCTGGAGCTCAGGCTCTATGCCGCGGAGTCTGCATGGGACCCCGCTAGCTGAGGTGTCGACCCAGCCATTCTGCACTAGGAAATCGGGTCTGAAGTGCCGGGTGTGGGACCTCTGCATGCGGAACCCTAGGAGCACGTGAAATTAGACAAAGCACAAAGGAAAAACAGGTTAGACTTTATTTTATTGCCCAGATTCTCTTTTTATCTCCCAGGAATTTTTAATGAACGTTGCCGGAGACGAACACCTCCTCTGCTTTTTGTTCCGTTCCTTATTCTTGGGGTGTTGAGGGTGCAGACTCCTCTTTTGTAACTGCTTCATGCTGTGGTGGGAGCCCTGATACATGGGGGGAGGGGCAAAACGTCTCCCCACCAGCCTCCTGGTGAGGTTGATTGTCCCAAGGCCTCCTGCCTCACTTCTCGTCCGCCTGAGCACCAGCATTGGAAGTGTTACAGATTCTAATGACCTTTAAGGGTCCAGGAAAGAGAGGCGCAGAGATGCTGCGGTGGCAGGTTTCACCCCACCCCACATATGTTCGGCGACCTTAGGCTGACAGTTTTTGCCAGACTAGATGCTCTGACCAGTATCCTGTGCTTTCTTTAATTAGGTCCCTGAATTAATGTACAAACAGCACCATGTGTCAGAGCCCTGCCCGCGCAACTCCCAGACAGTCCAGGGTCAGTGGTGATCCAGGACCATGACGTCCACTGAGTCAACGGCCTTTAGAAGTAGCCAGCAGTCCAGCCGGTCATATTGGCCACCATCACCGCGGTGTCTGTAGGGTTTTCTATGGTGAAAGCGTGATATACGTTTCCCCCGCCAAGCTTATTAGCTCCCCTCTGGGTGCAGTAAGTCCTGCAAGCAGTAGTCTGCTCTTTCGGGGCACAGTCTTGTCGTTTTCTGAGAGAAACTCCAGGTCAAGTGATGGTCACACGAGTCATCTTGGGGGCCCGTTGCCCCCGTTTATCTCTCTGGAGGTTGGAGTTGGAGGGCCTCCTCACTCGACGTCAGTGTGTCCACAGAGCGACCGCTGCAACTTCAGGGCATGATGGGTGGTTAGGATCACCACGAGGGGTCCTTTTCCCTTAGGAGGGAGCTGGCCTTGTGGGCTGCTGATTTCCAGCTTTTTAGATACCCCAGTATCCTGGCCTGATGAGTCGGTGGGCAAAGCCCTTGGTGACCATAGTTTATCATACCTGAAGGGCATTCTTGTGTTGCTCCATTTCAAGTGGTCCCAGTTTTTGCACTAAGGCTCCAAGGGCGATTAACCTTTGACCGGGTATGTAAAGGTCAAAGGGTTTAGCTAAATTAGGCAGTTCCTGGGCAAGGGTCTGTAGTGACTGCTCTTTCCATTCTTGAAAGGCTGCTTCTGGATTCTATTCAAAAGGATCATCATCTTTTCGTGTCAGTGTTTCATGTAGAGGCCCAGCTATTAGACTGTAGTTAGGGATCCAGATGCAGAAAACCTTGGCCTCCCCAGGAACCCCTAAGCTGTCTTCTAGTTTTAGAAGAGGTAAGGCTGCAAATGGCTTCTTCCCTATCCTGGGATGCGTTTCTCCGAATATCTGTGAGAATGAAGCCCAGGCATGTCACCTTAGCCTGGGATATTTGAGCGTTTTTCTTGGACACCTTCTATCCTTTCTTGGCTAGGTAGTTCAGAGGCGTCTTTAGTAGGCCTGGCGATCAGAATGTCATCTGCATACTGAAGGACGGTTCCGTTTTACAGAGGTTGAACTTTTAGGTCTTTAGAGGACATTTCCCCAATGATGGTGTGGGGATTTTTGAACCATTGGGGCAGGACGGCCCAGCATTATTGCTTTTGTTGCATGTTGTGTCCTGCCACTCACAAGCCAAAAATTCTTGTGACTCTGAGATGAATGGAATACAGAAGAAGGCATCATTGAAGTCTAATACAGAATGCCATGGCCTGGTGGAAGGTAGAATGACCAGCAGGGAGTAGGAAATAGGAGCTACTGGATGTATATCCTCGGTGGCTTCACTGACTGTCCTGATATACTTTACCAGGTCTCCAGCAGCCCATGGGGCTCTCGTGGTCAGGCCAATCCCAGGATATGGAGCTCACCTGGGCTGGACCCCTACCCCACAGCCCACGGGGCTCTCGTGGTCAAGTCCCTCCCAGGGTATGGAGCTCACCTCTGCAGCTACCCAGCCGCCCATGGGGCTCTCCTACTCAGGCCCTTCCCAGGATACGGAGCTCCCCTGGGCAGGTACCCCAGCAGGGCTGGACATACAGGAACTGTGCACATAGCCCACCTTGCAGAGAACCCCCAGCTCACCTGTCGCTCACAGCTGACACAGAATACCTCAGAGCAGGACTTGAACTAACAAACAGCAGCTCTGACAGGTCTGTGACCATGGCTATCACTCTCTGCAGGCTCTTTCTGCCTGGTCTTCCAGACACTTCCACTGCAGCCAGGGCACCAGGCCTCTGTCTCCACTCACCATCACTCCTCTCCCTGACTCCTGGGTTCCTCTCATTAGGATAGTGTCTTCTTGAAGTTGTTTTCCATTCATGGATCAGATAAAATGATAAGAAAACAAGCCGCAGCTGCAGCCCCTTGTCTATCCTGACTCTCAAGAGCCCACACCTGTTCCTAGGGCCTGGCCCGTTTAGCAAGTTTCATTTTCTGCAACTGTGAGCCCCTGAGGGGTGAGGATTGGCTGATTTTGGTAGCCTGAAACTGCCTGCCAGCCCTCCACAGGTGTGCCTGGGTTGAGGGCAATATAAACAGCTCTCCAGTGAGCGACAGCCCTTGTAGCTGTGACTGACGCCATATTCTCTGCCCCGTAGGCAGTGCCGGGGCTGTGCTGGTGGGAGGGAGTGAGGGGCCGTGGCTTTGTGGGTGGCCAGGTGTGAGTGGGGCTCTGCTGGACTTTCTGCAGGAGTTGTCAGGCTGCCACCTGCTAAAGAAGAGGATGTGTCACAGATACCTGCCGCTGGAATTTCTCCCCAGGCAGAGGTGAGGAAGTAAAAAAGCAGTGGGGGCCGTGGCAGGAGGGGTATCTCAGGCAGGGAAATGGAAAGCTTCCAGAAGAGCATCTGGGGCCAGGACCATCCTGACTGGCCTGCAGGCACAAAGTCGGCCTGTGTGCTGTCGCTGGTGTGGCTCCACAGCCCTTCCTCTAAGCTTGCAAGCTCTTGTACATATTCAGGTGTTTTACCTGGAAAGGGTGGGAAGAGTTCAGCTGCCGGAGGACTGGGGCTCAGCTCACGTTTACTCACAGATACCTTGGCTTGGTCCCCCAGCTTTGCAATGAGGACCCTCCTTGCTTGGGGGGTGGGCTGCTGGCTGTATGGGAGATGATTCCCCACCTCTGACCAATTTCAGAATTGTTTACCCCTGGAGCAAGTTCCCTGATAGGGTTTTCCTCTGTATAACTGGTGGGTTCAGGTTTTTTTTCCTTTTTTGGTTCAAGTTAGATTTTATTCCTCTTTTATGTATTTACTGATATAAGCATGGAAATAATTCATTCATATAAATACATCTGTGTGAAGGGAAGAACTTTTTTCTGTTTTATTTTTAAATTATATTTTTTTTAATTTTAAAATTTAATTTTATTTATATTTTTATAAAGCAGGTTATTATTAGTTATGTATTTTATGCATATACATGTATACAGGTCAATCCCAATCTCTCAACATATGCCACCACCACCACCCCATGGCTTCCCACACTTGGTGTCCATACGTGTGTTCTCTACCTCTGTGTCTCTATTTCTTCCCTGCAAACCAGTTCATCTATACTATTTTTCTAGGTTCCACATATATGCATTAATATACAATATTTGTTTTTCTCTTTCTGACTTACTTCATTCTGTATGACAGTCTCTAGATCCATCGACGTCTCTACAAATGACCCAGTTTCATTCCTTCTTATGGCTGAGTAATATTCCATTTTATATATGTACCACATCTTTATCCATTCGTCTGTCTGTGGGTATTTAGGTTGCTTCCATTACCTGGCTATTGTAAATAGTGCTGAAATGAGCATTGTGGTGAATGTGCATTTTTGATTTATGGTTTTCTCTGGGTATATGCCCAGAAGTGGGATTGCTGGATCATATGGTAATTCTATTTCTAGTTTTTTTAAGGAAACTCCATACTGTTCTCCATCGTGACTGTATCAATTTACATTTCCACCACTAGTGGAAGAGGGATCCTTTTGTCCACACCCTCCCCAGAATTTGTTGTTTGTAGATTTTCTGATGATGCCGATTCTAACAGGTGTGAGGTGATACCTCATTGTAGTTTTGATTTGCATTTCTCTAATAATTAGTGATGTTGAGCAGCTTTTCATGTTGGTCTTGGCCATCTCTGTGTCTTCTTTGAAGAAACATGTCTTTAGATCTTCTGCCCAATTTTGTATTGGGTTGTTTGTTTTTTTTAATATTAAGCTGCATGAGCTCTTTATATATATTGGAGATTAAACCTTTGTCCATTGATTCGTTTGCAAATATTTTCGCCCATTCTGAGGGATGCTTTTTGCCATTCCCGTTTTTTTAACAAAAAAAGAAAGAAAGAAAAAGAAGCAGAACACTAATGTGTGTACAATATCCCTTTTGAAACTGTCGTTTTGAAATATGGACGTCCTTTGAATTTTTTGGTCGATATATGAACCCAGGATTTGTTTTCAGGGCAGGTGTCATTTACAGGCCTGCAATGATTTTGAATATCAACTGACCATTAGAGCTGGGATTAAAGCTGCTGTTTTGTGAAACGGCCACAATGTGGCAGCAGTTCTCCCTTACCAAATCTGGTTACTGGGGCAACAGAGCCTCAATGGAAGTCGTGTTCTAGATTGGAATGTAGAATGGAATGTACCAGGAGAAAGCCCCTCAAGTTTGTCTCACTACTTCTTGTTCGTGTTTTTAATTTAATTTTTTATTTTTTATTACAGCAAATTTGATTACAATGTTTGGCTTGTTGTAGGTGTGGAAGATGTGGTTCTTTTACACATATACATATGTCTGTTCTTCCTGGGATCCTTTTCCCATGTACCTTATGACAGAATGTTGAGTAGTCTTCTCTTGGTATTCTGTAGGTCTTTGGTGATTATATATGTCACCTGTGTTTGTATATGTCTGTTAACCCCAATATCATAATGAAACCAATCCTCACACCTTTCCATTGGTGAACCATAAGTTTGTTGAATGAATCTGTGATTGCCCTTCTCCGTGGAAATATCTGCCCTGGTATCCATTTTTCGGTCACACCTATAAGAGATATGATATGATATGTATCTTTCACTTTCTGAATTACTACAAGTCACGTGATTACCTCTAGACACACCTACGGTGCTGCAAATGGCATTGTGTCCTTTTATTCCTTGGCTTCTATTCTGCCTTAGCGAGGTCCATTTTCAACAATGTGATTCCCTGAGGGCTGAGGATTAGCTGACCTGGGTAGCCTGACCCTGCCGGCCTGCCCTCTCCAGGTGTGCCTGGGTTGAGGTCAATATAAACAGCGCTGCAGGCAGCAATAGCCCCTGAAGCTGTGCCTGACTCCATATTCTCTGCCCCGTCAGCAGTCTCGGGGCTGTGCTGGTGGGAGGGAGTGAGGGGCCACGGCTTTGTGGGTGGCCCGGTGTGAGTGGGTCTCT
Organism: Hyperoodon ampullatus; assembly: GCF_949752795.1. NCBI lineage: Eukaryota > Metazoa > Chordata > Mammalia > Artiodactyla > Ziphiidae > Hyperoodon > Hyperoodon ampullatus. Next base: position 330,833 of record NW_027640796.1, on the reverse strand, counting down.
GCTGGACTTTCTGCAGGAGTTGCCAGGCTGCCACCTGTAAAGAAGAGGATGTGTCACCCATACCTTCCGCTGGAATTTCTCTCCGGACATAGGTGAGGAAGGAAAAAAGCAGTGGGTGCCGGGACAGGAGGGTTATCTCAGGCAGGGCAATGGAAAGCTTCCAGAAGAGCGCCCAGGGCCAGGACCATCCTGGCTGGCCTGCAGGCACCAAGTTGGCCTGCGTGCTGTCGCTGGTGTGGCTCCACGGCCCTTCCTCTAGGCTTTCAAGCCCTTGTACATATTCAGGTGTTTAACTGGGAAGGGTGGGAAAAGTTCAACAGCAGCTGGCGTGGGGCTCAGCTCACCGTTACTCACAGATGCCTCGGCATGGCCCCCCGCTTTGCAATGAGGATGCTCCTTGCGTAGGAGTGGGCTGCTGGCTCTATGGGAGATGATTCCCCACCTCTGACCAATTTCAGAATTGTTTACCGATGGAGCAAGTGCCCTGATTGTGTTTTCCTCTGTCTAACTCGTGGGTTCAGGTTTTTTTTTTTCTTTTTTGGTTCAAGTTAGATTTTATTCCTCTTTTATGTATTTATAGATATAAGCATGGAAATAATTCATTCATATAAATACATCTGTGTGAAGGGAAGAACTTTTTTCTGTTTTATTTTTAAATTTTATTTTTTAAAATTTTGAAATTTATTTTAATTTCTTTTTTAATAGAGCAGGTTATTATTAGTTATGTATTTTATGCATATACATGTATACAGGTCAATCCCAATCTCCCAACTCATCCCAACACCACCTCCCCATGGCTTCCCACACTTGGTGTCCATACGTGTGTTCTCTACTTCTGTGTCTCTATTTCTTCCCTGCAAACCAGTTCATCTGTACCATTTTTCTAGGTTCCACATATATGCATTAATATACAATATTTGTTTGTCTCTTTCTGACTTACTTCATTCTGTATGACAGTCTCTAGATCCATCGACGTCTCTACAAATGACCCAGTTTCATTCCTTCTTATGGCTGAGTAATATTCCATTTTATATATGTACCACATCTTTATCCATTCGTCTGTCTGTGGGTATTTAGGTTGCTTCCATTACCTGGCTATCGTAAATAGTGCTGAAATGAGCATTGTGGTGAATGTGCCTTTTTGATTTATGGTTTTATCTGGGTATATGCCCAGAAGTGGGATTGCTGGATCATATGGTAATTCTATTTCTAGTTTTTTTAAGGAAACTCCATACTGTTCTCCATCGTGACTGTATCAATTTACATTTCCACCACTAGTGGAAGAGGGATCCTTTTGTCCACACCCTCCCCAGAATTCGTTGTTTGTAGATTTTCTGATGATGCCAATTGTAACAGGTGTGAGGTGATACCTCATTGTAGTTTTGATTTGCATTTCTCTAATAATTAGTGATGTTGAGCAGCTTTTCATGTGCGTCTTGGCCATCTCTGTGTCTTCTTTGAAGAAACGTCTCTTTAGATCTTCTGCCCATTTTTGTATTGGGTTGTTTGTTTTTTTAATATTAAGCTGCATGAGCTCTTTATATATATTGGAGATTAAACTTTTGTCCATTGATTCGTTTGCAAATATTTTCGCCCATTCTGAGGGATGCTTTTTGCCATTCCCGTTTTTTTAACAAAAAAAGAAAGAAAGAAAAAGAAGCAGAACAATAATGTGTGTAAAATATGCCTTTTGAAACTGGCGTTTTGAAATATGGACGTCCTTTGAATTTTTTGGTCGATATATGAACCCAGGATTTGTTTTCAGGGCAGGTGTCATTTACCGGCCTGCAATGATTTTGAATATCAACTGACCATTAGCGCTGGGATTAAAGCTGCTGTTGTGTGAAACGGCCACAAGGTGGCAGCAGGTCTCCCTTACCAAATCTGGTTACTATGGCAACAGAGCCTCTATGGAAGTCATGTTCTAGATTGGCATTTAGAATGCAATGTGCCAGGAGAAAGCCCCTCAAGTTTGTCTCACTACTTCTTGTTCGTGTTTTTAATTTAATTTTTTATTTTTTATTACAGCAAATTTGATTACAATGTTTGGCTTGTTGTAGGTGTGGAAGATGTGGTTCTTTTACACATACACATATGTCTGTTCTTCCTGGGATCCTTTTCCCATGTACCTTATGACAGAATGTTGAGTAGTCTTCTTTTGGTATTCTGTAGGTCTTTGGTGATTATATATGTCACCTGTGTTTGTATATGTCTGTTAACCCCAATATCATAATGAAACCAATCCTCACACCTTTCCATTGGTGAACCATAAGTTTGTTGAATGAATCTGTGATTGCCCTTCTCTGTGGAAATATCTGCCCTGGTATCCATTTTTCGGTCACACCTATAAGAGATATGATATGATATGTGTCTTTCACTTTCTGACTTACAACAACTCACGTGATTACCTCTACACACACCTACGGTGCTACAAATGGCATTGTGTCCTTTTATTCCTTGGCTTCTATTCTGCCTTAGCGAGGTCCATTTTCAACAATGTGATTCCCTGAGGGCTGAGGATTAGCTGACCTGGGTAGCCTGACCCTGCCGGCCGGCCCTCCCCAGCTGTGCCTGGGTTGAGATAAATATAAACAGCACTGCAGGCAGCAATAGCCCCTGAAGCTCTGCCTGACTCCATATTCTCTGCCCAGTCAGCAGTCTCGGGGCTGTGCTGGTGGGAGGGAGTGAGGGGTCACGGCTTTGTGGGTGGTCCGGTGTGAGTGGGTCTCTGCTGGACTTTCTGCAGGAGTTGCCAGGCTTCCACCTGTAAAGAAGAGGATGTGTCACCCATACCTTCCGCTGGAATTTCTCTCCAGACAGAGGTGAGGAAGCAAAAAAGCAGTGGGGGCCGGGACAGGAGGGGTATCTCAGGCAGGGCAATGGAAAGCTTCCAGAAGAGCGCCCAGGGCCAGGACTATCCTGACTGGCCTGCAGGCACCAAGATGGCCTGCGTGCTGTCACTGGTGTGGCTCCACGGCCCTTCCTCTAGGCTTTCAAGCCCTTGTACATATTCAGGTGTTTTACCTGGGAAGGGTGGGAGAAGTTCAACAGCAGCTGGCCTGGGGCTCAGCTCACGGTTACTCACAGATGCCTCGGCATGGCCCCCCACTTTGCAATGAGGACGCTCCTTGCATAGGAGTGGGCTGCTGGCTCTATGGGAGATGATTCCCCACCTCTGACCAATTTCAGAATTGTTTACCGATGGAGCAAGTGCCCTGATACGGTTTTCCTCTGTCTAACTCGTGGGTTCAGGTTTTTTTTTTCTTTTTTGATTCAAGTTAGATTTTATTCCTCTTTTATGTATTTATAGATATAAGCATGGAAATAATTCATTCATATAAATACATCTGTGTGAAGGGAAGAACTTTTTTCTGTTTTATTTTTAAATTTTATTTTTTAAAATTTTGAAATTTAATTTTATTTATTTTTTTATACAGCAGGTTATTATTAGTTATGTATTTTATGCATATACATGTATACAGGTCAATCCCAGTCTCCCATCTCATCCCAACACCACCTCCCCATGGCTTCCCACACTTGGTGTCCATACGTGTGTTCTCTACCTCTGTGTCTCTATTTCTTCCCTACAAGCCAGTTCATCTGTACCATTTTTCTAGGTTCCACATATATGCATTAATATACAATATTTGTTTTTCTCTTTCTGATTTACTTCATTCTGTATGACAGTCTCTAGATCCATCGACGTCTCTACAAATGACCCAGTTTCATTCCTTCTTATGGCTGAGTAATATTCCATTTTATATATGTACCACATCTTTATCCATTCGTCTGTCTGTGGGTATTTAGGTTGCTTCCATTACCTGGCTATCGTATATAGTGCTGAAATGAGCATTGTGATGAATGTGCCTTTTTGATTTATGGTTTTATCTGGGTATATGCCCAGAAGTGGGATTGCTGGATCATATGGTAATTCTATTTCTAGTTTTTTTAAGGAAACTCCATACTGTTCTCCATCGTGACTGTATCAATTTACGTTTCCACCACTAGTGGAAGAGGGATGCTTTTGTCCACACCCTCCCCAGAATTCGTTGTTTCTAGATTTTCTGATGATGCCGATTCTAACAGGTGTGAGGTGATACCTCATTGTAGTTTTGATTTGCATTTCTCTAATAATTAGTGATGTTGAGCAACATTTCATGTGCGTCTTGGCCATCTCTGTGTCTTCTTTGAAGAAACGTCTCTTTAGATCTTCTGCCCATTTTTGTATTGGGTTGTTTGTTTTTTTAATATTAAGCTGCATGAGCTCTTTATATATATTGGAGATTAAACCTTTGTCCATTGATTCGTTTGCAAATATTTTCGCCCATTCTGAGGGATGCCTTATTCCATTCCCGGTTTTTTAACAAAAAAAGAAAAAGAAGCAGAACACTAATGTGTGTAAAATATGCCTTTTGAAACTGTCGTTTTGAAATATGGACATCCTTTGAATTTTTTGGTCGATATATGAACCCAGGATTTGTTTTCAGGGCAGGTGTCATTTACAGGCCTGCAATGATTTTGAATATCATCAGACCATTAGCGCTGGGATTAAAGCTGCTGTTGTGTGAAACGGCCACAAGGTGGCAGCGGTTCTCCCTTACCAATTCTGGTTACTATAGCAACAGAGCCTCAATGGAAGTCCTGTTCTAGATTGGCATTTAGAATGCAATGTGCCAGGAGAAAGCCCCTCAAGTTTGTCTCACTACTTCTTGTTCGTGTTTTTAATTTAATTTTTTATTTTTTATTACAGCAAATTTGATTACAATGTTTGGCTTGTTGTAGGTGTGGAAGATGTGGTTCTTTTACACATATACATATGTCTGTTCTTCCTGGGATCCTTTTCCCATGTACCTTATGACACAATGTTGAGTAGTCTTCTCTTGGTATTCTGTAGGTCTTTGGTGATTATATATGTCACCTGTGTTTGTATATGTCTGTTAACCCCAATATCATAATGAAACCACCCCTCACACGTTTCCATTGGTGAACCATAAGTTTGTTTAATGAATCTGTGATTGCCCTTCTCCGTGGAAATATCTGTCCTGGTATCCATTTTTCGGACACACCTATAAGAGATAAGATATCATATGTGTCTTTCACTTTCTGACTTACTTCAAGTCACGTGATTACCACTAGACACACCTACGATGCTGCAAATGGCCTTGTGTCCTTTTATTCCTAGGCTTTTATTCTGCCTTAGCGAGGTCCATTTTCAACAATGTGATTCCCTGAGGGCTGAGGATTAGCTGACCTGGGTAGCCTGACCCTGCCGGCCGGCCCTCCCCAGGTGTGCCTGGGTTGAGGTCAATATAAACAGCGCTGCAGGCAGCAATAGCCCCTGAAGCTGTGCCTGACTCCATATTCTCTGCCCCGTCAGCAGTGTCGGGGCTGTGCTGGTGGGAGGGAGTGAGGGGCCACGGCTTTGTGGGTGGCCCGGTGTGAGTGGGTCTCTGCTGGACTTTCTGCAGGAGTTGCCAGGCTTCCACCTGTAATGAAGAGGATGTGTCACCCATACCTTCTGCTGGAATTTCTCTCCGGACAGAGGTGAGGAAGGAAAAAAGCAGTGGGGGCCGGGACAGGAGGGGTATCTCAGGCAGGGCAATGGAAAGCTTCCAGAAGAGCGCCCAGGGCCAGGACCATCCTGGCTGGCCTGCAGGCACCAAGTTGGCCTGCGTGCTGTCGCTGGTGTGGCTCCACGGCCCTTCCTCTAGGCTTTCAAGCCCTTGTACATATTCAGGTGTTTTACCTGGGAAGGGTGGGAAAAGTTCAACAGCAGCTGGCCTGGGGCTCAGCTCACGGTTACTCACAGATGCCTCGGCATGGCCCCCCGCTTTGCAATGAGGATGCTCCTTGCGTAGGAGTGGGCTGCTGGCTCTATGGGAGATGATTCCCCACCTCTGACCAATTTCAGAATTGTTTACCGATGGAGCAAGTGCCCTGATTGTGTTTTCCTCTGTCTAACTCGTGGGTTCAGGTTTTTTTTTTCTTTTTTGGTTCAAGTTAGATTTTATTCCTCTTTTATGTATTTATAGATATAAGCATGGAAATAATTCATTCATATAAATACATCTGTGTGAAGGGAAGAACTTTTTTCTGTTTTATTTTTAAATTTTATTTTTTAAAATTTTGAAATTTAATTTAATTTATTTTTTAATAGAGCAGGTTATTATTAGTTATGTATTTTATGCATATACATGTATACAGGTCAATCCCAATCTCCCAACTCATCCCAACACCACCTCCCCATGGCTTCCCACACTTGGTGTCCATACGTGTGTTCTCTACTTCTGTGTCTCTATTTCTTCCCTGCAAACCAGTTCATCTGTACCATTTTTCTAGGTTCCACATATATGCATTAATATACAATATTTGTTTGTCTCTTTCTGACTTACTTCATTCTGTATGACAGTCTCTAGATCCATCGACGTCTCTACAAATGACCCAGTTTCATTCCTTCTTATGGCTGAGTAATATTCCATTTTATATATGTACCACATCTTTATCCATTCGTCTGTCTGTGGGTATTTAGGTTGCTTCCATTACCTGGCTATCGTAAATAGTGCTGAAATGAGCATTGTGGTGAATGTGCCTTTTTGATTTATGGTTTTATCTGGGTATATGCCCAGAAGTGGGATTGCTGGATCATATGGTAATTCTATTTCTAGTTTTTTTAAGGAAACTCCATACTGTTCTCCATCGTGACTGTATCAATTTACATTTCCACCACTAGTGGAAGAGGGATCCTTTTGTCCACACCCTCCCCAGAATTCGTTGTTTGTAGATTTTCTGATGATGCCAATTGTAACAGGTGTGAGGTGATACCTCATTGTAGTTTTGATTTGCATTTCTCTAATAATTAGTGATGTTGAGCAGCTTTTCATGTGCGTCTTGGCCATCTCTGTGTCTTCTTTGAAGAAACGTCTCTTTAGATCTTCTGCCCATTTTTGTATTGGGTTGTTTGTTTTTTTAATATTAAGCTGCATGAGCTCTTTATATATATTGGAGATTAAACTTTTGTCCATTGATTCGTTTGCAAATATTTTCGCCCATTCTGAGGGATGCTTTTTGCCATTCCCGTTTTTTTAACAAAAAAAGAAAGAAAGAAAAAGAAGCAGAACAATAATGTGTGTAAAATATGCCTTTTGAAACTGGCGTTTTGAAATATGGACGTCCTTTGAATTTTTTGGTCGATATATGAACCCAGGATTTGTTTTCAGGGCAGGTGTCATTTACCGGCCTGCAATGATTTTGAATATCAACTGACCATTAGCGCTGGGATTAAAGCTGCTGTTGTGTGAAACGGCCACAAGGTGGCAGCAGGTCTCCCTTACCAAATCTGGTTACTATGGCAACAGAGCCTCTATGGAAGTCATGTTCTAGATTGGCATTTAGAATGCAATGTGCCAGGAGAAAGCCCCTCAAGTTTGTCTCACTACTTCTTGTTCGTGTTTTTAATTTAATTTTTTATTTTTTATTACAGCAAATTTGATTACAATGTTTGGCTTGTTGTAGGTGTGGAAGATGTGGTTCTTTTACACATACACATATGTCTGTTCTTCCTGGGATCCTTTTCCCATGTACCTTATGACAGAATGTTGAGTAGTCTTCTTTTGGTATTCTGTAGGTCTTTGGTGATTATATATGTCACCTGTGTTTGTATATGTCTGTTAACCCCAATATCATAATGAAACCAATCCTCACACCTTTCCATTGGTGAACCATAAGTTTGTTGAATGAATCTGTGATTGCCCTTCTCTGTGGAAATATCTGCCCTGGTATCCATTTTTCGGTCACACCTATAAGAGATATGATATGATATGTGTCTTTCACTTTCTGACTTACAACAACTCACGTGATTACCTCTAGACACACCTACGGTGCTGCAAATGGCATTGTGTCCTTTTATTCCTTGGTTTCTATTCTGCCTTAGCGAGGTCCATTTTCAACAATGTGATTCCCTGAGGGCTGAGGATTAGCTGACCTGGGTAGCCTGACCCTGCCGGCCGGCCCTCCCCAGCTGTGCCTGGGTTGAGATAAATATAAACAGCACTGCAGGCAGCAATAGCCCCTGAAGCTCTGCCTGACTCCATATTCTCTGCCCAGTCAGCAGTCTCGGGGCTGTGCTGGTGGGAGGGAGTGAGGGGTCACGGCTTTGTGGGTGGTCCGGTGTGAGTGGGTCTCTGCTGGACTTTCTGCAGGAGTTGCCAGGCTTCCACCTGTAAAGAAGAGGATGTGTCACCCATACCTTCCGCTGGAATTTCTCTCCAGACAGAGGTGAGGAAGCAAAAAAGCAGTGGGGGCCGGGACAGGATGGGTATCTCAGGCAGGGCAATGGAAAGCTTCCAGAAGAGCGCCCAGGGCCAGGACTATCCTGACTGGCCTGCAGGCACCAAGATGGCCTGCGTGCTGTCACTGGTGTGGCTCCACGGCCCTTCCTCTAGGCTTTCAAGCCCTTGTACATATTCAGGTGTTTTACCTGGGAAGGGTGGGAGAAGTTCAACAGCAGCTGGCCTGGGGCTCAGCTCACGGTTACTCACAGATGCCTCGGCATGGCCCCCCACTTTGCAATGAGGACGCTCCTTGCATAGGAGTGGGCTGCTGGCTCTATGGGAGATGATTCCCCACCTCTGACCAATTTCAGAATTGTTTACCGATGGAGCAAGTGCCCTGATACGGTTTTCCTCTGTCTAACTCGTGGGTTCAGGTTTTTTTTTTCTTTTTTGATTCAAGTTAGATTTTATTCCTCTTTTATGTATTTATAGATATAAGCATGGAAATAATTCATTCATATAAATACATCTGTGTGAAGGGAAGAACTTTTTTCTGTTTTATTTTTAAATTTTATTTTTTAAAATTTTGAAATTTAATTTTATTTATTTTTTTATACAGCAGGTTATTATTAGTTATGTATTTTATGCATATACATGTATACAGGTCAATCCCAGTCTCCCATCTCATCCCAACACCACCTCCCCATGGCTTCCCACACTTGGTGTCCATACGTGTGTTCTCTACCTCTGTGTCTCTATTTCTTCCCTGCAAGCCAGTTCATCTGTACCATTTTTCTAGGTTCCACATATATGCATTAATATACAATATTTGTTTTTCTCTTTCTGATTTACTTCATTCTGTATGACAGTCTCTAGATCCATCGACGTCTCTACAAATGACCCAGTTTCATTCCTTCTTATGGCTGAGTAATATTCCATTTTATATATGTACCACATCTTTATCCATTCGTCTGCCTGTGGGTATTTAGGTTGCTTCCATTACCTGGCTATCGTATATAGTGCTGAAATGAGCATTGTGATGAATGTGCCTTTTTGATTTATGGTTTTATCTGGGTATATGCCCAGAAGTGGGATTGCTGGATCATATGGTAATTCTATTTCTAGTTTTTTTAAGGAAACTCCATACTGTTCTCCATCGTGACTGTATCAATTTACGTTTCCACCACTAGTGGAAGAGGGATGCTTTTGTCCACACCCTCCCCAGAATTCGTTGTTTGTAGATTTTCTGATGATGCCGATTCTAACAGGTGTGAGGTGATACCTCATTGTAGTTTTGATTTGCATTTCTCTAATAATTAGTGATGTTGAGCAACATTTCATGTGCGTCTTGGCCATCTCTGTGTCTTCTTTGAAGAAACGTCTCTTTAGATCTTCTGCCCATTTTTGTATTGGGTTGTTTGTTTTTTTAATATTAAGCTGCATGAGCTCTTTATATATATTGGAGATTAAACCTTTGTCCATTGAATCGTTTGCAAATATTTTCGCCCATTCTGAGGGATGCCTTATTCCATTCCCGGTTTTTTAACAAAAAAAGAAAAAGAAGCAGAACACTAATGTGTGTAAAATATGCCTTTTGAAACTGTCGTTTTGAAATATGGACATCCTTTGAATTTTTTGGTCGATATATGAACCCAGGATTTGTTTTCAGGGCAGGTGTCATTTACAGGCCTGCAATGATTTTGAATATCATCAGACCATTAGCGCTGGGATTAAAGCTGCTGTTGTGTGAAACGGCCACAAGGTGGCAGCAGTTCTCCCTTACCAATTCTGGTTACTATAGCAACAGAGCCTCAATGGAAGTCCTGTTCTAGATTGGCATTTAGAATGCAATGTGCCAGGAGAAAGCCCCTCAAGTTTGTCTCACTACTTCTTGTTCGTGTTTTTAATTTAATTTTTTATTTTTTATTACAGCAAATTTGATTACAATGTTTGGCTTGTTGTAGGTGTGGAAGATGTGGTTCTTTTACACATATACATATGTCTGTTCTTCCTGGGATCCTTTTCCCATGTACCTTATGACACAATGTTGAGTAGTCTTCTCTTGGTATTCTGTAGGTCTTTGGTGATTATATATGTCACCTGTGTTTGTATATGTCTGTTAACCCCAATATCATAATGAAACCACCCCTCACACGTTTCCATTGGTGAACCATAAGTTTGTTTAATGAATCTGTGATTGCCCTTCTCCGTGGAAATATCTGTCCTGGTATCCATTTTTCGGACACACCTATAAGAGATAAGATATCATATGTGTCTTTCACTTTCTGACTTACTTCAAGTCACGTGATTACCACTAGACACACCTACGATGCTGCAAATGGCCTTGTGTCCTTTTATTCCTAGGCTTTTATTCTGCCTTAGCGAGGTCCATTTTCAACAATGTGATTCCCTGAGGGCTGAGGATTAGCTGACCTGGGTAGCCTGACCCTGCCGGCTGGCCCTCCCCAGGTGTGCCTGGGTTGAGGTCAATATAAACAGCGCTGCAGGCAGCAATAGCCCCTGAAGCTGTGCCTGACTCCATATTCTCTGCCCCGTCAGCAGTGTCGGGGCTGTGCTGGTGGGAGGGAGTGAGGGGCCACGGCTTTGTGGGTGGCCCGGTGTGAGTGGGTCTCTGCTGGACTTTCTGCAGGAGTTGCCAGGCTTCCACCTGTAAAGAAGAGGATGTGTCACCCATACCTTCTGCTGGAATTTCTCTCCGGACAGAGGTGAGGAAGGAAAAAAGCAGTGGGGGCCGGGACAGGAGGGGTATCTCAGGCAGGGCAATGGAAAGCTTCCAGAAGAGCGCCCAGGGCCAGGACCATCCTGACTGGCCTGCAGGCACCAAGTTGGCCTGCGTGCTGTCGCTGGTGTGGCTCCACGGCCCTTCCTCTAGGCTTTCAAGCCCTTGTACATATTCAGGTGTTTTACCTGGGAAGGGTGGGAAAAGTTCAACAGCAGCTGGCCTGGGGCTCAGCTCACGGTTACTCACAGATGCCTCGGGTCCCTTTCACTGACGAAGGTGTAGGTCTTGTCTATTCCATAGTTTGTGTTTGGAACGGTACCTGTGCTTATATCAAACTCTGGTTTTATGCATCACCCCACCTCTCATTCCCCCTTAAGCAGGCATCAGAGTGTTTTCCAAAGGTGAGACTCTGTTCTCTCTCTTAACTGAGTTCAAGTGTAGCCATGTTTACAGGATCTTCATAAGTGATATCTTAATATAAGTTTCTTTTTCTGTGTGACTGATTTCACTTAGAAGCATCATACCTCAAGCCACTCATTTTGCTGCTACTGGTCTTATGCCATTGATTGCATGGCTGAGGGATATTCCATCGTACGGAAGTACCACAATTTTTTGAACCATTTTTATATTTCCTGGGATATTTAAGGTGTACCCAAGATGAGGTCCTTGTAAGCAGTGAAGCCCTAAATTTTGGGGTGGCCCTGTCTTATTGATATTCAGGTTTCCTAAGGTATATTCCCTAGACTGGAAGTGCCCTTGGCTCTGTAGGTCTGTTGTTTACTTGTTTTAGGGAACACAATGCACTCCTCCAGAGATGCAGTAGGCATTTCACATCCCGCCCATCTGCAAAACAAGCCTCACTGTTCTCCGGGGCCTGTCTTGCCTCTCTGGTTTTTAAACATTTTGTGGATGTCCCTTTTGAACAGTGGGAAGTGATACATCTTTGTAGTGCAGATTTGCATTTCCCGCTTGCTTGCTTGGCCAAAAAGGGCGTATGCATTTTCTCCTGAATATATTCAGGAGAAAACGCATACGCCCTTTTTGCTCAAGTGCATCATTGTTGAAGTTGTGCCCCTCATCCTGTGCTTTAAAGTGAATTCCAACGTACCACTTGAAATCTGTTTCCTGCTATTCTGCCTAGCTTTCAAGTCCACCTCGTTGCCTTCCCTCAACAGATTTTTGGACTATAGTTGTCTTTTTTACTCGGCCAGTTTGTGAATTGCTGTGCCCCTGAGCCCCATTTTTCAACTTGTTTTTTGTGAACTGACCGAAACTCCAAAATTGTGGTTCAGGACCTATAGTGGTTCCCGGTGGGGGGTTGAGACTTTGGTTAATTCTTCTTCCTGCTGGGAAATTAGAGTGACATGCGCCCGTCCAAATGCCTTAGAGCTACTCTCTCACTGGTTCTCCCTATTCCCTTTCATCCTCTGCCAAATTGGCAACCTGTGCGAACCAGGAGGTTAAAGGGGCTGTTTCTCCAAGTTGGGAGATTGATAGAAAAGCAGTTGGAAAGTCAAACCGGAGCACCAGGAGAGGGACTATTCTTTGAGTTTTAGAAACCTTTCGTATTCACAGTGTGTCCATTCTCTAGGTTTCCGGTACATGTTATAGCTGTAGTAATATTCCCTTCAACCTGGAGAGTTGGGACCCATGGAATGGGTGCCAGGCATTTGTGCATTAAAGTGTCTGCATTTGCTCACTTAATCTCACTAATCCTCTCAGTCCCAAGTGTCCAGCCTTATGCCACATCCAGCTGTCGATGTAGATAGGGTCATTCCAGGGTTCATCAGAGACCCTGAAGGAATTGTAAAGAATTTCCCAGTTTTTTTGTTTTGTTTTTGAAATTCCTTTTTATAGTGGGTTTGAGCTGATTCTCGCTGCCATGTTTTTGCCAGTCTAGACACACTTGATTCCCTTACGGAGACATATCAATACATAGGTTTTAAGATTCTTACTAGTCAGATATATTCCTCTGCGGGAAATATGGGGTTTTGAGTCCCTTTCACTGAGGAAGGTGTAGGTCTTGTCTATTCCATAGTTGGTTTTTGGAACGGTACCTGTGCTTATATCAAACTCTGGTTTTATGCATCACCCCACCTCTCCTTCCTCCTTAAGCAGGCATAAGAGTGTTTTCTAAATGTGAGACACTGTTCTCTTTCCTAACTCAGTTCAAGTGTAGCCATGTTTACAGGATCTTCATAAGTGATATCTTATGATAAGTTTCTTTTTCTGTGTGACTTATTTCACTTAGAATCATCGTACCTGAATCCACCCATTTTGCTGCTACTGGTCTTATGACATTGATTTCATGGCTGAGGGATATTCCATCGTACGTAAGTACCACAATTTTTTGAACCATTTTTATATTTCCTGGGATATTTAAGGTGTACCCAAGTTGAGGTCCTTGTAAGCAGTGCAGCCCTAAATTTTGGGGTGGCTCTGTCTTATTGATTTTCAGTTTTCCCAAGGTATATTCCCTAGACTGGAAGTGCCCTTGGCGCTGTGGCTCTGTTGTTTACTTGTTTTAGGGAACACAATGCACTCTTCCAGAGAGGCAGTTGGCAATTTACATCCCGCCCATCAGCATAACAAGGCTCCCTGTTCTCCAGGGCCTGTCTTGACTTTCTGGTTTTTACACATTTTGTGGATGTCCCTTTTGACCGGTGGGAAGTGATACTTCTTTGTAATGCAGATTTGCATTGCCCGCTTGCTTGCTTGGCCAAAAAGGGCGCATGCGTTTTCTCCTGAATATATTCAGGAGAAAACGCATGCGCCCTTTTTGGCCAAGTGCATCATTGTCGAAGTTGTGCCCGTCTTCCTGAGCTTTAAAGGCGATTCCAACGTACCTCTTGAAATCTGTTTCCTGATATTCTGCCTCGCTTTCAAGTCCGCCTCGTTGTCTTCCCTGAACAGATTTTTGGACGATAGTTGTCCTTTATTACTCGGCCAGTTTGTGAATTGCTGTGCCCCTGAGCTCTATTTTTCAACTCGTTTTTGGTGAGCTGACCGCAAGTCCAAAATATTGGTTCAGGACCTATACTAGTTCCCGGTGGGGGGCTGAGACTTTGGTTAATTCTTCTTCCTGCCGGGAAATTACAGTGATATGTGCCCGTCCAAATGCCTAACAGGCACTCTCTCATTGATTCTCCCTCTACACTTTCATCCTCTGCCAAATTGGAAACGTGTGCGAACCAGGAGGTTAAAGGGGCTGTCTCTCCAAGTTGGGAGGTTGATAGTAAAGCAGATGGAAAGTCAAACAGGAGCACCAGGAGAGGGACTATTCGTTGAGTTTTAGAAACCTTTCGTATTCACAGTGTGTCCATTCTCTAGGTTTCCCGTACATGTTATAACTGTAGTAATATTCCCTTCAATCTGGAGAGTTGGGACCCATCGAATGGGTGCCATGCATTATTGCTTTAAAGGGTCTGCATTTGCTCACCCAATCTCACCAATCCTCTCAGTCCCAAGTGTCCAGCCTTATGCCACATCCAGCTGTCGTTGTAGGTAGGGTCATTCCAGGTTTCATCAGAGACCCTGAGGGAATTGTAAAGATTTTCCCAGTTTTTTTGTTTTGTTTTTGAAATTCCTTTTTATAGTGGGTTTGAGCTGATTCTCGCTGCCATGTTTATGCCAGTCTAGACACACTTGATTCCCTTACGGAGACATAGCAGTACATAGGTTTTAAGATTCTTACTAGTCAGATATATTCCTCTGCGGGAAATATGGGGTTTTGAGTCCCTTTCACTGAGAAAGGTGTAGGTCTTGTCTATTCCATAGTTGGTTTTTGGAACGGTACCTGTGCTTATATCAAACTCTGGTTTTATGCATCACACCACCTCTCCTTCCCCCTTAAGCAGGCATAAGAGTGTTTTCTAAATGTGAGACACTGTTCTCTTTCCTAACTCAGTTCAAGTGTAGCCATGTTTACAAGATCTTCATAAGTGATATCTTATGATAAGTTTCTTTTTCTGTGTGACTTATTTCACTTAGAATCATCGTACCTGAATCCACCCATTTTGCTGCTACTGGTCTTATGACATTGACTTCATTGCTGAGGGATATTCCATCGTACGTAAGAACCACAATTTTTTGAACCATTTTTATATTTCCTGGGATATTTAAGGTGTACCCAAGTTGAGGTCCCTGTAAGCAGTGCAGCCCTAACTTTTGGGGTGGATCTGTCTTATTGATTTTCAGTTTTCCCAAGGTATATTCCCTAGACTGGAAGTGCCCTAGGCTCTGTAGCTCTGTTGTTTACTTGTTTTAGGGAACACAATGCACTCCTCCAGAGAGGCAGTTGGCAATTTACATCCCGCCCATCAGCATAACAAGGCTCCCAGTTCTCCATGGCCAGTCTTGCCTTTCTGGTTTTTACACATTTTGTGGATGTCCCTTTTGACTGGTGGGAAGTGATACTTCTTCGTAGTGCAGATTTGCATTGCCCGCTTGCTTGCTTGGCCAAAAAGGGCTTATGCGTTTTCCCCTGAATATATTCAGGGGAAAACGCATACGCCCTTTTTGGCCAAGTGCATCATTGTCGAAGTTGTGCCCCTCTTCCTGTGCTTTAAAGGCGATTCCAACGTACCTCTTGAAATCTGTTTCCTGCTATTCTGCCTCGCTTTCAAGTCTGCCTCGTTGCCTTCCCTCAACAGATTTTTGGACGAGAGTTGTCCTTTATTACTCGGCCAGTTTGTGAATTGCTGTGCCCCTGAGCTCCATTTTTCAACCCGTTTTTGGTGAGCTGACCGCAAGTCCAAAATTTTTCTTCAGGAACTATACTGGTTCCCGGTGGGTGGCTGAGACTTTGGTTAATTCTTCTTCCTGCCGGGAAATTACAGTGATATGTGCCCGTCCAAATGCCTAACAGCTACTCTCTCATTGGTTCTCCCTCTTCCCTTTCATCCTCTGCCAAATTGGCAACCTGTGCGAACCAGGAGGTTAAAGGGGCTGTCTCTCCAAGTTGGGAGGTTGATAGTAAAGCAGATGGAAAGTCAAACCGGAGCACCAGGAGAGGGACTATTCGTTGAGTTTTAGAAACCTTTCGTATTCACAGTGTGTCCGTTCTCTAGGTTTCCCGTACATGTTATAACTGTAGTAATATTCCCTTCAACCTGGAGAGTTGGGACCCATGGAATGGGTGCCATGCATTATTGCTTGAAAGGGTCTGCATTTGCTCACCCAATCTCACCAATCCTCTCAGTCCCAAGTGTCCAGCCTTATGCCACATCAAGCTGTCGTTGTAGATAGGGTCATTCTAGGATTCATCAGAGACCCTGAAGGAATTGTAAAGAATATCCCAGTTTTTTCGTTTTGTTTTTGAAATTCTTTTTATAGTGGGTTTGAGCTGATTCTCGCTGCCATGTTTATGCCAGTCTAGACACACTTGATTCCCTTACGGACACATATCAAAACATAGGATTTAAGATTCTTACTAGTCAGATATATTCCTCTGCGGGAAATATGGGGTTTTGAGTCCCTTTCACTGAGGAAGGTGTATGTCTTGTCTATTCCATAGTTGGTTTTTGGAACGGTACCTGTGCTTATATCAAACTCTGGTTTTATGCATCACCCCACCTCTCCTTCTCCCTTAAGCAGGCAGAACATTGTTTTCTAAATGTGAGACACTGTTCTCTTTCCTAACTCAGTTCAAGTGTAGCCATGTTTACAGGATCTTCATAAGTGATATCTTATGATAAGTTTCTTTTTCTGTGTGACTTATTTCACTTAGGATCATCGTACCTGAATCCACCCATTTTGCTGCTACTGGTCTTATGACATTGACTTCATTGCAGAGGGATATTCCATTGTACGTAAGTACCACAATTTTTTGAACCATTTTTATATTTCCTGGGATATTTAAGGTGTACCCAAGTTGAGGTCCTTGTAAGCAGTGCAGCCCTAACTTTTGGGGTGGCTCTGTCTTATTGATTTTCAGTTTTCCCAAGGTATATTCCCTAGACTGGAAGTGCCCTTGGCTCTGTAGCTCTGTTGTTTACTTGTTTTAGGGAACACAATGCACTCCTCCAGAGAGGCAGTTGGCAATTTACATCCCTCCCATCAGCATAACAAGGCTCCCTGTTCTCCAGGGCCTGTCTTGCCTTTCTGGTTTTTACACATTTTGTGGATGTCCCTTTTGACCGGTGGGAAGTGATACTTCTTTGTAGTGCAGATTTGCATTGCCCGCTTGCTTGCTTGGCCAAAAAGGGCGTATGCGTTTTCTCCTGAATATATTCAGGAGAAAACGCATACGCCCTTTTTGGCCAAGTGCATCATTGTCGAAGTTGTGCCCCTCTTCCTGTGCTTTAAAGACGATTCCAACGTACCTCTTGAAATCTGTTTCCTGCTATTCTGCCTCGCTTTCAAGTCCGCCTCGTTGCCTTCCCTCAACAGATTTTTGGACGATAGTTGTCCTTTATTACTCGGCCAGTTTGTGAATTGCTGTGCCTCTGAGCTCCATTTTTCAACTCGTTTTTGGTGAGCTGACCGCAAGTCCAAAATTTTGGTTCAGGGCCTATACTGGTTCCCGGTGGTTGGCTGAGACTTTGATTAATTCTTCTTCCTGCCGGGAAATTACAGTGATATGTGCCCGTCCAAATGCCTAACAGCTACTCTCTCATTGGTTCTCCCTCTTCCCTTTCATCCTCTGCCAAATTGGCAACGTGTGCGAACCAGGAGGTTAAAGGGGCTGTCTCTCCAAGTTGGGAGGTTGATAGTAAAGCAGATGGAAAGTCAAACCGGAGCACCAGGAGAGGGACTATTCGTTCAGTTTTAGAAACCATTCGTATTCACAGTGTGTCCGTTCTCTAGGTTTCCCGTACATGTTATAACTGTAGTAATATTCCCTTCAACCTGGAGAGTTGGTACCCATGGAAGGGGTGCCATGCATTATTGCTTTAAAGGGTCTGCATTTGCTCACCCAATCTCACCAAACCTCTCAGTCCCAAGTGTCCAGCCTTATGCCACATCCAGCTGCGTTGTAGATAGGGTCATTCTAGGTTTCATCAGAAACCCTGAGGGAATTGTAAAGAATTTCCCAGTTTTTTCGTTTTGTTTTTGAAATTCCTTTTTATAGTGGGTTTGAGCTGATTCTCGCTGCCATGTTTATGCCAGTCTAGACACACTTGATTCCCTTACGGAGACATATCAATACATAGGTTTTAAGATTCTTACTAGTCAGATATATTCCTCTGTGGGAAATATGGTGTTTTGAGTCCCATTCAGTGAGGAAGGTGTAGGTCTTGTCTATTCCATAGTTGGTTTTTGGAACGGTACTTGTGCTTATATCAAACTCTGGTTTTATGCATCACACCACCTCTCCTTCCCCCTTAAGCAGGCATAAGAGTGTTTTCTAAATGTGAGACACTGTTCTCTTTCCTAACTCAGTTCAAGTGTAGCCATGTTTACAGGATCTTCATAAGTGATATCTTATGATAAGTTTCTTTTTCTGTGTGACTTATTGCACTTAGGATAATCGTACCTGAATCCACCCATTTTGCTGCTACTGGTCTTATGGCATTGACTTCATTGCTGAGGGATATTCCATCGTACGTAAGAACCACAATTTTTTGAACCATTTTTATATTTCCTGGGATATTTAAGGTGTACCCAAGTTGAGGTCCCTGTAAGCAGTGCAGCCCTAACTTTTGGGGTGGCTCTGTCTTATTGATTTTCAGTTTTCCCAAGGTATATTCCCTAGACTGGAAGTGCCGTAGGCTCTGTAGCTCTGTTGTTTACTTGTTTTAGGGAACACAATGCACTCCTCCAGAGAGGCAGTTGGCAATTTACATCCCGCCCATCAGCATAACAAGGCTCCCTGTTCTCCATGGCCAGTCTTGCCTTTCTGGTTTTTACACATTTTGTGGATGTCCCTTTTGACCGGTGGGAAGTGATACTTCTTTGTAGTGCAGATTTGCATTGCCCGCTTGCTTGCTTGGCCAAAAAGGGCTTATGCGTTTTCCCCTGAATATATTCAGGGGAAAACGCATAAGCCCTTTTTGGCCAAGTGCATCATTGTCGAAGTTGTGCCCCTCTTCCTGTGCTTTAAAGGCGATTCCAACGTACCTCTTGAAATCTGTTTCCTGCTATTCTGCCTCGCTTTCAAGTCTGCCTCGTTGCCTTCCCTCAACAGATTTTTGGACGATAGTTGTCCTTTATTACTCGGCCTGTTTGTGAATTGCTGTGCCCCTGAGCTCCATTTTTCAACCCGTTTTTGGTGAGCTGACCGCAAGTCCAAAATTTTTCTTCAGGAACTATACTGGTTCCCGGTGGGTGGCTGAGACTTTGGTGAATTCTTCTTCCTGCCGGGAAATTACAGTGATATGTGCCCGTCCAAATGCCTAACAGCTACTCTCTCATTGGTTCTCCCTCTTCCCTTTCATCCTCTGCCAAATTGGCAACCTGTGCGAACCAGGAGGTTAAAGGGGCTGTCTCTCCAAGTTGGGAGGTTGATAGTAAAGCAGATGGAAAGTCAAACCGGAGCACCAGGAGAGGGATTATTCGTTGAGTTTTAGAAACCTTTCGTATTCACAGTGTGTCCGTTCTCTAGGTTTCCCGTACATGTTATAACTGTAGTAATATTCCCTTCAACCTGGAGAGTTGGGACCCATGGAAGGGGTGCCATGCATTATTGCTTTAAAGGGTCTGCATTTGCTCAACCAATCTCACCAATCCTCTCAGTCCCAAGTGTCCAGCCTTATGCCACATCCAGCTGTTGTTGTAGATAGGGTCATTCTAGGTTTCATCAGAGACCCTGAAGGAATTGTAAAGAATATCCCAGTATTTTCGTTTTGTTTTTGAAATTCCTTTTTAGAGTGGGTTTGAGCTGATTCTCGCTGCCATGTTTATGCCAGTCTAGACACACTTGATTCCCTTACGGAGACATATCAATACATAGGTTTTAAGATTCTTACTAGTCAGATATATTCCTCTGCGGGAAATATGGTGTTTTGAGTCCCATTCACTGAGGAAGGTGTAGGTCTTGTCTATTCCATAGTTGGTTTTTGGAACGGTACTTGTGCTTATATCAAACTCTGGTTTTCTGCATCACCCCACCTCTCCTTGCCCCTTAAGCAGGCATTAGAGTGTTTTCTAAATGTGAGACACTGTTCTCTTTCCTAACTCAGTTCAAGTGTAGCCATGTTTACAGGATCTTCATAAGTGATATCTTATGATAAGTTTCTTTTTCTGTGTGACTTATTGCACTTAGGATCATCGTACCTGAATCCACCCATTTTGCTGCTACTGGTCTTATGACATTGACTTCATTGCTGAGGGATATTCCATCGTACGTAAGAACCACAATTTTTTGAACCATTTTTATATTTCCTGGGATATTTAAGGTGTACCCAAGTTGAGGTCCCTGTAAGCAGTGCAGCCCTAACTTTTGGGGTGGCTCTGTCTTATTGATTTTCAGTTTTCCCAAGGTATATTCCCTAGACTGGAAGTGCCCTTGGCTCTGTAGCTCTGTTGTTTACTTGTTTTAGGGAACACAATGCACTCCTCCAGAGAGGCAGTTGGCAATTTACATCCCGCCCATCAGCATAACAAGGCTCCCTGTTCTCCAGGGCCTGTCTTGCCTTTCTGGTTTTTACACATTTTGTGGATGTGCCTTTTGACCGGTGGGAAGTGATACTTCTTTGTAGTGCAGATTTGCATTGCCCGCTTGCTTGCTTGGCCAAAAAGGGCGTATGCGTTTTCTCCTGAATATATTCAGGAGAAAACGCATACGCCCTTTTTGGCCAAGTGCATCATTGTCGAAGTTGTGCCCCTCTTCCTGTGCTTTAAAGACGATTCCAACGTACCTCTTGAAATCTGTTTCCTGCTATTCTGCCTCGCTTTCAAGTCCGCCTCGTTGCCTTCCCTCAACAGATTTTTGGACGATAGTAGACCTTTATTACTCGGCCAGTTTGTGAATTGCTGTGCCCCTGAGCTCCATTTTTCAACTCGTTTTTGGTGAGCTGACCGCAAGTCCAAAATTTTGGTTCAGGACCTATACTGGTTCCCGGTGGGTGGCTGAGACTTTGATTAATTCTTCTTCCTGCCGGGAAATTACAGTGATATGTGCCCGTCCAAATGCCTAACAGCTACTCTCTCATTGGTTCTCCCTCTTCCCTTTCATCCTCTGCCAAATTGGCAACGTGTGCGACCCAGGAGGTTAAAGGGGCTGTCTCTCCAAGTTGGGAGGTTGATAGTAAAGCAGATGGAAAGTCAAACCGGAGCACCAGGAGAGGGACTATTCGTTGAGTTTTAGAAACCATTCGTATTCACAGTGTGTCCGTTCTCTAGGTTTCCCGTACATGTTATAACTGTAGTAATATTCCCTTCAACCTGGAGAGTTGGTACCCATGGAAGGGGTGCCATGCATTATTGCTTTAAAGGGTCTGCATTTGCTCACCCAATCTCACCAAACCTCTCAGTCCCAAGTGTCCAGCCTTATGCCACATCCAGCTGCGTTGTAGATAGGGTCATTCTAGGTTTCATCAGAAACCCTGAAGGAATTGTAAAGAATTTCCCAGTTTTTTCGTTTTGTTTTTGAAATTCCTTTATATAGTGGGTTTGAGCTGATTCTCGCTGCCATGTTTATGCCAGTCTAGACACACTTGATTCCCTTACGGAGACATATCAATACATAGGTTTTAAGATTCTTACTAGTCAGATATATTCCTCTGTGGGAAATATGGTGTTTTGAGTCCCATTCACTGAGGAAGGTGTAGGTCTTGTCTATTCCATAGTTGGTTTTTGGAACGGTACTTGTGCTTATATCAAACTCTGGTTTTATGCATCACCCCACCTCTCCTTCCCCCTTAAGCAGGCATAAGAGTGTTTTCTAAATGTGAGACACTGTTCTCTTTCCTAACTCAGTTCAAGTGTAGCCATGTTTACAGAATCTTCATAAGTGATATCTTATGATAAGTTTCTTTTTCTGTGTGACGTATTGCACTTAGGATCATCGTACCTGAATCCACCCATTTTGCTGCTACTGGTCTTATGACATTGACTTCATTGCTGAGGGATATTCCATCGTACGTAAGAACCACAATTTTTTGAACCATTTTTATATTTCCTGGGATATTTAAGGTGTACCCAAGTTGAGGTCACTGTAAGCAGTGCAGCCCTAACTTTTGGGGTGGCTCTGTCTTATTGATTTTCAGTTTTCCCAAGGTATATTCCCTAGACTGGAAGTGCCCTAGGCTCTGTAGCTCTGTTGTTTACTTGTTTTAGGGAACACAATGCACTCCTCCAGAGAGGCAGTTGGCAATTTACATCCCGCCCATCAGCATAACAAGGCTCCCTGTTCTCCATGGCCAGTCTTGCCTTTCTGGTTTTTACACATTTTGTGGATGTCCCTTTTTACCGGTGGGAAGTGATACTTCTTTGTAGTGCAGATTTGCATTGCCCGCTTGCAGGCTTAGCCAAAAAGGGCGTATGCGTTTTCTCCTGAATATATTCAGGAGAAAACGCATACGCCCTTTTTGGCCAAGTGCATCATTGTCGAAGTTGTGCCCCTCTTCCTGTGCTTTAAAGGCGATTCCAACGTACCTCTTGAAATCTGTTTCCTGCTATTCTGCCTCGCTTTCAAGTCCGCCTCGTTGCCTTCCCTCAACAGATTTTTGGACGATAGTTGTCCTTTATTACTCGGCCAGTTTGTGAATTGCTGTGCCCCTGAGCTCCATTTTTCAACTGGTTTTTGGTGAGCTGACCGCAAGTCCAAAATTTTGGATCAGGACCTATACTGGTTCCCGGTGGGTGGCTGAGACTTTGGTTAATTCTTCTTCCTGCCGGGAAATTACAGTGATATATGCCCGTCCAAATGCCTAACAGCTACTCTCTCATTGGTTCTCCCTCTTCCCTTTCATCCTCTGCCAAATTGACAACCTGTGCGAACCAGGAGGTTAAAGGGGCTGTCTCTCCAAGTTGGGAGGTTGATAGTAAAGCAGATGGAAAGTCAAACCGGAACACCAGGAGAGGGACTATTCGTTGAGTTTTAGAAACCTTTTGTATTCACAGTGTGTCCGTTCTCTAGGTTTCCCGTTCATGTTATAACTGTAGTAATATTCCCTTCAACCTGGAGAGTTTGGACCCATGGAATGGGTGCCAGGCATTTGTGCTTTAAAGGGTCTGCAATTGCTCACCCAACCTCACCAATCCTCTCAGTCCCAAGTGTCCAGCCTTATGCCACATCCAGCTGTCGTTGTACATAGGGTCGTTCCAGGTTTCATCAGAGACCCTGAAGGAATTGTAAAGAATTTCCCAGTTTTTTTGTTTTGTTTTTGAAATTCCTTTTTAGAGTGGGTTTGAGCTGATTCTCGCTGCCATGTTTATGCCAGTCTATACACACTTGTATCCCTTACGGAGACATATCAGTACATAGGTTTTAAGATTCTTACTAGTCAGATATATTCCTCTGCGGGAAATATGGGGTTTTGAGTCCCTTTCACTGAGGAAGGTGTAGGTCTTGTCTATTCCATAGTTGGTTTTTGGAATGGTACCTGTGCTTATATTAAACTCTGGTTTTATGCATCACCCCACCTCTCCTTCCCCCTTAAGCAGGCATAAGAGTCTTTTCTAAATGTAAGACACAGTTCTCTTTCCTAACTCAGTTCAAGTGTAGCCATGTTTACAGGATCTTCATAAGTGATATCTTATGATAAGTTTCTTTTTCTGTGTGACTTATTTCACTTAGAATCATCGTACCTGAATCCACCCATTTTGCTGCTACTGGTCTTATGACATTGATTTCATGGCTGAGGGATATTCCATCGTACGTAAGTACCACAATTTTTTGAACCATTTTTATATTTCCTGGGATATTTAAGGTGTACCCAAGTTGAGGTCCTTGTAAGCAGTGCAGCCCTAAATTTTGGGGTGGCTCTGTCTTATTGATTTTCAGTTTTCACAAGGAATATTCCCTAGACTGGAAGTGCCCTTGGCTCTGTAGCTCTGTTGTTTACTTGTTTTAGGGAACACAATGCACTCCTCCAGAGAGAAAGTTGGCAATTTACATCCCGCCCATCAGCATAACAAGGCTCCCTGTTCTCCAGGGCCTGTCTTGTCTTTCTGGTTTTTACACATTTTGTGGATGTCCCTTTTGACCGGTGGGAAGTGATACTTCTTTGTAGTGCAGATTTGCATTGCCCGCTTGCTTGCTTGGCCAAAAAGGGCGTATGCGTTTTCTCTTGAATATATTCAGGAGAAAACGCATACGCCCTTTTTGGCCAAGTGCATCTTTTTCGAAGTTGTGCCCCTCTTCCTGTGCTTTAAAGGCGTTTCCAACGTACCTCTTGAAATCTGTTTCCTGCTATTCTGCCTCGCTTTCAAGTCTGCCTCGTTGCCTTCCCTCAACAGATTTTTGGACGATAGTTGTCCTTTCTTACTTGGCCAGTTTGTGAATTGCAGTGCCCCTGAGCTCCATTTTTCAACTCGTTTTTGGTGATCTGACCGCAAGTCCAAAATTTTGGTTCGGGACCTATACTGGTTCCCGGTGGGTGGCTGAGACTTTGCTTAATTCTTCTTCCTGCAAGGAAATTACAGTGATATGTGCCCGTCCAAATGCCTAACAGCTACTCTCTCATTGGTTCTCCCTCTTCCCTTTCATCCTCTGCCAAATTGGCAACCTGTGCGAACCAGGAGGTTAAAGGGGCTGTCTCTCCAAGTTGGGAGGTTGATAGTAAAGCAGATGTAAAGTCAAAGCGGAGCACCAGGAGAGGGACTATTCATTGAGTTTTAGAAAACTTTCGTATTCACAGTGTGTCCGTTCTCTAGGTTTCCCGTACATGTTATAGCTGTAGTAATATTCCCTTCAACCTGGAGAGTTGGGACCCATGGAATGGGTGCCAGGCATTTGTGCTTTAAAGGGTCTGCATTTGCTCACCCAATCTCACCAATCGTCTCAGTCCCAAGTGTCCCTCGTTATGCCACATCCAGCTGTCATTGTAGATAGGGTCATTCCAGGTTTCATCAGAGACCCTGAAGGAATTGTAAAGAATTTCCCAGTTTTTTTGTTTTGTTTTTGAAATTACTTTTTATAGTGGGTTTGAGCTGATTCTCGCTGCCATGTTTATGCCAGTCTAGACACACTTGATTCCCTTACGGAGACATATCAATACATAGGTTTTAAGATTCTTACTAGTCAGATATATTGCTCTGCGGGAAATATGGTGTTTTGAGTCCCTTTCACTGAGGAAGGTGTAGGTCTTGTCTATTCCATAGTTGGTTTTTGGAACGGTACCTATGCTTATATCAAACTCTGGTTTTATGCATCACCCCACCTCTCCTTGCCACTTAAGCAGGCATAAGTGTGTTTTATAAATGTGAGAAACTGTTCTCTTTCCTAACTCAGTTCAAGTGTAGCCATGTTTACAGGATCTTCATAAGTGATATCTTATGATAAGTTTCTTTTTCTGTGTGACTTATTTCACTTAGAATCATCGTACCTGAATCCACCCATTTTGCTGCTACTGGTCTTATGACATTGATTTCATGGCTGAGAGATATTCCATCGTACGTAAGTACCACAATTTTTTGAACTGTTTTTATATTTCCTGGGATATTTAAGGTGTACCCAAGTTGAGGTCCTTGTAAGCAGTGCAGCCCTAAATTTTGGGGTGGCTCTGTCTTATTGATTTTAAGTTTTCCCATGGTATATTCCCTAGACTGGAAGTGCCCTTGGTTCTGTAGCTCTGTTCTTTACTTGTTTTACGGAACACAATGTACTCCTCCAGAGAGGCAGTTGGCAATTTACATCCCGCCCATCAGCATAACAGGGCTCCCTGTTCTTCAGGGCCTGTCTTGCCTTTCTGGTTTTTACACATTTTTGTGTATGTCCCTTTTGACCGGTGGGAAGTGATACTTCTTTGTAGTGCAGATTTGCATTGCCCGCTTGCTTGCTTGGCCAAAACGGGCGTATGCGTTTTCTCCTGAATATATTCAGGAGAAAACCCATACGCACGTTTTGGCCAAGTGCATCATTGGCGAAGTTGTGCCCCTCTTCCTGTGCTTTAAAGGCGATTCCAACGTACCTCTTGAAATCTGTTTCCTGCTATTCTGCCTCGCTTTCAAGTCCGCCTCGTTGCCTTCCCTCAACAGATTTTTGGACGATAGTTGTCCTTTATTACTCGGCCAGTTTGTGAATTGCTGTGCCCCTGAGCTCCATTTTTCAACTCGTTTTTGGTGAGCTGACCACAAGTCCAAAATTTTGGTTCAGGACCTATACTGGTTCCCGGTGGGTGGCTGAGACTTTGGTTAATTCTTCTTCCTGCCGGGAAATTACAGTGATATGTGCCCGTCCAAATGCCTAACAGCTACACTCTCATTGGTTCTCCCTCTTCCCTTTCATCCTCTGCCAAATTGGCAACCTGTGCGAACCAGGAGGTTAAAGGGGCTGTCTCTCCAAGTTGGGAGGTTGATAGTAAAGCAGATGGAAAGTCAAACCAGAGCACTAGGAGAGGGACTATTCGTTGAGTTTTAGAAACCTTTCGTATTCACAGTGTGACCGTTCTCTAGGTTTCCCGTACATGTTATAGCTGTAGTAATATTCCCTTCAACCTGGAGAGTTGGGACCCATGGAATGGGTGCCAGGCATTTGTGCTTTAAAGGGTCTGCATTTGCTCACCCAATCTCACCAATCCTCTCAGTCCCAAGTGTCCCTCCTTATGCCACATCCAGCTGTCATTGTAGATAGGGTCATTCCAGGTTTCATCAGAGACCCTGAAGGAATTGTAAAGAATTTCCCAGTTTTTTCCTTTTGTTTTTGAAATTCCTTTTTATAGTGGGTTTGAGCTGATTCTCGCTGCCATGTTTATGCCAGTCTAGACACACTTGATTCCCTTACGGACACATATCAATACATAGGATTTAAGATTCTTACTAATCAGATATATTCCTCTGCGGGAAATATGGGGTTTTGAGTCCCTTTCACTGAGGAAGGTGTAGGTCTTGTCTATTCCATAGTTGGTTTTTGGAACGGTACCTGTGCTTATATCAAACTCTGGTTTTATGCGTCACACCACCTCTCCTTCCCCCTTAAGCAGGCATAAGAGTGTTTTCTAAATGTGAGACACTGTTCTCTTTCCTAACTCAATTCAACTGTAGCCATGTTTACAGGATCTTCATAAGTGATATCTTATGATAAGTTTCTTTTTCTGTGTGACTCATTTCACTTAGAATCATCGTACCTGAATCCACCCATTTTGTTGCTACTGGTCTTATGACATTGATTTCATGGCTGAAGGATATTCCATCGTACGTAAGTACCACTATTTTCTGAACCATTTTTATATTTCCTGGGATATTTAAGGTGTACCCAAGTTGAGGTCCTTGTAAGCAGTGCAGCCCTAAATTTTGGGGTGGCTCTGTCTTATTGATTTTCAGTTTTCCCAAGGTATATTCCCTAGACTGGAAGTGCCCTTGGCTCTGTAGCTCTGTTGTTTACTTGTTTTAGGGAACACAATGCACTCCTCCAGAGAGGCAGTTGGCAATTTACATCCCGCCCATCAGCATAACAAGGCTCCCTGTTCTCCAGGGCCTGTCTTGCCTTTCTGGTTTTTACACATTTTGTGGATGTCCCTTTTGACCGGTGGGAAGTGATACTTCTTTGTAGTGCAGATTTGCATTGCCCGCTTGCTTGCTTGGCCTTAAAGGGCGTATGCGTTTTCTCCTGAATATATTCAGGAGAAAACGCATACGCCCTTTTTGGCCAAGTGCATCATTGTCGAAGTTGTGGCCCTCTTCCTGTGCTTTAAAGGTGATTCCAACGTACCTCTTGAAATCTGTTTCCTGCTACTCTGCCTCGCTTTCAAGTCTGCCTCGTTGCCTTCCCTCAACAGATTTTTGGACGATAGTTGTCCTTTATTACTCGGCCAGTTTGTGAATTGCTGTGCCCCTGAGCTCCATTTTTCAACTCGTTTTTGGTGAGCTGACCGCAAGTCCAAAATTTTGGTTCAGGACCTATACTGGTTCCCGGTGGGTGGCTGAGACTTTGGTTAATTCTTCTTCCCGCCGGGATGTTAGAGTGATATGTGCCCATCCAAATGCCTAACAGCTACTCTTTCATTGTTTCTCCCTCTTCCCTTTCATCCTCTGCCAAATTGGCAACCTGTGCGAACCAGGAGGTTATAGGGGCTGTCTCTCCAAGTTGGGAGGTTGATAGTAAAGCAGATGGAAAGTCAAACCGGAGCACCAGGAGAGGGACTATTCGTTGTGTTTTAGAAACCTTTCGTATTCACAGTGTGACCGTTCTCTAGGTTTCCCGTACATGTTATAGCTGTAGTAATATTCCCTTCAACCTGGAGAGTTGGGACCCATGGAATGGGTGCCAGGCATTTGTGCTTTAAAGGGTCTGCATTTGCTCACCCAATCTCACTAATCGTCTCAATCCCAAGTGTCCAGCCTTATGCCACATCCAGCTGTCGTTGTAGATAGGGTCATTCCAGGTTTCATCAGAGACCCTGAAGGAATTGTAAAGAATTTCCCAGTTTTTTTGTTTTGTTTTTGAAATTCCTTTTTATAGTGGGTTTGAGCTGATTCTCGCTGCCATGTTTATGCCAGACTAGACACACTTCATTCTCTTATGGAGACATATCAATACATAGGTTTTCAGACTCTTACTAGTCAGATATATTCCTCTGCAGGAAATATGGGGTTTTGAGTCCCTTTCACTGAGGAAGGTGTAGGTCTTGTCTATTCCATAGTTGGTTTTTGGAACGGTACCTGTGCTTATATCAAACTCTGGTTTTATGCATCACCCCACCTCTCCTTCCCCCTTAAGCAGGCATAAGAGTGTTTTCTAAATGTGAGACACTGTTCTCTTTCCTAACTCAGTTCAAGTATAGCCATGTTTACAGGATCTTCATAAGTGATATCTAATGATAAGTTTCTTTTTCTCTGTGACTTATTTCACTTAGAATCATCGTACCTGAATCCACCCATTTTGCTGCTACTGGTATTATGACATTGATTTCATGGCTGAGGGATATTGCATCCTACATACGTACCACAATTTTTTGAACCATTTTTATATTTCCTGGGATATTTAAGTTGTACCCAAGTTGAGGTCCTTGTAAGCAGTGCAGCCCTAAATTTTGGGGTGGCTCTGTCTTATTGATTTTCAGTTTTCCCAAGGTATATTCCCTAGACTGGAAGTGCCCTTGGCTCTGTAGCTCTGTTCTTTACTTGTTTTAGGGAACACAATGCACTCCTGCAGAGCGGCAGTTGGCAATTTACATCCTGCCCATCAGCATAACAAGGCTCCCTGTTCTCCAGGGCCTGTCTTGCCTTTCTGGTTTTTACACATATTGTGGATGTCCGTTTTGACCAGTGGGAAGTGATACTTCTTTGTAGTGCAGATTTGCATTGCCCGCTTGCTTGCTTGGCCAAAAAGGTTGTATGCGTTTTCTCCTGAATATATTCAGGAGAAAAAGCATACGCCCTTTTTGGCCAAGTGCATCATTGTCGAAGTTGTGCCCCTCTTCCTGTGCTTTAAAGGCGATTCCAACGTACCTCTTGAAATCTGTTTCCTGCTATTCTCCCTCGCTTTCAAGTCTGCCTCGTTGCCTTCGCTCAACAGATTTTTGGACGATAGTTGTCCTTTATTACTCGGCCAGTTTGTGAACTGCTGTGCCCCTGAGCTCCATTTTTCAACTCGTTTTTGGTGATCTGACCGCAAGTCCAAAATTTTGGTTCAGGACCTATACTGGTTCCTGGTGGGTGGCTGAGACTTTGGTTAATTCTTCTTCCTGCCGGGAAATTACAGTGATATGTGCCCGTCCAAATGCCTAACAGCCACTCGCTCATTGGTTCTCCCTCTTCCCTTTCATCCTCTGCCAAATTGGCAACCTGTGCGAACCAGGAGGTTAAACGGGATGTCTCTCCAAGTTGGGAGGTTGATAGTAAAGCAGATGGAAAGTCAAACCAGAGCACCAGGAGAGGGACTATTCGTTGAGTTTTAGAAACCTTTCGTATTCACAGTGTGTCCGTTTTCTAGGTTTCCCGTACATGTTATAGCTGTAGTAATATTCCCTTCAACCTGGAGAGTTGGGACCCATGGAATGGGTGCCAGGCATTTGTGATTTAAAGAGTCTGCATTTGCTCACCCAATCTCACCAATCCTCTCAGTCCCAAGTGTCCAGCCTTATGACACATCCAGCTGTCGTTGTAGATAGGGTCATTCCAGGTTTCATCAGAGACCCTGAAGGAATTGTAAAGAATTTCCCAGTTTTTTTGTTTTGTTTTGAAATTCCTTTTTATAGTGGGTTTGAGCTGATTCTCGCTGCCATGTTTATGCCAGTCTAGACACACTTGATTCCCTTACGGAGACATATCAATACATAGGTTTTAAGATTCTTACTAGTCAGATATATTCCTCTGAGGGAAATATGGGGTTTTGAGTCCCTTTCACTGAGGAAGGTGTAGGTCTTGTGTATTCCATAGTTGGTTTTTGGAACGGTACCTGTGCTTATATCAAACTCTGGTTTTATGCAGCACCCCACCTCTCCTTCCCCCTTAAGCAGGCATAAGAGTGTTTTCTAAATGTGAGACACTGTTCTCTTTCCTAACTCAGTTCAAGTGTAGCCATGTTTACAGGATCTTCATAAGTGATATCTTATGATAAGTTTCTTTTTCTGTGTGACTTATTTCACTTAGAATCAACGAACCTGAATCCACCCATTTTGCTGCTACTGGTCTTATGACATTGATTTCATGGCTGAGGGATATTCCATCGTATGTAAGTACCACAATTTTTTGAACCATTTTTATATTTCCTGGGATATTTAAGGTGTACCCAAGTTGAGGTCCTTGTAAGCAGTGCAGCCCTAAATTTTGGGGTTGCTCTGTATTATTGATTTTCAGTTTTCCCAAGGTATATTCCCTAGACTGGAAGTGCCCTTGGCTCTGTAGCTCTGTTGTTTACTTGTTTTAGGGAACACAATGCACTCCTCCAGAGAGGCAGTTGGCAATTTACATCCCGCCCATCAGCATAACAAAGCTCACAGGGCCTGTCTTGCCTTTCTGGTTTTTACACATTTTGTGGATGTCCCTTTTGACCGGTGGGAAGTGATACTTCTTTGTAGTGCAGATTTGCATTGCCCGCTTGCTTGCTTGGCCAAAAAGGGCGTATGCGTTTTCTCCTGAATATATTCAGGACAAAACGCATACGCCCTTTTTGGCCAAGTGCATCACTGTCGAAGTTGTGCCCCTCTTCCTGTGCTTTAAAGGCGATTCCAACGTACCTCTTGAAATCTGTTTCCTGCTATTCTGCCTCGCTTTCAAGTCCGCCTCGTTGCCTTCCCTTAACAGATTTTTGGACGATAGTTGTCCTTTATTACTCGGCCGGTTTGTGAATTGCTGTGCCCCTTAGCTCCATTTTTCAACTCGTTTTCGGTAAGCTGACGGCAAGTCCAAAATTTAGGTTCAGGACCTATACTGGTTCCCGGTGGGGGGCTGAGACTTTGCTTAATTCTTCTTCCTGCCAGGAAATTACAGTAATATGTGCCCGTCCAAATGCCTAACTGCTACTCTCTCATTGGTTGTCCCTCTTCCCTTTCATCCTCTGCCAAATAGGCAACCTGTGCGAACCAGGAGGTTAAAGGGGCTGTCTCTCAAAGTTGGGAGGTTGGTAGTAAAGCAGATGGAAAGTCAAACCGGAGCACCAGGAGAGGGACTATTCGTTGAGTTTTAGAAACCTTTCGTATTCACAGTGTGTCCGTTCTCTAGGTTTCCCGTACATGTTATAGCTGTAGTAATATTCCCTTCAACCTGGAGAGTTGGGACCCATGGAATGGGTGCCAGGCATTTGTGCTTTAAAGGGTCTGCATTTGCTCACCCAATCTCACCAATCCTCTCAGTCCCAAGCGTCCAGACTTATGCCACATCCAGGTGTCGTTGTAGATAGGGTCATTCCAGGTTTAATCAGAGACCCTGAAGGAATTGTAAAGAATTTCCCAGTTTTTTTGTTTTGTTTTTGAAATTCCTTTTTATAGTGGGTTTGAGCTGATTCTCGCTGCCATGTTTATGCCAGTCTAGACACACTTGATTCCCTTACGGAGACATATCCATACATAGGTTTTAAGATTCTTACTAGTCATATATATTCCTCTGTGGGAAATATGGGATTTTGAGTCCCTTTCACTGAGGAAGGTGTAGGTCTTGTCTATTCCATAGTTGGTTTTTGGAACGGTACCTGTGCTTATATCAAACTCTGGTTTTATGCATCACCCCACCTCTCCTTCCCCCTTAAGCAGGCATAAGAGTGTTTTCTAAATGTGAGACACTGTTCTCTTTCCTAACTCTGTTCAAGTGTAGCTATTTTTACAGGATCTTCATAAGTGATATCTTATGATAAGTTTCTTTTTCTGTGTGACTTATTTCACTTAGAATCATCGTACCTGAATCCACCCATTTTGCTACTACTAGTCTTATGACATTGATTTCATGGCTGAGGGATATTCCATCGTATGTAAGTACCACAATTTTTTGAACCATTTTTATATTTCCTGGGATATTTAAGGTGTACCCAAGTTGAGGTCCTTGTAAGCAGTGAAGCCCTAGGTTTTGGGGTGGCTCTGTCTTATTGATTTTCAGTTTTCCCAAGGTATATTCCCTAGACTGGAAGTGCCCTTGGCTCTGTAGCTCTGTTCTTTACTTGTTTTTGGGAACACAATGCACACCCGCAGAGAGGCAGTTGGCAATTTACATCCCGCCCATCAGCATAACAAGGCTCCCTGTTCTCCAGGGCCTGTCTTGCCTTTCTGGTTTTTACACATTTTGTGGATGTCCCTTTTGACCGGTGGGAAGTGATACTTCTTTGTAGTGCAGATTTGCATTGCCCGCTTGCTTTCTAGGTCAAAAAGGGCGTATGCGTTTTCTCCTGAATATATTCAGGAGAAATCACATACGCCCTTTTTGGCCAAGTGCATCATTGTCGAAGTTGTGCCCCTCTTCCTGTGTTTAAAGGTGATTCCAACGTACCTCTTGAAATCTGTTTCCTGCTCTTCTGCCTCGCTTTCAAGTCCGCCTCGTTGCCTTCCCTCAACAGATTTTTGGACGATAGTTGTCCTTTATTACTCGGCCAGTTTGTGAATTGCTGTGCCCCTGAGCTCCATTTTTCAACTCGTTTTTGGTGAGCTGACCGCAAGTCCAAAATTTTGGTTCAGGACCTATACTGGTTCCCGGTGGGTGGCTGAGATTTTGGTTAATTCTTCTTCCTGCCGGGAAATTACAGTGATATGTGCCAGTCCAAATGCCTAACAGCTACTCTCTCATTGGTTCTCCCTCTTCCCTTTCATCCTCTGCCAAATTGGCAACCTGTGCGAACCAGGAGGTTAAAGGGGCTGTCTCTCCAAGTTGGGAAGTTGATAGTAAAGCAGATGGAAAGTCAAACCAGAGCACCAGGAGAGGGACTATTCGTTGAGTTTTAGAAACCTTTCGTATTCACAGTGTGTCCGTTCTCTAGGTTTCACGTACATGTTATAACTGTAGAAATATTCCCTTCAACCTGGAGAGTTGGGACCCATGGAATGGGTGCCTTGCATTATTGCTTTAAAGGGTCTGCATCTGCTCACCCAATATCACCAATCTCCCAAGTGTCCAGCCTTATGCCACATCCAGCTGTCGTTGTAGATAGGGTCATTCCAGGTTTCATCAGAGACCCTGAAGGAATTGTAAAGAATTTCCCAGTTTTTGTGTTTTGTTTTTGAAATTCCTTTTTATAGTGGGTTTGAGCTGATTCTCGCTGCCATATTTATGCCAGTCTAGACACACTTGATTCCCTTATGGAGACATATCAATACATAGGTTTTAAGATTCTTACTAGTCAGATATATTCCTCTGCGGGAAATATGGGGTTTTGAGTCCCTTTCACTGAGGAAGGTGTAGGTCTTGTCTATTCCATAGTTGGTTTTTGGAACGGTACCTGTGCTTATATCAAACTCTGGTTTTATGCATCACCCCACCTCTCCTTCCCCCTTAAGCAGGCATAAGAGTGTTTTCTAAATGTGAGACACTGTTCTCTTTCCTAACTCAGTTCAAGTGTAGCCATGTTTACAGGATCTTCATAAGTGATATCTTATGATAAGTTTCTGTTTCTCTGTGACTTATTTCACTTAGAATCACCGTACCTGAATCCACCCATTTTGCTGCTACTGGTCTTATGACATTGATTTCATGGCTGAGGGATATTCCATCGTACTTAAGTACCACAATTTTTTGAACCATTTTTATATTTCCTGGGATATTTAAGGTGTACCCAAGTTGAGGTCGTTGTAAGCAGTGCAGCCCTAAATTTTGGTGTGGCTCTGTATTATTGATTTTCAGTTTTCCCAAGGTATATTCCCTAGACTGGAAGTGCCCTTGGCTCTGTAGCTCTGTTCTTTGCTTGTTTTAGGGAACACAATGCACTCCTCCAGAGAGACAGTTGGCAATTTACATCCCGCCCATCAGCATTGCAAGGCTCCCTGTTTCCCTGGGCCTGTCTTGTCTTTCCGGTTTTTACACATTTTGTGGATGTCCTTTTTGACCAGTGGGAAGTGATACTTCTTTTTAGTGCAGATTTGCATTGCCCGCTTGCTTGCTTGGCCAAAAAGGGCGTATGCGTTTTCTCCTGAATATATTCAGGAGAAAACGCATACGCCCTTTTTGGCCAAGTGCATCATTGTCGAAGTTGTGCCCCTCTTCCTGTGCTTTAAAGGCAATTCCAACGTACCTCTTGAAATCTGTTTCCTGCTATTCTGCCTCGCTTTCAAGTCTGCCTCGTTGCCTTCCCTCAATAGATTTTTGGACAATAGTTGTCCTTTATTCCTCGGCCAGTTTGTGAATTGCTGTGCCCCTGAGGTCCTTTTTTCAACCCGTTTTTGGTGAGCGGACCGCAAGTCCAAAATTTTGTTTCGGTACCTATACTGGTTCCCAGTGGGTGGCTGAGACTTTGGTTAATTCTTCTTCCTGCCGGGAAATTACAGTGATATGTGCCCGTCCAAATGCCTAACAGCTACTCTCTCATTGGTTCTCCCGCTTCCCTTTCATCCTCTGCAAATTGGCAACCTCTGCGAACCAGGATGTTAAAGGGGCTGTCTCTCCAAGTTGGGAGGTTAATAGTAAAGCAGATGTAAACTCAAACCGGAGCACCAGGAGAGGGACTATACGTTGGGTTTTAGAAACCTTTCGTATTCACAGTGTGTCCATTCTTTAGGTTTCCCGTACATGTTATAGCTGTAGTAATATTCCCTTCAACATGGAGAGTTGGTACCCATGGAATGGGTGCCAGGCATTTGTGCTTTAAAGGGTCTGCATTTGCTCACACAATCTCACCAATCGTCTCAGTCCCAAGTGTACCTCCTTATGCCACATCCAGCTGTCGTTGTAGATAGGGTCATTCCAGGTTTCATCAGAGACCCTGAAGGAATTGTAAAGAATTTCCCAGTTTTTTTGTTTTGTTTTTGAAATTCCTTTTTATAGTGTGTTTGAGCTGATTCTCGCTGCCATGTTTATGCCAGTCTAGACACACTTGATTCCCTTACGGAGACATATCAATACATAGGTTTTAAGATTCTTACTAGTCAGATATATTCCTCTGCGGGAAATATGGGGTTTTGAGTCCCTTTCACTGAGGAAGGTGAAGGTCTTGTCTATTCCATAGTTGGTTTTTGGAACGGTACCTGTGCTTATATCAAACTCTGGTTTTATGCATCACCCCACCTCTCCTTCCCCCTTAAGCAGGCATAAGAGTGTTTTCTAAATGTGAGACCCTGTTCTCTTTCCTAACTCAGTTCAAGTGTAGCCATGTTTACAGGATCTTCATAAGTGATATATTATGATAAGTTTCTTTTTCTGTGTGACTTATTTCACTTAGAATCATCGTACCTGAATCCACCCATTTTGCTGCTACTGGTCTTATGACATTGATTTCATGGCTGAGGGATATTCCGTCGTACGTAAGTACCACAATTTTTTAAACCATTTTTATATTTCCTGGGATATTTAAGGTGTTCCCAAGTTGAGGTCCTTGTAAGCAGTGCAGCCCTAAATTTTGGGGTTGTTCTGTCTTATTGATTTTCAGTTTTCCCAAGGTATATTCCCTAGACTGGAAGTGCCCTTGGCTCTGTAGCTCTGTTCTTTACTTGTTTTAGGGAACACAATGCACTCCTCCAGAGAGGCAGTTGGCAATTTACTTCCCACCCATCAGCATAACAAGGCTCCCTGTTCTCCAGGGCCTGTCTTGCCTTTCTGGTTTTTACACATTGTGTGGATGTCCCTTTTGACCGGTGGGAAGTGATACTTCTTTGTAGTGCAGATTTGCATTGCCCGCTTGCTTGCTTGGCCAAAAAGGGAATATGCGTTTTCTCTTGAATATATTCAGGAGAAAACGCATACGCCCATTTTGGCCAAGTGCATCTTTGTCGAAGTTGTGCCCCTCTTCCTGTGCTTTAAAGGCGATTCCAACGTACCTCTTGAAATCTGTTTCCTGCTATTCTGCCTCGCTTTCAAGTCTGCCTCGTTGCCTTCCCTCAACAGATTTTTGGACGATAGTTGTCCTTTATTACTCGGCCAGTTTGTGAATTGCTGTGCCCCTGAGCTCCATTTTTCAACTCGTTTTTTGTGAGCTGACCGCAAGTCCAAAATTTTGGTTCAGGACCTATACTGTTTCCCGGTGGGTGGCTGAGACTTTGGTTAATTCTTCTTCCTGCCGGGAAGTTACAGTAATATGTGCCCTTGGAAATGCCTAACAGCTACTCTCTCATTGGTTCTCCCTCTTCCCTTTCATCCTCTGCCAAATTGGCAACCTGTGCGAACGAGGAGGTTAAAGGGGCTGTCTCTCCAAGTTGGGAGGTTGATAGTAAAGCAGATGTAAAGTCAAAGTGGAGCACCAGGAGAGGGACTATTCGTTGAGTTTTAGAAACCTTTCGTATTCACAGTGTGTCCGTTCTCTAGGTTTCCCGTACATGTTATAGCTGTAGTAATATTCCCTTCAACCTGGAGAGTTGGGGCCCATGGAATGGGTGCGAGGCATTTGTGCTTTAAAGGGTCTGCCATTGCTCACCCTATCTCACCAATCGTCTCAGTCCCAAGTGTCCCTAATTATGCCACATCCAGCTGTCATTGTAGATAGGGTCTTTCCAGGCTTCATCAGAGACCCTGAAGGAATTGTAAAGAATTTCCCAGTTTTTTTTTTTTTTTTTTTTTTTTTTTGCGGTACATGGGCCTCTCACTGTTGTGGCCACTCCCATTGCGGAGCACAGGCTCCGGACGCGCAGGCTCAGCAGCCATGGCTCACGGGCCCAGCCGCTCCGCGGCATGTGGGATCTTCCCAGACCGGGGCACGAACCCGTGTCCCCTGCATCGGCAGGCGGACTCTTAACCACTGCGCCACCAGAAAAGCCCAAGAATTTCCCAGTTTTTGTTTTTTGTTTTTGAAATTCCTTTTTATAGTGTGTTTGAGGTGATTCTCGCTGCCATGTTTATGCCAGTCTAGACACACTTGATTCCCTTACGGAGACATATCAATACATAGGTTTTAAGATTCTTACTAGTCAGATATATTCCTCTGCGGGAAATTTGGGGTTTTGAGTCCCTTTCACTGAGGAAGGTGAAGGTCTTGTCTATTCCATAGTTGGTTTTTGGAACGGTACCTGTGTTTATATCAAACTCTGGTTTTATGCATCACCCCACCTCTCCTTCCCCCTTAAGCAGGCATAACAGTGTTTTCTAAATGTGAGACACTGTTCTCTTTCCTAACTCAGTTCAAGTGTAGCCATGTTTACAGGATCTTCATAAGTGATATATTATGATAAGTTTCTTTTTCTGTGTGACTTATTTCACTTAGAATCATCGTACCTGAATCCACCCATTTTGCTGCTACTGGTCTTATGACATTGATTTCATGGCTGAGGGATATTCCGTCGTACGTAAGTACCACAATTTTTTAAACCATTTTTATATTTCCTGGGATATTTAAGGTGTTCCCAAGTTGAGGTCCTTGTAAGCAGTGCAGCCCTAAATTTTGGGGTGGTTCTGTCTTATTGATTTTCAGTTTTCCCAAGGTATATTCCCTAGACTGGAAGTGCCCTTGGCTCTGTAGCTCTGTTGTTTACTTGTTTTAGGGAACACAATGCACTCGTCCAGAGAGGCAGTTGGCAATTTACATCCCACCCATCAGCATAAGAAGGCTCCCTGTTCTCCAGGGCCTGTCTTGCCTTTCTGGTTTTTACACATTGTGTGGATGTCCCTTTTGACCGGTGGGAAGTGATACTTCTTTGTAGTGCAGATTTGCATTGCCCGCTTGCTTGCTTGGCCAAAAAGGGAATATGCGTTTTCTCCTGAATATATTCAGGAGAAAATGCATACGCCCATTTTGGCCAAGTGCATCATTGTCGAAGTTGTGCCCCTCTTCCTGTGCTTTAAAGGCGATTCCAACGTACCTCTTGAAATCTGTTTCCTGCTATTCTGCCTCGCTTTCAAGTCCTCCTCGTTGCCTGCCCTCAACAGATTTTTGGACGATAGTTGTCCTTTATTACTCGGCCAGTTTGTGAATTGCTGTGCCCCTGAGCTCCATTTTTCAACTCGTTTTTTGTGAGCTGACCGCAAGTCCAAAATTTTGGTTCAGGACCTATACTGTTTCCCGGTGGGTGGCTGAGACTTTGGTTAATTCTTCTTCCTGCCGGGAAGTTACAGTAATATGTGCCCTTCGAAATGCCTAACAGCTACTCTCTCATTGGTTCTCCCTCTTCCCTTTCATCCTCTGCCAAATTGGCAACCTGTGCGAACGAGGAGGTTAAAGGGGCTGTCTCTCCAAGTTGGGAGGTTGATAGTAAAGCAGATGTAAAGTCAAAGTGGAGCACCAGGAGAGGGACTATTCGTTGAGTTTTAGAAACCTTTCGTATTCACAGTGTGTCCGTTCTCTAGGTTTCCTGTACATGTTATAGCTGTAGTAATATTCCCTTCAACCTGGAGAGTTGGGGCCCATGGAATGGGTGCCAGGCATTTGTGCTTTAAAGGGTCTGCCATTGCTCACCCTATCTCACCAATCGTCTCAGTCCCAAGTGTCCCTAATTATGCCACATCCAGCTGTCATTGTAGATAGGGTCTTTCCAGGCTTCATCAGAGACCCTGAAGGAATTGTAAAGAATTTCCCAGTTTTTGTTTTTTGTTTTTGAAATTCCATTTTATAGTGTGTTTGAGCTGATTCTCGCTGCCATGTTTATGCCAGTCTAGAAACACTTGATTCCCTTACAGAGACATATCAATACATAGGTTTTAAGATTCTTACTAGTCAGATATATTCCTCTGCGGAAAATATGGGGTTTTGAGTCCCTTTCACTGAGGAAGGTGTAGGTCTTGTCTATTCCATAGTTGGTTTTTGGAACGGTACCTGTGCTTATATCAAACTCTGGTTTTATGCATCACCCCACCTCTCCTTCCCCCTTAAGCAGGCATAAGAGTGTTTTCTAAATGTGAGACACTGTTCTCTTTCCTAACTCAGTTCAAGTGTAGCCATGTTTACAGGATCTTCATAAGTGATATCTTATGATAAGTTTCTTTTTCTGTGTGACTTATTTCACTTAGAATCATCGTACCTGAATCCACCCATTTTGCTGCTACTGGTCTTATGACATTGATTTCATGGCTGAGGGATATTCCATCGTACGTAAGTACCACAATTTTTTGAACCATTTTTATATTTCCTGGGATATTTAAGGTGTACCCAAGTTGAGGTCCTTGTAAGCAGTGCAGCCCTAAATTTTGGGCTGGCTCTGTCTTATTGATTTTCAATTTTCCCAAGGTATATTCCCTAGACTGAAAGTGCCCTTGGCTCTGTAGCTATGTTGTTTACTTGTTTTAGGGAACACAATGCACTCCTCCAGAGAGGCAGTTGGCAATTTACATCCCGCCCATCAGCATAACAAGGCTCCCTGTTCTCCAGGGCCTGTCTTGCCTTTCTGGTTTTTACACATTTTGTGGATGTCCCTTTTGACCGGTGGGAAGTGATACTCCTTTGTAGTGCAGATTTGCATTGACCGCTTGCTTGCTTGGCCAAAAAGGGCGTATGCGTTTTCTCCTGAATATATTCAGGAGAAAATGCATACGCCCTTTTTGGCCAAGTCCATCATTGTCGAGGTTGTGCTCCTCTTCCTGTGCTTTAAAGGCGATTCCAACGTACCTCTTGAAATCTGTTTCCTGCTATTCTGCCTCGCTTTCAAGTCTGCCTCGTTGCCTTCCCTCAACAGATTTTGGGACGATAGTTGTCCTTTATTGCTCAGCCAGTTTGTTAAATGCTGTGCCCCTGAGCTCCATTTTTCAACTCGTTTTTGGTGAGCTGACCGCAAGTCCGAAATTTTGGTTCAGGACCTATACTGGTTCCGGATGGTGGCTGAGTTTTTGCTTAATTCTTCTTCCTGCCGGGAAATTACAGTGATATTTGCCCGTCCAAATGCCTAACAGCTACTCTCTCATTGGTTCTCCCTCTTCCCTTTCATCCTCTGCCAAATTCGCAACCTGTGCGAACCAGGAGGTTAAAGGGGCTGTCTCTCCAAGTTGGGAGGCTGATAGTAAAGCAGATGGAAAGTCAAACCGGAGCACCAGGAGAGGGACTATTCGTTGAGTTTTAGAAACCTTTCGTATTCACAGTGTGTCCGTTCTCTAGGTTTCCCGTACATGTTATAACTGTAGTAATATTCCCTTCAACTTGGAGAGTTGGGACCCATGGAATGGGTGCCATGCATTATTGCTTTAAAGGTTCTGCATTTGCTCACCCAATCTCACGAATCCTCTCAGTCCCAAGTGTCCAGCCTTATGCCACATCCAGCTGTCATTGTAGATAGGGTCATTCCAGGTTTCATCAGAGACCCTGAAGGAATTGTAAAGAATTTCCCAGTTTTTGTGTTTTGTTTTTGAAATTCCTTTTTATAGTGGGTTTGAGCTGATTCTCGCTGCCATGTTTATGCCAGTCTAGACACACTTGATTCCCTTATGGAGACATATCAATACATAGGTTTTAAGATTCTTACTAGTCAGATATATTCCTCTGCGGGAAATATGGGGTTTTGAGTCCCTTTCACTGAGGAAGGTGTAGGTCTTGTCTATTCCATAGTTGGTTTTTGGAACGGTACCTGTGCTTATATCAAACTCTGGTTTTATGCATCACCCCACCTCTCCTTCCCCCTTA
The DNA here is from genome assembly GCF_949752795.1 of Hyperoodon ampullatus. NCBI lineage: Eukaryota > Metazoa > Chordata > Mammalia > Artiodactyla > Ziphiidae > Hyperoodon > Hyperoodon ampullatus. Next base: position 289,672 of record NW_027640796.1, on the reverse strand, counting down.
AGCAGGCATAAGAGTGTTTTCTAAATGTGAGACACTGTTCTCTTTCCTAACTCAGTTCAAGTGTAGCCATGTTTACAGGATCTTCATAAGTGATATCTTATGATAAGTTTCTGTTTCTCTGTGACTTATTTCACTTAGAATCACCGTACCTGAATCCACCCATTTTGCTGCTACTGGTCTTATGACATTGATTTCATGGCTGAGGGATATTCCATCGTACTTAAGTACCACAATTTTTTGAACCATTTTTATATTTCCTGGGATATTTAAGGTGTACCCAAGTTGAGGTCGTTGTAAGCAGTGCAGCCCTAAATTTTGGTGTGGCTCTGTATTATTGATTTTCAGTTTTCCCAAGGTATATTCCCTAGACTGGAAGTGCTCTTGGCTCTGTAGCTCTGTTCTTTGCTTGTTTTAGGGAACACAATGCACTCCTCCAGAGAGACAGTTGGCAATTTACATCCCGCCCATCAGCATTACAAGGCTCCCTGTTTTCCCGGGCCTGTCTTGTCTTTCTGGTTTTTACACATTTTGTGGATGTCCTTTTTGACCGGTGGGAAGTGATACTTCTTTGTAGTGCAGATTTGCATTGCCCGCTTGCTTGCTTGGCCAAAAAGGGCGTATGCGTTTTCTCCTGAATATATTCAGGAGAAAACGCATACGCCCTTTTTGGCCAAGTGCATCATTTTCGAAGTTGTGCCCCTCTTCCTGTGCTTTAAAGGCGATTCCAACGTACCTCTTGAAATCTGCTTCCTGCTATTCTGCCTCGCTTTCAAGTCCGCCTCGTTGCCTTCCCTCAATAGATTTTTAGACAATAGTTGTCCTTTATTGCTCGGCCAGTTTGTGAATTGCTGTGCCCCTGAGGTCCTTTTTTCAACCCGTTTTTGGTGAGCTGACCGCAAGTCCAAAATTTTGTTTCGGTACCTATACTGGTTCCCAGTGGGTGGCTGAGACTTTGGTAAATTCTTCTTCCTGCCGGGAAATTACAGTGATATGTGCCCGTCCAAATGCCTAACAGCTACTCTCTCATTGGTTCTCCCGCTTCCCTTTCATCCTCTGCAAATTGGCAACCTCTGCGAACCAGGATGTTAAAGGGGCTGTCTCTCCAAGTTGGGAGGTTGATAGCAAAGCAGATGGAAAGTCAAACCGGAGCACCAGGAGAGGGACTATACGTTGAGTTTTAGAAACCTTTCGTATTCACAGTGTGTCCATTCTCTAGGTTTCCCGTACATGTTATAGCTGTAGTAATATTCCCTTCAACCTGGAGAGTTGGTACCCATGGAATGGGTGCCAGGCATTTGTGCTTTAAAGGGTCTGCATTTGCTCACCCAATCTCACCAATCGTCTCAGTCCCAAGTGTACCTCCTTATGCCACATCCAGCTTTCGTTGTAGATAGGGTCATTCCAGGTTTCATCAGAGACCCTGAAGGAATTGTAAAGAATTTCCCAGTTTTTTTGTTTTGTTTTTGAAATTCCTTTTTATAGTGGGTTTGAGCTGATTCTCGCTGCCATGTTTATGCCAGTCTAGACACACTTGATTCCCTTACGGAGACATATCAATACATAGGTTTTAAGATTCTTACTAGTCAGATATATTCCTCTGCGGGAAATATGGGGTTTTGAGTCCCTTTCACGGAGGAAGGTGTAGGTCTTGTCTATTCCTTAGTTGGTTTTTGGAACGGTACCTGTGCTTATATCAAACTCTGGTTTTATGCATCACCCCACCTCTCCTTCCCCCTTAAGCAGGCATAAGAGTGTTTTCTAAATGTGAGACACTGTTCTCTTTCCTAACTCAGTTCAAGTGTAGCCATGTTTACAGGATCTTCATAAGTGATATCTTATGATAAGTTTCTTTTTCTGTGTGACTTATTTCACTTAGAATCATCGTACCTGAATCCACCCAATTTGCTGCTACTGGTCTTATGACATTGATTTCATGCCTGAGGGATATTCCATCGTACGTAAGTACCACAATTTTTTGAACCATTTTTATATTTCCTGGGATACTTAAGGTGAATCCAAGTTGAGGTCCTTGTAAGCAGTGCAGCCCTAAATTTTGGGGTGGCTCTGTCTTATTGATTTTCAGTTTTCCCAAGGTATATTCCCTAGACTGGAAGTGCCCTTGGCTCTGTAGCTCTGTTGTTTACTTGTTTTAGGGAACACAATGCACTCCTCCAGAGAGGCAGTTGGCAATTTACATCCCGCCCATCAGCATAACAAGGCTCCCTGTTCTCCAGGGCCTGTCTTGCCTTTCTGGTTTTTACACATTTTGTGGATGTCCCTTTTGACCGGTGGGAAGTGATACTTCTTTGTAGTGCAGATTTGCATTGCCCGCTTGCTTGCTTGGTCAAAAAGGGCGTATGCGTTTTCTCCTGAATATATTCAGGAGAAAACGCATACGCCCTTTTTGGCCAAGGGCATCATTTTCGAAGTTGTGCCCCTCTTCCTGTGCTTTAAAGGCAATTCCAACGTACCTCTTGAAATCTGTTTCCTGCTATTCTGCCTCGCTTTCAAGTCCGCCTCGTTGCCTTCCCTCAACAGATTTATGGACGATAGTTGTCCTTTATTACTCGGCCAGTTTGTGAATTGCTGTGCCCCTGAGCTCCATTTTTCAACTCGTTTTTGGTGAGCTGACCTCAAGTCCAAAATTTTCGTTCAGGACCTATACTGGTTCCCGGTGGGTGGCTGAGACTTTGGTTAATTCTTCTTCCTGCTGGGAAGTTACAGTAATATGTGCCCTTCGAAATGCCTAACAGCTACTCTCTCATTGGTTCTCCCTCTTCCCTTTCATCCTCTGCCAAATTGGCAACCTGTGCGAACCAGGATGTTAAAGGGGCTGTCTCTCCAAGTTGGGAGGTTGATAGTAAAGCAGATGTAAAGTCAAAGCGCAGCACCAGGAGAGGTACTATTCGTTGAGTTTTAGAAACCTTTCGTATTCACAGTGTGTCCGTTCTCTAGGTTTCCCGTACTTGTTATAGCTGTAGTAATATTCCTTTCAACCTGGAGAGTTGGGACCCATGGAATGGGTGCCAGGCATTTGTGCTTTAAAGGGTCTGCATTTGCTCACCCAATCTCACCAATCGTCTCAGTCCCAAGTGTTCCTCCCTATGCCACATCCAGCTGTCGTTGTAGATAGGGTCATTCCAGGTTTCATCAGAGACCCTGAAGGAATTGTAAAGAATTTCCCAGTTTTTTTGTTTTGTTTTTGAAATTCCTTTTTATAGTGGGCTTGAGCTGATTCCCGCTGCCATATTTATGCCAGTCTAGACACACTTGATTCCCTTACGGAGACCTATCAATACATAGGTTTTAAGATTCTGACTAGTCAGATATATTGCTCTGCGGGAAATATGGTGTTTTGAGTCCCTTTCACTGAGGAAGGTGTAGGTCTTGTCTATTCCATACTTGGTTTTTGGAACGGTACGTGTGCTTATATCAAACTCTGGTTTTATTCATCACCCCATCTCTCCTTCCCCCTTAAGCAGGCATAAGAGTGTTTTCTAAATGTGAGACACTGTTCTCTTTCCTAACTCAGTTCAAGTGTAGCCATGTTTACAGGATCTTCATAAGTGATATCTTATGATAAGTTTCTTTTTCTGTGTGACTTATTTCACTTAGAATCATCGTACCTGAATCCACCCATTTTGCTGCTACTGGTCTTATGACATAGATTTCATGGCTGAGGGATATTCCATCGTACATAAGTACCAAAATTTTTTGAACCATTTTTATATTTCCTGGGATACTTAAGGTGTATCAAAGTTGAGGTCCTTGTAAGCAGTGCAGCCCTAAATTTTGGGGTGGCTCTGTCTTATTGACTTTCAGTTTTCCCAAGGTATATTCCCTAGACTGGAAGTGCCCTTGGCTCTGTAGCTCTGTTCTTTACTTGTTTTAGGGAACACAATGCACTCCTCCAGAGAGGCAGTTGGCAATTTACATCCCGATCATCAGCATAACAAGGCTCCCTGTTCTCCAGGGCCTGTCGTGCCTTTCTGGTTTTTACACATTTTGTGGATGTCCCTTTTGACCGGTGGGAAGTGATACTTCTTTGTAGTGCAGATTTGCATTGCCCGCTTGCTTGCTTGGCCAAAAAGGGCGTATGCGTTTTTTCCTGAATATATTCAGGAGAAAACGCATACACCCTTTTTGGCAAGGGCATCATTGTCGAAGTTGTGCCCCTCTTCCTGTGCTTTAAATGCGATTCCAACGTACCTCTTGAAATCTGTTTCCTGCTATTCTGCCTCGCTTTCAAGTCCGCCTCGTTGCCTTCCCTCAACAGATTTTTGGACGATAGTTGTCCTTTATTACTCGGCCAGTGTGTGAATTGCTGTGCCCCTGAGCTCCATTTTTCAACTCGTTTTTGGTGAGCTGACCACAAGTCCAAAATTTTGGTTCAGGACCTATACTGGTTCCCGGTGGGTGGCTGAGACTTTGGTTAATTCTTCTTCCTGCCGGGAAATTACAGTGATATGTGCCCGTCCAAATGCCTAACAGCTACTCTCTCATTGGTTCTCCCTTTTCCCTTTCATCCTCTGCCAAATTGGCATCCTGTGTGAACCAGGAGGTTAAAGGGGCTGTCTCTCCAAGTTGGAAGGTTGATAGCAAAGCAGATGGAAAGTCAAACCGGAGCACCAGGACAGGGGCTATTCGTTGAGTTTTAGAAACCTTTCGTATTCACAGTGTGTCCGTTCTCTAGGTTTCCCGTACATGTTATAACTGTAGTAATATTCCCTTCAACCTGGAGAGTTGGGACACATGGAATGGGTGCCATGCATTATTGCTTTAAAGGGTCTGCATTTGCTCACCCAATCTCACCAATTCTCTCAGTCCCAAGTGTCCCTCCTTATGCCACATCCAGCTGTCGTTGTAGATAGGGTCATTCCAGGTTTCATCAGAGACCCTGAAGGAATTGTAAAGAATTTCCCAGTTTTTTTTGTTTTGTTTTTGAAATTCCTTTTTATAGTGGGTTTGAGCTGATTCTCGCTGCCACGTTTATGCCAGTCTAGACACACTTGATTCCCTTACGGAGACATATCAATACATAGGTTTTAAGATTCTTACTAGTCAGATATATTCCTCTGCGGGAAATATGGTGTTTTGAGTCCCTTTCACTGAGGAAGGTGTAGGTCTTGTCTATTCCTTAGTTGGTTTTTGGAACGGTACGTGTGCTTATATCAAACTCTGGTTTTATGCATCACCCCATCTCTCCTTCCGCCTTAAGCAGGCATAAGAGTGTTTTCTAAATGTGAGACACTGTTCTCTTTCCTAACTCAGTTCAAGTGTAGCCATGTTTACAGGATCTTCATAAGTGATATCTTATGATAAGTTGCTTTTTCTTTGTGACTTATTTCACTTAGAATCAAGGAACCTGAATCCACCCATTTTGCTGCTACTGGTCTTATGACATTGATTTCATGGCTGAGGGATATTCCAACGTACGTAAGTACCACAATTTTTTGAACCATTTTTATATTTCCTGGGATATTTAAGGTGTACCCAAGTTGAGGTCCTTGTAAGCAGTGCAGCCCTAAATTTTGGGGTGGCTCTGTCTTATCGATTTTCAGTTTTCACAAGGTGTATTCCCTACACTGGAAGTTCCCTTGGCTCTGTAGCTCTGTTGTTTATTTGTTTTAGGGAACACAATGAACTCCTCCAGAGAGGCAGTTGGGAATTTACATCCCGCCCATCAGCATAACAAGGCTCCCTGTTCTCCAGGGCCTGTCTTGCCTTTCTGGTTTTTACACATTTTGTGGATGTCCCTTTTGACCGGTGGGAAGTGATACTTCTTTGTAGTGCAGATTTGCATTGCCCGCTTGCCTGCTTGGCCAAAAAGGGCATAGGAGTTTTCTCCTGAATATATTCAGGAGAAAACTCCTATGCCCTTTTTGGCCAAGGGCATCATTGTCGAAGTTGTGCCCCTCTTCCTGTGCTTTAAAGGCGATTCCAACGTACCTCTTGAAATCTGTTTCCTGCTATTCTGCCTCGCTTTCAAGTCCACCTCGTTGCCTTCCCTCAACAGATTTTTGGACGATAGTTGTCCTTTATTACTCGGCCAGTTTTTGAATTGCTGTGCCCCTGAGCTCCATTTTTCAACTCGTTTTTGTGAGCTGACTGCAAGTTCCAAATTTTGGTTCAGGACCTATACTGGTTCCCGGTGGGTGGCTGAGACTTTGGTTAATTCTTCTTCCTGCCGGGAAGTTACAGTAATATGTGCCCTTCGAAATGCCTAACAGCTACTCTCTCATTGGTTCTCCCTCTTCCCTTTCATCCTCTGCCAAATTGGAAACCTGTGCGAACCAGGAGGTTAAAGGGGCTGTCTCTCCAAGTTGGGAGGTTGATAGTAAAGCAGATGGAAAGTCAAACCGGAGCACCAAGAGAGGGACTATTCGTTGAGTTTTAGAAACCTTTCATATTCACAGTGTGTCCGTTCTCTAGGTTTCCCGTACATGTTATAATTGTAGTAATATTCCCTTCAACCTGGAGAGTTGGGACCCATGGAATGGGTGCCATGCATTATTGCTTTAAAGGGTCTGCATTTGCTCACCCAATATCACCAATTCTCTCATTCCCAAGTGTCCAGCCTTATGCCACATCCAGCTGTCGTTGTAGATAGGGTCATTCCAGGTTTCATCAGAGACCCTGAAGGAATTGTAAAGAATTTCCCAGTTTTTTTGTTTTGTTTTTGAAATTCCTTTTTATAGTGGGTTTGAGCTGATTCTCGCTGCCATGTTTATGCCAGTCTAGACACACTTGATTCCCTTACGGAGACATATCAATACATAGGTTTTAAGATTCTTACTAGTCAGATATATTCCTCTGCGGGAAATATGGGGTTTTGAGTCCCTTTCACGGAGGAAGGTGTAGGTCTTGTCTATTCCTTAGTTGGTTTTTGGAACGGTACGTGTGCTTATATCAAACTCTGGTTTTATGCATCACCCCACCTCTCCTTCCCACTTAAGAAGGCATAAGAGTGTTTTCTAAATATGAGACACTGTTCTCTTTCCTAACTCAGTTCAAGTGTAGCCATGTTTATAGGATCTTCATAAGTGATATCTTATGATAAGTTTCTTTTTCTCTGTGACTTATTTCACTTAGAATCATCGTACCTGAATCCACCCATTTTGCTACTACTGGTCTTATGACATTGATTTCATGGCTGAGGGATATTCCATCGTATGTAAGTACCACAATTATTTGAACCATTTTTATATTTCCTGGGATACTTAATGTGTATCCAAGTTGAGGTCCTTGTAAGCAGTGCAGCCCTAAATTTTGGGGTGGCTCTGTCTCATTGATTTTCAGTTTTCCCAAGGTACATTCCCTAGACTGGAAGTGCCCTTGGCTCTGTAGCTCTGTTCTTTACTTGTTTTAGGGAACACAATGCACTCCTCCAGAGAGGCAGTTGGCAATTTACATCCCGCCCATCAGCATAACAAGGCTCCCTGTTCTCCAGGGCCTGTCTTGCCTTTCTGGTTTTTACATATTTTGTGGATGTCCCTTTTGACCGGTGGGAAGTGATACTTCTTTGTAGTGCAGATTTGCATTGCCCGCTTGCTTGCTTGGCCAAAAAGGGCGTATGCGTTTGCTCCTGAATATATTCAGGAGAAAACGCATACGCCCTTTTTGGCCAAGTGCATCATTTTTCGAAGTTGTGCCCCTCTTCCTGTGCTTTAAAGGCCATTCCAACGTACCTCTTGAAATCTGTTTCCTGCTATTCTGCCTCGCTTTCAAGTCCGCCTCGTTGCCCTTACTCAACAGATTTTTGGACGATAGTTGTCCTTTATTACTCGGCCAGTTTGTGAATTGCTGTGCCCCTGAGCTCCATTTTTCAACTCGTTTTTGGTGAGCTGACCGCAAGTCCAAAATTTTGGTTCAGGACCTATACTGGTTCCCGATGGGAGGCTGAGACTTTGGTTAATTCTTCTTCCTGCCGGGAAATTACAGTGATATGTGCCCGTCCAAATGCCTAACAGCTACTCTCTCATTGGTTCCCCTCTTCCCTTTCATCCTCTGCCAAATTGGCAACGTGTGCGAACCAGGATGTTAAAGGGGCTGTCTCTCCAAGTTGGGAGGTTGATAGTAAAGCAGATGTAAAGTCAAAGCGCAGCACCAGGAGAGGGACTATTCGTTGAGTTTTAGAAACCTTTCGTATTCACAGTGTGTCCGTTCTCTAGGTTTCCCGTACTTGTTATAGCTGTAGTAATATTCCCTTCAACCTGGAGAGTTGGGACCCATGGAATGGGTGCCAGGCATTTGTGCTTTAAAGGGTCTGCATTTGCTCACCCAATCTCACCAATCGTCTCAGTCCCAAGTGTCCCTCCTTATGCCACATCCAGCTGTCGTTGTAGATAGGGTCATTCGAGGTTTCATCAGAGACCCTGAAGGAATTGTAAAGAATTTCCCAGTTTTTTTGTTTTCTTTTTGAAATTCCTTTTTATAGTGGGCTTGAGCTGATTCCCGCTGCCATGTTTATGCCAGTCTAGACACACTTGATTCCCTTACGGAGACCTATCAATACATAGATTTTAAGATTCTGACTAGTCAGATATATTCCTCTGCGGGAAATATGGGGTTTTGAGTCCCTTTCACTGAGGAAGGTGTAGGTCTTGTCTATTCCATAGTTGGTTTTTGGAACGGTATGTGTGCTTATATCAAACTCTGGTTTTATGCATCACCCCATCTCTCCTTCCCCCTTAAGCAGGCATAAGAGTGTTTTCTATATGTGAGACACTGTTCTCTTTCCTAACTCAGTTCAAGTGTAGCCATGTTTACAGGATCTTCATAAGTGATATCTTATGATAAGTTTCTTTTTCTGTGTGACATATTTCACTTAGAATCATCGTAACTGAATCCACCCATTTTGCTGCTACTGGTCTTATGACATTGATTTCATGGCTGAGGGATATTCCATCGTACGTAAATACCAAAATTTTTTGAACCATTTTTATATTTCCTGGGATATTTAAGGTGTATCAAAGTTGAGGTCCTTGTAAGCAGTGCAGCCCTAAATTTTGGGGTGGCTCTGTCTTATGGATTTTCAGTTTTCCCAAGGTCTATTCCCTAGACTGGAAGTGCCCTTGGCTCTGTAGCTCTGTTCTTTACTTGTTTTAGGGAACACAATGCACTCCTCCAGAGAGGCAGCTGGCAATTTACATCCCGCCCATCAGCATAACAAGGCTCCCTGTTCTCTAGGGCCTGTCTTGCCTTTCTGGTTTTTACACATTTTGTGGATGTCCCTTTTGACCGGTGGGAAGTGATGCTTCTTTGTAGTGCAGATTTGCATTGCCCGCTTGCTTGCTTGGCCAAAAAGGGCATCATTGTCGAAGTTGTGCCCCTCTTCCTGTGCTTTAAATGCAATTCCAACGTACCTCTTGTAATCTGTTTCCTGCTATTCTTTCTCGCTTTCAAGTCCGCCTCATTGCCTACCCTCAACAGATTTTTGGACGATAGTTGTCCTTTATTACTCGGCCAGTTTGTGAATTGCTGTGCCCCTGAGCTCCATTTTTCAACTCGTTTTTGGTGAGCTGACCGCAAGTCCAAAATTTTGGTTCAGGACCTATACTGGTTCCCGGTGGGTGGCTGAGACTTTGGTTAATTCTTCTTCCTGCCGGGAAATTACAGTGATATGTGCACGATCATATGCCTAACAGCTACTCTCTCATTGGTTCTCCCTTTTCCCTTTAATCATCTGCCAAATTGGCAACCTGTGCGAACCAGGAGGTTAAAGGGGCTGTCTCTCCAATTTGGGAGGTTGATAGCAAAGCAGATGTAAAGTCAAAGTGGAGCACCAGGAGAGGGACTATTCGTTGAGTTTTAGAAACCTTTCGTATTCACAGTGTGTCCGTTCTCTAGCTTTCCCGTACATGTTATAGCTCTAGTAATATTCCCTTCAACCTGAGAGTTGGGACCCATGGAATGGGTGCCAGGAATTTGTGCTTTAAAGGGTCTGCATTTGCTCACCCAATCTCACCAATTCTCTCAGTCCCAAGTGTCCCTCCTTATGCCATATCCAGCTGTCGTTGTAGACAGGGTCATTCCAGGTTTCATCAGAGACCCTGAAGGAATTGTAAAGAATTTCACAGATTTTTGTTTTGTTTTTGAAATTCCTTTTTATAGTGAGTTTGAGCTGATTCTCGCTGCCATGTAAATGCCAGTCTAGACACACTTGATTCCCTTATGGAGACATATCAATACATAGGTTTTAAGTTTCTTACTAGTCAGATATATTCCTCTGCGGGAAATATGGTGTTTTGAGTCCCTTTCACTGAGGAAGGTGTAGGTCTTGCTATTCCATAGTTGGTTTTTGGAACGGTACGTGTGCTTATATCAAACTCTGGTTTTATGCATCACCCCACCTCTCCTTCCCCCTTAAGCAGGCATAAGAGTGTTTTCTAAATGTGAGACACTGTTCTCTTTCCTAACTCAGTTCAAGTGTAGCCATGTTTACAGGATCTTCATAAGTGATATCTTATGATAAGTTTCTTTTTCTGTGTGACTTATTTCACTTAGAAACATCGTACCTGAAACCACCCATTTTGCTGCTACTGGTCTTATGACATTGATTTCATGGCTGAGGGATATTCCATCGTACGTAAGTACCAAAATTTTTTGAACCATTTTTATATCTCCTGGGATACTTAAGGTGTATCAAAGTTGAGGTCCTTGTAAGCAGTGCAGCCCTAAATTTTGGGGTGGCTCTGTCTTATTGATTTTCAGTTTTCCCAAGGTATATTCCCTAGACTGGAAGTGCCCTTTGCTCTGTAGCTCTGTTGTTTACTTGTTTTAGGGAACACAATGCACTCCTCCAGAGAGGCAGTTGGCAATTTACATCCCGCCCATCAGCATAACAAGGCTCTCTGTTCTCCATGGCCTTTCTTGCCTTTCTGGTTTTTACACATTTTGTGGATGTCCCTTTTGACCGGTGGGAAGTGATACTTCTTTGTAGTGCAGATTTGCATTGCCCGCTTGCTTGCTTGGCCAAAAAGGGCGTATGCGTTTTCTCCTGAATATATTCAGGAGAAAACGCATACGCCCTTTTTGGCCAAGGGCATCATTTTCGAAGTTGTGCCCCTCTTCCTGTGCTTTAAAGGCAATTCCAACGTACCTCTTGAAATCTGTTCCCTGCTATTCTGCCTCGCTTTCAAGTCCGCCTCGTTGCCTTCCCTCAACAGGTTTTTGGACGATAGTTGTCCTTTATTACTCGGCCAGTTTGTGAATTGCTGTGCCCCTGAGCTCCATTTTTCAACTCGTTTTTGGTGAGCTGACCTCAAGTCCAAAATTTTCGTTCAGGACCTATACTGGTTCCCGGTGGGTGGCTGAGACTTTGGTTAATTCTTCTTCCTCCCGGGAAGTTACAGTAATATGTGCCCTTCGAAATGCCTAACAGCTACTCTCTCATTGGTTCTCCCTCTTCCCTTTCATCCTCTGCCAAATTGGAAACCTGTGCGAACCAGGAGGTTAAAGGGGCTGTCTCTCCAAGTTGGGTGGTTGATAGTAAAGCAGATGTAAAGTCAAACCGGAGCACCAGGAGAGGGACTATTCTTTGAGTTTTAGAAACCTTTCGTATTCACAGTGTGTCCTTTCTCTAGGTTTCCCGTACATGTTATAGCTGTAGTAATATTCCCTTCAACCTGGAGAGTTGGGACCCATGGAATGGGTGCCAGGCATTTGTGCTTTAAAGGGTCTGCATTTGCTCACCCAATCTCACCAATCGTCTCAGTCCCAAGTGTCCCTCCTTATGCCACATCCAGTTGTCATTGCAGATAGGGTCATTCCAGGTTTCATCAGAGACCCTGAAGGAATTGTAAAGAATTTCCCAGTTTTTTTGTTTTGTTTTTGAAATTCCTTTTTATAGTGGGTTTGAGCTGATTCTCGCTGCCATGTTTATGCCAGTGTAGACACACTTGATTCCCTTATGGAGACATATCAATACATAGGTTTTAAGATTCTTACTAGTCAGATATATTCCTCTGCGGGAAATATGGGGTTTTGAGTCCCTTTCACTGAGGAAGGAGTAGGTCTTGTCTATTCCATAGTTGGTTTTTGGAACGGTACCTCTGCTTATATCAAACTCTGGTTTTATGCATCACCACACCTCTCCTTCCCCCTTAAGCAGGCATAAGAGTGTTTTCTAAATGTGAGACACTGTTCTCTTCCCTAACTCAGTTCAAGTGTAGCCATGTTTACAGGATCTTCATAAGTGATATCTTATGATAAGTTTCTTTTTCTGTGTGACTTATTTCACTTAGAATCATCGTACCTGAATCCACCCATTTTGCTGCTACTGGTCTTATGACATTGATTTCATGGCTGAGGGATATTCCATCGTACGTAAGTACCACAATTTTTTGAACCATTTTTATATTTCCTGGGATATTTAAGGTGTACCCAAGTTGAGGTCCTTGTAAGCAGTGCAGCCCTAAATTTTGGGGTGGCTCGGTCTTATTGATTTTCAGTTTTCCCAAGGTATATTCCCTAGACTGGAAGTGCCCTTGGCTCTGTAGCTCTGTTCTTTACTTGTTTTAGGGAACACAATGTACTCCTCCAGAGAGGCAGTTGGCAATTTACGTCCCGCCCATCAGCATAAGAAGGCTCCCTGTTCTCCAGGGCCTGTCTTGCCTTTCTGTTTTTTACACATTTTGTGGATGTCCCTTTTGACCGGTGGGAAGTGATACTTCTTTGTAGTGCAGATTTGCATTGCCCGCTTGTTTGCTTGGCCAAAAAGGGCCTATGCGTTTTCTCCTGAATATATTCAGGAGAAAACGCATACGCCCTTTTTGGCCAAGTGCATCATTGTCGAAGTTGTGCCCCTCTTCCTGTGCTTTAAAGGCGATTCCAACGTACCTCTTGAAATCTGTTTCCTGCTATTCTGCCTCGCTTTCAAGTCCGCCTTGTTGCCTTCCCTCAACAGATTTTTGGACGATAGTTGTCCTTTATTTCTCAGCCAGTTTGTGAATTTCTGTGCCCCTGAGCTCCATTTTTCAACTCGTTTTTGGTTGAGCTGACCGCACGTCCAAAATTTTGGTTCAGGACCTATGCTGGTTCCCAGTGGGGGGCTGAGACTTTGGTTAATTCTTCTTCCTGCTGGGAAGTTAGAGTGATATGTGCCCGTCCAAATGCCTAACAGCTACTCTCTCATTGGTTCTCCCTCTTCCCTTTCATCCTCTGCCAAATTGGCAACCTGTGCAAACCAGGCGGTTAAAGGGGCTGTCTCTCCAAGTTGGGAGATTGATAGTAAAGTGGATGGAAAGTCAAACCGGAGCACCAGGTGAGGGACTATTCGTTGAGTTTTAGAAACCTTTCGTATTCACAGTGTGTCCGTTCTCTAGGTTTCCCGTACTTGTTATAACTGTAGTAATATTCCCTTCAACCTAGAGAGTTGGGTCCCATGGAATGGGTGCCATGCATTATTGCTTTAAAGGGTCTGCATTTGCTCACCCAATCTCACCAATCCTGTCAGTCCCAAGTGTCCAGCCTTATGCCACATCCAGCTGTCGTTGTAGATAGGGTCATTCCAAGTTTCATCAGAGACCCTGAAGGAATTGTAAAGAATTTCCCAGTTTTTTTGTTTTGTTTTTAAATTCCTTTTTATAGTGGGTTTGAGCTGATTCTCGCTGCCATGTTTATGCCAGTCTAGACACACTTGATTCCCTTATGGAGACATATCAGTACATAGGTTTTAAGATTCTTACTAGTCAGATATATTCCTCTGCGGGAAATATGGGGTTTTGAGTCCCTTTCCCTGAGGAAGGTGTAGGTCTTGTCTATTCCATAGTTGGTTTTTGGAACGGTACCTGTGCTTATATCAAACTCTGGTTTAATGCATCATCCCACCTCACCTTCCCCATTAAGCAGGCATAAGAGTGTTTTCTAAATGTGAGACACTGTTCTCTTTCCTAACTCAGTTCAAGTGTAACCATGTTTACAGGATCTTCATAAGTGATAACTTATGATAAGTTTCTTTTTCTGTGTGACTTATTTCACTTAGAATCATCGTACCTGAATCCACCCATTTTGCTGCTACTGGTCTTATGACATTGATTTCATGGCTGAGGGATATTCCATCGTACATAAGTACCACAATTTTTTGAACCATTTTTATATTTCCTGGGATATTTAAGGTGTACCCAAGTTGAGGTCCTTGTAAGCAGTGCAGCCCTAAATTTTGGGGTGGCTCTGTCTTATTGATTTTCAGTTTTCCCAAGGTATATTCCCTAGACTGGAAGTGCCCTTTGCTCTGTAGCTCTGTTGTTTACTTGTTTTAGGGAACACAATACACACCTCCAGAGAGGCAGTTGGCAATTTACATCACGCCCATCAGCATAACAAGGCTCCCTGTTCTCCAGGGCCTGTCTTGCCTTTCTGGTTTTTACACATTTTGTGGATGTCCCTTTTGACCGCTGGGAAGTGATACTTCTTTGTAGTGCAGATTTGCATTGCCCGCTTGCTTGCTTGGCCAACAATGGCATATGCGTTTTCTCCTGAATATATTCAGGAGAAAACGCATACACCCTTTTTGGCCAAGTGCATCATTGTCGAAGTTGTGCCCCTCTTCCTGTGCTTTAAAGGCGATTCCAACGTACCTCTTGAAATCTGTTTCCTGCTCTTCTGCCTCGCTTTCAAGTCCGCCTCGTTGCATTCCCTCAACAGATTTTTGGACGATAGTTGTCCTTTATTACTCGGCCAGTTTGTGAATTGCTGAGCCCCTGAGCTCCATTTTTCAACTCGTTTTTGGTGAGCTGACCGCAAGTCCAAAATTTTGGTTCAGGACCTATGCTGGTTCCCGGTGGGTGGCTGAGACTTTGGTTAATTCTTCTTCCTGCCGGGAAATTACAGTGATATGTGCCCGTTCAAATGCCTAACAGCTTCTCTCTCATTGGTTCCCCTCTTCCCTTTCATCCTCTGCCAAATTGGCAACGTGTGCGAACCAGGATGTTAAAGGGGCTGTCTCTCCAAGTTGGGAGGCTGATAGTAAAGCAGATGGAAAGTCAAAGCGCAGCACCAGGAGAGGGACTATTCGTTGAGTTTTAGAAACCTTTCGTATTCACAGTGTGTCCGTTCTCTAGGTTTCCCGTACTTGTTATAGCTGTAGTAATATTCCCTTCAACCTGGAGAGTTGGGACCCATGGAATGGGTGCCAGGCATTTGTGCTTTAAAGGGTCTGCATTTGCTCACCCAATCTCACCAATCGTCTCAGTCCCAAGTGTCCCTCCTTATGCCACATCCAGCTGTCGTTGTAGATAGGGTCATTCGAGGTTTCATCAGAGACCCTGAAGGAATTGTAAAGAATTTCCCAGTTTTTTTGTTTTCTTTTTGAAATTCCTTTTTATAGTGGGCTTGAGCTGATTCCCGCTGCCATGTTTATGCCAGTCTAGACACACTTGATTCCCTTACGGAGACCTATCAATACATAGATTTTAAGATTCTGACTAGTCAGATATATTCCTCTGCGGGAAATATGGGGTTTTGAGTCCCTTTCACTGAGGAAGGTGTAGGTCTTGTCTATTCCATAGTTGGTTTTTGGAACGGTATGTGTGCTTATATCAAACTCTGGTTTTATGCATCACCCCATCTCTCCTTCCCCCTTAAGCAGGCATAAGAGTGTTTTCTATATGTGAGACACTGTTCTCTTTCCTAACTCAGTTCAAGTGTAGCCATGTTTACAGGATCTTCATAAGTGATATCTTATGATAAGTTTCTTTTTCTGTGTGACATATTTCACTTAGAATCATCGTACCTGAATCCACCCATTTTGCTGCTACTGGTCTTATGACATTGATTTCATGGATGAGGGATATTCCATCGTACGTAAGTACCAAAATTTTTTGAACCATTTTTATATTTCCTGGGATATTTAAGGTGTATCAAAGTTGAGGTCCTTGTAAGCAGTGCAGCCCTAAATTTTGGGGTGGCTCTGTCTTATTGATTTTCAGTTTTCCCAAGGTCTATTCCCTAGACTGGAAGTGCCCTTGGCTCTGTAGCTCTGTTCTTTACTTGTTTTAGGGAACACAATGCACTCCTCCAGAGAGGCAGTTGGCAATTTACATCCCGCCCATCAGCATAACAAGGCTCCCTGTTCTCTAGGGCCTGTCTTGCCTTTCAGGTTTTTACACATTTTGTGGATGTCCCTTTTGACCGGTGGGAAGTGATGCTTCTTTGTAGTGCAGATTTGCATTGCCCGCTTGCTTGCTTGGCCAAAAAGGGCATCATTGTCGAAGTTGTGCCCCTCTTCCTGTGCTTTAAATGCAATTCCAACGTACCTCTTGTAATCTGTTTCCTGCTATTCTTTCTCGCTTTCAAGTCAGCCTCATTGCCTACCCTCAACAGATTTTTGGACGATAGTTGTCCTTTATTACTCGGCCAGTTTGTGAATTGCTGTGCCCCTGAGCTCCATTTTTCAACTCGTTTTTGGTGAGCTGACCGCAAGTCCAAAATTTTGGTTCAGGACCTATACTGGTTCCCGGTGGGTGGCTGAGACTTTGGTTAATTCTTCTTCCTGCCGGGAAATTACAGTGATATGTGCACGTCCATATACCTAACAGCTACTCTCTCATTGGTTCTCCCTTTTCCCTTTAATCATCTGCCAAATTGGCAACCTGTGCGAACCAGGAGGTTAAAGGGGCTGTCTCTCCAATTTGGGAGGTTGATAGCAAAGCAGATGTAAAGTCAAAGCGGAGCACCAGGAGAGGGACTATTCGTTGAGTTTTAGAAACCTTTCGTATTCACAGTGTGTCCGTTCTCTAGCTTTCCCGTACATGTTATAGCTCTAGTAATATTCCCTTCAACCTGAGAGTTGGGACCCATGGAATGGGTGCCAGGTATTTGTGCTTTAAAGGGTCTGCATTTGCTCACCCAATCTCACCAATTCTCTCAGTCCCAAGTGTCCCTCCTTATGCCATATCCAGCTGTCGTTGTAGACAGGGTCATTCCAGGTTTCATCAGAGACCCTGAAGGAATTGTAAAGAATTTCACAGATTTCTGTTTTGTTTTTGAAATTCCTTTTTATAGTGAGTTTGAGCTGATTCTCGCTGCCATGTAAATGCCAGTCTAGACACACTTGATTCCCTTATGGAGACATATCAATACATAGGTTTTAAGTTTCTTACTAGTCAGATATATTCCTCTGCGGGAAATATGGTGTTTTGAGTCCCTTTCACTGAGGAAGGTGTAGGTCTTGCTATTCCATAGTTGGTTTTTGGAACGGTACCTGTGCTTATATCAAACTCTGGTTTTATGCATCACCCCACCTCTCCTTCCCCCTTAAGCAGGCATAAGAGTGTTTTCTAAATGTGAGACACTGTTCTCTTTCCTAACTCAGTTCAAGTGTAGCCATGTTTACAGGATCTTCATTAGTGATATCTTATGATAAGTTTCTTTTTCTGTGTGACTTATTTCACATAGAATCATCGTACCTGAATCCACCCATTTTGCTGCTACTGGTCTTATGACATTGATTTCATGGCTGAGGGATATTCCATCGTACGTAAGTACCAAAATTTTTTGAACCATTTTTATATCTCCTGGGATACTTAAGGTGTATCCAAGTTGAGGTCCTTGTAAGCAGTGCAGCCCTAAATTTTGGGGTGGCTCTGTCTTATTGATTTTCAGTTTTCCCAAGGTATATTCCCTAGACTGGAAGTGCCCTTTGCTCTGTAGCTCTGTTGTTTACTTGTTTTAGGGAACACAATGCACTCCTCCAGAGAGGCAGTTGGCAATTTACATCCCGATCATCAGCATAACAAGGCTCCCTGTTCTCCAGAGCCTGTCTTGCCTTTCTGGTTTTTACACATTTTGTGGATGTCCCTTTTGACCGGTGGGAAGTGATACTTCTTTGTAGTGCAGATTTGCATTGCCCGCTTGCTTGCTTGGCCAAAAAGGGCGTATGCGTTTTCTCCTGAATATATTCAGGAGAAAACGCATACGCCCTTTTTGGCCAAGGGCATCATTGTAGAAGTTGTGCCCCTCTTCCTGTGCTTTAAAGGCGATTCCAACGTACCTCTTGAAATCTGTTTCCTGCTATTCTGCCTCGCTTTCAAGTCCGCATCGTTGCCTTCCCTCAACAGGTTTTTGGACGATAGTTCTCCTTTATTTCTCGGCCAGTTTGTGAATTGCTGTGCCCCTGAGCTCCATTTTTCAACTCGTTTTTGGTGAGCTGACCTCAAGTCCAAAATTTTCGTTCAGGACCTATACTGGTTCCCGGTGGGTGGCTGAGACTTTGGTTAATTCTTCTTCCTCCCGGGAAGTTACAGTAATATGTGCCCTTCGAAATGCCTAACAGCTACTCTCTCATTGGTTCTCCCTCTTCCCTTTCATCCTCTGCCAAATTGGAAACCTGTGTGAACCAGGAGGTTAAAGGGGCTGTCTCTCCAAGTTGGGTGGTTGATAGTAAAGCAGATGTAAAGTCAAACCGGAGCACCAGGAGAGGGACTATTCTTTGAGTTTTAGAAACCTTTCGTATTCACAGTGTGTCCTTTCTCTAGGTTTCCCGTACATGTTATAGCTGTAGTAATATTCCCTTCAACCTGGAGAGTTGGGACCCATGGAATGGGTGCCAGGCATT
Source organism: Hyperoodon ampullatus (assembly GCF_949752795.1). Lineage (NCBI taxonomy): Eukaryota > Metazoa > Chordata > Mammalia > Artiodactyla > Ziphiidae > Hyperoodon > Hyperoodon ampullatus. The sequence continues at coordinate 271,116 of NW_027640796.1, read as the reverse complement.
TGTGCTTTAAAGGGTCTGCATTTGCTCACCCAATCTCACCAATCGTCTCAGTCCCAAGTGTCCCTCCTTATGCCACATCCAGTTGTCATTGTAGATAGGGTCATTCCAGGTTTCATCAGAGACCCTGAAGGAATTGTAAAGAATTTCCCAGTTTTTTTGTTTTGTTTTTCAAATTCCTTTTTATAGTGGGTTTGAGCTGATTCTCGCTGCCATGTTTATGCCAGTGTAGACACACTTGATTCCCTTATGGAGACATATCAATACATAGGTTTTAAGATTCTTACTAGTCAGATATATTCCTCTGCGGGAAATATGGGGTTTTGAGTCCCTTTCACTGAGGAAGGAGTAGGTCTTGTCTATTCCATAGTTGGTTTTTGGAACGGTACCTCTGCTTATATCAAACTCTGGTTTTATGCATCACCACACCTCTCCTTCCCCCTTAAGCAGGCATAAGAGTGTTTTCTAAATGTGAGACACTGTTCTCTTTCCTAACTCAGTTCAAGTGTAGCCATGTTTACAGGATCTTCATAAGTGATATCTTATGATGTTTCTTTTTCTGTGTGACATATTTCACTTAGAATCATCGTACCTGAATCCACCCATTTTGCTGCTACTGGTCTTATGACATTGATTTCATGGCTGAGGGATATTCCATCGTACGTAAGTACCACAATTTTTTGAACCATTTTAATATTTCCTGGGATATTTAAGGTGTACCCAAGTTGAGGTCATTGTAAGCAGTGCAGCCCTAAATTTTGGGGGGGCTCTGTCTTATTGATTTTCAGTTTTCCCAAGGTATATTCCCTAGACTGGAATTGCCCTTGGCTCTGTAGCTCTGTTCTTTACTTGTTTTAGGGAACACAATGTACTCCTCCAGAGAGGCAGTTGGCAATTTACATCCCGCCCATCAGCATGACAAGGCTCCCTGTTCTCCAGGGCCTGTCTTGCCTTTCTGGTTTTTACACATTTTGTGGATGTCCCTTTTGACCGGTGTGAAGTGATACTTCTTTGTATTGCAGATTTGCATTGCCCGCTTGCTTGCTTTGCCAAAAAGGGCGTATGCGTTTTCTCCTGAATATATTCAGGAGAAAACATATACGCCCTTTTTGGCCAAGTGCATCATTGTCGAAGTTGTGCCCCTCTTCCTGTGCTTTAAAGGCGATTCCAACGTACCTCTTGAAATCTGTTTCCTGCTATTCTGCCTCGCTTTCAAGTCCGCCTCGTTGCCTTCCCTCAACAGATTTTTGGACGATAGTTGTCCTTTATTACTCGGCCAGTTTGTGAATTGCTGTGCCCCTGAGCTCCATTTTTCAATTCATTTTTGGTGAGCTGACCGCAAGTCCAAAATTTTGGTTCAGGACCTATGCTGGTTCCCGGTGGCGGGCTGAGACTTTGGATAATTCTTCTTCCTGCCGGGAAATTACAGTGATATGTGCCCGTCCAAGTGCCTAACAGCTACTCTCTCATTGGTTCTCCCTCTTCCCTTTCATCCTCTGCCAAATTGGCAACCTGTGCGAACCACGAGGTTAAAGGGGTTGTCTCTCCAAGTTGGGAGGTTGATAGTAAAGCAGATGGAAAGTCAAACCGGAGCGCCAGGAGAGGGACTATTCATTGAATTTTAGAAACCTTTCGTATTCAGAGTGTGTCCGTTCTGTAGGTTTCCCGTACATGTTATAGCTGTAGTAATATTCCCTTCAACCTGGAGAGTTGGGACCCATGGAATGGGTGCCAGGTATTTGTGCTTTAAAGTGTCTGCATTTGCTCACCCAATCTCACCAATCCTCTCAGTCCCAAGGGTCCCTCCTTATGCCACATCCAGCTGTCATTGTAGATAGGGTCATTCCAGGTTTCATCAGAGACCCTGAAGGAATTGTAAAGAATTTCCCAGTTTTTTTGTTTTGTTTTTGAAATTCCTTTTTATAGTGGGTTTGAGCTGATTCTCGCTGCCATGTTTATGCCAGTCTAGACACACTTGATTCCCTCACGGAGACATATCAATACATAGGTTTTAAGATTCTTACTAGCCAGATATATTCCTCTGCGGGAAATATGGGGTTTTGAGTCCCTTTCACTGAGGAAGGTGTAGGTCTTGTCTATGCCATAGTTGGTTTTTGGAACGGTACCTGTGCTTATATCAAACTCTGGTTTTATGCATCACCCCACCTCTCCTTCCCCCTTAAGCAGGCATAAGAGTGTTTTCTAAATGTGAGACACTGTTCTCTTCCCTAACTCAGTTCAAGTGTAGCCATGTTTACAGGATCTTCATAAGTGATATCTTATGATAAGTTTCTTTTTCTGTGTGACTTATTTCACTTAGAATCATCGTACCTGAATCCACCCATTTTGCTGCTACTGGTCTTATGACATTGATTTCATGGCTGAGGGATATTCCATCGTACGTAAGTACCACAATTTTTTGAACCATTTTTATATTTCCTGGGATATTTAAGGTGTACCCAAGTTGAGGTCCTTGTAAGCAGTGCAGCCCTAAATTTTGGGGTGGCTCGGTCTTATTGATTTTCAGTTTTCCCAAGGTATATTCCCTAGACTGGAAGTGCCCTTGGCTCTGTAGCTCTGTTCTTTACTTGTTTTAGGGAACACAGTGTACTCCTCCAGAGAGGCAGTTGGCAATTTACATCCCGCCCATCAGCATAAGAAGGCTCCCTGTTCTCCAGGGCCTGTCTTGCCTTTCTGGTTTTTACACATTTTGTGGATGTCCCTTTTGACCGGTGGGAAGTGATACTTCTTTGTAGTGCAGATTTGCATTGCCCGCTTGCTTGCTTGGCCAAAAAGGGCGTATGCGTTTTCTCCTGAATATATTCAGGAGAAAACGCATACGCCCTTTTTGGCCAAGTGCATCATTGTCGAAGTTGTGCCCCTCTTCCTGTGCTTTAAAGGCGATTCCAACGTACCTCTTGAAATCTGTTTCCTGCTATTCTGCCTCGCTCTCAAGTCCGCCTCATTGCCTTCCCTCAACAGATTTTTGGACGATAGTTGTCCTTTATTACTCGGCCAGTTTGTGAATTGCTGTGCCCCTGAGGTCCATTGTTCAACTCGTTTTTGGTGAGCTGACCGAAAGTCCAACATTTTGGTTCAGGACCTACGCTGGTTCCCGGTGGGGGACTGAGACTTTGGATAATTCTTCTTCCTGCCGGGAAATTACAGTGATATGTGCCCGTCCAAATGCCTAACAGCTACTCTCTCATTGGTTCTCCCTCTTCCCTTTCATCCTCTGCCAAATTGGAAACCTGTGCGAACCAGGAGGTTAAAGGGGCTGTCTCTCCAAGTTGGGAGGTTGATAGTAAAGCAGATGGAAAGTCAAACCAGAGCACCAGGAGAGGGACTATTCGTTGAGTTTTAGAAACCTTTCGTATTCACAGTGTGTCCGTTCTCTAGGATTCCCGTACATGTTATAGCTGTAGTAATATTCCCTTCAACCTGGAGAGTTGGGACCCATGGAATGGTTGCCAGGCATTTGTGCTTTAAAGTGTCTGCATTTGCTAACCCAATCTCACCAATCCTCTCAGTCCCAAGTGTCCCTCCTTATGCCACATCCAGCTGTCATTGTAGATAGGGTCATTCCAGGTTTCATCAGAGACCCTGAAGGAATTGTAAAGAATTTCCCAGTTTTTTTGTTTTGTTTTTGAAATTCCTTTTTATAGTGGGTTTGAGCTGACTCTCGCTGCCATGTTTATGCCCGTCTAGACACACTTGATTCCCTTACGGAGACATATCAATACATGGGTTTTAAGATTCTTACTAGTCAGATATATTTCTCTGCGGGAAATATGGGGTTTTGAGTCCCTTTCACTGAGGAAGGTGTAGGTCTTCTCTATTCCATAGTTGGTTTTTGGAACGGTACCTGTGCTTATATCAAACTCTGGTTTTATGCATCACCCCACCTCTCCTTCCCCCTTAAGCAGGCATAAGAGTGTTTTCTAAATGTGAGACACTCTTCTCTTTCCTAACTCAGTTCAAGTGTAGCCATGTTTACAGGATCTTCATAAGTGATATCTTATGATAAGTTTCTTTTTATGTGTGACTTATTTCACTTAGAATCTTCGTACCTGAATCCACCCATTTTGCTGCTACTGGTCTTATGACATTGATTTCATGGCTGAGGGATATTCCATCGTACATAAGTACCACAATTTTTTGAACCATTTTTATATTTCCTGGGATATTTAATGTGTACCCAAGTTGAGGTCCTTGTAAGCAGTGCAGCCCTAAATTTTGGGGTGGCTCTGTCTTATTGATTTTCAGTTTTCCCAAGGTATATACCCTAGACTGGAAGTGCCCTTGGCTCTGTAGCTCTGTTCTTTACTTGTTTTAGGGAACACAATGTACTCCTCCAGAGAGGCAGTTGGCAATTTACATCCCGCCCATCAGCATAATAATGCTCCCTCTTCTCCAGGGCCTGTCTTGCCTTTCTGGTTTTTACACATTTTGTGGATGTCCCTTTTGACCGGTGGGAAGTGATACTTCTTTGTAGTGCAGATTTGCATTGCCCGCTTGCTTGCTTGGCCAAAAAGGGCGTATGCGTTTTCTCCTGAATATATTCAGGAGAAAACGCATACGCCCTTTTTGGCCAAGTGCATCATTGTCGAAGTTGTGCCCCTCTTCCTGTGCTTTAAAGGTGATTCCAACGTACCTCTTGAAATCTGTTTCCTGCTATTCTGCCTCGCTTTCAAGTCCGCCTCGTTGCCTTCCCTCAACAGATTTTTGGACGATAGTTGTCCTTTATTACTCGGCCAGTTTGTGAATTGCTGTGCCCCTGAGCTCCATTTTTCAACTCGTTTTTGGTGAGCTGACCGCAAGTCCAAAATTTGGCTTCAGGACCTATGCTGGTTCCCGGTGGCGGGCTGAGACTTTGGATAATTCTTCTTCCTGCCGGGAAATTACAGTGATATGTGCCCGTCCAAGTGCCTAACAGCTACTCTCTCATTGGTTCTCCCTCTTCCCTTTCATCCTCTGCCAAATTGGCAACCTGTGCGAACCAGGAGGTTAAAGGGGCAGTCTCTCCACGTTGGGAGGTTGATAGTAAAGCAGATGGAAAGTCAAACCGGAGCACCAGGAGAGGGACTATTCGTTGAGTTTTAGAAACCTTTCGTATTCACAGTGTGTCCATTCTCTAGGTTTCCCGTACATGTTATAGCTGTAGTAATATTCCCTTCAACCTGGAGAGTTGGGACCCATGGAATGGGTGCCAGGTATTTGTGCTTTAAAGTGTCTGCATTTGCTCACCCAATCTCACCAATCCTCTGAGTCCCAAGTGTCCCTCCTTATGCCACATCCAGCTGTCATTGTAGATGGGGTCATTCCAGGTTTCATGAGAGGCCCTGAAGGAATTGTAAAGAATTTCCCAGTTTTTTTTGTTTTGTTTTTGAAATTCCTTTTTATAGTGGGTTTTAGCTGATTCTCGCTGCCATGTTTATGCCAGTCTAGACACACTTGATTCCCTCACGGAGACATATCAATCCATAGGTTTTAAGATTCTTACTAGTCAGATATATTCCTCTGTGGGAAATATGGGGTTTTGAGTCCCTTTCACTGAGGAAGGTGTAGGTCTTGTCTATTCCATAGTTGGTTTTTGGAACGGTACCTGTGCTTATAGCAAACTCTGGTTTTATGCAGCACCCCACCTCTCCTTCCCCCTTAAGCAGGCATAAGAGTGTTTTCTAAATGTGAGACACTGTTCTCTTTCCTAACTCAGTTCAAATGTAGCCATGTTTACAGGATCTTCATAAGTGATATATTATGATAAGTTTCTTTTTCTGTGTGACTTATTTCACTTAGAATCATCGTACCTGAATCCACCCATTTTGCTGCTACTTGTCTTAGGACATTGATTTCATGGCTGAGGGATATTCCATCGTACGTAAGTACCACAATTTTTTGAACCATTTTTATATTTCCTGGGATATTTAAGGTGTACCCAAGTTGAGGTCCTTAAAAGCAGTACAGCCCTAAATTTTGGGGTGGCTCTGTCTTATTGATTTTCAATTTTCCCAAGGTATATTCCCTAGACTGGAAGTGCCCTTGGCTCTGTAGCTCTGTTCTTTACTTGTTTTAGGGAACACAATGTACTCCTCCAGAGAGGCAGTTGGCAATTTACATCCCGCCCATCAGCATAACAAGGCTCCCTGTTCTCCAGGGCCTGTCTTGCCTTTCTGGTTTTTACACATTTTGTGGATGTCCCTTTTGACCAGTGGGAAGTGATACTTCTTTGTAGTGCGTATTTGCATTGCCCGCTTGCTTGCTTGGCCAAAAAGGGCGTATGCGTTTTCTCCTGAATATATTCAGGAGAAAACGCATACACCCTTTTTGTCGAAGGGCATCATTGTCGAAGTTGTGCCCCTCTTCCTGTGCTTTAAAGGCGATTCCAACGTACCTCTTGAAATCTGTTTCCTGCTATTCTGCCTCGCTTTCAAGTCCGCCTTGTTGCCTTCCCTCAACAGATTTTTGGACGATAGTTGTCCTTTATTTCTCAGCCAGTTTGTGAATTTCTGTGCCCCTGAGCTCCATTTTTCAACTCGTTTTCGGTTGAGCTGACCGCACGTCCAAAATTCTGGTTCAGGACCTATGCTGTTTCCCAGTTGGGGGCTGAGACTTTGGTTAATTCTTCTTCCTGCCGGGAAGTTAGAGTGATATGTGCCCGTCAAATGCCTAACAGCTACTCTCTCATTGGTTCTCCCTCTTCCCTTTCATCCTCTGCCAAATTGGCAACCTGTGCAAACCAGGCCGTTAAAGGGGCTGTCTCTCCAAGTTGGGAGATTGATAGTAAAGTGGATGGAAAGTCAAACCGGAGCACCAGGTGAGGGACTATTCGTTGAGTTTTAGAAACCTTTCGTATTCACAGTGTGTCCGTTCTCTAGGTTTCCTGTACATGTTATAACTGTAGTAATATTCCCTTCAACCTAGAGAGTTGGGTCCCATGGAATGGGTGCCATGCATTATTGCTTTAAAGGGTCTGCATTTGCTCACCCAATCTCACCAATCCTTTCAGTCCCAAGTGTCCAGCCTTATGCCACATCCAGCTGTCGTTGTAGATAGGGTCATTCCAAGTTTCATCAGAGACCCTGAAGGAATTGTAAAGAATTTCCCAGTTTTTTTGTTTTGTTTTTAAATTCCTTTTTATAGTGGGTTTGAGCTGATTCTCGCTGCCATGTTTATGCCAGTCTAGACACACTTGATTCCCTTATGGAGACATATCAGTACATAGGTTTTAAGATTCTTACTAGTCAGATATATTCTTCTGCGGGAAATATGGGGTTTTGAGTCCCTTTCCCTGAGGAAGGTGTAGGTCTTGTCTATTCCATAGTTGGTTTTTGGAACGGTACCTGTGCTTATATCAAACTCTGGTTTAATGCATCATCCCACCTCACCTTCCCCATTAAGCAGGCATAAGAGTGTTTTCTAAATGTGAGACACTGTTCTCTTTCCTAACTCAGTTCAAGTGTAACCATGTTTACAGGATCTTCATAAGTGATATCTTATGATAAGTTTCTTTTTCTGTGTGACTTATTTCACTTAGAATCATCGTACCTGAATCCACCCATTTTGCTGCTACTGGTCTTATGACATTGATTTCATGCCTGAGGGATATTCCATCGTACGTAAGTACCACAATTTTTTGAACCATTTTTATATTTCCTGGGATATTTAAGGTGTACCCAAGTTGAGGTCCTTGTAAGCAGTGCAGCCCTAAATTTTGGGGTGGCTCTGTCTTATTGATTTTCAGTTTTCCCAAGGTATATTCCCTAGACTGGAAGTGCCCTTGGCTCTGTAGCTCTGTTGTTTACTTGTTTTAGGGAACACAATACACACCTCCAGAGAGGCAGCTGGCAATTTACATCACGCCCATCAGCATAACAAGGCTCCCTGTTCTCCAGGGCCTGTCTTGCCTTTCTGGTTTTTACACATTTTGTGGATGTCCCTTTTGACCGCTGGGAAGTGATACTTCTTTGTAGTGCAGATTTGCATTGCCCGCTTGCTTGCTTGGCCAACAATGGCATATGCGTTTTCTCCTGAATATATTCAGGAGAAAACGCATACACCCTTTTTGGCCAAGTGCATCATTGTCGAAGTTGTGCCCCTCTTCCTGTGCTTTAAAGGCCATTCCAACGTACCTCTTGAAATCTGTTTCCTGCTATTCTGCCTCGCTTTCAAGTCCGCCTCGTTGCCCTTACTCAACAGATTTTTGGACGATAGTTGTCCTTTATTACTCGGCCAGTTTGTGAATTGCTGTGCCCCTGAGCTCCATTTTTCAACTCGTTTTTGGTGAGCTGACCGCAAGTCCAAAATTTTGGTTCAGGACCTATACTGGTTCCCGATGGGAGGCTGAGACTTTGGTTAATTCTTCTTCCTGCCGGGAAATTACAGTGATATGTGCCCGTCCAAATGCCTAACAGCTACTCTCTCATTGGTTCCCCTCTTCCCTTTCATCCTCTGCCAAATTGGCAACGTGTGCGAACCAGGATGTTAAAGGGGCTGTCTCTCCAAGTTGGGAGGTTGATAGTAAAGCAGATGTAAAGTCAAAGCGCAGCACCAGGAGAGGGACTATTCGTTGAGTTTTAGAAACCTTTCGTATTCACAGTGTGTCCGTTCTCTAGGTTTCCCGTACTTGTTATATCTGTAGTAATATTCCCTTCAACCTGGAGAGTTGGGACCCATGGAATGGGTGCCAGGCATTTGTGCTTTAAAGGGTCTGCATTTGCTCACCCAATCTCACCAATCGTCTCAGTCCCAAGTGTCCCTCCTTATGCCACATCCAGCTGTCGTTGTAGATAGGGTCATTCGAGGTTTCATCAGAGACCCTGAAGGAATTGTAAAGAATTTCCCAGTTTTTTTGTTTTCTTTTTGAAATTCCTTTTTATAGTGGGCTTGAGCTGATTCCCGCTGCCATGTTTATGCCAGTCTAGACACACTTGATTCCCTTACGGAGACCTATCAATACATAGATTTTAAGATTCTGACTAGTCAGATATATTCCTCTGCGGGAAATATGGGGTTTTGAGTCCCTTTCACTGAGGAAGGTGTAGGTCTTGTCTATTCCATAGTTGGTTTTTGGAACGGTATGTGTGCTTATATCAAACTCTGGTTTTATGCATCACCCCATCTCTCCTTCCCCCTTAAGCAGGCATAAGAGTGTTTTCTATATGAGAGACACTGTTCTCTTTCCTAACTCAGTTCAAGTGTAGCCATGTTTACAGGATCTTCATAAGTGATATCTTATGATAAGTTTCTTTTTCTGTGTGACATATTTCACTTAGAATCATCGTACCTGAATCCACCCATTTTGCTGCTACTGGTCTTATGACATTGATTTCATGGCTGAGGGATATTCCATCGTACGTAAGTACCAAAATTTTTTGAACCATTTTTATATTTCCTGGGATATTTAAGGTGTATCAAAGTTGAGGTCCTTGTAAGCAGTGCAGCCCTAAATTTTGGGGTGGCTCTGTCTTATTAATTTTCAGTTTTCCCAAGGTCTATTCCCTAGACTGGAAGTGCCCTTGGCTCTGTAGCTCTGTTCTTTACTTGTTTTAGGGAACACAATGCACTCCTCCAGAGAGGCAGTTGGCAATTTACATCCCGCCCATCAGCATAACAAGGCTCCCTGTTCTCTAGGGCCTGTCTTGCCTTTCTGGTTTTTACACATTTTGTGGATGTCCCTTTTGACCGGTGGGAAGTGATGCTTCTTTGTAGTGCAGATTTGCATTGCCCGCTTGCTTGCTTGGCCAAAAAGGGCATCATTGTCGAAGTTGTGCCCCTCTTCCTGTGCTTTAAATGCAATTCCAACGTACCTCTTGTAATCTGTTTCCTGCTATTCTTTCTCGCTTTCAAGTCCGCCTCATTGCCTACCCTCAACAGATTTTTGGACGATAGTTGTCCTTTATTACTCGGCCAGTTTGTGAATTGCTGTGCCACTGAGCTCCATTTTTCAACTCGTTTTTGGTGAGCTGACTGCAAGTCCAAAATTTTGGTTCAGGACCTATACTGGTTCCCGGTGGGTGGCTGAGACTTTGGTTAATTCTTCTTCCTGCCGGGAAATTACAGTGATATGTGCACGTCCATATGCCTAACAGCTACTCTCTCATTGGTTCTCCCTTTTCCCTTTAATCATCTGCCAAATTGGCAACCTGTGCGAACCAGGAGGTTAAACGGGCTGTCTCTCCAATTTGGGAGGTTGATAGCAAAGCAGATGTAAAGTCAAAGCGGAGCACCAGGAGAGGGACTATTCGTTGAGTTTTAGAAACCTTTCGTATTCACAGTGTGTCCGTTCTCTAGCTTTCCCGTACATGTTATATCTCTAGTAATATTCCCTTCAACCTGAGAGTTGGGACCCATGGAATGGGTGCCAGGCATTTGTGCTTTAAAGGGTCTGCATTTGCTCACCCAATCTCACCAATTCTCTCAGTCCCAAGTGTCCCTCCTTATGCAATATCCAGCTGTCGTTGTAGACAGGGTCATTCCAGGTTTCATCAGAGACCCTGAAGGAATTGTAAAGAATTTCACAGATTTTTGTTTTGTTTTTGAAATTCCTTTTTATAGTGAGTTTGAGCTGATTCTCGCTGCCATGTAAATGCCAGTCTAGACACACTTGATTCCCTTATGGAGACATATCAATACATAGGTTTTAAGTTTCTTACTAGTCAGATATATTCCTCTGCGGGAAATATGGTGTTTTGAGTCCCCTTCACTGAGGAAGGTGTAGGTCTTGCTATTCCATAGTTGGTTTTTGGAACGGTACGTGTGCTTATATCAAACTCTGGTTTTATGCATCACCCCACCTCTCCTTCCCCCTTAAGCAGGCATAAGAGTGTTTTCTAAATGTGAGACACTGTTCTCTTTCCTAACTCAGTTCAAGTGTAGCCATGTTTACAGGATCTTCATAAGTGATATCTTATGATAAGTTTCTTTTTCTGTGTGACTTATTTCACTTAGAATCATCGTACCTGAATCCACCCATTTTGCTGCTACTGGTCTTATGACATTGGTTTCATGGCTGAGGGATATTCCATCGTACGTAAGTACCAAAATTTTTTGAACCATTTTTATATCTCCTGGGATACTTAAGGTGTATCAAAGTTGAGGTCCTTGTAAGCAGTGCAGCCCTAAATTTTGGGGTGGCTCTGTCTTATTGATTTTCAGTTTTCCCAAGGTATATTCCCTAGACTGGAAGTGCCCTTTGCTCTGTAGCTCTGTTGTTTACTTGTTTTAGGGAAGACAATGCACTCCTCCAGAGAGGCAGTTGGCAATTTACATCCCGATCATCAGCATAACAAGGCTCCCTGTTCTCCAGAGCCTGTCTTGCCTTTCTGGTTTTTACACATTTTGTGGATGTCCCTTTTGACCGGTGGGAAGTGATACTTCTTTGTAGTGCAGATTTGCATTGCCCGCTTGCTTGCTTGGCCAAAAAGGGCATATGCGTTTTCTCCTGAATATATTCAGGAGAAAACGCATATGCCCTTTTTGGCCAAGGGCATCATTGTAGAAGTTGTGCCCCTCTTCCTGTGCTTTAAAGGCGATTCCAACGTACCTCTTGAAATCTGTTTCCTGCTATTCTGCCTCGCTTTCAAGTCCGCATCGTTGCCTTCCCTCAACAGGTTTTTGGACGATAGTTGTCCTTTATTACTCGGCCAGTTTGTGAATTGCTGTGCCCCTGAGCTCCATTTTTCAACTCGTTTTTGGTGAGCTGACCGCAAGTCCAAAATTTTGGTTCAGGACCTATACTGGTTCGCGGTGGGTGCCTTAGACTTTGGTTAATTCTTCTTCCTGCCGGGAAATTACAGTGATATGTGCCCGTCCAAATGCCTAACAGCTACTCTCTCATTGGTTCTCCCTTTTCCCTTTCATCCTCTGCCAAATTGGCATCCTGTGTGAACCAGGAGGTTAAAGGGGCTGTCTCTCCAAGTTGGGAGGTTGATAGTAAAGCAGATGGAAAGTCAAACTGGAGCACCAGGAGAGGGACAATTCGTTGAGTTTTAGAAACCTTTCGTATTCACAGTGTGTCTTTCTCTAGGTTTCCTGTACATGTTATAGCTGTAGTAATATTCCCTTCAACCTGGAGAGTTGGGACCCATGGAATGGGTGCCAGGCATTTGTGATTTAAGGGGTCTGCATTTGCTCACCCAATCTCACCAATCCTCTCAGTCCCAAGTGTCCCTCCTTATGCCACATCCAGCTGTCGTTGTAGATAGGGTCGTTCCAGGATTCATCAGGGACCCTGAAGGAATTGTAAAGAATTTCCCAGTTTTTTTGTTTTGTTTTTGAAATTCCTTTTTATAGTGGGTTTGAGCTGATTCTCGCTGCCATGTTTATGCCAGTCTAGACACACTTGATTCCCTTACGGAGACATATCAATACATAGGTTTAAGATTCTTACTAGTCAGATATATTCCTCTGCAGGAAATATGGGGTTTTGAGTCCCTTTCACTGAGGAAGGTGTAGGTCTTGCTATTCCATAGTTGGTTTTTGGAATGGTACGTGTGCTTATATCAAACTCTGGTTTTATGCATCACCCCACCTCTCCTTCCCCCTTAAGCAGGCATAAGAGTGTTTTCTAAATGTGAGACACTGTTCTCTTTCCTAACTCAGTTCAAGTGTAGCCATGTTTACAGGATCTTCATAAGTGATATCTTATGATAAGTTTCTTTTTCTGTGTGACTTATTTCACTTAGAATCATCGTACCTGAATCCACCCATTTTGCTGCTACTGGTCTTATGACATTGATTTCATGGCTGAGGGATATACCATCGTACATAAGTACCAAAATTTTTTGAACCATTTTTATATCTCCTGGGATACTTAAGGTGTATCCAAGTTGAGGTTCTTGTAAGCAGTGCAGCCCTAAATTTTGGGGTGGCTCTGTCTTATTGATTTTCAGTTTTCCCAAGGTATATTCCCTAGACTGGAAGTGCCCTTGGCTCTGTAGCTCTGTTGTTTACTTGTTTTAGGGAACACAATGCACTCCTCCAGAGAGGCAGTTTGCAATTTACATCCCGCCCATCAGCATAACAAGGCTCCCTGTTCTCCAGGGCCTGTCTTGCCTTTCTGGTTTTTACACATTTTGTGGATGTCCCTTTTGACCGGTGGGAAGTGATACTTCTTTGTAGTGCAGATTTGCATTGCCCGCTTGCTTGCTTGGCCAAAAAGGGTGTATGCGTTTTCTCCTGAATATATTCAGGAGAAAACGCATACACACTTTTTGGCCAAGGGCATCATTTTCGAAGTTGTGCCCCTCTTCCTGTGCTTTAAAGGCAATTCCAACGTACCTCTTGAAATCTGTTTCCTGCTATTCTGCCTCGCTTTCAAGTCCGCCTCGTTGCCTTCCCTCAACAGGTTTTTGGACGATAGTTGTCCTTTATTACTCGGCCAGTTTGTGAATTGCTGTGCCCCTGAGCTCCATTTTTCAACTCGTTTTTGGTGAGCTGACCTCAAGTCCAAAATTTTCGTTCAGGACCTATACTGGTTACCGGTGGGTGGCTGAGACTTTGGTTAATTCTTCTTCCTCCCGGGAAGTTACAGTAATATGTGCCCTTCGAAATGCCTAACAGCTACTCTCTCATTGGTTCTCCCTCTTCCCTTTCATCCTCTGCCAAATTGGAAACCTGTGCGAACCAGGAGGTTAAAGGGGCTGTCTCTCCAAGTTGGGTGGTTGATAGTAAAGCAGATGTAAAGTCAAACCGGAGCACCAGGAGAGGGACTATTCTTTGAGTTTTAGAAACCTTTCGTATTCACAGTGTGTCCTTTCTCTAGGTTTCCCGTACATGTTATAGCTGTAGTAATATTCCCTTCAACCTGGAGAGTTGGGACCCATGGAATGGGTGCCAGGCATTTGTGCTTTAAAGGGTCTGCATTTGCTCACCCAATCTCACCAATCGTCTCAGTCCCAAGTGTCCCTCCTTATGCCACATCCAGTTGTCATTGTAGATAGGGTCATTCCAGGTTTCATCAGAGACCCTGAAGGAATTGTAAAGAATTTCCCAGTTTTTTTGTTTTGTTTTTCAAATTCCTTTTTATAGTGGGTTTGAGCTGATTCTCGCTGCCATGTTTATGCCAGTGTAGACACACTTGATTCCCTTATGGAGACATATCAATACATAGGTTTTAAGATTCTTACTAGTCAGATATATTCCTCTGCGGGAAATATGGGGTTTTGAGTCCCTTTCACTGAGGAAGGAGTAGGTCTTGTCTATTCCATAGTTGGTTTTTGGAACGGTACCTCTGCTTATATCAAACTCTGGTTTTATGCATCACCACACCTCTCCTTCCCCCTTAAGCAGGCATAAGAGTGTTTTCTAAATGTGAGACACTGTTCTCTTTCCTAACTCAGTTCAAGTGTAGCCATGTTTACAGGATCTTCATAAGTGATATCTTATGATGTTTCTTTTTCTGTGTGACATATTTCACTTAGAATCATCGTACCTGAATCCACCCATTTTGCTGCTACTGGTCTTATGACATTGATTTCATGGCTGAGGGATATTCCATCGTACGTAAGTACCACAATTTTTAGAACCATTTTAATATTTCCTGGGATATTTAAGGTGTACCCAAGTTGAGGTCATTGTAAGCAGTGCAGCCCTAAATTTTGGGGTGGCTCTGTCTTATTGATTTTCAGTTTTCCCAAGGTATATTCCCTAGACTGGAATGGCCCTTGGCTCTGTAGCTCTGTTCTTTACTTGTTTTAGGGAACACAATGTACTCCTCCAGAGAGGCAGTTGGCAATTTACATCCCGCCCATCAGCATAACAAGGCTCCCTGTTCTCCAGGGCCTGTCTTGCCTTTCTGGTTTTTACACATTTTGTGGATGTCCCTTTTGACCGGTGGGAAGTGATACTTCTTTGTAGTGCAGATTTGCATTGCCCGCTTGCTTGCTTTGCCATAAAGGGCGTATGCGTTTTCTCCTGAATATATTCAGGAGAAAACATATACGCCCTTTTTGGCCAAGTGCATCATTGTCGAAGTTGTGCCCCTCTTCCTGTGCTTTAAAGGCGATTCCAACGTACCTCTTGAAATCTGTTTCCTGCTATTCTGCCTCCCTTTCAAGTCCGCCTCGTTGCCTTCCCTCAACAGATTTTTGGACGATAGTTGTCCTTTATTACTCGGCCAGTTTGTGAATTGCTGTGCCCCTGAGGTCCATTTTTCAACTCGTTTTTGGTGAGCTGACCAAAAGTCCAACATTTTGGTTCAGGACCTATGCTGGTTCCTGGTGGGGGACTGAGACTTTGGATAATTCTTCTTCCTGCCGGGAAATTACAGTGATATGTGCCCGTCCAAATGCCTAACAGCTACTCTCTCATTGGTTCTCCCTCTTCCCTTTCATCCTCTGCCAAATTGGAAACCTGTGCGAACCAGGAGGTTAAAGGGGCTGTCTCTCCAAGTTGGGAGGTTGATAGTAAAGCAGATGGAAAGTCAAACCGGAGCACCAGGAGAGGGACTATTCGTTGAGTTTTAGAAACCTTTCGTATTCACAGTGTGTCCGTTCTCTAGGATTCCCGTACATGTTATAGCTGTAGTAATATTCCCTTCAACCTGGAGAGTTGGGACCCATGGAATGGTTGCCAGGCATTTGTGCTTTAAAGTGTCTGCATTTGCTCACCCAATCTCACCAATCGTCTCAGTCCCAAGTGTCCCTCCTTATGCCACATCCAGCTGTCATTGTAGATAGGGTCATTCCAGGTTTCATCAGAGACCCTGAAGGAATTGTAAAGAATTTCCCAGTTTTTTTGTTTTGTTTTTGAAATTCCTTTTTATAGTGGGTTTGAGCTGATTCTCGCTGCCATGTTTATGCCCGTCTAGACACACTTGATTCCCTTACGGAGACATATCAATACATGGGTTTTAAGATTCTTACTAGTCAGATATATTTCTCTGCGGGAAATATGGGGTTTTGAGTCCCTTTCACTGAGGAAGGTGTAGGTCTTCTCTATTCCATAGTTGGTTTTTGGAACGGTACCTGTGCTTATATCAAACTCTGGTTTTATGCATCACCCCACCTCTCCTTCCCCCTTAAGCAGGCATAAGAGTGTTTTCTAAATGTGAGACACTCTTCTCTTTCCTAACTCAGTTCAAGTGTAGCCATGTTTACAGGATCTTCATAAGTGATATCTTATGATAAGTTTCTTTTTCTGTGTGACTTATTTCACTTAGAATCATCGTACCTGAATCCACCCATTTTGCTGCTACTGGTCTTATGACATTGATTTCATGGCTGAGGGATATTCCATCGTACGTAAGTACCACAATTTTTTGAACCATTTTTATATTTCCTGGGATATTTAAGGTGTACCCAAGTTGAGGTCCTTGTAAGCATTGCAGCCCTAAATTTTGGGGTGGCTCTGTCTTATTGATTTTCAGTTTTCCCAAGGTATATTCCCTAGACTGGAAGTGCCCTTGGCTCTGTAGCTCTGTTCTTTACTTGTTTTAGGGAACAGAATGCACTCCTCCAGAGAGGCAGCTGGCAATTTACATCCCGCCCATCAGCATAACAAGGCTCCCTGTTCTCCAGGGCCTGTCTTGCCTTTCTGGTTTTTACACATTTTGTGGATGTCCCTTTTGACCGGTGGGAAGTGATACTTCTTTGTAGTGCCGATTTGCATTGCCCGCTTGCTTGCTTGGCCAAAAAGGGCCTATGCGTTTTCTCCTGAATATATTCAGGGGAAAACGCATACGCCCTTTTTGGCCAAGTGCATCATTGTCGAAGTTGTGCCCCTCTTCCTGTGCTTTAAAGGCGATTCCAACGTACCTCTTGAAAACTGTTTCCTGCTATTCTGCCTCGCTTTCTAGTCCGCCTCGTTGCCTTCCCTCAACAGATTTTTGGACGATAGTTGTCCTTTATTACTCGGCCGGTTTGTGAATTGCTGTGCCCCTGAGCTCCATTTTTCAACTCGTTTTTGGTGAGCTGACCGCAAGTCCAAAATTTGGGTTCAGGACCTATGCTGGTTCCCGGTGGGGGGATGAGACTTTGGATAATTCTTCTTCCTGCCGGGAAATTTCAGTGATATGTGCCCGTCCAAGTGCCTAACAGCTACTCTCTCATTGGTTCTCCCTCTTCCCTTTCATACTCTCCCAAATTGGCAACCTGTGCGAACCAGGAGGTTAAAGGGGCTGTCTCTCCAAGTTGGGAGGTTGATAGTAAAGCAGATGGAAAGTCAAACCGGAGCACCAGGAGAGGGACTATTCGTTGAGTTTTAGAAACCTTTCGTATTCACAGTGTGTCCGTTCTCTAGGTTTCCCGTACATATTATAGCTGTAGTAATATTCCCTTCAACCTGGAGAGTTTGAACCCATGGAATGGGTGCCAGGTATTTGTGTTTTAAAGTGTCTACATTTGCTCACCCAATCTCACCAATCCTCTCAGTCCCAAGTGTCCCTCCTTATGCCACATCCAGCTGTCATTGTAGATAGGGTCATTCCAGGTTTCATCAGAGACCCTGTAGGAATTGTATAGAATTTCCCAGTTTTTTTGTTTTGTTTTTGAAATTCCTTTTTATAGTGGGTTTGAGCTGATTCTCGCTGCCATGTTTATGCCAGTCTAGACACACTTGATTCCCTTACGGAGACATATCAATACATAGGTTTTAAGATTCTTACTAGTCAGATATATTCCTCTGCGGGAAATATGGGGTTTTGAGTCCCTTTCACTGAGGAAGGTGTAGGTCTTGTCTATTCCATAGTTGGTTTTTGGAACGGTACCTGTGCTTATAGCAAACTCTGGTTTTATGCATCACCCCACCTCTCCTTCCCCCTTAAGCAGGCATAAGAGTGTTTTCTAAATGTGAGACACTGTTCTCTTTCCTAACTCAGTTCAAGTGTAGCCATGTTTACAGGATCTTCATAAGTGATATCTTATGATAAGTTTCTTTTTATGTGTGACTTATTTCACTTAGAATCTTCGTACCTGAATCCACCCATTTTGCTGCTACTGGTCTTATGACATTGATTTCATGGCTGAGGGATATTCCATCGTACGTAAGTACCAAAATTTTTTGAACCATTTTTATATTTCCTGGGATATTTAATGTGTACCAAAGTTGAGGTCCTTGTAAGCAGTGCAGCCCTAAATTTTGGGGTGGCTCTGTCTTATTGATTTTCAGTTTTCCCAAGGTATATACCCTAGACTGGAAGTGCCCTTGGCTCTGTAGCTCTGTTCTTTACTTGTTTTAGGGAACACAATGTACTCCTCCAGAGAGGCAGTTGGCAATTTACATCCCGCCCATCAGCATAACAAGGCTCCCTCTTCTCCAGGGCCTGTCTTGCCTTTCTGGTTTTTACACATTTTGTGGATGTCCCTTTTGACCGGTGGGAAGTGATACTTCTTTGTAGTGCAGATTTGCATTGCCCGCTTGCTTGCTTGGCCAAAAAGGGCGTATGCGTTTTCTCCTGAATATATTCAGGAGAAAACGCATACGCCCTTTTTGGCCAAGTGCATCATTGTCGAAGTTGTGCCCCTCTTCCTGTGCTTTAAAGGCGATTCGAACGTACCTCTTGAAATCTGTTTCCTGCTATTCTGCCTCGCTTTCAAGTCTGCCTCGTTGCCTTCCCTCAACAGATTTTTGGACTATAGTTGTCCTTTATTTCTCGGCCAGTTTGTGAATTGCTGTGCCCCTGAGCTCCATTTTTCAACTCGTTTTTGGTGAGCTGACCGCAAGTCCAAAATTTGGGTTCAGGACCTATGCTGGTTCCCGGTGGGGGGCTGAGACTTTGGATAATTCTTCTCCCTGCCGGGAAATTACAGTGATATGTGCCCGTCCAAGTGCCTAACAGCTACTCTGTCATTGGTTCTCCCTCTTCCCTTTCATCCTCTGCCAAATTGGCAACCTGTGCGAACCAGGAGGTTAAAGGGGCAGTCTCTCCACGTTGGGAGGTTGATAGTAAAGCAGATGGAAAGTCAAACCGGAGCACCAGGAGAGGGACTATTCGTTGAGTTTTAGAAACCTTTCATATTCACAGTGTGTCCATTCTCTAGGTTTCCCGTACATGTTATAGCTGTAGTAATATTCCCTTCAACCTGGAGAGTTGGGACCCATGGAATGGGTGCCAGGTATTTGTGCTTTAAAGTGTCTGCATTTGCTCACCCAATCTCACCAATCGTCTCAGTCCCAAGTGTCCCTCCTTATGCCACATCCAGCTGTCATTGTAGATGGGGTCATTCCAGGTTTCATGAGAGGCCCTGAAGGAATTGTAAAGAATTTCCCAGTTTTTTTGTTTTGTTTTTGAAATTCCTTTTTATAGTGGGTTTTAGCTGATTCTCGCTGCCATGTTTATGCCAGTCTAGACACACTTGATTCCCTCACGGAGACATATCAATCCATAGGTTTTAAGATTCTTACTAGTCAGATATATTCCTCTGCGGGAAATATGGGGTTTTGAGTCCCTTTCACTGAGGAAGGTGTAGGTCTTGTCTATTCCATAGTTGGTTTTTGGAACGGTACCTGTGCTTATAGCAAACTCTGGTTTTATGCAGCACCCCACCTCTCCTTCCCCCTTAAGCAGGCATAAGAGTGTTGTCTAAATGTGAGACACTGTTCTCTTTCCTAACTCAGTTCAAATGTAGCCATGTTTACAGGATCTTCATAAGTGATATATTATGATAAGTTTCTTTTTCTGTGTGACTTATTTCACTTAGAATCATCGTACCTGAATCCACCCATTTTGCTGCTACTGGTCTTATGACATTGATTTCATGGCTGAGGGATATTCCATCGTACGTAAGTACCACAATTTTTTGAACCATTTTTATATTTCCTGGGATATTTAAGGTGTACCCAAGTTGAGGTCCTTAAAAGCAGTGCAGCCCTAAATTTTGGGGTGGCTCTGTCTTATTGATTTTCAATTTTCCCAAGGTATATTCCCTAGACTGGAAGTGCCCTTGGCTCTGTAGCTCTGTTCTTTACTTGTTTTAGGGAACACAATGTACTCCTCCAGAGAGGCAGTTGGCAATTTACATCCCGCCCATCAGCATAACAAGGCTCCCTGTTCTCCAGGGCCTGTCTTGCCTTTCTGGTTTTTACACATTTTGTGGATGTCCCTTTTGACCAGTGGGAAGTGATACTTCTTTGTAGTGCGTATTTGCATTGCCCGCTTGCTTGCTTGGCCAAAAAGGGCGTATGCGTTTTCTCCTGAATATATTCAGGAGAAAACACATACGCCCTTTTTGTCCAAGGGCATCATTGTCAAAGTTGTGCCCCTCTTCCTGTGCTTTAAAGGCGATTCCAACGTACCTCTTGAAATCTGTTTCCTGCTATTCTGCCTCGCTTTCAAGTCCGCCTTGTTGCCTTCCGTCAACAGATTTTTGGACGATAGTTGTCCTTTATTTCTCAGCCAGTTTGTGAATTTCTGTGCCCCTGAGCTCCATTTTTCAACTCGTTTTTGGTTGAGCTGACCGCACGTCCAAAATTTTGGTTCAGGACCTATGCTGGTTCCCAGTGGGGGGCTGAGACTTTGGTTAATTCTTCTTCCTGCCGGGAAGTTAGAGTGATATGTGCCCGTCCAAATGCCTAACAGCTACTCTCTCATTGGTTCTCCCTCTTCCCTTTCATCCTCTGCCAAATTGGCAACCTGTGCAAACCAGGCGGTTAAAGGGGCTGTCTCTCCAAGTTGGGAGATTGATAGTAAAGTGGATGGAAAGTCAAACCGGAGCACCAGGTGAGGGACTATTCGTTGAGTTTTAGAAACCTTTCGTATTCACAGTGTGTCCGTTCTTTAGGTTTCCCGTACATGTTATAACTGTAGTAATATTCCCTTCAACCTAGAGAGTTGGGTCCCATGGAATGGGTGCCATGCATTATTGCTTTAAAGGGTCTGCATTTGCTCACCCAATCTCACCAATCCTGTCAGTCCCAAGTGTCCAGCCTTATGCCACATCCAGCTGTCGTTGTAGATAGGGTCATTCCAAGTTTCATCAGAGACCCTGAAGGAATTGTAAAGAATTTCCCAGTTTTTTTGTTTTGTTTTTAAATACCTTTTTATAGTGGGTTTGAGCTGATTCTCGCTGCCATGTTTATGCCAGTCTAGACACACTTGATTCCCTTATGGAGACATATCAGTACATAGGTTTTAAGATTCTTACTAGTCAGATATATTCCTCTGCGGGAAATATGGGGTTTTGAGTCCCTTTCCCTGAGGAAGGTGTAGGTCTTGTCTATTCCATAGTTGGTTTTTGGAACGGTACCTGTGCTTATATCAAACTCTGGTTTAATGCATCATCCCACCTCACCTTCCCCATTAAGCAGGCATAAGAGTGTTTTCTAAATGTGAGACACTGTTCTCTTTCCTAACTCAGTTCAAGTGTAACCATGTTTACAGGATCTTCATAAGTGATAACTTATGATAAGTTTCTTTTTCTGTGTGACTTATTTCACTTAGAATCATCGTACCTGAATCCACCCATTTTGCTGCTACTGGTCTTATGACATTGATTTCATGGCTGAGGGATATTCCATCGTACGTAAGTACCACAATTTTTTGAACCATTTTTATATTTCCCGGGATATTTAAGGTGTACCCAAGTTGAGGTCCTTGTAAGCAGTGCAGCCCTAAATTTTGGGGTGGCTCTGTCTTATTGATTTTCAGTTTTCCCAAGGTATATTCCCTAGACTGGAAGTGCCCTTGGCTCTGTAGCTCTGTTGTTTACTTGTTTTAGGGAACACCATACACACCTCCAGAGAGGCAGTTGGCAATTTACATCACGCCCATCAGCATAACAAGGCTCCCTGTTCTCCAGGGCCTGTCTTGCCTTTCTGGTTTTTACACATTTTGTGGATGTCCCTTTTGACCGCTGGGAAGTGATACTTCTTTGTAGTGCAGATTTGCATTGCCCGCTTGCTTGCTTGGCCAACAATGGCATATGCGTTTTCTCCTGAATATATTCAGGAGAAAACGCATACACCCTTTTTGGCTAAGTGCATCATTGTCGAAGTTGTGCCCCTCTTCCTGTGCTTTAAAGGCGATTCCAACGTACCTCTTGAAATCTGTTTCCTGCTCTTCTGCCTCGCTTTCAAGTCCGCCTCGTTGCATTCCCTCAACAGATTTTTGGACGATAGTTGTCCTTTATTACTCGGCCAGTTTGTGAATTGCTGAGCCCCTGAGCTCCATTTTTCAACTCGTTTTTGGTGAGCTGACCGCAAGTCCAAAATTTTGGTTCAGGACCTATGCTGGTTCCCGGTGGGTGGCTGAGACTTTTGTTAATTCTTCTTCCTGCCGGGAAATTACAGTGATATGTGCCCGTTCAAATGCCTAACAGCTACTCTCTCATTGGTTCTCCCTCTTCCCTTTCATCCTCTGCCAAATTGGCAACCTGTGCGAACCAGGAGGTTAAAGGGGCTGTCTCTCCACGTTGGGAGGTTGATAGTAAAGCAGATGGAAAGTCAAACCGGAGCACCAGGAGAGGGACTCTTCGTTGAGTTTTAGAAACCTTTCGTATTCACAGTGTGTCCATTCTCTAGGATTCCCGTTCATGTTATAGCTGTAGTAATATTCCCTTCAACCTGGAGAGTTGAGTCCCATGGAATGGGTGCCAGGCATTTGTGCTTTAAAGGGTCTGCATTTGCTCACCCAATCTCACCAATCGTCTCAGTCCCAAGTGTCCCTCCTTATGCCACATCCAGCTGTCATTGTAGATAGGGTCATTCCAGGTTTCATCAGAGACCCTGAAGGAATTGTAAAGAATTTCCCAGTTTTTTTGTTTTGTTTTTGAAATTCCTTTTTATAGTGGGTTTGAGCTGATTCTCGCTGCCATGTTTATGCCAGTCTAGACACACTTGATTCCCTCACGGAGACATATCAATCCATAGGTTTTAAGATTCTTACTAGTCAGATATATTCCTCTTCGGGAAATATGGGGTTTTGAGTCCATTTCACTGAGGAAGGTGTAAGTCTTGTCTATTCCATAGTTGGTTTTTGGAACAGTACCTGTGCTTATATCAAACTCTGGTTTTATGCATCACCCCACCTCTCCTTCCCCCTTAAGCGGGCATAAGAGTGTTTTCTAAATGTGAGGCTCTTTTCTTTTTCCTAAATCAGTTCAAGTGTAGCCATGTTTACAGGATCTTCATGAGTGATATCTTATGATAAGTTTCTTATTCTGTGTGACTTATTTCACTTAGAATCATCGTACCTGAATCCACTCATTTTGCTGCTACTGGTCTTATGACATTTATTTAATGGCTGAGGGATATTCCATCGTACATAAGGACCACAATTTTTGAACCATTTTTATATTTCCTGGGATATTTAAGGTGTACCCAAGTTGAGGTTCTTTTAATCAGTGCAGCCCTAAATTTTGGGCTGGCACTGTCTTATTGATTTTCAGTTTTCCCAAGGTATATTCCCTAGACTGGAAGTGCCCTTGGCTCTGTAGATCTGTTGTTTACTTGTTTTAGGGAACACAATGCACTCCTCCAGAGAGGCAGTTGGCAATTAACATCCCGCCCATCAGCATAACAAGGCTCCCTGTTCTCCAGGACCTGTCTTGCCTTTCTGGATTTTACACATTTTGTGGATGTCCCTTTTGACCGGTGGGAAGTGCTACTTCTCTGTAGAGCAGATTTGCATTGCCCGCTTGCTTGCTTGGCCAAAATGGGCGTATGCGTTTTCTCCTGAATATATTCAGGAGAAAACGCATACGCCCTTTTTGGCCAAGTGCATCATTTTAGTAGTTGTGCCCCTCTTCCTGTGCTTTAAAGGCGATTCCAACGTACCTCTTGAAATCTGTTTCCTGCTATTCTGCCTCGCTTTCAAGTCCGCCTCGTTGCCTTCCCTCAACAGATTTTTGGACGATAGTTGTCCTTTATTACTCGGCCAGTTTGTGAATTGCTGTGCCCCTGAGCTCCATTTTTCAACTCGTTTTTTGTGAGCTGACCGCAAGTCCAAAATTTTGGTTCAGTACCTATACTGGTTCCCGGAGTGTGGCTGAGAATTTGGTAAATTCTTCTTCCTGCCAGGAAATTAGAGTGAAATGTGCCCGTCCAAATGCCTAACAGCTACACTCTCATTGGTTCTCCCTCTTCCCTTTCATCCTCTGCCAAATTGGAAAGCTGTGCGAACCAGGAGGTTAAAGGGGCTGTCTCTCCAATTTGGGAGATTGATAGTAAAGCAGATGGAAAATCAAACTGGAGCACAAGGAGAGGGACTATTCTTTGAGTTTTAGAAACCTTTTGTATACACAGTGTGTCCGTTCTCTAGGTTTCCCGTACATGTTATAGCTGTAGTAATAGTTCCTTCAACCTGGAGAGTTGGGACCCATGGAATGGGTGCCACATATTATTGTTTTAAATTGTCTGCATTTGCTCACCCAATTTCACCAATCCTCTCAGTCCCAAGTGTCCAGCCTTATGCCACATCCAGCTGTCGTTGTTTATAGGGCATTCCAGGTTTCATCAGAGACCCTGAAGGAATTCTAAAGAATTTCCCTGTCTTTTCTTTTGTTTTTGAATTTCCTTTTCTAGTGTGTTTGAGCTGATTCTCGCTGCCATGTTTATGCCAGTCTAGACACACTTGATTCCCTTATGGAGACATATCAATACATAGGTTTTAAGATTCTTACTAGTAAGATATATTCCTCTGCGGGAAATATGGGGTTTTGAGTCCCGTTCACAGAGGAAGTAGTAGGTCCTGTCTATTCTGTATTTGGATTATGGAACCGTACCTGTGCTAATATCAAACTCTGGTTTTATTCATCACCCCACCTCTGCTTTCCCCTTAAGCATGCATAAGAGTGTTTTCTAAATATGAGATTCTGTTCCCTTTCCTAATTCATTCCATGTGTAGCCATGTTTATATACCCTTCATAAGTGATATCTTATGATAAGTTATTTTTTCTGTGTGATTTTTTCAGTTAGAATCATCGTACATGAATCCCGTCATTATGCTGCTACTGGCCTTATGACATTGACTTCATGGCTGAGGGATATTCCATCATACGTATGTACCACAATTTCTTTACCATTTTTGTCTTTCCTGGGATATATAAGGTGTCCCGAAGTCGAGGTTCTTGTAAGCAGTGCTGCCATAAATTTTCGGGTGGCTGTGTCTTATTGATTTTCAATTTTCCCAATGTATATTCCCGTGACTGGAAGTGCCTTAGGTTGTGAAGCACTGTTGTTTTCTTCTTTTTGGGAACACAATGCACTCCTCCAGAGTGGCTGTTGGCAATTTACATCCCACCCATCCGCATAACAAGGCTCCCTGTTCTCCAGATCCTGTCTTGCCTTTCTTGTTTTTACACATTTTACAGATGTCCCTTTTGACCGGTTGGAAGTGATACTTCTTTGTAGTGCAGATTTGCATTGTGCGGTTGCTTGGTTGGCCAAAATGGGCGTATGCGTTTTCTCCTGAATATATTCAGGAGAAAACGCATGCGCCCTTTATGGACAATTCCATAATAGTCGAAATTGTGATTCTTTTCCTGTGTTTAAAGGCGATTCCAATGTACTTCTGGAAATCTGTTTCGTGCACTTCTGCCTCATTTTCAAGTCCTCCTCATTGCTTTCTCTCAACAGATTTTTGGAAGAGAGTTGTCCTTTATAACTCTGCAAGTTAGTGAATTGCTGTGCCCCTGAGCTCCATTTTTCACCTCGCGTTATTGTGAGCTGACTGCCAATCCACAATTTTGCTTCAGGACCTATACTGGTTCCATTGGGGGGGCTGGCTCAGAGTTTGTTAATTCTTCTTCGTGACGGGAATTTAGAGTGACATGTGGCCATCCAAATGCCTACAGCTACTCTCTAATTGTTTCTCCCTCTTCCCTTATATCCTCTGCACAACGTGCCAACTGTCTGAACCAGGAGGTTAAAGGTGCTGACTCTCCAATTTGGGAGATTGATACTAAAGCAGTTGGAATGTCAAACTGGTGCACAAGGAGAGAAAAAAATTAGTAGAGTTTTAGAAACCTTTCACCATCAGATGGTGTCCATTCTCTAGGTTTCCCATACATGTTATAACTGTAGTGATATTCCCTTCTACCTGGAGAGTTGGGAACCATGGAATGGGTGCCAGGTATTATTGCTTTAAATGGTCTGCATTTTCTCACCCAATCTCACCAATCCTCTCAGTCCCAAGTGACCAGCCTTATGCCACATCCAGCTGTCGTTGTAGATAGGGTCATTCTAAGTTTCATCAGAACCCCTGAAGGTATTGTGTAAGAATTTCACTGTTTATTTGTTTTGTTTTGAAATTCATTTTTATAGTGGGTTTGAGCTGATTCTCACTGCCGTGTTTATGTCATTCTAGACACACTTGGTTACCTTATGGATACATATCAATACATAGGTTTTAAGATTCTTACTAGTCAGATATACTACTCTGCGGGGAATAGGGGTGTTGAGCCCCCTTCACTGAGGAAAGAGTAGGTCTTGTCTATTCTGTATTTGGATTATGCAACCGTACCTGTGCTAATATCAAACTCTGGTTTTATGCATCACCCCACCTCTCCTTTCCTCTTGAGCAGGCATAAGAGTGTTTTCTAAATGTGAGACTCTTCTCTTTCCTAATTCAGTTCATGTGTAGCCATGTTTACAAGACCTTCATAAGTGATATCTTATGATAAGTTTCTTTTTCTGTGTGACTTATTTCAGTTAGAATCATCGTACATGAATCCACTCATTATGCTGCTACTGGCCTTATGACATTGATTTCATGGCTGAGGGATATTCCATCGTACGTATGTACCACAATTTCTTTACTATTTTTGTCTTTCCTGGGATATTTAAGCTGTCCCGAAGTCGATGTTCTTGTAAGCAGTGCTGCCCTATATTTTGGGTTGGCTGTGTCTTATTGATTTTCAATTTTCCCAAGGTATATTCCCATGACTGGAAGTGCCTTAGGTTGTGAAGCTCTGTTGTTTAATTCTTTTAGGGAACACAGTGCACTCCTCCAGAGTGGCTGTTGGCAATCTACATCCCACCCATCAGCATAACAAGGCTCCCTGTTCTCCAGAGACCCTCTTGCCTTTCTGGTTTTTACACATTTTACGGATATCCCTTTTGACTGGTGGGAAGTGATACTTCTTTGTAGTGCAGATTTGCATTGTGCGGTTGCTTGGTTGGCCAAAATGGGTGTATGTGTTTTCTCCTGAATATATTCAGGAGAAAACGCATGCGCCCTTTATGGACAATTCCATAATTGTCGAAGTTATGATGCTTTTCCTGTGTTTAAAGGCGATTCCAATGTACTTCTGGAAATCTGTTTCGTGCAAATCTCCCTCATTTTCAAGTCCGCCTCATGGTTTTTCCTCAACAGATTTTTGGAAGAGAGTAGTCCTGTATAACTCTGCAAGTTAGTGAATTGCTGTGCCCCTGAGCTCCATTTTTCATCTTGTGTTTTTGTGAGCTGACCGCAAACCCACAATTTTGCTTCAGGACCTATACTAGTTAAGCGGGTGGGGCAGGCTGAGAGTTTGGTTAATTCTTCTTCGTGACGGGAAATTAGAGTGACATGTGGCCGTCCAAATGCCTACAGCTACTCTCTCATTGGTTCTTCCTCTTCCCTTATATCCTCTGCACAATGTGCCAACTTTGCGACCCAGGAGGTTATAGGGGCTGACTCTCCAAGTTGGGAGATTGATATTAAAGCAGTTGGAATGTCAAGCTGGAGCACATGGAGAGAAAAAATTAGTAGAGTTTTAGAAACCTTTCACCATCAGAGGGTGTCCATTCTCTAGGTTTCCCATACATGTTATAACTGTAGTGATATTCCCTTCTACCTGGAGAGTTGGGAACCATGGAATGGGTGCCAGGTATTATTGCTTTAAACGGTCTGCATTTTCTCACCCAATCTCACCAATCCTCTCAGTCCCAAGTGAACAGCCTTATGCCACATCCAGCTGTCGTTGTAGATAGGGTCATTCCAAGTTTCATCAGAACCCGTGAAGGTATTGTGTAAGAATTTCACTGTTTCTTTGTTTTGTTTTGAAATTCCTTTTTATAGTGGGTTTGAGCTGATTCTCACTGCCGTGTTTATGTCATTCTAGACACACTTGGTTCCCTTATGGAGACATATCAATACATAGGTTTTAAGATCCTTACTAGTCAGATATATTTCTCTGTGGGGAATAGGGGTGTTGAGTCCCATTCACTGAGGAAGGAGTTGGGCTTGTCTCTTCTGTATTTGGATTATGGAACGGTACCTGTGTTAATATCAAACTCTGGTTTTGTGTGTCTCCCCACCTCTCCTTCCCCCTTAAGCAAGCATAAGAGTGTTTTCTAAATCTGAGACTCTGTTCTCTTTCCTAATTCAGTTCATATGTAGCCAGGTTTACATTCCCTTCATAAGTGATATCTTATATCAGAATGCACCATGGCCCTTGTCATAATAATGCTCCATGACCCCTGTCATCACAATGCTCCATTCCCTGGTTATCACAATGCTCCATGTCCCTTGTCATAACAATTCTCCATGTACTTGTCATCACAATGCTACATGACACTTCTCATCACAAAGTTACATGCTCGTTTCATCACAATTCTCCATGCACCTGTCATTGCAATGTTCCATGACCCCTGTCATAGGAAGCTCCAAGTGTTTGTCATCACAATGCTTCACGACTTTATCATCAAAATTCTCAATGGCACTTTTCATCACAATGTTCCGTACCCTTGTCATCACAATGCTCCTTGCCCTTGTCATCACAATGCTCCATGACCCCTGTCATCAAAATGCTTCATTCCCCTTGTCATTACAGTGCTCCATGATGCTCGTCATCACAATTACCCAAGGTCTTCTCATCACAATGCTCCACGGCTTTGCCATCACAATGCTCCATGCCCTGGTCATCTCAAAGCTCAATGTCCCTTGTCCTCACAATTCTCCACGTCCTTGTCATCACAATGCTCCATGGCACTTCTCATCACAATGTTATATGCTCTTGTCATAACAATACTCCATGCACTTGTCATCGCAATGCTCCATGACCCCTGTCATAGGAAGCTCCATGCGCTTGTCATCAAAATGTTTCACGACATGGACATTAAAATTATGAATGGCCCTTGTCATCTCAATGCTCCATGTGCTTATCATCACAATGCTCCTTTACCTTTGTCACAACAATCCTCCATGACACTTGGCATCACAATGCTCCGTGCTATTGTCATCACAGTGGAACATGACATATGTCATCACAATGCTCCCTGACACCTGTCTTCACAATACTCCATGACCTTGTCATCACAATGCTCCATGCCCTTGTCATCACAAAGTGCCATGCCCACTGTCATCAAAATAATCCATGAAACTTGTCAGACCAAAGCTCCATGCCACCTTTCATCACAATGTTCCATGAACCCTGTCATCTCAATGCACCATGCCCATCATCATAATGCTTCATGCTCTTGTCATCACAATGAAATCAAAATGCTCCATGACCTCTGTCATCACAATGCTCCAAACCCTTGTGATCACAATGTTCCATAACACTTGTCATCACAATACCCCATGATGCTACTCATCACAATTATCCATGGACTTCTCATCACAATGCCCCATGACATTTGTCATCACAATGCGCAATACACATGTCATCACAATGTTCCCTGACTCTTGCCATCAGTATGCTCCCTGAACCCTTTCATGACAAGGCTCCATGCCTTTTTCATCACAATGATCCATGCCATTTTCATCACAATGCTCCAAGACCCCTGTAATCACAATGCTCCATGCCCTTGTCATCACAAAGCTCCATGATGCATGTCATCAGAATGCTCCATGGCCTTCTCATCACAATGCTCCATGCCCTTGTGATCACAATGCTCCAAGACCCCTCTAATCACAATGGTCCATGCCCATTTTCATCAGAATGCTCCATGAGACTTGTCATCACAAGGCTCCATGGTCTTCTCATCACAATGCTCCAGGACATTGTCATCAAAATGCCCCATTCCCTTATCATCACAATGCTCCATGACCCCTGTCATCACAATACTCCATGAACATTTTCAGCCCAATGCTCCATGACCTTCTCATCACAATGCTCCATGACCAATATCATCACAATTCTCCATGACCACAGTCATCACAACGCTCAATATCACCTGACAACACAATGATCCAGGACTCTTGTCATCACAATGCTCCATTCCCTAGTCATCACAATGCTCCATGACCCCTGTCATCACAATACTCCATGAACATTTTCAGCCCAATGCTCCATGACACTTGTCATCACAATGATGCATGCCCTTGTCATCCCAATGCTCCATGACCCCTGTAATCACAATGCTCCGTGACGCTTGTCATCACAGTGCTCCATGACACCTGTCATCACAATGCTCCATGCCTTTGTCAGCAAAATGCTACATGACCTTGTCATTACAATGTTCTATGCACTTGTCATCACAATACTCCATTACCATTGCCATCACAATCCTCCATGAACCTTGGGATCACATTGCTCCATGCCCTTGTCATCACAATGCTCCATGCTCCTTGAAATC
Source organism: Hyperoodon ampullatus (assembly GCF_949752795.1). Classification (NCBI taxonomy): domain Eukaryota; kingdom Metazoa; phylum Chordata; class Mammalia; order Artiodactyla; family Ziphiidae; genus Hyperoodon; species Hyperoodon ampullatus. The sequence continues at coordinate 240,681 of NW_027640796.1, read as the reverse complement.
AAAATGATCCATGACCTCTGTCATCACAATGCTCCAAACCCTTGTGATCACAATGTTCCATAACACTTGTCATCACAATGCTCCATGATGCCTGTCATCACAATACTCCATGCCCTTTTCATCACAATGCTCCATGACCTTTGTCATCACAATTCTCTATACACTTGTCATCACAATGCTCCCTGACACTTGTCGTCAGAATGCTCCTTGAACCCTGTCACAAAAAGGCTCCATGCCTTTTTCATCAAAATGCACCATGCCGTTTTCATCACAATGCTCCATGCCATTGTCATCAAAATACTCCACAAGCTTGTCATCAGAATGCTCCATGTCCCTTGTCATCACAATTTTCCATGCACTTGTCAGCACAATGCTCCCTGACCCTTGTCATCACAATGCTCCAAGCCATTGTCATCACAATGCTCCATTACCTTTGTCATCAGAATCCTCCATGACACTTGGCATCACAATGCTCCCTGACACCTGGCTTCACAATAATGAATGACCTGGTCATCACAATGCTCCATGCCCTTGTCATCACAATGCGCCATTCCAACTGTCATCGCAATAAGCCATGAAACTTATTAGACCAATGCTCCATGCCCTTGTCATCACAATGCCCCATGCCCTTGTTATCACAATGCTCCATGACCCATGTCATCACAATGCTCCGTGACTCCAGTCATCACAAGGCTTCATGACCTTTGTCATCACAATGGTCCATGCCCTTGTCATCAACAGTCTCTGTGACCTTTTTAACCACAATGCTTCATGAACATTTCATCACAATGCTCTTTGACCCTTGTCATCACAATGCTCTATGCCTTTCTCAGCACAATGCTCCATGACCCTTGTCATCACAATGCTCCATGCGCTTGTCAGCACAATGCTCCATGACCCATGTCATCACAATGCACCATGCGCTTGTCGTCACAGTGCTCCACAATCTTGTCATCACAATGCTCCATAAAACTTGTCATCACAATGCTCCATGCACTTCAAATCAAAATGCTCTCTCACCACTGATATCACAATGTTACATCACTATTCATCACAATACTCCCTCAACCCTGTCATCACAATGTTCCATGACTCCTGTCATCACAATGCTACATGCACTTATCATCACAATGTTTGATGATCCCTGACATCACAATGTTCCATAACCCCTGTCATCAAAATGCTCCATGAGCCTTTTCATCAAAATGCTCCATGACCCCTAACATCACAATGTTACATAACGCCTCTCATCAAAATGTTCCATGACACTTTTCATCAAATTGGTCCATGACAATGTCATCACAATGTTCCCTGCCCTTCTCATCACAATGCACCACGCCCTTGTCATCAAAATGCTCCATGACCTTTGTCATCACAAAGCTCCATGACCCTTGGCATCACAATGCTCCATGCCATTGTCATCACAATACTCCATGAAACCTCTCATCACATTGTTCCATGCAATTGTCATCAAAAAGCTCCATGGTGCTTGTCATCACACTGCTCGATGCCCTCATCATCACAATGCTCCATGCCCTTGTCATTACAAACCTCCATGACCCATGTATCACTGTGTTCCGTGCCCTTGTCATCACAATGCTCCATGCCCACTCTCATCACAATAATCCATGAAACTTTTCAGACAAATGTTTCATGCCCTTGTCATCACAATGCTCCATTACCCCTGTCATAACAATGCTCCATGAGTCCTGCCATCACAACGTTCCACGGCCTTGTCATCACAAGGCTCCATGACCCTTGTCATCACAATGCTCCAAGACCCCTGTAATCACAGTGCTACATGCCCTTGTCATCACAAAGCTCCATGATGCATGTCATCAGAATGCTCCATGCCCTTGCCATCACAATGCTCCATTACCCCTGTGATAACAATGCTCCATGACCCCTGCCATCACGATGTTCCATGGACTTGTCATCACAAGGCTCCATGACCCTTCTCATCACAATGCTCCAAGACCCTTGTAATCACAATGCTCCATGTCCCTTTTTATCTCAATGATCCATGAACCCTGTCATCACAATGCACCATGCCCATCATCATAATGCTTCAGGCTATTGTCATCACAATGAAATCAAAATGCTCCATGACCTCTGTCATAACACTGCTCCAAACCCTTGTGATCACAATATTCCATAACACTTATCATCACAATGCCCCATGACGCTCGTCATCACAATTATCTATGGTCTTCTCTTCACAATGCTCCATGACCTTTGTCATCACAATGCTCAATACACCTGTCATCAAAATGCTCCCTGACACTTGTTCTCTGTATGCTCCTTGAACCCTGTCATGACAAGGCTCCATGCCTTTTTCATCACAATGATCCATGCCTTTTTCATCACAATGCTCCAAAACGCCTGTAATTACAATGCTCCATGCCCTTGTCATCACAAAGCTCAATGACGCATGTCATCAGACTGCTCCTTGGCCTTCTCATCACAATGCTCCATGCCCTTGTCATCACAATTTTCCAAGACACTCTAATCACAATGCTCCATGCCCCTTTTCATCAGTATGCTCCATGAGACTTGTCTCACAAGGCTCCGTTGTTTTCTCATCACAATGCTCTAGCACCATGTCATCACAATGCTTCACGACCTTGTCATGAAAATTTTCAATGGCCCTTGTCATCATATTGCTCCAAGCCCTAGTCATCACAATGCTCCATTATATTTATCATCACAATCCTCCATTACATTTGGCATCACAATGCTCCATGCCATTGTCATCGCAATGGACCATGACATATGTCATCACAATGCTCCCTGACACCTGTCTTCACAATACTCCATGACCTTCTCATCACAATGCCCCATGCCCTTGTCATCACAATGCCCCATGCCCACTGTCATCACAATAATCTATTAAACTTGTCAGACCAATGCTCCATGCCCCTGTCATCACAATGCTCCATGCCCTTGTCATCACAATGCTCCATGACCCCTGTCATCACAATGCTCTGTGACTCCAGTCATCACAATGCTTCATAACATTTGTCATCACAGTGGTCCATGCCCACATCATCACAAGGCTCTGTGACCTTTGTAACCACAATACTCCATGAACTTTTCATCACAATGCTCCGTGACCCTTGTCATCACAATGCTCCATGCCTTTGTCAGAACAATGCTCCATGACCCTTGTCATCACAATGTGCCACGTGATTTTCATCACAACGGTCCACAACCTTCTCATCGTAATGCTCCATAAACCTTGTAATCACAATGCTCCATGCACTTCTCATCAAAATGCTCTCTCAACAGAGATATCACAATGTTCCACCACTAGTCATCACAATACACCCGCACCCCTGTAATCACAATGTTCCATGACCCCTGTCATCACAATGCTACATCCCCTTATCATCACAATGTTCCATGACCCCTGACATCACAATGTTCCATAACCCCTGTCATCAAAATGCTCCATGACCCTTTTCATCCCAAAGCTCCATGACCCCTGACATCACAATGTTCCATAACCCCTGTCATCAAAATGCTCCATGACCTTTTTCATCCCAAAGCTCCATGACCCCTGACATCACAATGTTCTATAACCCCTGTCATCAAAATGTTCCATTACACTTTTCATCAAATTGCTGCATGACCCTGTCATCAAAATGCTCCCTGCCCTTCTCATCACAATGCACCACGCCCTTGACATCAAAATGCTCCATGACTTTTGTCATCACAAAGCTCCATAACCCTTGGAATCACAATGTTCCATGAACCCTCTCATCACATTGTTCCATGCCCTTGTCATCACAAAGCTCCATGACGCTTGTCAAAACAATGTACGATGCCCTTCTCATCACAATGCTCCATGCCCTTGTCATTACAATCCTCCATGACCCATGGATCACAGTGTTCCGTGACCTTGTCATCACAATGCTCCATGCCCACTCTCATCACAATAATCCATGAAACTTTTCAGACCAGTGCTCCATGCCCTTCTCATCACAATGCTCCATTACCCCTGTCATAACAATGCTCCATGACCCCTTCCATCACAATGTTCCACACCATTGTCATCACAAGGCTCCATGACCCTTGTCATCACAATGCTCCAAGACCCCTGTAATCACAATGCTCCATGCCCTTGTCATCACAAAGCTCAATGACGCATGTCATCAGAATGCTCCATGGCCTTCTCATCACAATGCTCCTTGCCCTTGTCATCACAATGCTCCAAGACCCCTGTAATCACAATGTTCCATGCCTCTTTTCATCTCAATGCTCCATGAACGCTGTCATCACAATGCACCATGCCCATCACCATAATGCTTCAGGCTATTGTCATCACAATGAAATCAAAATGCTCCATGACCTCTGTCATCACAATGCTCCAAACCCTTGTGATCACAATGTTCCATAAAACTTATCATCACAACACCCCATGACGCTCATCATCAAAATTATCCATGGTCTTCTCATCACAATGCTCCATGAACTTTGTCATCACAATGCTCAATACACTTGTCATCACAATGCTCCATGACACTTGTCGTCAGTATGCTCCTAGAACCCTGTCATGACAAGGCTTCATGCCTTTTTCATAACAATGATCCATGCCATTTTCATCACAATACTCCATGCCCTTGTCAGCACAAATCTCCATGACGCATGTCATCAGAATTCTCCATGGCCTTCTCATCACAATACTCCATGCCCTTGTCATCACAATGCTCCAAGACCCCTGTAATCACAATGCTCCATGCCACTTTTCATCAGAATGTTCCATGAGAATTGTCATCACAAGGCTCCATGGACTTCCCATCACAATGCTCCAGGACCTTGTCATCACAGTGCTCAATTCCCTTCTCATTACAATGCTCCATGACCCCTGTCATCACAATACTCCATGAACATTTTCAGCCCAATGCTTCATGACCTTCTCATCACAATGCTCCATGACCCATATCATCACAATCCTCCATGACCACTGTCATCACAACACTCCATGACCCCTGACAACACAATGATCCGGGACTCTTGTCATCACAATGCTCCATTCCCTAGTCATCACAATGCTCCATGACCCCTGTCATCACAATACTCCATGAACATTTTCAGCCCAATGCTCCATGACACTTGTCATCACAATGATGCATGCCCTTGTCATCCCAATGCTCCATGACCCCTGTAATCACAATGCTCCATGACGCTTATCATCACAGTGCTCCATGACCCTTATCATCACAATTCTCCATGCCTGTGTCATCAAAATCCTACATGACCTTGTCATCACAATGCTACATGAGCTTGTCATCACAATACTCCATTACCATTTTCATCACAATCCTCCATGAACCTTGGGATCACATTGCTCCATGCCCTTGTCATCACAATGTTCCATGCTCCTTGATATCAAAATGGTCCATGAACGCTGTCATCACAATGCTCCATGAGCTTGTCATCACAATACTCCATTACCATTTTCATCACAATCCTCCATGAACCTTGGGATCACATTGCTCCATGCCCTTGTCATCACAATGCTCCATGCTCCTTGAAATCAAAATGGTCCATGACCTCTGTCATCACAATGCTCCAACCCCTTGTGATCACAATGTTCCATAACACTTGTCATCACAACACTCCATGATGACTATCATGACAATACTCCATGCACTTGTCGTCACAATGCTCCATGACCTTTGTCATCACAATTCTCAATACACTTGTCATCACAATGCTCCCTGACACTTGTCGTCAGAATACTCCTTGAACACTGTCATGAAAATGCTCCATGCCTTTTTCATAAGAATGCTCCATGCCCTTTTCATCACAACGCTCCATGTCATTGTCATCACAATACTCCACTAGCTTGTCATCAGAATGCTCCCTGATCATTGTCTTCAGAATGCTCCATGACCCCTGTCATCAAAATGCTCCATACCCCTTGTCATTACAGTGTTCCATGACGCTCGTCATCACAATTATCCATGGTCTTCTCATCACAATGCTCCACGGTCTTGCCATCACAATGCTCCATGACCTGGTCATCACAATGCTCCATGACACCTGTCAACACAATGCTCCATGCCCCTTGTCCTTACAGTGCTCCATGATGTTCGTCATCACAATTATCCATGGTCTTCTCATCACAGTGCTCCACGGTCTTGCCATCACAATGCTCCATGCTCTGGTCATCACAATGCTCCATGTCCCCAGTCATCACCATGCTCCATGACCCCTGTCATCACAATGCTCCATACTGCTTGTCATTACAGTGCTCCATGACACTCGTAATCACAATTGTCCACGGTCTTCTCATCACAATGCTCCACGCCCTTGCCATCACAGTGCTCCATGCCTTGGGCATCACAATGCTCCATGTCCCCGGTCATCACAATGCTCCATGACCACTGTCATCACAGTGCTCTATACCCTTTGTCATTACAGTGATCCATGACCCTCGTCATCACAATTATCCATGGTCTTCTCATCAAAATGCTCCACGATCTTGCCATCGCAATGCTCCATGACCTGGTCATCACAATGCTCCATGTCCTCTGTCATCACAATTCTCCACGATCTTGGCATCACTATGCTCCATGACACTTCTCATCACAGTGTTACATGCTTTGTCATCACAATTCTCTATGCACTTGTCATCGCAATGCTCCATGACCCCGTCATAGCAAGCTCCATGTGCTTGTCATCACAATACTCCATGCCCTTGTCGTCCAAATTCTCCATGACCTTTGTCATCACAATGCTCCCTGACACTTGTCGTCAGAATGCTCCCTGAAAATTGTCATGAAAAGGCTCCATGTCTTTTTCATCACAATGCCCCATGCCATTTTCATCAAAATGCTCCATGTCATTGTCATCAAAATACTCCACAAGCTTGTCATCAGAATGCTCCATGAACCTTGTCATCACAATGCTCCATGACCCCTGTTATTACAATGCTCCATACACCTTGTCATTACAGTGCTCCATGACGCTCATCATCACAATTATCCATGGTCTTCTCATCACAATGCTCCACGGTCTTGCCATCACAATACTCCATGCCCTGGTCATCACAATGCTCCATGTCCCCTGTCATCACAATTCCCCACGTTCTTGGCATCACTGTGCTCCATGATGCTTTTCATCACAGTGTTACATGCTTTGTCATCACAATTCTCTATGCACTTGTCATCGCAATGCTCCATGATCCCTGTCACAGCAAGCTCCATGTGATTGTCATCACAATGCTTCATGAACATGTCATCAAAATTCTCAATGGCCCTTGTTATCACAATGCTCCATGACCCTTGTCATCACAATGCCCCAAGCGCTTGTCATCAAAATGCTCCATTACCTTTGTCATCACAATCCTCCATGACACTTGGCATCACAATGCTCCATTCCATTGTCATCGCAATGGACCATGACATATGTCATCACAATGCTCCCTGACACCCTTCTTCACAATACTCCATGACCTTCTCATCACAATGCTCCATGCCCTTGTCATCACAATGCGCCATGCCCACTGTCATAACAATGCTCCATGACCCCTGTCATCACAAGGCTCCATACCACTTGACATGACAGTGCTCCATGACGCTCCTAATCACAATTATCCATGGTCTTCTCATCACAATGCTCCACGGTCTTGCCATCACAGTGCTCCATGCCTTGGGCATCACAATGCTCCATGTCCCCGGTCATCACAATGCTCCATGACCACCGTCATCACAGTGCTCTATACCCCCTGTCATTACAGTGCTCCATGACATTCGTCATCACAATTATCCATGATCTTCTCATCACAGTGCTCCACGATCTTGCCATCACAAGGCTCCATGCCCTGGTCATCACAATGCTCCATGTCCCCAGTCATCACAATGCTCCATGACCCCTCTCATCACAATGCTCCATACCCCTTGTCATTACAGTGCTCCATGACCCTCGTCATCACAATTATCCATGGTCCTCTCATCACAGTGCTCCACGGTCTTGCCATCACAATGCTCCATGCCCTGGTCATCACAATGCTCCATGTCCCCTGTCATCACAATTCCCCACGTTCTTGGCATCACTATGCTCCATGATACTTCTCATCACAGTGTTACATGCTTTGTCATCACAATTCTCTATGCACTTGTCATCGCAATGCTCCATGATCCCTGTCACAGCAAGCTCCATGTGATTGTCATCACAATGCTTCATGAACATGTCATCAAAATTCTCAATGGCCCTTGTTATCACAATGCTCCATGACCCTTGTCATCACAATGCCCCAAGCGCTTGTCATCAAAATGCTCCATTACCTTTGTCATCACAATCCTCCATGACACTTGGCATCACAATGCTCCATTCCATTGTCATCGCAATGGACCATGACATATGTCATCACAATGCTCCCTGACACCCTTCTTCACAATAATCCATGACCTTCTCATCACAATGCTCCATGCCCTTGTCATCACAATGTGCCATGCCCACTGTCATCAAAATAATCCCTGAAACTTGTCAAACCAATGCAACATGCCCCTGTCATCACAATGTTCCATGCCCTTTCATCACAATGCTCTATGACCCCTGTCATCACAATGCTCCGTGACTCCAGTCATCACAATGCTTCATGACCTTTGTCATCACAATGGTCCATGCCCTCGTCATCACAAGGCTCTGTGACCTTTGTCACCACAGCGCTCCATGAACATTTCATCACAATGCTCGGTGACCCTTGTCCTCCCAATGCTCAATGCCTTTGTTAGCACAATACTCCATGACCCGTGGCATCACAATGTGCCATGCGCTTGTCATCACAATGCTCCACATCTTTTTCATCACAATGCTCCATAAACCTTGTCATCACACTGCTCCATGCACTTCTCATCAAAATTCTCTCTCACCACTGATATCACAATGTTCCATCACTAGTCAACACAATACTCCCTCACCCCTGTCATCACAATATTCCATGACCCTTGTCACAACAATGCTACATGACTTTATCATCACAATGCTCCATTCCCCTGAAATCACAATGTTCCATAACCCCTGTCATCACAATGCTCCCTGCCCTTCACAACAGAATGCACCACACCCTTGTCATCAAAATGCTCCATGACCTTTGTCATCACAAACCTCAATGACCCTTGTCATCACAATGCTGCATGCCATTGTCATCACAATGCTCCATGAACCCTCTCATCACATTGTTCCATGCCCTTGTCATCACAGGCTCCATGATGCTTTTCATCACAATGCTCGATGCCATTCTTATCACAATGCTCCATGCGCTTGTCATTACAATCCTCCATGACCCAGGTATCACAGTGTTCCATGCCCTTGTCATCACAATGCTCCTTGCCCCCTCTCATCACAATAATCCATGAAACTTTTCAGACCAATGCTCCATGCCCTTGTCATCACAATGCTCCATTAGCCCTGTCATAACAATGCTCCATGACCCCTGCCATCACAATGTTCCACAGCCTTGTCATCACAAGGCTCCATGACCCTTGTCATCACAATGCTCCAAGACCCCTGTAATCACAATGCTCCATGCCTTTGTCATCACAAAGCTCCATGACGCATGTCAACAGAATGCTCCATGGCCTTCTCATTCACGATGTTCCATGCCTTTGTCATCACAATGCTCCAAGACTCCTGTAATCACAATGCTCCATGCCCCTTTTCATCTCAATGCTCCATGAACCCTGTCATCACAATGCACCATGCCCATCATCATAATGCTTCAGGCTATTGTCATCACAATGAAACCAAAATGCTCCATGACCTCTGTCATCACAATGCTCCAAATCCTTGTGATCAATATGTTCCATAACACTTATCATCACAACGCCCCATGACGCTCGTCATCACAATTATCCATGGTCTTCTCATCACAATGCTCCATGACCTTTGTCATCACAATACTCAATACCCTTGTCATCACAATGCTCCCTGACACTTGTTGTCAGTTTTCTCCTTGAACCCTGTCATGACAAGGCTCCATGTCTTTTTCATCACAATGATCCATGCCCTTTTCATCACAGTGCTACAAGACCGCTGTAATCACAATGCTCCATGCCCTTGTCATCACAAAGCTCCATGATGCATGTCATCAGAACGCTCCATGGCCTTCTCATCCCAATGCTCCATGCCCTTGTCATCACAATGCTCCAAGACCCCTGTAATCACAATGCTCCATGGCACTTTTCATCAGAATGCTCCATGAGACTTGTCATCACAAGGCTCCATGGTCTTCTCATCACAGTGCTCCAGTACCTTGTCATCACAATGCTCCATGACCCCTGTCATCACAGTACTCCATGGACATTTTCAGCCCAATGCTCAATGACCTTCTCATCACAATGCGCCATGACCACTGTCATCACAATGCTCCATGAACCCTGACAACACAATGATCCGGGACTCTTGTCATTAAAATGCTCCATGACCATTGTCATCACAATGATCCATGCGCTTGTCATCCCAATGCTCCATGACCCGTGTAATCACTATGCTCCGTGATGCTTGTCATCACAGTGCTCCATGAACCTTGTCATCATAATGCTCCTTGCCTTTGTCAACAAAATGGTACATAATCTTGTCATCACAATTCTCCATGCGCTTGTCATCACAATCCTCCATGACCATTGGGATCACATTGCTTCATGCCCTTGCCATCTCTCTCTTGCCTTTCTGGTTTTTACAGATATTCGGATGTCCCTTTTGACCGGTGGTAAGTGACAATTCTTTGTAGTGTGGATTTGTATTGCGCGCTTGCTTGATTGGCCAAAAAGGGTGTATGCGTTTTCTTCTGAATATATTCAGGAGAAAAGGCATACGCCCTTTTTGGCCAAGTGCATCTCTGTCCAAGTTGGGATGCTTTTCCTGTGCTTTAAAGGCGATTCCAATTTACCTCTTGAAATATGTTTTGTGCAATTCTGTGTCATTTCCAAGGCCGCTTCATTTCCTTCCCTCAACAGATTTTTGGAAGTGAGTAGTCCTTTATAAGTCTGCATGTTTGTGAATTGCTGTGCCCCTGAGATCCAATTTTCAAATCCCATCTTTGTGAGCTGGCCGCAAATCCACAATTTTGCTTCAGGACCTATACAGGTTCCAGGGGTGGCTATATTGGTTCCCTGTGTGTGGCTGAGGCTTTGGTTAATTCTTCTTCCTGCCGGGAAATTAGAGTGACATGTGCCCGTCCAAATGCCTACATCTACTCTCTGATTGGTTCTCCCTCTTCCCTTTCATCCTCTGCACAATTAGCAAACTGTGCGAACCAGGAGGTTATAGGGGCTGACTCTCCTAAGTTGGGAGATTGATAGTAAAGCAGTTGGAATGCCAAAGTGGAGCACAAGGAGAGGAAAAATTAGGAGAGTTTTAGAAACCTTTCACCATCACAGGGTGTCCATTTTCTAGGTTTCCCATACATGTTATAATTGTAGTGATATTCCCTTCTACCTGGAGATTTGGGACACATGGAATGGTGGCATGCATTACTACTTTAAAAGGTCTGCATTTTCTCTCCCAATCTCACCAGTCCTCTCAGTCCCAAGTGTCCAGCCTTATGTCTCATCCAGCTGTCTTTGCAGATAGGGTCATTCCAGGTTTCATCAGAACCCCTGAAGGAATTGTGTAAGAATTTCGCTGTTTTGGGGTTTTTTTTTGAAATTCATTTTTATAATGGGGTTGAGCTGATTTTCACTGACGTGTTTATGCCAGTCTAGACACAATTAATTCCCTTACGGAGACATATCAATACATAGGTTTTAAGATGCTTAGTACTCAGATATATTCCTCTGTGGGGCATAGGGGTGTTGAGTCCCGTTCACTGAGGAAGGTGTAGGTCTTGTCTATTCTGTATTTGGTTTATGGAATGGTACCTGTGCTAATATCAAACTCTGGTTTTATGCATCACCCCACCTCTCCTTTGCCCTGAAGCAGGCATAAGAGATTTTTGCTAAATGTGAGACTCTGTTCTCTTTCCTAATTCAGTTCATGTGTTGTGATATTGACATTCCCTCTATAAGTCATATCTTATGATAAGATTCTTTTTCTGCGTGACTAATTTCCCTTAAAATCATCATACGTAAATCCACTCATTATGCTGCTACTGGCCTTATATACATTGATTTCATGTCTGAGTGATATTCCGTTGTACAAAATTACCACAAGTTCTTTATGCATTTCTCTTTTTCCTGGGATATTTTAGGTGTACCAAAGTTGAGGTTCTTGTATGCAGAGCAGCCCTAAACTTTGGGGTGCCTGTGTCTTATTGACATTTAGTCTTCCCAAATTATATGTCCATGAGTTGAAGTCCCCTTGCTCCGGGGCTTTGTATTTTAGATGTTTTAAAAGCAGCATACACTTCTTCAGAGTGGCTCTTGGATATTTATACCCCACCCATCAGCGTGACTAGGCTCCCTGTTTTCCATGGCCTCTCCTGCATTTCTGGTTTGTACACATTTTTTGGATGGCCTTTCTGAGCAGTGGAAATTGAGACTTCTTTTTTGTGCGGATTTGCATTTCCCTCTTGCTTGGTTGGCCAAAAACTCTGCATGTGTTTTTTTCCTGAAGATATTCACGAAAAAAACGCATACACCCTTTTGCCCAACCGCATCATTTTAGAAATTCTGCTGCTTTTCATATGCTTTAAATGTGAGTACAATCTACCTTTTGAAATCTGTTTCCTGCAATTCTGCCTCTCATTCAGATCCTCTTCGTTGCCTTACCTGAATATATTTTTGGACGTTGGTTATCATTTATATCTTTGCAGGTCTTTGAATTGTCTGCTCCTGAGCTCCATTTTGCAACTCGCTTTTTTTGTGAGCTGGCCGCCAAACCATTGGATTACTTCTGGCCCTATTCTGGTTCTGGGGAGGCAGGCTGAGCCTTTGGTTAATTCTTCTTCCTAATGGGAAATTAAAGTGACATGTGCCTGTCAAAAGTCCTACAGCTAATCTCTCATTGGTTCCCCCTCTTCCCATTTATCCTCTGCACAAATTGCAAACTGTGTGAAACAGGAGGTTAAAGGTGCTGATTCTCCAAGTGGGGAGATTGTTAGTAATGTGGCTGGAATGGCGAACCCCAGCACCAGGAGATCAAAAATGAGGTGCATTTTAGACACCTTTCCTGAGCACACGGTGTACATTCATCTCGGTTTCCCGGGCATGTTTTCGCTGTCAGAAGATTCCCTTGAACCTGCAGATTTGGGACCCATGGAATGGGTACCAGGCATTATTACTTTAAAAGGTCTGCATTTCCTCACCCAGCCTCTCTAACATCTCTTAGCGTGCATAGCTTCCAGCCTTATATAATCATCCTGCTGTGGGTCTACATGTGTTCAATCCATGTTACATCGTAGCCCTTCAACAAAAGTTGTAAGAATTTTTGTCTGTCTCACTGTTTGTATAAATAGTTTTAAATTTATTTTTATATTGATTACAGCTGATTTTCAAAGCTCTGTTTTTTGCTGCTGTACATCCAATTGATTCATGTACTGTGAGACAACAATAACTTCTTTTTCAGATGCTTACCAGTCATATGTATTATTTTCCAGTGACTTGAGTGGGCTGAGTGCAGTTCTTTGAGGTACCGTGTAGGCTTTGTCAGTTATTCAATTTGGTACTTGGAATGGTATCTTTGCTAATTTCAACCTCCTGGATAATACCTCACCATTCCCCACCTTTCCCATTTAGCAGCCTTATGTCTATTTTCTACATATTTGACTATGTTTCTGTTTTGTAATTTATTTCATGTGTAGCCATTTTTGATTCCACCTTTAAGTGACATCTTATGATATGTGTCTTTTTCTTTCTCACATATGTCACTTAGAATGATCGTATGTAACTCCTCCAGAGTTGTTACAACTGGCCTTATTTCATTGATTTCTGGATGAGTAATATTCCACTCTACATAAGTACCCCATCTCTTTTATCCATTTTATCCCTCCAGGGACATTTAGGTTATATCCAAGTTGAGGCCCTTTTTAACAGAGAGGTGGTAAACGTTCGGGTGCCTGTTTTCTGTCGATTTTTGTTTTTCCCAAGGTACACGCCCATGAGTGCAAGTGCCCTATGCTCTGTAGCTCATTTTTTAGATGTTTTAGCAAACACAATACACTTCTCCAGAGTGGCCGTTGGCAAATTACATTTCCACTATCAGCCTCACAGGGCTCCCTTTTCTCCTCGCCCTGTCCTGCATTTCTGGTGTTTACACTTTATGTGGATGGCCCTTCTGACTGATGTGAAGTGGTACATTTTGTGATATTGATTTCCAGTGCCCACCTGTTTGGTTGGATAAAAAGTGTGTATGGCATTTACTTGAATATATTCAGAAAAAATGCATACACCCTTTTTGGCCAACTGCATCATTGGTGATGTTCAGCCCCTTTTCTTGTGCTTTAATGGGGAGTCCTTTCTACCTCTTCAAATCTGTTTCCTGCCACTCTCCCTTGCTTACAAGTCCTTTTCTGTGACTTACCTCAAGACATTTTTCGACGATAGATATTTTCAACTCTGCAGTTTCATGAATTTTAGTGCCCCTGAGTTCCATTTTTCAACTTGTGTTTTTGGAAACTGGACACAAAACAGCGGGATTTCCTCTAGCCCTATTCTGTTTCCATGGGCAATTCTAGCCTTTGATGAATTTGTCTTCTGGATTGGAAATTAGAGTGGAATGTGCCTGTCCGAACACCTAAGACTTGTCTCTAAATTTTTCTCATCCTTCTGCTTCATCCTCTGGACAAATTCCAAACTGTGTGCAACAGGATGTTGACGGTGCTGATATCCCCAAGTGAGGAGATTGTTAGGAAAGATGCTGGAGGGTTGAACCCGAGCACCAGGCGATGAGGAGATGAGGTGCCTTTTCCAAACTCTTTCCGATCAAATGGTGTACCATCCTCTAGGTGTGACAGGCATGTTTTAGCTGTAGGAAGGGTCCCGTGCATGTAAGGAGAACACCAGGGATTTTTCCAAATCAGTGCCTCCCCGAACCCCAAACTGGGGAATTTTTTAGCTACGGCTACACGTATGTCCTTTAAGGGCCTTGGGAAATAGGCAGAGCCCAAACTTTAGATGACTGAAATCTTCAGGGTCAGAAGCGCTCACCATCGTCCTTGCTTAGGTTACATTTTATCTGTCATTGATAGATGATGTCAATAAAAATATTTATTCTTTTTCAGATTATTTCCCCTTATAGGTTATTGCAAAATATTCAGTGTAGTTCCCTGTGCTATACAGTAGTTCCTTGTTGATGATCTATTTTATACATAGCAGTGTGTATGTGTTAATCCCAAACTGTTAATTTATCCCTTCTCTTACCTTTCCCCTTTGGTAATAATAAATTATAAGGTTTTATACTTCTCAGAAACGGGGGAGCTGAAAGAGAGGTATCATTTTCAATGGAAAAGCATTCAAAACAAGATTGAAGCTTCAGCCAAGAGTATTCGATGTACATCCATGGAAATAAATCACTTCATTTCTCTAATGTTGACCTGACAAATAAGACAGACGTCTTCACTGAACTTGCTTATAGGAAAGTGATGGAAATATCAAATGTAAGTCTTAGAAACATCTTATTTTACCCGAGCATTATACACTGCTCTATGTTAAATACAGTTTGGCTCACACATCTGTTCATTGAAGTTACAATGTTCTCAATTTCTGTTACTGATCCTCCAGAGTGGACCCCAACAGGAGTCCCCATGCCCAGTGTCATTGAAGCCAACAGATCAAGACTGAGTTTGGTTCAGAAGCAAAGGAAACATTATTTTGAAAACAGAATGGAGAGGTGAGAGCGTGCACTCCCCCATGGGCTGTGGGCTGGGCTGCTGTGTAGGGTCCCCGGCAGCGTCAGTGGGAGGGAGGGGATGGAGCTCTCGAGGGCTGCATTGGCTGGAGCTCAGGCTCTATGCCGCGGAGTCTGCATGGGACCCCGCTAGCTGAGGTGTCGACCCAGCCATTCTGCACTAGGAAATCGGGTCTGAAGTGCCGGGTGTGGGACCTCTGCATGCGGAACCCTAGGAGCACGTGAAATTAGACAAAGCACAAAGGAAAAACAGGTTAGACTTTATTTTATTGCCCAGATTCTCTTTTTATCTCCCAGGAATTTTTAATGAAAGTTGCCGGAGACGAACACCTCCTCTGCTTTTTGTTCCGTTCCTTATTCTTGGGGTGTTGAGGGTGCAGACTCCTCTTTTGTAACTGCTTCATGCTGTGGTGGGAGCCCTGATACATGGGGGGAGGGGCAAAACGTCTCCCCACCAGCCTCCTGGTGAGGTTGATTGTCCCAAGGCCTCCTGCCTCACTTCTCGTCCGCCTGAGCACCAGCATTGGAAGTGTTACAGATTCTAATGACCTTTAAGGGTCCAGGAAAGAGAGGCGCAGAGATGCTGCGGTGGCAGGTTTCACCCCACCCCACATATGTTCGGCGACCTTAGGCTGACAGTTTTTGCCAGACTAGATGCTCTGACCAGTATCCTGTGCTTTCTTTAATTAGGTCCCTGAATTAATGTACAAACAGCACCATGTGTCAGAGCCCTGCCCGCACAACTCCCAGACAGTCCAGGGTCAGTGGTGATCCAGGACCATGACGTCCACTGAGTCAACGGCCTTTAGAAGTAGCCAGCAGTCCAGCCGGTCATATTGGCCACCATCACCGCGGTGTCTGTAGGGTTTTCTATGGTGAAAGCGTGATATACGTTTCCCCCGCCAAGCTTATTAGCTCCCCTCTGGGTGCAGTAAGTCCTGCAAGCAGTAGTCTGCTCTTTCGGGGCACAGTCTTGTCGTTTTCTGAGAGAAACTCCAGGTCAAGTGATGGTCACACGAGTCATCTTGGGGGCCCGTTGCCCCCGTTTATCTCTCTGGAGGTTGGAGTTGGAGGGCCTCCTCACTCGACGTCAGTGTGTCCACAGAGCGACCGCTGCAACTTCAGGGCATGATGGGTGGTTAGG
Source organism: Hyperoodon ampullatus (assembly GCF_949752795.1). Classification (NCBI taxonomy): domain Eukaryota; kingdom Metazoa; phylum Chordata; class Mammalia; order Artiodactyla; family Ziphiidae; genus Hyperoodon; species Hyperoodon ampullatus. The sequence goes on along the minus strand of NW_027640796.1, from coordinate 223,742 downwards.
ATCACCACGAGGGGTCCTTTTCCCTTAGGAGGGAGCTGGCCTTGTGGGCTGCTGATTTCCAGCTTTTTAGATACCCCAGTATCCTGGCCTGATGAGTCGGTGGGCAAAGCCCTTGGTGACCATAGTTTATCATACCTGAAGGGCATTCTTGTGTTGCTCCATTTCAAGTGGTCCCAGTTTTTGCACTAAGGCTCCAAGGGCGATTAACCTTTGACCGGGTATGTAAAGGTCAAAGGGTTTAGCTAAATTAGGCAGTTCCTGGGCAAGGGTCTGTATTGACTGCTCTTTCCATTCTTGAAAGGCTGCTTCTGGATTCTATTCAAAAGGATCATCATCTTTTCGTGTCAGTGTTTCATGTAGAGGCCCAGCTATTAGACTGTAGTTAGGGATCCAGATGCAGAAAACCTTGGCCTCCCCAGGAACCCCTAAGCTGTCTTCTAGTTTTAGAAGAGGTAAGGCTGCAAATGGCTTCTTCCCTATCCTGGGATGCGTTTCTCCGAATATCTGTGAGAATGAAGCCCAGGCATGTCACCTTAGCCTGGGATATTTGAGCGTTTTTCTTGGACACCTTCTATCCTTTCTTGGCTAGGTAGTTCAGAGGCGTCTTTAGTAGGCCTGGCGATCAGAATGTCATCTGCATACTGAAGGACGGTTCCGTTTTACAGAGGTTGAACTTTTAGGTCTTTAGAGGACATTTCCCCAATGATGGTGTGGGGATTTTTGAACCATTGGGGCAGGACGGCCCAGCATTATTGCTTTTGTTGCATGTTGTGTCCTGCCACTCACAAGCCAAAAATTCTTGTGACTCTGAGATGAATGGAATACAGAAGAAGGCATCATTGAAGTCTAATACAGAATGCCATGGCCTGGTGGAAGGTAGAATGACCAGCAGGGAGTAGGAAATAGGAGCTACTGGATGTATATCCTCGGTGGCTTCACTGACTGTCCTGATATACTTTACCAGGTCTCCAGCAGCCCATGGGGCTCTCGTGGTCAGGCCAATCCCAGGATATGGAGCTCACCTGGGCTGCACCCCTACCCCACAGCCCACGGGGCTCTCGTGGTCAAGTCCCTCCCAGGGTATGGAGCTCACCTCTGCAGCTACCCAGCCGCCCATGGGGCTCTCCTACTCAGGCCCTTCCCAGGATACGGAGCTCCCCTGGGCAGGTACCCCAGCAGGGCTGGACATACAGGAACTGTGCACATAGCCCACCTTGCAGAGAACCCCCAGCTCACCTGTCGCTCACAGCTGACACAGAATACCTCAGAGCAGGACTTGAACTAACAAACAGCAGCTCTGACAGGTCTGTGACCATGGCTATCACTCTCTGCAGGCTCTTTCTGCCTGGTCTTCCAGACACTTCCACTGCAGCCAGGGCACCAGGCCTCTGTCTCCACTCACCATCACTCCTCTCCCTGACTCCTGGGTTCCTCTCATTAGGATAGTGTCTTCTTGAAGTTGTTTTCCACTCATGGATCAGATAAAATGATAAGAAAACAAGCCGCAGCTGCAGCCCCTTGTCTATCCTGACTCTCAAGAGCCCACACCTGTTCCTAGGGCCTGGCCCGTTTAGCAAGTTTCATTTTCTGCAACTGTGAGCCCCTGAGGGGTGAGGATTGGCTGATTTTGGTAGCCTGAAACTGCCTGCCAGCCCTCCACAGGTGTGCCTGGGTTGAGGGCAATATAAACAGCTCTCCAGTGAGCGACAGCCCTTGTAGCTGTGACTGACGCCATATTCTCTGCCCCGTAGGCAGTGCCGGGGCTGTGCTGGTGGGAGGGAGTGAGGGGCCGTGGCTTTGTGGGTGGCCAGGTGTGAGTGGGGCTCTGCTGGACTTTCTGCAGGAGTTGTCAGGCTGCCACCTGCTAAAGAAGAGGATGTGTCACAGATACCTGCCGCTGGAATTTCTCCCCAGGCAGAGGTGAGGAAGTAAAAAAGCAGTGGGGGCCGTGGCAGGAGGGGTATCTCAGGCAGGGAAATGGAAAGCTTCCAGAAGAGCATCTGGGGCCAGGACCATCCTGACTGGCCTGCAGGCACAAAGTCGGCCTGTGTGCTGTCGCTGGTGTGGCTCCACAGCCCTTCCTCTAAGCTTGCAAGCTCTTGTACATATTCAGGTGTTTTACCTGGAAAGGGTGGGAAGAGTTCAGCTGCCGGAGGACTGGGGCTCAGCTCACGTTTACTCACAGATACCTTGGCTTGGTCCCCCAGCTTTGCAATGAGGACCCTCCTTGCTTGGGGGGTGGGCTGCTGGCTGTATGGGAGATGATTCCCCACCTCTGACCAATTTCAGAATTGTTTACCCCTGGAGCAAGTTCCCTGATAGGGTTTTCCTCTGTATAACTGGTGGGTTCAGGTTTTTTTTCCTTTTTTGGTTCAAGTTAGATTTTATTCCTCTTTTATGTATTTACTGATATAAGCATGGAAATAATTCATTCATATAAATACATCTGTGTGAAGGGAAGAACTTTTTTCTGTTTTATTTTTAAATTATATTTTTTTTAATTTTAAAATTTAATTTTATTTATATTTTTATAAAGCAGGTTATTATTAGTTATGTATTTTATGCATATACATGTATACAGGTCAATCCCAATCTCTCAACATATGCCACCACCACCACCCCATGGCTTCCCACACTTGGTGTCCATACGTGTGTTCTCTACCTCTGTGTCTCTATTTCTTCCCTGCAAACCAGTTCATCTATACTATTTTTCTAGGTTCCACATATATGCATTAATATACAATATTTGTTTTTCTCTTTCTGACTTACTTCATTCTGTATGACAGTCTCTAGATCCATCGACGTCTCTACAAATGACCCAGTTTCATTCCTTCTTATGGCTGAGTAATATTCCATTTTATATATGTACCACATCTTTATCCATTCGTCTGTCTGTGGGTATTTAGGTTGCTTCCATTACCTGGCTATTGTAAATAGTGCTGAAATGAGCATTGTGGTGAATGTGCATTTTTGATTTATGGTTTTCTCTGGGTATATGCCCAGAAGTGGGATTGCTGGATCATATGGTAATTCTATTTCTAGTTTTTTTAAGGAAACTCCATACTGTTCTCCATCGTGACTGTATCAATTTACATTTCCACCACTAGTGGAAGAGGGATCCTTTTGTCCACACCCTCCCCAGAATTTGTTGTTTGTAGATTTTCTGATGATGCCGATTCTAACAGGTGTGAGGTGATACCTCATTGTAGTTTTGATTTGCATTTCTCTAATAATTAGTGATGTTGAGCAGCTTTTCATGTTGGTCTTGGCCATCTCTGTGTCTTCTTTGAAGAAACATGTCTTTAGATCTTCTGCCCAATTTTGTATTGGGTTGTTTGTTTTTTTTAATATTAAGCTGCATGAGCTCTTTATATATATTGGAGATTAAACCTTTGTCCATTGATTCGTTTGCAAATATTTTCGCCCATTCTGAGGGATGCTTTTTGCCATTCCCGTTTTTTTAACAAAAAAAGAAAGAAAGAAAAAGAAGCAGAACACTAATGTGTGTACAATATCCCTTTTGAAACTGTCGTTTTGAAATATGGACGTCCTTTGAATTTTTTGGTCGATATATGAACCCAGGATTTGTTTTCAGGGCAGGTGTCATTTACAGGCCTGCAATGATTTTGAATATCAACTGACCATTAGAGCTGGGATTAAAGCTGCTGTTTTGTGAAACGGCCACAATGTGGCAGCAGTTCTCCCTTACCAAATCTGGTTACTGGGGCAACAGAGCCTCAATGGAAGTCGTGTTCTAGATTGGAATGTAGAATGGAATGTACCAGGAGAAAGCCCCTCAAGTTTGTCTCACTACTTCTTGTTCGTGTTTTTAATTTAATTTTTAATTTTTTATTACAGCAAATTTGATTACAATGTTTGGCTTGTTGTAGGTGTGGAAGATGTGGTTCTTTTACACATATACATATGTCTGTTCTTCCTGGGATCCTTTTCCCATGTACCTTATGACAGAATGTTGAGTAGTCTTCTCTTGGTATTCTGTAGGTCTTTGGTGATTATATATGTCACCTGTGTTTGTATATGTCTGTTAACCCCAATATCATAATGAAACCAATCCTCACACCTTTCCATTGGTGAACCATAAGTTTGTTGAATGAATCTGTGATTGCCCTTCTCCGTGGAAATATCTGCCCTGGTATCCATTTTTCGGTCACACCTATAAGAGATATGATATGATATGTATCTTTCACTTTCTGAATTACTACAAGTCACGTGATTACCTCTAGACACACCTACGGTGCTGCAAATGGCATTGTGTCCTTTTATTCCTTGGCTTCTATTCTGCCTTAGCGAGGTCCATTTTCAACAATGTGATTCCCTGAGGGCTGAGGATTAGCTGACCTGGGTAGCCTGACCCTGCCGGCCTGCCCTCTCCAGGTGTGCCTGGGTTGAGGTCAATATAAACAGCGCTGCAGGCAGCAATAGCCCCTGAAGCTGTGCCTGACTCCATATTCTCTGCCCCGTCAGCAGTCTCGGGGCTGTGCTGGTGGGAGGGAGTGAGGGGCCACGGCTTTGTGGGTGGCCCGGTGTGAGTGGGTCTCTGCTGGACTTTCTGCAGGAGTTGCCAGGCTGCCACCTGTAAAGAAGAGGATGTGTCACCCATACATTCCGCTGGAATTTCTCTCCGGACATAGGTGAGGAAGGAAAAAAGCAGTGGGTGCCGGGACAGGAGGGTTATCTCAGGCAGGGCAATGGAAAGCTTCCAGAAGAGCGCCCAGGGCCAGGACCATCCTGGCTGGCCTGCAGGCACCAAGTTGGCCTGCGTGCTGTCGCTGGTGTGGCTCCACGGCCCTTCCTCTAGGCTTTCAAGCCCTTGTACATATTCAGGTGTTTAACTGGGAAGGGTGGGAAAAGTTCAACAGCAGCTGGCGTGGGGCTCAGCTCACCGTTACTCACAGATGCCTCGGCATGGCCCCCCGCTTTGAAATGAGGACGCTCCTTGCGTAGGAGTGGGCTGCTGGCTCTATGGGAGATGATTCCCCACCTCTGACCAATTTCAGAATTGTTTACCGCTGGAGCAAGTGCCCTGATAGGGTTTTCCTCTGTCTAACTCGTGGGTTCAGGTTTTTTTTTTTCTTTTTTGGTTCAAGTTAGATTTTATTCCTCTTTTATGTATTTATAGATATAAGCATGGAAATAATTCATTCATGTAAATACATCTGTGTAAAGGGAAGAACTTTTTTCTGTTTTATTTTTAAATTTTATTTTTAAAAATTTTGAAATTTAATTTTATTTATTTTTTTATACAGCAGGTTATTATTAGTTATGTATTTTATGCATATACATGTATACAGGGCAATCCCAGTCTCAAAACTCATCCCAACACCACCTACCCATGGCTTCCCACACTTGGTGTCCATACGTGTGTTCTCTACCTCTGTGTCTCTATTTCTTCCCTGCAAACCAGTTCATCTGTTCCATTTTTCTAGCTTCCACGTATATGCATTAATATACAATATTTGTTTTTCTCTTTCTGACTTACTTCATTCTGTATGACAGTCTCTAGATCCATCAACGTCTCTACAAGTGACCCAGTTTCATTCCTTCTTATGGCTGAGTAATATTCCATTTTATATATGTACCACATCTTTATCCATTCGTCTGTCTGTGGGTATTTAGGTTGCTTCCAATACCTGGCTATCGTAAATAGTGCTGAAATGAGCATTGTGGTGAATGTGCCTTTTTGATTTATGGTTTTCTCTGGGTATATGCCCAGAAGTGGGATTGCTGGATCATATGGTAATTCTATTTCTAGTTTTTTTAAGGAAACTCCATACTGTTCTCCATCGTGACTGTATCAATTTACATTTCCACCACTAGTGGAAGAGGGATCCTTTTGTCCACACCCTCCCCAGAATTCGTTGTTTGTAGATTTTCTGATGATGCCGATTCTAACAGGTGTGAGGTGATACCTCATTGTAGTTTTGATTTGCATTTCTCTAATAATTAGTGATGTTGAGCAGCTTTTCATGTGCGTCTTGGCCATCTCTGTGTCTTCTTTGAAGAAATGTCTCTTTAGATCTTCGGCCCATTTTTGTATTGGGTTGTTTGTTGTTTTAATATTAAGCTGCATGAGCTCTTTATATATATTGGAGATTAAACCTTTGTCCATTGATTCGTTTGCAAATATTTTCGCCCATTCTGAGGGATGCTTTTTGCCATTCCCGTTTTTTTAACAAAAAAAGAAAGAAAGAAAAAGAAGCAGAAGACTAATGTGTGTAAAATATGCCTTTGGAAACTGACGTTTTGAAATATGGACGTCCTTTGAATTTTTTGGTCGATATATGAACCCAGGATTTGTTTTCAAGGCAGGTGTCATTTACAGGCCTGCAATGATTTTGAATATCAACTGACCATTAGCGCTGGGATTAAAGCTGCTGTTGTGTGAAACGGCCACAAGGTGGCAGCAGTTCTCCCTTACCAAATCTGGTTAATGGGGCAACAGTGCCTCAATGGAAGTTGTGTTCTTGATTGGAATTTAGAATGGAATGTGCCAGGAGAAAGCCCCTCATGTTTGTCTCACTACTTCTTGTTCGTGTTTTTAATTTAATTTTTTATTTTTTATTACAGCAAATTTGATTACAATGTTTGGCTTGTTGTAGGTGTGGAAGATGTGGTTCTTTTACACATATACATATGTCTGTTCTTCCTGGGATCCTTTTCCCATGTACCTTATGACAGAATGTTGAGTAGTCTTCTCTTGGCATTCTGTAGGTCTTTGGTGATTCTATATGTCACCTGTGTTTGTATATGTCTGTTAACCCCAATATCATAATGAAACCAATCCTCACACCTTTCCATTGGTGAACCATAAGTTTGTTGAATGAATCTGTGATTGCCCTTCTCCGTGGAAATATCTGCCCTGGTATCCATTGTTCGGTCACACCTATAAGAGATATGATATGATATGTATCTTTCACTTTCTGACTTACTACAAGTCACGTGATTACCTCTACACACACCTATGGTGCTGCAAATGGCATTGTGTCCTTTTATACCTTGGCTTCCATTCTGCGTTAGCGAGGTCCATTTTCAACAATGTGATTCCCTGAGGGCTGAAGATTAGCTGACCTGGGTAGCCTGACCCTGCTGGCCGGCCCTCCCCGGGTGTGCCTTGGTTGAGGTCAATATAAACAGCACTGCAGGCAGCAATAGCCCCTGAAGCTGTGTCTGACTCCATATTCTCTGCCCCATCAGCAGTCTCGGGGCTGTGCTGGTGGGAGGGAGTGAGGGGCCACGGCTTTGTGGGTGGCCCGGTGTGAGTGGGTCTCTGCTGGACTTTCTGCAGGAGTTGCCAGGCTGCCACCTGTAAAGAAGAGGATGTGTCACCCATACATTCCGCTGGAATTTCTCTCCGGACATAGGTGAGGAAGGAAAAAAGCAGTGGGTGCCGGGACAGGATGGGTATCTCAGGCAGGGCAATGGAAAGCTTCCAGAAGAGCGCCCAGGGCCAGGACCTTCCTGGCTGGCCTGCAGGCACCAAGTTGGCCTGCGTGCTGTCGCTGGTGTGGCTCCACGGCCCTTCCTCTAGGCTTTCAAGCCCTTGTACATATTCAGGTGTTTAACTGGGAAGGGTGGGAAAAGTTCAACAGCAGCTGGCATGGGGCTCAGCTCACCGTTACTCACAGATGCCTCGGCATGGACCCCAGCTTTGAAATGAGGACGCTCCTTGCGTAGGAGTGGGATGCTGGCTCTATGGGAGATGATTCCCCACCTCTGACCAATTTCAGAATTGTTTACCGCTGGAGCAAGTGCCCTGATAGGGTTTTCCTCTGTCTAACTCGTGGGTTCAGGTTTTTTTTTTCTTTTTTTGTTCAAGTTAGATTTTATTCCTCTTGTATGTATTTATAGATATAAGCATGGAAATAATTCATTCATGTAAATATATCTGTGTAAAGGGAAGAACTTTTTTCTGTTGTATTTTTAAATTTTATTTTTAAAAATTTTGAAATTTAATTTTATTTATTTTTTTATACAGCAGGTTATTATTAGTTATGTATTTTATGCATATACATGTATACAGGGCAATCCCAGTCTCAAAACTCATCCCAACACCACCTACCCATGGCTTCCCACACTTGGTGTCCATACGTGTGTTCTCTACCTCTGTGTCTCTATTTCTTCCCTGCAAACCAGTTCATCTGTTCCATTTTTCTAGCTTCCACGTATATGCATTAATATACAATATTTGTTTTTCTCTTTCTGACTTACTTCATTCTGTATGACAGTCTCTAGATCCATCGACGTCTCTACAAATGACCCAGTTTCATTCCTTCTTATGGCTGAGTAATATTCCATTTTATATATGTACCACATCTTTATCCATTCGTCTGTCTGTGGGTATTTAGGTTGCTTCCATTACCTGGCTATCATAAATAGTGCTGAAATGAGCATTGTTGTGAATGTGCCTTTTTGATTTATGGTTTTCTCTGGGTATATGCCCAGAAGTGGGATTGCTGGATCATATGGTAATTCTATTTCTAGTTTTTTTTTTTTTTTTTTTTTTTTTTTTTTTTTTTTTTTTCTGTACGTGGGCCTCTCACTGTTGTGGCCTCTCCCATTGCGGAGCACAGGCTCCGGACGCCAGGCTCAACGGCCATGGCTCACGGGCCCTACCGCTCCGCGGCATGTGGGATCTTCCCAGACCGGGGCATGAACCCGTGTCCCCTGCATCGGCAGGCGGACTCTCAACCACTGCGCCACCAGGGAAGCCCCTATTTCTAGTTTTTTTAAGGAAACTCCATACTGTTCTCCATCGTGACTGTATCAATTTACATTTCCACCACTAGTGGAAGAGGAATCCTTTTGTCCACACCCTCCCCAGAATTCGTTGTTTGTAGATTTTCTGATGATGCCGATTCTAACAGGTGTGAGGTGATACCTCATTGTAGTTTTGATTTGCATTTCTCTAATAATTAGTGATGTTGAGCAGCTTTTCATGTGCGTCTTGGCCATTTCTGTGTCTTCTTTGAAGAAACGTCTCTTTAGATCTTCAGCCCATTTTTGTATTGAGTTGTTTGTTGTTTTAATATTAAGCTGAATGAGCGCTTTATATATATTGGAGATTAAACCTTTGTCCATTGATTCGTTTGCAAATATTTTCGCCCATTCTGAGGGATGCTTTTTGCCATTCCCGTTTTTTTAACAAAAAAAGAAAGAAAGAAAAAGAAGCAGAAGACTAATGTGTGTAAAATATGCCTTTTGAAACTGTCGTTTTGAAATATGGACGTCCTTTGAATTTTTTGGTCGATATATGACCCCAGGATTTGTTTTCAGGGAAGGTGTCATTTACAGGCCTGCAATGATTTTGAATATCAACTGACCATTAGCGGTGGGATTAAAGCTGCTGTTGTGTGAAACGGCCACAAGGTGGCAGCAGTTCTCCCTTACCAAATCTGGTTACTGGGGCAACAGAGCCTCAATGGAAGTCGTGTTCTAGATTGGAATTTAGAATGGAATGTGCCAGGAGAAAGCCCCTCAAGTTTGTCTCACTACTTCTTGTTCGTGTTTTTAATTTAATTTTTTATTTTTTATTACAGCAAATTTGATTACAATGTTTGGCTTGTTGTAGGTGTGGAAGATGTGGTTCTTTTAAACATATACATATGTCTGTTCTTCCTGGGATCCTTTTCCCATGTACCTTATGACAGAATGTTGAGTAGTCTTCTCTTGGTATTCTGTAGGTCTTTGGTGATTCTATATGTCACCTGTGTTTGTATATGTCTGTTAACCCCAATATCATAATGAAACCAATCCTCACACCTTTCCATTGGTGAACCATAAGTTTGTTGAATGAATCTGTGATTACCCTTCTCCGTGGAAATATCTGCCCTGGTATCCATTTTTTGGTCACACCTATAAGAGATATGATATGATATGTGTCTTTCACTTTCTGACTTACTACAAGTCACGTGATTACCTCTAGACACACCTACGGTGCTGCAAATGGCATTGTGTCCTTTTATTCCTTGGCTTCTATTCTGCCTTAGCGAGGTCCATTTTCAACAATGTGATTCCCTGAGGGCTGAGGATTAGCTGACCTGGGTAGCCTGACCCTGCCGGCCGGCCCTCCCCTGGTGTGCCTGGGTTGAGGTCAATATAAACAGCGCTGCAGGCAGCAATAGCCCCTGAAGCTGTGCCTGACTCCATATTCTCTGTCCCGTCAGCAGTCTCGGAGCTGTGCTGGTGGGAGGGAGTGAGGGGCCACGGCTTTCTGGGTGGCCCGGTGTGAGTGGGTCTCTGCTGGACTTTCTGCAGGAGATGCCAGGCTTCCACCTGTAAAGAAGAGGATGTGTCACCCATACCTTCCGATGGAATTTCTCTCCGGACAGAGGTGAGGAAGGAAAAAAGCAGTGGGGGCAGAGACAGGAGGGGTATCTCAGGCAGGGCAATGGAAAGTTTTCAGAAGAGCGCCCAGGGCCAGGACCATCCTGGCCGGCCTGCAGGCACCAAGTTGGCGTGCGTGCTGTCGCTGGTGTGGCTCCACGGCCCTTCCTCTAGGCTTTCAAGCCCTTGTACATATTCAGGTGTTTTACCTGTGAAGGGTGGGAAAAGTTCAGCGGCAGCTGGCCTGGGGCTCAGCTCACGGTTACTCACAGATGCCTCGTGTCCCTTTCACTGAGGAAATTGTAGGTCTTGTCTATTCCATAGTTGGTTTTTGGAACGGTACCTGTGCTTATATCAAACTCTGCTTTTATGCATCACCCCACCTCTCCTTCCCCCTTAAGCAGGCATAAGAGTGTTTTCTAAATGTGAGACACTGTTCTCTTTCCTAACTCAGTTCAAGTGTACCCATGTTTACAGGATCTTCATAAGTGATATCTTATGATATGTTTCTTTTTCTGTGTGACTTATTTCACTTAGAATCATCGTACCTGAATCCACCCATTTTGCTATTACTGGTCTTATGACATTGATTTCATGGCTGAAGGTTATTCTATCGTACCTAAGTACCACAATTTTTGAACCATTTTTATATTTCCTGGGATATTTAAGGTGTACCCAAGTTGAGGTCCTTGTAAGCAGTGCAGCCCTAACTTTTGGGGTGGCTCTGTCTTATTGATTTTCAGTTTTCCCAAGGTATATTCCCTAGACTGGAAGTGCCCTTGGCTCTGTAGCTCTGTTCTTTACTTGTTTTAGGGATCACAATGCGCTCCTCCAGAGAGGCAGTTGGCAATTTACATCCCGCCCATCAGCATAACAAGGCTCCCTGTTCTCCAGGGCCTGTCTTACCTTTCTGGTTTTTACACATTTTGTGGATGTCCCTTTTGACTGGTGGGAAGTGATACTTCTTTGTAGTGCAGATTAGCATTGCCCGCTTGCTTGCTTGGCCAAAAAGGGCGTATGCGTTTTCTCCTGAATATATTCAGGAGAAAACGCATACGCCCTTTTTGGCCAAGTGCATCATTGTCGAAGTTGTGCCCCTCTTCCTGTGCTTTAAAGGCGATTCCAACGTACCTCTTGAAATCTATTTCCTGCTATTCTGCCTCTCTTTAAAGTCCGCCTCGTTGCCTTCCCTTAACAAATTTTGGACGATAGTTGTCCTTTATTACTCTGCCATTTTGTGAATTGCTGTGCCCTTGAGCTCCATTTTTCAACTCGTTTTTTGTGAGCTGACCGCAAGTCCAAAATTATGATTCAGGACCTATGCTGTTTCCCGTTGGGGGGCTGAGACTTTGGTTAATTCTTTTTCCTGCTGGGAAGTTAGAGTGATATGTGCCCGTCCAAATGCCTAACAGCTACTCTCTCACTGGTTCTCCCTCTTCCCTTTCATCCTCTGCCAAATTGGAAACCTGTGCGAACCAGGAGGTTAAATGGGCTGTCTCTCCAAGTTGGTAGATTGATAGTAAAGCAGATGGAAAGTCAAACCGGAGCACCAGGAGAGGGACTATTCGTTGAGTTTTAGAATCCTTTCGTATTCACAGTGGGTCCGTTGTCTAGGTTTCCCGTACATGTTATAACTGTAGTAATATTCCCTTCAACCTGGAGAGTTGGGACCCATGGACTGGGTGCCATGCATTATTGCTTTAAAGGGTCTGCATCTGCTCACCCAATCTCACCAATCCTCTCAGTCCCAAGTGTCCAGACTTATGACACATCCAGCTGTCGTTGTAGATAGGGTCTTTCCAGGTTTCATCAGAGACCCTGAAGGAATTGTTAAGAATTTTCCAGTTTTTTGTTTTGTTTTTGATATTCCTTTTTATAGTGGGTTTGAGCTGATTCTCGCTGCCATGTTTATGCCAGTCTAGACACACTTGATTCCCTTACGGAGACATATCAATACATAGGTTTTAAGATTCTTACTAGTCAGTTATATTCCTCTGCGGGAAATATGGGGTTTTGAGTCCCTTTCACTGAGGAAGGTGTAGGTCTTGTCTATTCCATAGTTGGTTTTTAGAACGGTACCTGTGCTTATATCAAACTCTGGTTTTATACATCACCCCACCTCTCCTTCCCCCTTAAACAGGCATAAGAGTGTTTTCTAAATGTGAGACACTTTTCTCTTTCCTAACTCAGTTCAAGTGTAGCCATGTTTACAGGATCTTCATAAGTGATATCTTATGATAAGTTTCTTTTTCTGTGTGACTTATTTCATTTAGAATCATCGTACCTGTATCCATCCATTTTGCTGCTACTGGTCTTATGACATTGATTTCATGGCTGAGGGATATTCCATCGTACGTAAGTACCACAATTTTTTGAACCATTTTTATATTTCCTGGGATATTTAAGGTGTACCCAAGTTGAGGTCCTTGTAAGCACTGCAGCCCTAAATTTTGGGGTGGCTCTGTCTTATTGATTTTCAGTTTTCCCAAGGTATATTCCCTAGACTGGAAGTGCCCTTGGCTCTGTAGCTCTGTTGTTTACTTGTTTTAGGGAACACAATGCACTGCTCCACAGAGGCAGTTGGCAGTGTACAACCCACTCATCAGGATAACAAGGCTCCCTGTTCTCCAGGGCCTGTCTTACCTTTCTGGTTTTTACACATTTTGTGGATGTCCCTCTTGACTGGTGGGAAGTGATACTTGTTTGTAGTGCAGATTAGCATTGCCCGCTTGCTTGCTTGGCCAAAAAGGGCGTATGCGTTTTCTCCTGAATATATTCAGGAGAAAACGCATACGCCCTTTTTGGCCAAGTGCATCATTGTCGAAGTCGTGCCCCTCTTCCTGTGCTTTAAAGGCGATTCCAACGTACCTCTTGAAATCTATTTCCTGCTATTCTGCCTCGCTTTAAAGTCCGCCTCGTTGCCTCCCCTTAACAAATTTTGGTCGATAGTTGTCCTTTATTACTCTGCCATTTTGTGAATTGCTTTGCCCCTGAGCTCCATTTTTCAACTCGTTTTTTGTGAGGTGACCGCAAGTCCAAAATTTTGGTTCAGGACCTATGCTGTTTCCCATTGGTGGGCTGAGACTTTGGTTAATTCTTCTTCCTGCTGGGAAGTTAGAGTGATATGTGCCCGTCCAAATGCCTAACAGCTACTCTCTCACTGGTTCTCCCTCTTCCCTTTCATCCTCTGCCAAATTGGAAACCTGTGCGAACCAGGAGGTTAAATGGGCTGTCTCTCCTTGTTGGGAGACTGATAGTAAAGCAGATGGAAAGTCAAACCGGAGCACCAGGAGAGGGACTATTCGTTGAGTTTTAGAATCCTTTCGTATTCACAGTGGGTCCGTTCTCTAGGTTACCCGTACATGTTATAGCTGTAGTAATATTCCCTTCAACCTGGAGAGTTGTGACCCATGGAATGGGTGCCAGGCATTTGTGCTTTAAAGGGTCTGCATTTGCTCACCCAATCTCACCAATCCTCTCAGTCCCAAGTGTCCAGCCTTATGCCACATCCAGCTGTCGGTGTAGATAGGGTCTTTCCAGCTTTCATCAGAGACCCTGAATGAATTGTTAAGAATTTTCCAGTTTTTTGTTTTGTTTTTGATATTCCTTTTTATACTGCGTTTGAGCTGATTCTCGCTGCCATGTTTATGCCAGTCTAAACACACTTGATTCCCTTACGGAGACATATCAATACATAGGTTTTAAGATTCTTACTAGTCAGATATATTCCTCTGCGGGAAATATGGGGTTTTGAGTCCCTTTCACTGAGGAAGGTGTAGGTCTTGTCTATTCCATAGTTGGTTTTTGGAACGGTACCTGTGCTTATATCAAACTCTGGTTTTATACATCACCCCACCTCTCCTTCCCCCTTAAACAGGCATAAGAGTGTTTTCTAAATGTGAGACACTGTTCTCTTTCCTAACTCAGTTCAAGTGTAGCCATGTTTACAGGATCTTCATAAGTGATATATTATGATAAGTTTCTTTTTCTCTGTGACTTATTTCATTTAGAATCATCGTACCTGAATCCACCCATTTTGCTGCTACTGGTCTTATGACATTGATTTCATGGCTGAGGGATATTCCATCGTACGTAAGTACCACAATTTTTTGAACCATTTTTATATTTCCTGGAATATTTAAGGTGTACCCAAGTTGAGGTCCTTGTAAGCACTGCAGCCCTAAATTTTGCGGTGGCTCTGTCTTATTGATCTTCAGTTTTCCCAAGGTATATTCCCTAGACTGGAAGTGCCCTTGGCTCTGTAGCTTTGTTGTTTACTTGTTTTAGGGAACACAGTGCACTCCTCCGGAGAGGCAGTTGGCAGTGTACATCCCGCCCATCAGGATAACAAGGCTCCCTGTTCTCCAGGGCCTGTCTTACCTTTCTGGTTTTTACATATTTTGTGGATGTCCCTCTTGACTGGTGGGAAGTGATACTTCTTTGTAGTGCAGATTAGCATTGCCCGCTTGCTTGCTTGGCCAAAAAGGGTGTATGCGTTTTCTCCTGAATATATTCAGGAGAAAACGCTATATTCAGGAGAAAACGCATACGCCCTTTTTTGCCAAGTGCATCATTGTCGAAGTTGTGCCCCTCTTCCTGTGCTTTAAATGCGATTCCAACGTACCTCTTGAAATCTATTTCCTGCTATTCTGCCTAGCTTTCAAGTCCGCCTCGTTGCCTTCCCTTAACAGATTTTGGACGAGATTTGTCCTTTATTACTGTGCCAGTTTGTGAATTTCTGTGCCCTTGAGCTCCATTTTTCAACTCGTTTTTTGTGAGCTGACCGCAAGTCCAAAATTTTGGTTCAGGACCTATGCTGGTTCCAGTTGGGGTGCTGAGACTTTGGTTAATTCTTCTTCCTGCTGGGAAGTTAGGGTGATATGTGTCCGTCCAAATGCCTAACAGCTACTCTCTCAGTGGTTCTCCCTCTTCCCTTTCATCCTCTGCCAAATTGGAAACCTGTGCGAACCAGGAGGTTAAAAAGGCTGTCTCTCCAAGTTGGGAGATTGATAGTATAGCAGATGGAAAGTCAAACCGGAACACCAGGAGAGGGACTATTCGTTGAGTTTTAGAAACCTTTCGTATTCACAGTGGGTCCGTTCTCTAGGTTTCCCGTACATGTTATAACTGTAGTAATATTCCCTTCAACCTGGAGAGTTGGGACCCATGGAATGGGTGCCAGGCATTTGTGCTTTAAAGGTTCTGCATTTGCTCACCGAATCTCACCTATCCTCTCAGTCCCAAGTGTCCAGCCTTATGCCACATCCAGCTGTCGGTGTAGATAGGGTCTTTCCAGCTTTCATCAGAGACCCTGAATGAATTGTTAAGAATTTTCCAGTTTTTTGTTTTGTTTTTGATATTCCTTTTTATACTGCGTTTGAGCTGATTCTCGCTGCCATGTTTATGCCAGTCTAAACACACTTGATTCCCTTACGGAGACATATCAATACATAGGTTTTAAGATTCTTACTAGTCAGATATATTCCTCTGCGGGAAATATGGGGTTTTGAGTCCCTTTCACTGAGGAAGGTGTAGGTCTTGTCTATTCCATAGTTGGTTTTTGGAACGGTACCTGTGCTTATATCAAACTCTGGTTTTATACATCACCCCACCTCTCCTTCCCCCTTAAGCAGGCATAAGAGTGTTTTCTAAATGTGAGACACTGTTCTCTTTCCTAACTCAGTTCAAGTGTAGCCATGTTTACAGGATCTTCATAAGTGATATCTTATGATAAGTTTCTTTTTCTCTGTGACTTATTTCATTTAGAATCATCGTACCTGAATCCACCCATTTTGCTGCTACTGGTCTTATGACATTGATTTCATGGCTGAGGGATATTCCATCGTACGTAAGTACCACAATTTTTTGAACCATTTTTATATTTCCTGGAATATTTAAGGTGTACCCAAGTTGAGGTCCTTGTAAGCACTGCAGCCCTAAATTTTGCGGTGGCTCTGTCTTATTGATCTTCAGTTTTCCCAAGGTATATTCCCTAGACTGGAAGTGCCCTTGGCTCTGTAGCTTTGTTGTTTACTTGTTTTAGGGAACACAATGCACTCCTCCGGAGAGGCAGTTGGCAGTGTACATCCCGCCCATCAGGATAACAAGGCTCCCTGTTCTCCAGGGCCTGTCTTACCTTTCTGGTTTTTACACATTTTGTGGATGTCCCTCTTGACTGGTGGGAAGTGATACTTCTTTGTAGTGCAGATTAGCATTGCCCGCTTGCTTGCTTGGCCAAAAAGGGTGTATGCGTTTTCTCCTGAATATATTCAGGAGAAAACGCTATATTCAGGAGAAAACGCATACGCCCTTTTTTGCCAAGTGCATCATTGTCGAAGTTGTGCCCCTCTTCCTGTGCTTTAAATGCGATTCCAACGTACCTCTTGAAATCTATTTCCTGCTATTCTGCCTAGCTTTCAAGTCCGCCTCGTTGCCTTCCCTTAACAGATTTTGGACGAGATTTGTCCTTTATTACTGTGCCAGTTTGTGAATTTCTGTGCCCTTGAGCTCCATTTTTCAACTCGTTTTTTGTGAGCTGACCGCAAGTCCAAAATTTTGGTTCAGGACCTATGCTGGTTCCAGTTGGGGTGCTGAGACTTTGGTTAATTCTTCTTCCTGCTGGGAAGTTAGGGTGATATGTGCCCGTCCAAATGCCTAACAGCTACTCTCTCAGTGGTTCTCCCTCTTCCCTTTCATCCTCTGCCAAATTGGAAACCTGTACGAACCAGGAGGTTAAAAAGGCTGTCTCTCCAAGTTGGGAGATTGATAGTATAGCAGATGGAAAGTCAAACCGGAACACCAGGAGAGGGACTATTCGTTGAGTTTTAGAAACCTTTCGTATTCACAGTGGGTCCGTTCTCTAGGTTTCCCGTACATGTTATAACTGTAGTAATATTCCCTTCAACCTGGAGAGTTGGGACCCATGGAATGGGTGCCAGGCATTTGTGCTTTAAAGGTTCTGCATTTGCTCACCGAATCTCACCTATCCTCTCAGTCCCAAGTGTCCAGCCTTATGCCACATCCAGCTGTCGTTGTAGATAGGGTCATTTCAGGTTTCATCAGAGACCCTGAAGGAATTGTAAAGAATTTCCCAGTTTTTTTGTTTTGTTTTTGAAATTCCTTTTTATAGTGGGCTTGAGCTGATTCTCGCTGCCATGTTTATGCCAGTCTAGACACACTTGTCTCCCTTATGGAGACATACCAATACATAGGTTTTAAGATTCTTACTAGTCAGATATATTCCTCTGTGGGAAATATGGGGTTTTGAGTCCCTTTCACTGAGGAAGGTGTAGGTCTTGTCTATTCCATAGTTGGTTTTTGGAACGGTACCTGTGCTTATATCAAACTCTGGTTTTATGCATCACCCCACCTCTACTTCCCCCTTAAGCAGGCATCAGAGTATTTTCTAAATGTGAGACACTGCTCTCTTTCCTAACTCAGTTCAAGTGTAGCCATGTTTACAGGATCTTCATAAGTGATATCTTATGATAAGATTCTTTTTCTGTGTGACTTATTTCACTTAGAATCATCGTACCTGAATCCACCCATTTTGCTGCTACTGGTCTTATGACATTGATTTCATGGCTGAGGGATATTCCATCGTATGTAAGTACCACAATTTTTTGAACCATTTATATATTTCCTGGGATATTTAAGGTGTACCGAAGTTGAGGTCCTTGTAAGCACTGCAGCCCTAAATTTTGGGGTGGCTCTGTCTTATTGATTTTCAGTTTTCCCAAGGTATATTCCCTAGACTGGAAGTGCCCTTGGCTCTGTAGCTCTGTTCTTTACTTGTTTTAGGGAACACAATGCACTCCTCCAGAGAGGCAGTTGGCAATTTACATCCCGCCCATCAGCATAACAAGGCTCCCTGTTCTCCAGGGCCTGTCTTGCCTTTCTGGTTTTTACACATTTTGTGGATGTCCCTTTTGACCGGTGGGAAGTGATACTTCTTTGTAGTGCAGATTTGCATTGCCCGCTTGCTTGCTTGGCCAAAAAGTGTGTATGCGTTTTCTCCTGAATATATTCAGAAGAAAATGCATTCGCTCTTTTTGGCCAAGTGCATCATTGTCGAAGTTGTGCCCCTCTTCCTGTGTTTTAATGGCGATTCCAACGTACCTCTTAAAATCTGTTTCCTGCTATTCTGCCTCGCTTTCAAGTCCGCCTCATTGCCTTCCCTCAACAGATTTTTGGACGATAGTTGTCCTTTATTACTCGGCCAGTTTGTGAATTGCTGTGCCTCTGAGCTCCATTTTTCAACTCGTTTTGGTGAGCTGACCGCAAGTCCAACATTTTGGTTCAGGACCTATGCTGGTTCCCGGTGGGGGGCTGAGACTTTGGTTAATTCTTCTTCCTGCCTGGAAGTTAGAGTGATATATGCCCGTCCAAATGCCTAACATCTACTCTTTCATTGGTTCTCCCTGTTCCCTTTCATCCTCTGCCAAATTGGCAACCTGTGCGAACCAGGAGGTTAAAGGGGCTGTCTCTCCAAGTTGGGAGGTTGATAGTAAAGCAGATGGAAAGTCAAACCTGAGCACCAGGAGAGGGACTATTCGTTGAGTTTTAGAAACCTTTCGTATTCACAGTGTGTCCGTTCTCTAGGTTTCCCGTACATGTTATAGCTGTAGTAATATTCCCTTCAACCTGGGGAGTTGTGACAAATGGAATCGGTGCCATGCATTATTGCTTTAAAGGGTCTGCATTTGCTCACCCCATCTCACCAATCGTCTCCGTCCCAAGTGTCCAGCCTTATGCCACATCCAGCTGTCGTTGTAGATAGGGTCATTACAGGTTTCATCAGAGACCCTCAAGGAATTGTAAAGAATTTCCCAGATTTTTGTTTTGTTTTTGAAATTCCGTTTTATAGTGGGTTTGAGCTGATTCTCGCTGCCGTGTTTATGCCAGTCTAGACACACTTGATTCCCTTACGGAGACATATCAATACAAAGGTTTTAAGATTCTTACTAGTCAGATATATTCCTCTGCGGGAAATATGGGGTTTTGAGTCCCTTTCACTGAGGAAGGTGTAGGTCTTGTATTTTCCGTAGTTGGTTTTTGGAACGGTACCTGTGCTTATATCAAACTCTGGTTGTATGCATCACCCCACCTCTCCTTCCCCCTTAAGCAGGCATAAGAGTGTTTTCTAAATGTGAGACACTGTTCTCTTTCCTAACTCAGTTCAAGTGTAGCCATGTTTACAGGATCTTCATAAGTGATATCTTATGATAAGTTTCTTTTTCTGTGTGACTTATTTCACTTAGAATCATCGTACCTGAATCCACCCATTTTGCTGCTAGTGGTCTTATGACATTGATTTCATGGCTGAGGGATATTCCATCGTACGTAAGTAGCACAATTTTTTGAACCATTTTTATATTTCCTGGGATATTTAAGGTGTACCCAAGTTGAGGTCCTTGTAAGCAGTGCAGCCCTAAATTTTGGGGTGGCTCTGTCTTATTCATTTTCAGTTTTCCCAAGGTATATTCCCTAGACTGGAAGTGCCCTTGGCGCTGTAGCTCTGTTCTTTACTTGTTTTAGGGAACACAATGCACTCCTCTAGAGAGGCAGATGGCAATTTACATGCCACACATCAGCATAACAAGGCTCCCTGTTCTCCAGGACCTGTCTTTCCTTTCTGGTTTTTACACATTTTGTGGATGTCCCTTTTGACCGGTGGGAAGTGATACTTCTTTGTAGTGCAGATTTGCATTGCCCGCTTGCTTGCTTGGCCAAAAAGGGCGTATGCGTTTTCTCCTGAATATATTCAGGAGAAAACGCATACGCCCTTTTTGGCCAAGTGCATCATTGTCGAAGTTGTGCCCCTCTTCCTGTGCTTTAAAGGCGATTCCAACGTACCTCTTGAAATCTGTTTCCTGCTATTCTGCCTCGCTTTCAAGTCCGCCTCATTGCCTTCCCTCAACAGATTTTTGGACGATAGGTGTCCTTTATTACTTGGCCAGTTTGTGAATTGCTGTGCCCATGAGATCCATTTTTCAACTCGTTTTTGCTGAGCTGACCGCAAGTCCAAAATTTTGGTTCAGGACCTATACTGGTTCCCGGTGGGTAGCTGAGACTTTGGTTAATTCTTCTTCCTGCCGGGAAATTACAGTGATATGTGCCCGTCCAAATGCCTAACAGCTACTCTCTCATTGGTTTTCCCTCTTCCCTTTCATCCTCTGCTAAATTGGCAACCTGTGCGAACCAGGAGGTTAAAGGGGCTGTCTCTCCAAGTTGGGAGGTTGATAGTAAAGCAGATGGAAAGTCAAACCGGAGCACCAGGAGATGGACTATTTGTTGAGTTTTAGAAACCTTTCGTATTCACAGTGTGTCCGTTCTCTACGTTTCCCGTACATGTTATAACTGTAGTAATATTCCCTTCAACCTGGAGAGTTGGTACCCATGGAATGGATGCCATGCATTATTGCTTTAAATGGTCTGCATTTGCTCACTCACTCTCACCAATCCTCTCCGTCCCAAGTGTCCAGCCGTATGCCACATCCAGCTGTCGTTGTAGGTAGGGTCATTCCAGGTTTCATCAGAGACCCTGAAGGAATTGTAAAGCATTTCCCAGTTTTTTCGTTTTGTTTTTGAAATTCCTTTTTATAGTGGGTTTGAGCTGATTCTCGCTGCCATGTTTATGCCAGTCTAGACACACTTGATTCCCTTACGGAGACATATCAATACATAGGTTTTAAGATTCTTACTAGTCAGATATATTCCTCTGCGGGAAATATGGGGTTTTGAGTCCCTTTCACTGAGGAAAGTGTAGGTCTTGTATATTCCGTAGTTGGTTTTTGGAACGGTACCTGTGCTTATATCAAACTCTGGTTGTATGCATCACCCCACCTCTCCTTCCCCCTTAAGCAGGCATAAGAGTGTTTTCTAAATGTGAGACACTGTTCTCTTTCCTTACTCAGTTCAAGTGTAGCCATGTTTACAGGATCTTCATAAGTGATATCTTATGATAAGTTTCTTTTTCTGTGTGACTTATTTCACTTAGAATCATCGTACCTGAATCCACCCATTTTGCTGCTACTGGTCTTATGACATTGATTTCATGGCTGAGGGATATTCCATCGTACGTAAGTACCACAATTTTTTGAACCATTTTTATATTTCCTGGGATATTTAAGGTGTACCCAAGTTGAGGTCCTTGTAAGCAGTGCAGCCCTAAATTTTGGGGTGGCTCTGTCTTATTCATTTTCAGTTTTCCCAAGGTATATTCCCTAGACTGGAAGTGCCCTTGGCGCTGTAGCTCTGTTCTTTACTTGTTTTAGGGAACACAATGCACTCCTCTAGAGAGGCGGTTGGCAATTTACATGCCACCCATCAGCATAACAAGGCTCCCTGTTCTCCAGGACCTGTCTTTCCTTTCTGGTTTTTACACATTTTGTGGATGTCCCTTTTGACCGGTGGGAAGTGATACTACTTTGTAGTGCAGATTTGCATTGCCCGCTTGCTTGCTTGGCCAAAAAGGGCGTATGCGTTTTCTCCTGAATATATTCAGGAGAAAACGCATACGCCCTTTTTGGCCAAGTGCATCATTGTCGAAGTTGTGACCCTCTTCCTGTGCTTTAAAGGCGATTCCAACGTACCTCTTGAAATCTGTTTCCTGCTATTCTGCCTCGCTTTCAAGTCCGCCTCGTTGCCTTCCCTCAACAGATTTTTGGACGAGAGTTCTCCTTTATTACTCAGCCAGTTTGTGAATTGCTGTGCCCCTGAGCTCCATTTTTCAACTCGTTTTTGGTGAGCTGACCGCAAGTCCAAAATTTTGGTTCAGGACCTATACTGGTTCCCGGATGGTGGCTGAGACTTTGGTTAATTCTTCTTCCTGCCGGGAAATTACAGTGATATGTGCCCGTCCAAATGCCTAACAGCTACTCTCTCTTTGGTTCTCCCTCTTCCCTTTCATCCTCTGCCAAATTGGCAACCTGTGCGAACCAGGAGGTTAAAGGGGCTGTCTCTCCAAGTTGGGAGGTTGATAGTAAAGCAGATGGAAAGTCAAACCGGAGCACCAGGAGAGGGACTATTCGTTGAGTTTTAGAAACCTTTCATATTCACAGTGTGTCCGTTCTCTAGGTTTCCCGTACATGTTATAGCTGTAGTAATATTCCCTTCAACCTTGAGAGTTGGGACCCATGGAATGGGTGCCATGCATTATTGCTTTAAAGGGTCTGCATTTGCTCACCCCATCTCACCAATCGTCTAAGGCCCAAGTGTCCAGCCTTATGCCACATCCAGCTGTCGTTGTAGACCGGGTCATTCCAGGTTTCATCAGAGACCCTGAAGGATTTGTAAAGAATTTCCCAGTTTTTTTGTTTTGTTTTTGAAATTCCTTTTTATAGTGGGTTTGAGCTGATTCTCGCTGCCATGTTTATGCCAGTCTAGACACACTTGATTCCCTTACGGAGACATATCAATACATAGGTTTTAAGATTCTTACTAGTCAGATATATTCCTCTGCGGGAAATATGGGGTTTTTAGTCCCTTTCACTGAGGAAGGTGTAGGTCTTGTCTATTCCATAGTTGGTTTTTGGAACGGTACCTGTGCTTATATCAAACTCTGGTTTTATGCATCACCCCACCTCTCCTTCCCCCTTAAGCAGGCATCAGTGTGTTTTCTAAATGTGAGACACTGTTCTCTTTCCTTACTCAGTTCAAGTTTAGCCATGTTTACAGGATCTTCATAAGTGATATCTTATGATAAGTTTCTTTTTCTCTGTGACTTATTTCACTTAGAATCATCGTACCTGAATCCACCCATTTTGCTGCTACTGGTCTTATGACATTGATTTCATGGCTGAGGGATATTCCATCGTACATAAGTACCACAATTTTTTGAACCATTTTTATATTTCCTAGGATATTTAAGGTGTACCCAAGTTGAGGTCCTTGTAAGCAGTGCAGCCCTAAATTTTGGGGTGGCTCTGTCTTATTGATTTTCAGTTTTCCCAAGGTATATTCCCTGGACTGGAAGTGCCCTTGGCTCTGTAGCTCTGTACTTTACTTATTTTAGGGAACACAATGCACTCCTCCAGAGAGGCAGTTGGCAATTTACATGCCACACATCAGCATAACAAGGCTCCCTGTTCTCCAGGGCCTGTCTTGCCTTTCTGGTTTTTACACATTTTGTGGATGTCCCTTTTGACCGGTGGGAAGTGATACTTCTTTGTAGTGCAGATTTGCATTGCCCGGTTGCTTGCTTGGCCAAAAAGGGCGTATGCGTTTTCTCCTGAATATATTCAGGAGAAAATGCATACGCCCTTTTTGGCCCAGTGCATCATTGTCGAAGTTGTGCCCCTCTTCCTGTGCTTTAAAGGCGATTCCAACGTACCTCTTGAAATCTGTTTCCTGCTATTCTGCCTCAATTTCAAGTCCGCCTCGTTGCCTTCCCTCAACAGATTTTTGGACGATAGTTGTCCTTTATTACTCGGCCAGTTTGTGAATTGCTGTGCCCCTGAACTCCATTTTTCAACTCGTTTTGGTGAGCTGACCGCAAGTCCAAAATTTTGGTTCAGGACCTATACTGGTTCCCGGAGGGTGGCTGAGACTTTGGTTAATTCTTCTTCCTGCCGGGAAATTACAGTGATATGTGCCCGTCCAAATGCCTAACAGCTTCTCTCTCATTGGTTCTGCCTCTTCCCTTTCATCCTCTGCCAAATTGGCAACCTGTGCGAACCAGGAGGTTAAAGGGGCTGTCTCTCCAAGTTGGGAGGTTGATAGTAAAGCAGATGGAAAGTCAAACCGGAGCACCAAGATTGGGACTATTCGTTCAGGTTTAGAAACTTTTCGTATTCAGAGTGTGTCCGTTCTCTAGGTTTCCCGTACATGTTATAGCTGTAGTAATATTCCCTTCAACCTGGAGAGTTGCGACAAATGGAATGGGTGCCAGGCATTTGTGCTTTAAAGGGTCTGCATTTGCTCACCCAATCTCACCAATCGTCTCAGTCCCAAGTGTCCAGCCTTATGCCACATCCAGCTGTCATTGTAGATAGGGTCATTCCAGGTTTCATCAGAGACCCTGAAGGAATTGTAAAGCTTTTCCCAGTTTTTTCGTTTTGTTTTTGAAATTCCTTTTTATTGTGGGTTTGAGCTGATTCTCGCTGCCATGTTTATGCCAGTCTAGACACACTTGATTCCCTTACGGAGACATATCAATACATAGGTTTTAAGATTCTTACTAGTCAGATATATTCCTCTGCGGGAAATATGGGGTTTTGAGTCCCTTTCACTGAGGAAGGTGTAGGTCTTGTCTATTCCATAGTTTGTTTTTGGAACGGTACCTGTGCTTATATCAAACTCTGGTTTTATGCATCACCCCACCTCTCCTTCCCCCTTAAGCAGGCATAAGAGTGTTTTCTAAATGTGAGACACTGTTCTCTTTCCTAACTCAGTTCAAGTGTAGCCATGTTTACAGGATCTTCATAAGTGATATCTTATGATAAGTTTCTTTTTCTCTGTGACTTATTTCACTTAGAATCATCGTACCTGATTCCACCCATTTTGCTGCTACTGGTCTTATGACATTGATTTCATTGCTGAGGGATATTCCATCGTACGTAAGTACCACAATTTTTTGAACCATTTTTATATTTCCTGGGATATTTAAGGTGTACCCAAGTTGAGGTCCTTGTAAGCAGTGCAGCCCTAAATTTTGGGGTGGCTCTGTCTTATTGATTTTCAGTTTTCCCAAGGTATATTCCCTAGACTGGAAGTGCCCTTGGCTCTGTAGCTCTGTTGTTTACTTGTTTTAGGGAACACAATGCACTCCTCCAGAGAGGCAGTTGGCAATTTACATCCCGCCCATCAGCATAACAAGGCTCCCTCTTCTCCAGGGCCAGTCTTGCCTTTCTGGTTTTTACACATTTTGTGGATGTCCCTTTTGACCGGTGGGAAGTGATACTTCTTTGTAGTGCAGATTTGCATTGCCCGTTTGCTTGCTTGGCCAAAAAGGGCGTATGCGTTTTCTCCTGAATATATTCAGGAGAAAACGCATACGCCCTTTTTAGCCAAGTGCATCATTGGCGAAGTTGTGCCCCTCTTCCTGTGCTTTAAAGGCGATTCCAACGTACATCTTGAAATCTATTTCCTGCTATTCTGCCTCTCTTTCAAGTCCGCCTCGTTGCTTTCCCGCAACAGATTTTTGGACGATAGTTGTCCTTTATTACTCGGCCAGTTTGTGAATTGCTGTGCCCCTGAGCTCCATTTTTCAACTCGTTTTTGTTGAGCTGACCGCAAGTCCGAAATTTTGGTTCAGGACCTATGCTGGTTCCCGGTGGGGGGCTGAGACTTTGGTTAATTCTTCTTCCTGCCGGGAAATTACAGTGATATGTGCCCGTTCAAATGCCTAACAGCTACTCTCTCATTGGTTCTCCCTCTTCCCTTTCATCCACTGCCAAATTGGCAACCTGTGCGAACCAGGAGGTTAAAGGGGCTGTCTCTCCAAGTTGGGAGGATGATAGTAAAGCAGGTGTAAAGTCAAACCGGAGCACCAGGAGAGGGAATATTCGTTGAGTTTTAGAAACCTTTCGTATTCACAGTGTGTCCGTTCTCTAGGTTTCCCGTACATGTTATAACTGTAGTAATATTCCCTTCAACCTGGAGAGTTGGGACCCATGGAATGGGTGCCATGCATTATTGCTTTAAAGGGTCTGCATTTGTTCACCCAATCTCACCAATCCTCTCAGTCCCAAGTGTCCAGCCTTATGCCACATCCAGCTGTCATTGTAGATAAGGTCATTCTAGGTTTTATCAGGGACCCTGAAGGAATTGTGAAGAATTTCCCAGTTTTTTCGTTTTGTTTTTGAAATTCCTTTTTATAGTGGGTTTGAGCTGATTCTCGCTGCCATGTTTATGCCAGTGTAGACACACTTGATTCCCTTACGGAGACATATCAATACATAGGTTTTAAGATTCTTACTAGTCAGATATATTCCTCTGCGGGAAATATGGGGTTTTTAGTCCCTTTCACTGAGGAAGGTGTAGGTCTTGTCTATTCCTTAGTTGGTTTTTGGAACGGTAACTGTGCTTATATCAAACTCTGGTTTTATGCATCACCCCACCTCTCCTTCCACCTTAAGGAGGCATCAGAGTGTTTTCTAAATGTGAGACACTGTTCTCTTTCCTTACTCAGTTCAAGTGAAGCCATGTTTACAGGATCTTCATAAGTGATATCTTATGATAAGTTTCTTTTTCTCTGTGACTTATTTCACTTAGAATCATCGAACCTGAATCCACCCATTTTGCTGCTACTGGTCTTATGACATTGATTTCATGGCTGAGGGATATTCCATCGTACGTAAGTACCACAATTTTTTGAACCATTTTTATATTTCCTGGGATATTTAAGGTGTACCCAAGTTGAGGTCCTTGTAAGCAGTGCAGCCCTAAATTTTGGAGTGGCTGTGTCTTATTGATTTTCAGTTTTCCCAAGGTATATTCCCTAGACTGGAAGTGCCCTTGGCTCTGTAGCTCTGTTCTTTACTTGTTTTAGGGAACACAATGCACTCCTCCAGAGAGGCAGTTGGCAATTTACATCCCGCCCATCAGCATAACAAGGCTCCCTGTTCTCCAGGGCCTGTCTTGCCTTTCTGGTTTTTACACATTTTGTGGATGTCCCTTTTGACCGGTGGGAAGTGATACTTCTTTTTAGTGCAGATTTGCATTGCCCACTTGCTTGCTTGGCCAAAAAGGGCGTATGCGTTTTCTCCTGAATATATTCAGGAGAAAACGCATACGCCCTTTTTGGCCAAGTGCATCATTGTCGAAGTTGTGCCCCTCTTCCTGTGCTTTAAAGGCGATTCCAACGTACCTCTTGAAATCTGTTTCCTGCTATTCTGCCTCGCTTTCAAGTCCGCCTCGTTGCCTTCCCTCAACAGATTTTTGGACGATAGTTGTCCTTTATTACTTGGCCAGTTTGTGAAATGCTGTGCCCCTGAGCTCCATTTTTCAACTCGTTTTTGCTGAGCTGACCGCAAGTCCAAAATTTTGGTTCAGGACCTATACTGGTTCCCGGTGGGTAGCTGAGACTTTGGTTAATTCTTCTTCCTGCCGGGAAATTACAGTGATATGTGCCCGTCCAAATGCCTAACAGCTACTCTCTCATTGGTTTTCCCTCTTCCCTTTCATCCTCTGCCAAATTGGCAACCTGTGCGAACCAGGAGGTTAAAGGGGCTGTCTCTCCAAGTTGGGAGGTTGATAGTAAAGCAGATGGAAAGTCAAACCGGAGCACCAGGAGAGGGACTATTCGTTGAGTTTTAGAAACCTTTCGTATTCACAGTGTGTCCGTTCTCTAGGTTTCCCGTACATGTTATAACTGTAGTAATATTCCCTTCAACCTGGAGAGTTGGGACCCATGGAATGGGTGCCATGCTTTATTGCTTTAAAGGGTCTGCATTTGCTCACCCACTCTCACCAATCCTCTCAGTCCCAAGTGTCCAGCCTTATGCCACATCCAGCTGTCGTTGTAGATAGGGTCATTCCAGGTTTCATCAGAGACCCTGAAGGAATTGTAAAGAATTTCCCAGTTTTTTTTTTTTTTTTTGAAATTCCTTTTTATAGTGGGTTTGAGCTGATTCTCGCTGCCATGTTTATGCCAGTCTAGACACACTTGATTCCCTTACGGAGACATATCAATACATAGGTTTTAAGATTCTTACTAGTCAGATATATTCCTCTGCGGGAAATATGGGGTTTTGAGTCCCTTTCACTGAGGAAGGAGTAGGTCTTGTCTATTCCATAGTTGGTTTTTGGAACGGTACCTGTGCTTATATCAATCTCTGGTTTTATGCATCACCCCACCTCTCCTTCCCCCTTAAGGAGGCATCAGAGTGTTTTCTAAATGTGAGACACTGTTCTCTTTCCTTACTCAGTTCAAGTGAAGCCATGTTTACAGGATCTTCATAAGTGATATCTTATGATAAGTTTCTTTTTCTGTGTGACTTATTTCACTTAGAATCATCGTACCTGAATCCACCCATTTTGCTGCTACTGGTCTTATGACATTGATTTCATGGCTGAGGGATATTCCATCGTACGTAAGTACCACAATTTTTTGAACCATTTTTATATTTCCTGGGATATTTAAGGTGTACCCAAGTTGAGGTCCTTGTAAGCAGTGCAGCCCTAAATTTTGGGGTGGCTCTGTCTTATTGATTTTATGTTTTCCCAAGGTATATTCCCTAGACTGGAAGTGCCCTTGGCTCTGTAGCTCTGTTCTTTACTTGTTTTAGGGAACACAATGCACACCCGCAGAGGGGCAGTTGGCAATTTACATCCCGCACATCAGCATAACAAGGCTCCCTGTTCTCCAGGGCCTGTCTTGCCTTTCTGGTTTTTACACATTTTGTGGATATCCCTTTTGACTGGTGGGAAGTGATACTTCTTTGTAGTGCAGATTTGCATTGCCCGCTTGCTTGCTTGGCCAAAAAGGGCGTATGCGTTTTCTCCTGAATATATTCAGGAGAAAACGCATACGCCCTTTTTGGCCAAGTGCATCATTGTCGAAGTTGTGCCCCTCTTCCTGTGCTTTAAAGGCGATTCCAACGTACCTCTTGAAATCTGTTTCCTGCTATTCTGCCTCGCTTTCAAGTCCGCCTCGTTGCCTTCCCTCAACAGATTTTTGGACGATAGTTGTCCTTTATTACTCGGCCAGTTTGTGAATTGCTGTGCCCCTGAGCTCCATTTTTCAACCCGTTTTTGGTGAGCTGACCGCAAGTCCAAAATTTTTGTTCAGAACCTATACTGGTTCCCGGTAGGTGGCTGAGACTTTGGTTAATTCTTCTTCCTGCCGGGAAATTACAGTGATATGTGCCCGTCCAAATGCCTAACAGCTACTCTCTCATTGGTTCTGCCTCTTCCCTTTCATCCTCTGCCAAATTGGCAACCTGTGCGAACCAGGAGGTTAAAGGGGCTGTCTCTCCAAGTTGGGAGGTTGATAGTAAAGCAGATGGAAAGTCAAACCGGAGCACCAAGAGAGGGACTATTCGATCAGGTTTAGAAACCTTTCGTATTCAGAGTGTGTCCGTTCTCTAGGTTTCCCGTACATGTTACAGCTGTAGTAATATTCCCTTCAACCTGGAGAGTTGCGACAAATGGAATGGGTTCCAGGCATTTGTGCTTTAAAGGGTCTGCATTTGCTCACCCAATCTCACCAATCGTCTCAGTCCCAAGTGTCCAGCCTTATGCCACATCCAGCTGTCATTGTAGATAGGGTCATTCCTGGTTTCATCAGAGACCCTGAAGGAATTGTAAAGCATTTCCCAGTTTTTTCGTTTTGTTTTTGAAATTCCTTTTTATTGTGGGTTTGAGCTGATTCTCGCTGCCATGTTTATGCCAGTCTAGACACACTTGATTCCCTTACGGAGACATATCAATACATAGGTTTTAAGATTCTTACTAGTCAGATATATTCCTCTGCGGGAAATATGGGGTTTTTAGTCCCTTTCACTGAGGAAGGTGTAGGTCTTGTCTATTCCATAGTTGGTTTTTGGAACGGTACCTGTGCTTATATCAAACTCTGGTTTTATGCATCACCCCACCTCTCCTTCCCCCTTAAGCAGGCATAAGAGTGTTTTCTAAATGTGAGACACTGTTCTCTTTCCTAACTAAGTTCAAGTGTAGCCATGTTTACAGGATCTTCATAAGTGATATCTTATGATAAGTTTCTTTTTCTCTGTGACTTATTTCACTTAGAATCATCGTACCTGATTCCACCCATTTTGCTGCTACTGGTCTTATGACATTGATTTCATTGCTGAGGGATATTCCATCGTACGTAAGTACCACAATTTTTTGAACCATTTTTATATTTCCTGGGATATTTAAGGTGTACCCAAGTTGAGGTCCTTGTAAGCAGTGCAGCCCTAAATTTTGGGGTGGCTCTGTCTTATTGATTTTATGTTTTCCCAAGGTATATTCCCTAGACTGGAAGTGCCCTTGGCTCTGTAGCTCTGTTGTTTACTTGTTTTAGGGAACACAATGCACTCCTCCAGAGAGGCAGTTGGCAATTTACATCCCGCCCATCAGCATAACAAGGCTCCCTGTTCTCCAGGGCCTGTCTTGCCTTTCTGGTTTTTACACATTTTGTGGATGTCCCTTTTGAGGGGTGGGAAGTGATACTTCTTTGTAGTGCAGATTTGCATTACCCGCTTGCTTGCTTGGCCAAAAAGGGCGTATGCGTTTTCTCCTGAATATATTCAGGAGAAAACGCATACGCCCTTTCTGGCCAAGTGCATCATTGTCGAAGTTGTGCCCCTCTTCCTGTGCTTTAAAGGCGATTCCAACGTACCTCTTGAAATCTGTTTCCTGCTATTCTGCCTCCGTTTCAAGTCCACCTCGTTGCCTTCCCTCAACAGATTTTTGGACGATAGTTGTCCTTTATTACTCGGCCAGTTTGTGAATTGCTGTGCCCCTGAGCTCCATTTTTCAACCCGTTTTTGGTGAGCTGACCGCAAGTCCAAAATTTTTGTTCAGGACCTATACTGGTTCCCGGTGGGGGGCTGAGACTTTGGTTAATTCTTCTTCCTGCCGGGAAATTAGAGTGATATGTGCCCATCCAAATGCCTAACAGCCACTCTCTCATTGGTTCTCCCTCTACCCTTTCATCCTCTGCCAAATTGGCAACCTGTGCGAACCAGGAGGTTAAAGGGGTTGTCTCTCCAAGTTGGGAGGTTGATAGTAAAGCAGATGGAAAGTGAAACAGGAGCACCAGGAGAGGGACTATTCGTTGAGTTTTAGAAACCTTTCGTATTCACAGTGTGTCCGTTCTCTAGGTTTCCCGTACATGTTATAACTAGTAATATTCCCTTCAACCTGGAGAGTTGGGACCCATGGAATGGGTGCCATGCATTATTGCTTTAAAGGGTCTGCATTTGCTCACCCAATCTCACCAATCCTCTCAGTCCCAAGTGTCCAGCCTTATGCCACATCCAGCTGTCGTTGTAGATAGGGTCATTCCAGGTTTCATCAGAGACCCTGAAGGAATTGTAAAGAATTTCCCAGTTTTTTCGTTTTGTTTTTGAAATTCCTTTTTATAGTGGGTTTGAGCTGATTCTCGCTGCCATGTTTATGCCAGTCTGGACACACTTGATTCCCTTACGGAGACATATCAATACATAGGTTTTAAGATTCTTACTAGTCAGATATATTCCTCTGTGGGAAATATGGGGTTTTGAGTCCCTTTCACTGAGGAAGGTGTAGGTCTTGTCTATTCCATAGTTGGTTTTTGGAACGGTACCTGTGCTTATATCAAACTCTGGTTTTATGCATCACCCCACCTCTCCTTCCCCCTTAAGCAGGCATAAGAGTGTTTTCTAAATGTGAGACACTGTTCTCTTTCCTAACTCAGTTCAAGTGTAGCCATGTTTACAGGATCATCATAAGTGATATCTTATGATAAGTTTCTTTTTCTCTGTGACTTATTGCACTTAGGATCATCGTACCTGAATCCACCCATTTTGCTGCTACTGGTCTTATGACAGTGACATCATTGCTGAGCGATATTCCATCGTACGTAACTACCACAATTTTTTGAACCATTTTTATATTTCCTGGGATATTTAAGGTGTACCCAAGTTGAGGTCCTTGTAAGCAGTGCAGCCCTAAATTTTGGGGTGGCTCTGTCTTATTGATTTTATGTTTTCCCAAGGTATATTCCCTAGACTGGAAGTGCCCTTGGCTCTGTAGCTCTGTTGTTTACTTGTTTTAGGGAACACAATGTACTCCTCCAGAGAGGCAGTTGGCAATTTACATCCCGCCCATCAGCATAACAAGGCTCCCTGTTCTCCAGGGCCTGTCTTGCCTTTCTGGTTTTTACACGTTTTGTGGATGTCCCTTTTGACCGGTGGGAAGTGATACTTCTTTGTAGTGCAGATTTGCATTGCCCGTTTGCTTGCTTGGCCAAAAAGGGCGTATGCGTTTTCTCCTGAATATATTCAGGAGAAAACGCATATGCCCTTTTTAGCCTAGTGCATCATTGGCGAAGTTGTGCCCCTCTTCCTGTGCTTTAAAGGCGATTCCAACGTACCTCTTGAAATCTATTTCCTGCTATTCTGCCTCTCTTTCAAGTCCGCCTCGTTGCCTTCCCGCAACAGAT
Organism: Hyperoodon ampullatus; assembly: GCF_949752795.1. NCBI lineage: Eukaryota > Metazoa > Chordata > Mammalia > Artiodactyla > Ziphiidae > Hyperoodon > Hyperoodon ampullatus. Next base: position 191,305 of record NW_027640796.1, on the reverse strand, counting down.
TTTTGGCCGATAGTTGTCCTTTATTACTCGGCCAGTTTGTGAATTGCTGTGCCCCTGAGCTCCATTTTTCAACTCGTTTTTGGTGAGCTGACCGCAAGTCCGAAATTTTGGTTCAGGACCTATACTGGTTCCCGGTGGGGGGCTGAGACTTTGGTTAATTCTTCTTCCTGCCGGGAAATTACAGTGATATGTGTCCGTTCGAATGCCTAACAGCTACTCTCTCATTGGTTCTCCCTCTTAACTTTCATCCACTGCCAAATTGGCAACCTGTGCGAACCAGGAGGTTAAAGGGGCTGTCTCTCCAAGTTGGGAGGATGATAGTAAAGCAGGTGTAAAGTCAAACCGGAGCACCAGGAGAGGGACTATTCGTTGAGTTTTAGAAACCTTTCGTATTCACAGTGTGTCCGTTCTCTAGGTTTCCCGTACATGTTATAACTGTAGTAATATTCCCTTCAACATGGAGAGTTGGGACCCATGGAATGGGTGCCATGCATTATTGCTTTAAAGGGTCTGCATTTGTTCACCCAATCTCACCAATCCTCTCAGTCCCAAGTGTCCAGCCTTATGCCACATCCAGCTGTCATTGTAGATAAGGTCATTCTAGGTTTTATCAGAGACCCTGAAGGAATTGTAAAGAATTTCCCAGTTTTTTCGTTTTGTTTTTGAAATTCCTTTTTATAGTGGGTTTGAGCTGATTCTCACTGCCATGTTTATGCCAGTCTAGACACACTTGATTCCCTTACGGAGACATATCAATACATAGGTTTTAAGATTCTTACTAGTCAGATATATTCCTCTGCGGGAAATATGGGGTTTTTAGTCCCTTTCACTGAGGAAGGTGTAGGTCTTGTCTATTCCTTAGTTGGTTTTTGGAACGGTACCTGTGCTTATATCAAACTCTGGTTTTATGCATCACCCCACCTCTCCTTCCCCCTTAAGGAGGCATCAGAGTGTTTCCTAAATGTGAGACACTGTTCTCTTTCCTTACTCAGTTCAAGTGAAGCTATGTTTACAGGATCTTCATAAGTGATATCTTATGATAAGTTTCTTTTTCTCTGTGACTTATTTCACTTAGAATCATCGAACCTGAATCCACCCATTTTGCTGCTACTGGTCTTATGACATTGATTTCATGGCTGAGGGATACTCCATCGTACGTAAGTACCACAATTTTTTGAACCATTTTTATATTTCCTGGGATATTTAAGGTGTACCCAAGTTGAGGTCCTTGTAAGCAGTGCAGCCCTAAATTTTGGAGTGGCTGTGTCTTATTGATTTTCAGTTTTCCCAAGGTATATTCCCTAGACTGGAAGTGCCCTTGGCTCTGTAGCTCTGTTGTTTACTTGTTTTAGGGAACACAATGCACTCCTCCAGAGAGGCAGTTGGCAATTTACATCCCGCCCATCAGCATAACAAGGCTCCCTGTTCTCCAGGGCCTGTCTTGCCTTTCTGGTTTTTACACATTTTGTGGATGTCCCTTTTGACCGGTGGGAAGTGATACTTCTTTGTAGTGCAGATTTGCATTGCCCACTTGCTTGCTTGGCCAAAAAGGGCGTATGCGATTTCTCCTGAATATATTCAGGAGAAAACACATACGCCCTTTTTGGCCAAGTGCATCATTGTCGAAGTTGTGCCCCTCTTCCTGTGCTTTAAAGGCGATTCCAACGTACCTCTTGAAATCTGTTTCCTGCTATTCTGCCTCCCTTTCAAGTCCGCCTCGTTGCCTTCCCTCAACAGATTTTTGGACGATAGTTGTCCTTTATTACTCGGCCAGTTTTTGAATTGCTGTGCCCCTGAGCTCCATTTTTCAACCCGTTTTTGGTGAGCTGACCGCAAGTCCAAAATTTTTGTTCAGGACCTATACTGGTTCCCGGTGGGGGGCTGAGACTTTGGTTAATTCTTCTTCCTGCCGGGAAATTAGAGTGATATGTGCCCGTCCAAATGCCTAACAGCCACTCTCTCATTGGTTCTCCCTCTACCCATTCTTCCTCTGCCAAATTGGCAACCTGTGCGAACCAGGAGGTTAAAGGGGCTGTCTCTCCAAGTTGGGAGGTTGATAGTAAAGCAGATGGAAAGTCAAACAGGAGCACCAGGAGAGGGACTATTCGTTGAGTTTTAGAAACCTTTCGTATTCACAGTGTGTCCGTTCTCTAGGTTTCCCGTACATGTTATAACTAGTAATATTCCCTTCAACCTGGAGAGTTGGGACCCATGGAATGGGTGCCATGCATTATTGCTTTAAAGGGTCTGCATTTGCTCACCCAATCTCACCAATCCTCTCAGTCCCAAGTGTCCAGCCTTATGCCACATCCAGCTGTCGTTGTAGATAGGGTCATTCCAGGTTTCATCAGAGACCCTGAAGGAATTGTAAAGAATTTCCCAGTTTTTTCGTTTTGTTTTTGAAATTCCTTTTTATAGTGGGTTTGAGCTGATTCTCGCTGCCATGTTTATGCCAGTCTGGACACACTTGATTCCCTTACGGAGACATATCAATACATAGGTTTTAAGATTCTTACTAGTCAGATATATTCCTCTGCGGGAAATATGGGGTTTTGAGTCCCTTTCACTGAGGAAGGAGTAGGTCTTGTCTATTCCATAGTTTGTTTTTGGAACGGTACCTGTGCTTATATCAGTCTCTGGTTTTATGCATCACCCCACCTATCCTTCCCCCTTAAGGAGGCATCAGAGTGTTTTCTAAATGTGAGACACTGTTCTCTTTCCTTACTCAGTTCAAGTGAAGCCATGTTTACAGGATCTTCATAAGTGATATCTTATGGTAAGTTTCTTTTTCTCTGTGACTTATTTCACTTAGAATCATCGAACCTGAATCCACCCATTTTGCTGCTACTGGTCTTATGACATTGATTTCATGGCTGAGGGATATTCCATCGTACGTAAGTACCACAATTTTTTGAACCATTTTTATATTTCCTGGGATATTTAAGGTGTACCCAATTTGAGGTCCTTGTAAGCAGTGCAGCCCTAACTTTTGGGGTGGCTCTGTCTTATTGATTTTCAGTTTTCCCAAGGTATATTCCCTAGACTGGAAGTGCCCTTGGCTCTGTAGCTCTGTTCTTTACTTGTTTTAGGGAACACAATGCACTCCCGCAGAGGGGCAGTTGGCAATTTACATCCCGCCCATCAGCATAACAAGGCTCCCTGTTCTCCAGGGCCTCTCTTGCCTTTCTGGTTTTTACACATTTTGGGGATATCCCTTTTGACCGGTGGGAAGTGATACTTCTTTCTAGTGCAGATTTGCATTGCCTGCTTGCTTGCTTGGCCACAAAGGGCGTATGCGTTTTCTCCTGAATATATTCAGGAGAAAACGCATACGCCCTTTGTGGCCAAGTGCATCATTGTCGAAGTTGTGCCCCTCTTCCTGTGCTTTAAAGGCGATTCCAACGTACCTCTTGAAATCTGTTTCCTGCTATTCTGCCACGCTTTCAAGTCTGCCTCGTTGCCTTCCCTCAACAGATTGTTGGACGATAGTTGTCCTTTATTACTCGGCCAGTTTGTGAATTGCTCTGCCCCTGAGCTCCATTTTTCAACTCGTTTTTGGTGAGATGACCGCAGGTCCAAAATTTTGGTTCAGGACCTATACTGGTTCCCGGTGGGTGGCTGAGACTTTGGTTAATTCTTCTTCCTGCCGGGAAATTACAGTGATATGTGCCCGTCCAAATGCCTAACAGCTACTCTCTCATTGGTTCTCCCTCTGCCCTTTCATCCTCTGCCATATTGGCAACCTGTGTGAACCAGGAGGTTAAAGGGGCTGTCTCTCCAAGTTGGGAGGTTGATATTAAAGCAGATGTAAAGTCAAAGTGGAGAACTAGGAGAGGGACGATTCGTTGAATTTTAGAATCCTTTCGTATGCACAGTGTGTCCATTCTCTAGGTTTCCCGTACATGTTATAGCTGTAGTAATATTCCCTTCAACCTGGAGAGTTGGGCCCCATGGAATGGGCGCCAGGTATTTGTGCTTTAAAGGGTCTGCGTTTGCTCACCCAATCTCACCAATGCTCTCAGTCCCAAGTGTCCCTCGTTATGCCACATCCAGCTGTCGTTGTAGATAGGGTCATTCCAGGTTTCATCAGAGACCCTGAAGGAATTGTAAAGAATTTCCCAGTTTTGTTGTTTTGTTTTTGAAATTCCTTTTTATAGTAGGTTTGAGCTGATTCTCGCTGCCATGTTTATGCCAGTCTAGACACACTTGATTCCCTTACGGAGACATATCAATACATAGGTTTTAAGATTCTTACTAGTCAGATATATTCCTCTGCGGGAAATATGGTGTTTTGAGTCCCTTTCACTGAGGAAGGTGTAGGTCTTGTCTATTCCATAGTTGGTTTTTGGAACGGTACCTGTGCTTATATCAAACTCTGGTTTTATGCATCACCCTACCTCTCCTTCCCCCTTAAGCAGGCATAAGAGTGTTTTCTAAATATGAGACACTGTTCTCTTTCCTAACTCAGTTCAAGTGTAGCCATGTTTATAGGATCTTCAAAAGTGATAACTTATGATAAGTTTCTTTTCTGTGTGACTTATTTCACTTAGAATCATCGTACCTGAATCCACCCATTTTGCTGCTACTGGTCTTATGACATTGATTTCATGGCTGAGGGATATTCCATCGAACGTAATACCACAATTTTTTGAACCATTTTTATATTTCCTGGGATACTTAAGGTGTATCCAAGTTGAGGTCCTTGTAAGCAGTGCAGCCCTAAATTTTGGGGTGGCTCTGTCTTATTGATTTTCAGTTTTCCCAAGGTATATTCCCTAGACTGGAAGTGCCCTTGGCTCTGTAGCTCTGTTCTTTACTTGTTTTAGGGAACACAATGCACTCCTCCAGAGAGGCAGTTGGCAATTTACATCCCGCCCATCAGCATAACAAGGCTCCCTGTTCTCCAGGGCCTGTCTTGCCTTTCTGGATTTTACACATTTTGTGGATGTCCCTTTTGACTGGTGGGAAGTGATGCTTCTTTGTAGTGCAGATTTGCATTGTCCGCTTGCTTGCTTGGCCAAAAAGGGCATCATTGTCGAAGTTGTGCCCCTCTTCCTGTGCTTTAAATGCAATTCCAACGTACCTCTTGAAATCTGTGTCCTGCTATTCTGCCTCGCTTTCAAGTCAGCCTCGTTGCCTTTCCTCAACAGATTTTTGGATGATAGTTGTCCTTTATTACTCGGCCAGTTTGTTAATTGCTGTGCCCCTGACCTCCATTTTTCAACTCGTTTTTGGTGAGCTGACCGCAAGTCCAAAATTTTGGTTCGGGACCTATACTGGTTCGCGGTGGGTGCCTGAGACTTTGGTTAATTCTTCTTCCTGCCGGGAAATTACAGTGATATGTGCCCGTCCAAATGCCTAACAGCTACTCTCTCATTGGTTCTCCCTCTTCCCTTTCATCCTCTGCCAAATTGGCAACCTGTGCGAACCAGGAGGACAAAGGGGCTGTCTCTCCAAGATGGGAGGTTGATAGTAAAGCAGATGAAAAGTCAAACCGGAGCACCAGGAGAGGGACTATTCGTTGAGTTTTAGAAACCTTTCGTATTCACAGTGTGTCCGTTCTCTAGGTTTCCCGTACATGTTATAGCTGTAGTAATATTCCCTTCAACCTGGAGAGTTGGGGCCCATGGAATGGGTGCCAGGCATTTCTGATTTAAAGGGTCTGCATTTGCTCACCCAATCTCACCAATCGTCTCTGTCCCAAGTGTCCCTCCTTATGCCACATCCAGCTGTCGTTGTAGATAGGGTCATTCCAGGTTTCATCAGGGACCCTGAAGGAATTGTAAAGAATATCCCAGTTTTTTGTTTTGTTTTTGAAATTCCTTTTTATAGTGGGTTTGAGCTGATTCTCGCTGCCATGTTTATGCCTGTCTAGACACACTTGTTTCCCTTACGCAGACATATCAATACATAGGTTTTAAGATTCTTACTAGTCAGATATATTCCTCTGCGGGAAATATGGGGTTTTGAGTCCCTTTCACTGAGGAAGGTGTAGGTCTTGTCTATTCCATAGTTGGTTTTTGGAAAAGTACCTGTGCTTATATCAAACTCTGGTTTTATGCATCACCCCACCTCTCCTTCCCCCTTAAGCAGGCATAAGAGTGTTTTCTAAATATGACACACTGTTCTCTTTCCTAACTCAGTTCAAGTGTAGCCATGTTTATAGGATCTTCATAAGTGATATCTTATGATAAGTTTCTTTTTCTGTGTGACTTATTTCACTTAGAATCATCGTACCTGAATCCACCCATTTTGCTGCTACTGGTCTTATGACATTGATTTCATGGCTGAGGGATATTCCATCGTACGTAAGTACCACAATTTTTTGAACCATTTTTATATTTCCTGGGATATTTAAGGTGTATCCAAGTTGAGGTCTTTGTAAGCAGTGCAGCCCTAATTTTGGGGTGGCTCTGTATTATTGATTTTCAGTTTTCCCAAGGTATATTCCCTAGACTGGAAGTGCCCTTGGCTCTGTAGCTCTGTTCTTTACTTGTTTTAGGGAACACAATGCATTCCTCCAGAGAGGCAGTTGGGAATTTACATCCCGCCCATCAGCATAACAAGGTTCCCTGTTCTCCAGGGCCTGTCTTGCCTTTCTGGTTTTTACACATTTTGTGGATGTCCCTTTTGACTGGTGGGAAGTGATACTTCTTTGTAGTGCAGATTTGCATTTCCCACTTGCTTGCTTGGCCAAAAAGGGCGTATGCGTTTTCTCCTGAATATATTCAGGAGAAAACGTATACGCCCTTTTTGGAAAAGGGCATCATTTTCGAAGTTGTGCCCCTCTTCCTGTGCTTTAAATGCAATTCTAACGTACCTCTTGAAATCTGTTTCCTGCTATTCTGCCTCGCTTTCAAGTCCGCCTCGTTGCCTTCCCTCAACAGATTTTTGGACGATAGTTGTCCTTTATTACTCGGCCAGTTTGTAAATTGCTGTGCCCCTGAGCTCCATTTTTCAACTCGTTTTTGGTGAGCTGACCGCAAGTCCAAAATTTGGGTTCAGGACCTATACTGGTTCCCGGTGGGTGGCTGAGACTTCGGTTAATTCTTCTTCCTGCCGGGAAATTACAGTGATATGTGACCGTCCAAATGCCTACCAGCTACTCTCTCATTGGTTCTCCATCTTCCCTTTCATCCTCTGCCAAATTGGCAACCTGTGTGAACCAAGACGTTAAATGGGCTGTCTCTCCAAGTTGGTTGGTTGATAGTAAAGCAGATGGAAAGTCAAACCGGAGCACCAGGAGAGGGACTATTCGTTGAGTTTTAGAAACCTTTCGTATTCACAGTGTGTCCGTTCTCTAGGTTTCCCGTACATGTTATAGCTGGAGTAATATTCCCTTCAACCTGGAGAGTTGGGGCCATGGAATGGGTGCCAGGCATTTGTGATTTAAAGGGTCTGCATTTGCTCACCCAATCTCACCAATCGTCTCTGTCGCAAGTGTCCCTCCTTATGCCATATCCAGCTGTCGTTGTAGATAGGGTCATTCCAGGTTTCATCAGGGACCCTGAAGGAATTGTAAAGAATATCCCAGTTTTTTGTTTTGTTTTTGAAATTCCTTTTTATAGTGGGCTTGAGCTGATTCTCGCTGCCATGTTTATGCCAGTCTAGAAACACTTGATTCCCTTACGGAGACATATCAATACATAAGTTTTAAGATTCTTACTAGTCAGATATATTCCTCTGCGGGAAATATGGGGTTTTGAGTCCCTTTCACTGAGGAAGGTGTAGGTCTTGTCTATTCCATAGTTGGTTTTTGGAACAGTACCTGTGCTTATATCAAACTCTGGTTTTATGCATCACCCCACCTCTCCTTCCCCCTTAAGCAGGCATAAGAGTGTTTTCTAAATATGAGACACTGTTCTCTTTCCTAACTCAGTTCAAGTGTAGCCATGTTTATAGGATCTTCATAAGTGATATCTTATGATAAGTTTCTTTTTCTGTGTGACTTATTTCACTTAGAATCATCGTACCTGAATCCACCCATTTTGCTGCTACTGGTCTTATGACATTGATTTCATGGCTGAGGGATATTCCATCGTACGTAAGTACCACAATTTTTTGAACCATTTTTGTATTTCCTGGGATACTTAAGGTGTATCCAAGTTGAGGTCTTTGTAAGCAGTGCAGCCCTAATTTTGGGGTGGCTCTGTATTTTTGATTTTCAGTTTTCCCAAGGTATATTCCCTAGACTGGAAGTGCCCTTGGTTCTGTAGCTCTGTTGTTTACTTGTTTTAGGGAACACAATGCACTCCTCCAGAGAGGCAGTTGGCAATTTACATACCGCCCATCAGCATAACAAGGCTCCCTGTTCTCCAGGGCCTGGCTTGCCTTTCTGGTTTTTACACATTTTGTGGATGTCCCTTTTGACCGGTGGGAAGTGATACTTCTTTGTAGTGCAGATTTGCATTGCCCGCTTGCTTGCTTGGCCAAAAAGGGCGTATGCGTTTTCTCCTGAATATATTCAGGAGAAAACGCATACGCCCTTTTTGGCCAAGTGCATCATTGTCGAAGTTGTGCCCCTCTTCCTGTGCTTTAAAGGTGATTCCAACGTACCTCTTGAAATCTGTTTCCTGCTATTCTGCCTCGCTTTCAAGTCCGCCTCGTTGCCTTCCCTCAACAGATTTTTAGACGATAGTTGTCCTTTATTACTTGGCCAGTTTGTGAATTGCTGTGCACCTGAGCTCCATTTTTCAACTCGTTTTTGGTGAGCTGACCGCAAGTCCAAAATTTTGGTTCAGGACCTATACTGGTTCCCGGTGGGTGGCTGAGACTTTGGTTAATTCTTCTTCCTGCCGGGAAATTACAGTGATATGTGCCCGTCCAAATGCCTAACAGCTACTCTCTCATTGGTTCTCCCTCTTCCCTTTCATCCTCTGCCAAATTGGCAACCTGTGCGAACCAGCAGGTTAAAGGGGCTGTCTCTCCAAGTTGGGAGGATGATAGTAAAGCAGGTGTAAAGTCAAACCGGAGCACCAGGAGAGGGACTATTCGTTGAGATTTAGAAACCGTTCGTATTCACAGTGTGTCCGTCCTCTAGGTTTCCCGTACATGTTATAGCTGTAGTAATATTCCCTTCAACCTGGAGAGTTGGGACCCATGGAATGGGTGCCAGGCATTTGTGCTTTAATGGGTCCGCATTTGCTCACCCAATCTCACCATTCCTCTCAGTCCCAAGTGTCCAGCCTTATGCCACATCCAGCTGTCATTGTAGATAGGGTCATTCCAGGTTTCATCAGAGACCCTGAAGGAATTGTAAAGAATTTCCCAGTTTTTTGTTTTGTTTTTGAAATTCCTTTTTATAGTGGGTTTGAGCTGATTCTCGCTGCCATGTTTATGCCAGTCTAGACACACTTGATTCCCTTACAGAGACATATCAATACATAGGTTTTAAGATTCTTACTACTCAGATATATTCCTCTGCGGGAAATATGGTGTTTTCAGTCCCTTTCACTGAGGACGGTGTAGGTCTTGTCTATTCCATAGTTGGTTTTTGGAACGGTACCTGTGCTTATATCAAACTCTGGTTTTATGCATCACCCCACCTCTCCTTCCCCCTTAAGCAGGCATAAGAGTGTTTTCTAAATGTGAGACACTGTTCTCTTTCCTAACTCAGTTCAAGTGTAGCCATGTTTACAGGATCTTCATAAGTGATATCTTATGATAAGTTTCTTTTTCTGTGTGACTTATTTCACTTAGAATCATTGTACCTGAATCCACCCATTTTGCTGCTACTGGTCTTATGACATTGATTTCACGGCTGAGGGATATTCTATAGTACGTAAGTACCACAATTTTTTGAACCATTCTTATATTTCCTGGGATATTTAAGGTGTACCCAAGTTGAGGTCCTTGTAAGCAGTGCAGCCCGAAATTTTGGGGCGGCTCTGTGTTATTGATTTTCAGTTTTCCCAAGGTATATTCCCTAGACGGGAAGTGCCCTTGGCTTTGTAGCTCTGTTCTTTACTTGTTTTAGGGAAAACAATGCACTCCTCCAGAGAGGCAGTTGGCAATTTACATCCCGCCCATCAGCATAACAAGGCTCCCTGTTCTCCAGGGCCTGTCTTGCCTTTCTGGTTTTTACACATTTTGTGGATGTCCCTTTTGACCGGCGGGAAGTGATACTTCTTTGTACTGCAGATTTGCATTGCCCGCTTGCTTGCTAGGTCAAAAAGGGCGTATGCGTTTTCTCCTGAATATATTCAGGAGAAAACGCATACGCCCTTTTTGGCCAAGTGCATCATTGTCGAAGTTGTGCCCTTCTTCCTGTGCTTTAAAGGTGATTCCAACGTACCTCTTGAAATCTGTTTCCTGCTATTCTGCCTCACTTTCAAGTCCGCCTCGTTGCCTTCCCTCAACAGATTTTTGGACGATAGTTGTCCTTTATTACTCGGCCAGTTTGTGAATTGCTGTGCCCCTGAGCTCCATTTTTAACTCGTTTTTGGTGAGGTGACCGCAAATCCAAAATTTTGGTTCAGGACCTATACTGGTTCCCTGTGGGTGTCTGAGACTTTGGTTAATTCTTCTTCCTGCCGGGAAGTTAGAGTGATATGTGCCCATCCAAAGGCCTGACAGCTACTCTCTCATTGGTTCTCCCTCTTCCCTTTCATCCTCTGCCAAATTGGAAACCTGTGCGAACCAGGCGGTTAAAGGGGCTGTCTCTCCAAGTTGGGAGATTGATAGTAAAGCAGATGGAAAGTCAAACCGGAGCACCAGGGGAGGGTCTATTCATTGAGTTTTAGAAACCTTTCGTATTCACAGTGTGTCCGTTCTCTAGGTTTCCCGTACATGTTATAACTGTAGTAATATTCCCTTCAACCTGGAGATTTGGGACCCATGGAATGGGTGCCATGCATTATTGCTTTAAAGGGTCTGCATTTCCTCACCCAATCTCACCAATCCTCTCTGTCCCAAGTGTCCAGCCTTATGCCACATCCAGCTGTCATTGTAGATAGGGTCATTCCAGCTTTCATCAGAGACCCTGAAGGAATTCTAAAGAATTTCCCAGTTTTTTTGTTTTGTTTTTGAAATTCCTTTTTATAGTGGGTTTGAGCTGATTCTCGCTGCCATGTTTATGTCAGTCTAGACACACTTGATTCCCTTACGGAGAGATATCAATACATAGGTTTTAAGATTCTTACTAGTCAGATATATTCCTCTGCGGGAAATATGGGGTTTTGAGTCCCTTTCACTGAGGACGGTGTAGGTCTTGCCTATTCCATAGTTGGTTTTTGGAACGGTACCTGTGCTTATATCAAACTCTTTTTTTATGCATCACCCCACCTCACCTTCCCCCTTAAGCAGGTATAAGAGTGTTTTCTAAATGTGAGACACTGTTCTCTTTCCTAACTCAGTTCAAGTGTAGCCATGTTTACAGGATCTTCATAAGTGATATCTTATGATAAGTTTCTTTTTCTGTGTGACTTATTTCACTTAGAATCATCGTACCTGAATCCACCCATTTTGCTGCTACTGGTCTTATGACATTGATTTCATGGCTGAGGGATATTCCATCGTACGTAAGTACCACAATATTTTGAACCATGTTTATATTTTCTGGGATACTTAAGGTGTATCCAAGTTGAGGTCCTTGTATGCAGTGCAGCCCTAAATTTGGGGTGGCTCTGTCTTATTGATTTTCAGTTTTCCCAAGGTATATTCCCTAGACTGGTAGTGCCCTTGGCTCTGTAGCTCTGTTATTTTCTTGTTTTAGGGAACACAATGCACTCCTCCAGAGAGGCAGTTGGCAATTTACATCCCGCCCATCAGCATAACAAGGCTCCCTGTTCTCCAGGGCCTGTCTTGCCTTTCTGGTTCTTACAAATTTTGTGGATGTCCCTTTTGACCGGTGGGAAGTGATACTTCTTTGTAGTGCAGATTTGCATTGCCCGCTTGCTTGCTTGGCCAAAAAGGGCGTATGCATTTTCTCCTGAATATATTCAGGAGAAAACGCATACGCCCTTTTTGGCCAAGCGCATCATTGTCGAAGTTGTGCCCCTCTTCCTGTGCTTTAAAGGAGATTCCAACGTACCTCTTGAAATCTGTTTCCTGCTATTCTGCCTCGCTTTCAAGTCCGCCTCGTTGCCTTTCCTCAACAGATTTTTGGACGATAGTTGTCCTTTATTACTCGGCCAGTTTGTGAATTGCTGTGCCCCTGAGCTCCATTTTTCAACTCGTTTTTGGTGAGCTGACCGCAAGTCCAAAATTTTGGTTCAGGACCTATACTGGTTCCCGGTGGGTGGATGAGTATTTGGTTAATTCTTCTTCCTGCCGGGAAATTACAGTGATATGTGCCCGTCCAAATGCCTAACAGCTACTCTCTCATTGGTTCTCCCTCTTCCCTTTCATCCTCTGCCAAATTGGCAACCTGTGCGAACCAAGAGGTTAAAGGGGCTGTCTCTCCAAGTTAGGAGGTTGATAGTAAAGCAGACGGAAAGTCAAACCAGAGCACCAGGAGCGGGACTATTCGTTGAGTTTTAGAAACCTTTCGTATTCACAGTGTGTCCGTTCTCTAGGTTTCCCGCACATGTTATAGCTGTAGTAATATTCCCTTCAACCTGGAGAGTTCGGACCCATGGAATGGGTGCCATGCATTATTGCTTTAAAGGGTCTGCATTTGCTCACCCAATCTCACCAATCGTCTCAGTCCCAAGTGTCCCTCCTTATGCCACATGCAGCTGTCGTTGTAGATAGGGTCATTCCAGGTTTCATCAGAGACCCTGAAGGAATTGTAAAGAATTTCCCAGTTTTTTTGTTTTGTTTTTGAAATTCCTTTTTACAGTGGGTTTGAGCTGATTCTCGCTGCCATGTTTATGCCAGTCTGGACACACTTGATTCCCTTACGGAGACATATCAATACATAGGTTTTAAGATTCTTACTACTCAGATATATTCCTCTGCGGGAAATATGGTGTTTTGAGTCCATTTCACTGAGGACGGTGTAGGTCTTGTCTATTCCATAGTTGGTTTTTGGAATGGTACCTGTGCTTATATCAAACTCTGGTTTTATGCATCACCCCACCTCTCCTTCCCCCTTAAGCAGGCATAAGAGTGTTTTCTAAATGTGAGACACTGTTCTCTTTCCTAACTCAGTTCAAGTGTAGCCATGTTTACAGGATCTTCATAAGTGATATCTTATGTTAAGTTTCTTTTTCTGTGTGACTTATTTCACTTAGAATCATTGTACCTGAATCCACCCATTTTGCTGCTACTGGTCTTATGACATTGATTTCATGGCTGAGGGATATTCTATAGTACGTAAGTACCACAATTTTTTGAACCATTCTTATATTTCCTGGGATATTTAAGGTGTACCCAAGTTGAGGTCCTTGTAAGCAGTGCAGCCCTAAATTTTGGGGCGGCTCTGTGTTATTGATTTTCAGTTTTCCCAAGGTATATTCCCTAGACGGGAAGTGCCCTTGGCTTTGTAGCTCTGTTCTTTACTTGTTTTAGGGAAAACAATGCACTCCTCCAGAGAGGCAGTTGGCAATTTACATCCCGCCCATCAGCATAACAAGGCTACCTGTTCTCCAGGGCCTGTCTTGCCTTTCTGGTTTTTACACATTTTGTGGATGTCCCTTTTGACCGGCGGGAAGTGATACTTCTTTGTATTGCAGATTTGCATTGCCCGCTTGCTTGCTAGGTCAAAAAGGGCGTATGCGTTTTCTCCTGAATATATTCAGGAGAAAACGCATACGCCCTTTTTGGCCAAGTGCATCATTGTCGAAGTTGTGCCCCTCTTCCTGTGCTTTAAAGGTGATTCCAACGTACCTCTTGAAATCTGTTTCCTGCTATTCTGCCTCACTCTCAAGTCCGCCTCGTTGCCTTCCCTCAACAGATTTTTGGACGATACTTGTCCTTTATTACTCGGCCAGTTTGTGAATTGCTGTGCCCCTGAGCTCCATTTTTAACTCGTTTTTGCTGAGGTGACCGCAAGTCCAAAATTTTGGTTCAGGACCTATACTGGTTCCCTGTGGGTGTCTGAGACTTTGGTTAATTCTTCTTCCTGCCGGGAAGTTAGAGTGATATGTGCCCATCCAAAGGCCTGACAGCTACTCTCTCATTGGTTCTCCCTCTTCCCTTTCATCCTCTGCCAAATTGGAAACCTGTGCGAACCAGGCGGTTAAAGGGGCTGTCTCTCCAAGTTGGGAGATTGATAGTAAAGTAGATGGAAAGTCAAACCGGAGCACCAGGGGAGGGTCTATTCATTGAGTTTTAGAAACCTTTCGTATTCACAGTGTGTCCGTTCTCTAGGTTTCCCGTACATGTTATAACTGTAGTAATATTCCCTTCAACCTGGAGAGTTCGGACCCATGGAATGGGTGCCATGCATTATTACTTTAAAGGGTCTGCATTTCCTCACCCAATCTCACCAATCCTCTCTGTCCCAAGTGTCCAGCCTTATGCCACATCCAGCTGTCATTGTAGATAGGGTCATTCCAGCTTTCATCAGAGACCCTGAAGGAATTGTAAAGAATTTCCCAGTTTTTTTGTTTTGTTTTTGAAATTCCTTTTTATAGTGGGTTTGAGCTGATTCTCGCTGCCATGTTTATGTCAGTCTAGACACACTTGATTCCCTTACGGAGAGATATCAATACATAGGTTTTAAGATTCTTACTAGTCAGATATATTCCTCTGCGGGAAATATGGGGTTTTGAGTCCCTTTCACTGAGGACGGTGTAGGTCTTGCCTATTCCATAGTTGGTTTTTGGAACGGTACCTGTGCTTATATCAAACTCTGGTTTTATGCATCACCCCACCTCACCTTCCCCCTTAAGCAGGTATAAGAGTGTTTTCTAAATGTGAGACACTGTTCTCTTTCCTAACTCAGTTCAAGTGTAGCCATGTTTACAGGATCTTCATAAGTGATATCTTATGATAAGTTTCTTTTTCTGTGTGACTTATTTCACTTAGAATCATCGTACCTGAATCCACCCATTTTGCTGCTACTGGTCTTATGACATTGATTTCATGGCTGAGGGATATTCCATCGTACGTAAGTACCACAATATTTTGAACCATGTTTATATTTTCTGGGATACTTAAGGTGTATCCAAGTTGAGGTCCTTGTATGCAGTGCAGCCCTAAATTTTGGGGTGGCTCTGTCTTATTGATTTTCAGTTTTCCCAAGGTATATTCCCTAGACTGGTAGTGCCCTTGGCTCTGTAGCTCTGTTCTTTACTTGTTTTAGGGAACACAATGCACTCCTCCAGAGAGGCAGTTGGCTATTTACATCCCGCCCATCAGCATAACAAGGCTCCCTGTTCTCCAGGGCCTGTCTTGCCTTTCTGGTTCTTACACATTTTGTGGATGTCCCTTTTGACTGGTGGGAAGTGATACTTCTTTGTAGTGCAGATTTGCATTGCCCGCTTGCTTGCTTGGCCAAAAAGGGCGTATGCGTTTTCTCCTGAATATATTCAGGAGAAAACGCATACGCCCTTTTTGGCCAAGCGCATCATTGTCGAAGTTGTGCCCCTCTTCCTGTGCTTTAAAGGAGATTCCAACGTACCTCTTGAAATCTGTTTCCTGCTATTCTGCCTCGCTTTCAAGTCCGCCTCGTTGCCTTTCCTCAACAGATTTTTGGACGATAGTTGTCCTTTATTACTCGGCCAGTTTGTGAATTGCTGTGCCCCTGAGCTCCATTTTTCAACTCGTTTTTGGTGAGCTGACCGCAAGTCCAAAATTTTGGTTCAGGACCTATACTGGTTCCTGGTGGGTGGATGAGTATTTGGTTAATTCTTCTTCCTGCCGGGAAATTACAGTGATATGTGCCCGTCCAAATGCCTAACAGCTACTCTCTCATTGGTTCTCCCTCTTCCCTTTCATCCTCTGCCAAATTGGCAACCTGTGCGAACCAAGAGGTTAAAGGGGCTGTCTCTCCAAGTTGGGAGGTTGATAGTAAAGCAGACGGAAAGTCAAACCAGAGCACCAGGAGCGGGACTATTCGTTGAGTTTTAGAAACCTTTCGTATTCACAGTGTGTCCGTTCTCTAGGTTTCCCGCACATGTTATAGCTGTAGTAATATTCCCTTCAACCTGGAGAGTTCGGACCCATGGAATGGGTGCCATGCATTATTGCTTTAAAGGGTCTGCATTTGCTCACCCAATCTCACCAATCGTCTCAGTACCAGGTGTCCCTCCTTATGCCACATCCAGCTGTCATTGTAGATAGGGTCATTCCAGCTTTCATCAGAGACCCTGAAGGAATTGTAAAGAATTTCCCAGTTTTTTTGTTTTGTTTTTGAAATTCCTTTTTATAGTGGGTTTGAGCTGATTCTCGCTGCCATGTTTATGCCAGTCTAGACACACTTGATTCCCTTACGGAGACATATCAATACATAGGTTTTAAGATTATTACTAGTCAGATATTTTCCTCTGCAGGAAATATGGGGTTTTGAGTCCCTTTCACTGAGGATGGTGTAGGTCTTGGCTATTCCATAGTTGGTTTTTGGAACGGTACCTGTGCTTATATCAAACTCTGGTTTTATTCCTCACCCCACCTCTCCTTCCCCCTTAAGCAGGTATAAGAGTGTTTTCTAAATGTGAGACACTGTTCTCTTTCCTAACTCAGTTCAAGTGTAGCCATGTTTACAGGATCTTCATAAGTGATATCTTATGATAAGTTTCTTTTTCTGTGTGACTTATTTCACTTAGAATCATCGTACCTGAATCCACCCATTTTGTTGCTACTGGTCTTATGACATTGATTTCATGGCTGAGGGATATTCCATCGTACGTAAGTACCACAATTTTTTGAACCATGTTTATATTTTCTGGGATACTTAAGGTGTATCCAAGTTGAGGTCCTTGTATGCAGTGCAGCCCTAAATTTTGGGGTGGCTCTGTCTTATTGATTTTCAGTTTTCCCAAGGTATATTCCCTAGACTGGTAGTGCCCTTGGCTCTGTAGCTCTGTTCTTTACTTGTTTTAGGGAACACAATGCACTCCTCCAGAGAGGCAGTTGGCTATTTACATCCCGCCCATCAGCATAACAAGGCTCCCTGTTCTCCAGGGCCTGTCTTGCCTTTCTTGTTCTTACACATTTTGTGGATGTCCCTTTTGACTGGTGGGAAGTGATACTTCTTTGTAGTGCAGATTTGCATTGCCCGCTTGCTTGCTTGGCCAAAAAGGGCGTATGCGTTTTCTCCTGAATATATTCAGGAGAAAACGCATACGCCCTTTTTGGCCAAGCGCATCATTGTCGAAGTTGTGCCCCTCTTCCTGTGCTTTAAAGGCGATTCCAACGTACCTCTTGAAATCTGTTTCCTGCTATTCTGCCTCGCTTTCAAGTCCGCCTCGTTGCCTTCCCTCAACAGATTTTTGGACGATAGTTGTCCTTTATTACTCGGCCAGTTTGTGAATTGCTGTGCCCCTGAGCTCCATTTTTAACTCGTTTTTGGTGAGCTGACCGCAAGTCAAAAATTTTGGTTCAGGACCTATACTGGTGCCCGGTGGGTGGCTGAGAATTTGGTTAATTCTTCTTCCTGCCGGGAAATTACAGTGATATGTGCCCGTCCAAATGCCTAACATCTACTCTCTCATTGGTTCTCCCTCTTCCCTTTCATCCTCTGCCAAATTGGCAACCTGTGCGAACCAAGAGGTTAAAGGGGCTGTCTCTCCAAGTTGGGAGGTTGATAGTAAAGCAGACGGAAAGTCAAACCAGAGCACCAGGAGCGGGACTATTCGTTGAGTTTTAGAAACCTTTCGTATTCACAGTGTGTCCGTTCTCTAGGTTTCCCGCACATGTTATAGCTGTAGTAATATTCCCTTCAACCTGGAGAGTTCGGACCCATGGAATGGGTGCCATGCATTATTGCTTTAAAGGGTCTGCATTTGCTCACCCAATCTCACCAATCGTCTCAGTCCCAAGTGTCCCTCCTAATGCCACATCCAGCTGTCATTGTAGATAGTGTCATTCCAGCTTTCATCAGAGACCCTGAAGGAATTGTAAAGAATTTCCCAGTTTTTTTGTTTTGTTTTTGAAATTCCTTTTTATAGTGGGTTTGAGCTGATTCTCGCTGCCATGTTTATGCCAGTCTAGACACACTTGATTCCCTTACGGAGACATATCAATACATAGGTTTTAAGATCCTTACTAGTCAGATATTTTCCTCTGCGGGAAATATGGTGTTTTGAGTCCCTTTCACTGAGGACGGTGTAGGTCTTGTCTATTCCATAGTTGGTTTTTGGAACGGTACCTGTGCTTATATCAAACTCTGGTTTTATGCATCACCCCACCTCTCCTTCCCCCTTAAGCAGGCATAAGAGTGTTTTCTAAATGTGAGACACTGTTCTCTTTCCTAACTCAGTTCAAGTGTAGCCATGTTTACAGGATCTTCATAAGTGATATCTTATGATAAGTTTCTTTTTCTGTGTGACTTATTTCACTTAGAATCATCGTACCTGAATCCACCCATTTTGCTGCTACTGGTCTTATGACATTGATTTCATGGCTGAGGGATATTCCATCGTACGTAAGTACCACAATTTTTTGAATCATGTTTATATTTTCTGGGATACTTAAGGTGTATCCAAGTTGAGGTCCTTGTATGCAGTGCAGCCCTAAATTTTGGGGTGGCTCTGTCTTATTGATTTTCAGTTTTCCCAAGGTATATTCCCTAGACTGGTAGTGCCCTTGGCTCTGTAGCTCTGTTCTTTACTTGCTTTAGGGAACAGAATGCACTCCTCCAGAGAGGCAGTTTGCAATTTACATCCCGCCCATCAGCATAACAAGGCTCCCTGTTCTCCAGGGCCTGTCTTGCCTTTCTTGTTCTTACACATTTTGTGGATGTCCCTTTTGACCGGTGGGAAGTGATACTTCTTTGTAGTGCAGATTTGCATTGCCCGCTTGCTTGCTTGGCCAAAAAGGGCGTATGCGTTTTCTCCTGAATATATTCAGGAGAAAACGCATACGCCCTTTTTGGCCAAGTGCATCATTGTCGAAGTTGTGCCCCTCTTCCTGTGCTTTAAAGGCGATTCCAACGTACCTCTTGAAATCTGTTTCCTGCTATTCTGCCTCGCTTTCAAGTCCGCCTCGTTGCCTTCCCTCAACAGATTTTTGGACGATAGTTGTCCTTTATTACTCGGCCAGTTTGTGAATTGCTGTGCCCCTGAGCTCCATTTTTCAACTCGTTTTTGGTGAGCTGACCGCAAGTCCAAAATTTTGGTTCAGGACCTATACTGGTTCCCGGTGGGTGGCTGAGAATTTGGTTAATTCTTCTTCCTGCCAGGAAATTACAGTGATATGTGCCCGTCCAAATGCCTAACAGCTACTCTCTCATTGGTTCTCCCTCTTCCCTTTCATCCTCTGCCAAATTGGCAACCTGTGCGAACCAAGAGGTTAAAGGGGCTGTCTCTCCAAGTTGGGAGGTTGATAGTAAAGCAGACGGAAAGTCAAACCGGAGCACCAGGAGAGGGACTATTCGTTGAGTTTTAGAAACCTTTCGTATTCACAGTGTGTCCGTTCTCTAGGTTTCCCGCACATGTTATAGCTGTAGTAGTATTCCCTTCAACCTGGAGAGTTCGGACCCATGGAATGGGTGCCATGCATTATTGCTTTAAAGGGTCTGCATTTGCTCACCCAATCTCACCAATCGTCTCAGTCCCAAGTGTCCCTCCTTATGCCACATCCAGCTGTCGTTGTGGATAGGGTCATTCCAGCTTTCATCAGAGACCCTGAAGGAATTCTAAAGAATTTCCCAGTTTTTTTGTTTTGTTTTTGAAATTCCTTTTTATAGTGGGTTTGAGCTGATTCTCGCTGCCATGTTTATGTCAGTCTAGACACACTTGATTCCCTTATGGAGAGATATCAATACATAGGTTTTAAGATTCTTACTAGACAGATATATTCCTCTGCGGGAAATATGGTGTTTTGAGTCCCTTTCACTGAGGACGGTGTAGGTCTTGCCTATTCCATAGTTGGTTTTTGGAACGGTACCTGTGCTTATATCAAACTCTTTTTTTATGCATCACCCCACCTCACCTTCCCCCTTAAGCAGGTATAAGAGTGTTTTCTAAATGTGAGACACTGTTCTCTTTCCTAACTCAGTTCAAGTGTAGCCATGTTTACAGGATCTTCATAAGTGATATCTTATGATAAGTTTCTTTTTCTGTGTGACTTATTTCACTTAGAATCATCGTACCTGAATCCACCCATTTTGCTGCTACTGGTCTTATGACATTGATTTCATGGCTGAGGGATATTCCATCGTACGTAAGTACCACAATATTTTGAACCATGTTTATATTTTCTGGGATACTTAAGGTGTATCCAAGTTGAGGTCCTTGTATGCAGTGCAGCCCTAAATTTTGGGGTGGCTCTGTCTTATTGATTTTCAGTTTTCCCAAGGTATATTCCCTAGACTGGTAGTGCCCTTGGCTCTGTAGCTCTGTTCTTTTCTTGTTTTAGGGAACACAATGCACTCCTCCAGAGAGGCAGTTGGCAATTTACATCCCGCCCATCAGCATAACAAGGCTCCCTGTTCTCCAGGGCCTGTCTTGCCTTTCTGGTTCTTACAAATTTTGTGGATGTCCCTTTTGACCGGTGGGAAGTGATACTTCTGTGTAGTGCAGATTTGCATTGCCCGCTTGCTTGCTTGGCCAAAAAGGGCGTATGCATTTTCTCCTGAATATATTCAGGAGAAAACGCATACGCCCTTTTTGGCCAAGCGCATCATTGTCGAAGTTGTGCCCCTCTTCCTGTGCTTTAAAGGAGATTCCAACGTACCTCTTGAAATCTGTTTCCTGCTATTCTGCCTCGCTTTCAAGTCCGCCTCGTTGCCTTTCCTCAACAGATTTTTGGACGATAGTTGTCCTTTATTACTCGGCCAGTTTGTGAATTGCTGTGCCCCTGAGCTCCATTTTTCAACTCGTTTTTGGTGAGCTGACCGCAAGTCCAAAATTTTGGTTCAGGACCTATACTGGTTCCCGGTGGGTGGATGAGTATTTGGTTAATTCTTCTTCCTGCCGGGAAATTACAGTGATATGTGCCCGTCCAAATGCCTAACAGCTACTCTCTCATTGGTTCTCCCTCTTCCCTTTCATCCTCTGCCAAATTGGCAACCTGTGCGAACCAAGAGGTTAAAGGGGCTGTCTCTCCAAGTTAGGAGGTTGATAGTAAAGCAGACGGAAAGTCAAACCGGAGCACCAGGAGCGGGACTATTCGTTGAGTTTTAGAAACCTTTCGTATTCACAGTGTGTCCGTTCTCTAGGTTTCCCGCACATGTTATAGCTGTAGTAATATTCCCTTCAACCTGGAGAGTTCGGACCCATGGAATGGGTGCCATGCATTATTGCTTTAAAGGGTCTGCATTTGCTCACCCAATCTCACCAATCGTCTCAGTCCCAAGTGTCCCTCCTTATGCCACATCCAGCTGTCGTTGTAGATAGGGTCATTCCAGGTTTCATCAGAGACCCTGAAGGAATTGTAAAGAATTTCCCAGTTTTTTTGTTTTGTTTTTGAAATTCCTTTTTACAGTGGGTTTGAGCTGATTCTCGCTGCCATGTTTATGCCAGTCTGGACACACTTGATTCCCTTACGGAGACATATCAATACATAGGTTTTAAGATTCTTACTACTCAGATATATTCCTCTGCGGGAAATATGGTGTTTTGAGTCCCTTTCACTGAGGACGGTGTAGGTCTTGTCTATTCCATAGTTGGTTTTTGGAATGGTACCTGTGCTTATATCAAACTCTGGTTTTATGCATCACCCCACCTCTCCTTCCCCCTTAAGCAGGCATAAGAGTGTTTTCTAAATGTGAGACACTGTTCTCTTTCCTAACTCAGTTCAAGTGTAGCCATGTTTACAGGATCTTCATAAGTGATATCTTATGTTAAGTTTCTTTTTCTGTGTGACTTATTTCACTTAGAATCATTGTACCTGAATCCACCCATTTTGCTGCTACTGGTCTTATGACATTGATTTCATGGCTGAGGGATATTCTATAGTACGTAAGTACCACAATTTTTTGAACCATTCTTATATTTCCTGGGATATTTAAGGTGTACCCAAGTTGAGGTCCTTGTAAGCAGTGCAGCCCTAAATTTTGGGGCGGCTCTGTGTTATTGATTTTCAGTTTTCCCAAGGTATATTCCCTAGACGGGAAGTGCCCTTGGCTTTGTAGCTCTGTTCTTTACTTGTTTTAGGGAAAACAATGCACTCCTCCAGAGAGGCAGTTGGCAATTTACATCCCACCCATCAGCATAACAAGGCTACCTGTTCTCCAGGGCCTGTCTTGCCTTTCTGGTTTTTACACATTTTGTGGATGTCCCTTTTGACCGGCGGGAAGTGATACTTCTTTGTATTGCAGATTTGCATTGCCCGCTTGCTTGCTAGGTCAAAAAGGGCGTATGCGTTTTCTCCTGAATATATTCAGGAGAAAACGCATACGCCCTTTTTGGCCAAGTGCATCATTGTCGAAGTTGTGCCCCTCTTCCTGTGCTTTAAAGGTGATTCCAACGTACCTCTTGAAATCTTTTTCCTGCTATTCTGCCTCACTCTCAAGTCCGCCTCGTTGCCTTCCCTCAACAGATTTTTGGACGATACTTGTCCTTTATTACTCGGCCAGTTTGTGAATTGCTGTGCCCCTGAGCTCCATTTTTAACTCGTTTTTGCTGAGGTGACCGCAAGTCCAAAATTTTGGTTCAGGACCTATACTGGTTCCCTGTGGGTGTCTGAGACTTTGGTTAATTCTTCTTCCTGCCGGGAAGTTAGAGTGATATGTGCCCATCCAAAGGCCTGACAGCTACTCTCTCATTGGTTCTCCCTCTTCCCTTTCATCCTCTGCCAAATTGGAAACCTGTGCGAACCAGGCGGTTAAAGGGGCTGTCTCTCCAAGTTGGGAGATTGATAGTAAAGTAGATGGAAAGTCAAACCGGAGCACCAGGGGAGGGTCTATTCATTGAGTTTTAGAAACCTTTCGTATTCACAGTGTGTCCGTTCTCTAGGTTTCCCGTACATGTTATAACTGTAGTAATATTCCCTTCAACCTGGAGAGTTCGGACCCATGGAATGGGTGCCATGCATTATTACTTTAAAGGGTCTGCATTTCCTCACCCAATCTCACCAATCCTCTCTGTCCCAAGTGTCCAGCCTTATGCCACATCCAGCTGTCATTGTAGATAGGGTCATTCCAGCTTTCATCAGAGACCCTGAAGGAATTGTAAAGAATTTCCCAGTTTTTTTGTTTTGTTTTTGAAATTCCTTTTTATAGTGGGTTTGAGCTGATTCTCGCTGCCATGTTTATGTCAGTCTAGACACACTTGATTCCCTTACGGAGAGATATCAATACATAGGTTTTAAGATTCTTACTAGTCAGATATATTCCTCTGCGGGAAATATGGGGTTTTGAGTCCCTTTCACTGAGGACGGTGTAGGTCTTGCCTATTCCATAGTTGGTTTTTGGAACGGTACCTGTGCTTATATCAAACTCTGGTTTTATGCATCACCCCACCTCACCTTCCCCCTTAAGCAGGTATAAGAGTGTTTTCTAAATGTGAGACACTGTTCTCTTTCCTAACTCAGTTCAAGTGTAGCCATGTTTACAGGATCTTCATAAGTGATATCTTATGATAAGTTTCTTTTTCTGTGTGACTTATTTCACTTAGAATCATCGTACCTGAATCCACCCATTTTGCTGCTACAGGTCTTATGACATTGATTTCATGGCTGAGGGATATTCCATCGTACGTAAGTACCACAATATTTTGAACCATGTTTATATTTTCTGGGATACTTAAGGTGTATCCAAGTTGAGGTCCTTGTATGCAGTGCAGCCCTAAATTTTGGGGTGGCTCTGTCTTATTGATTTTCAGTTTTCCCAAGGTATATTCCCTAGACTGGTAGTGCCCTTGGCTCTGTAGCTCTGTTCTTTACTTGTTTTAGGGAACACAATGCACTCCTCCAGAGAGGCAGTTGGCTATTTACATCCCGCCCATCAGCATAACAAGGCTCCCTGTTCTCCAGGGCCTGTCTTGCCTTTCTGGTTCTTACACATTTTGTGGATGTCCCTTTTGACTGGTGGGAAGTGATACTTCTTTGTAGTGCAGATTTGCATTGCCCGCTTGCTTGCTTGGCCAAAAAGGGCGTATGCGTTTTCTCCTGAATATATTCAGGAGAAAACGCATACGCCCTTTTTGGCCAAGTGCATCATTGTCGAAGTTGTGCCCCTCTTCCTGTGCTTTAAAGGCGATTCCAACGTACCTCTTGAAATCTGTTTCCTGCTATTCTGCCTCGCTTTCAAGTCCGCCTCGTTGCCTTCCCTCAACAGATTTTTGGACGATAGTTGTCCTTTATTACTCGGCCAGTTTGTGAATTGCTGTGCCCCTGAGCTCCATTTTTCAACTCGTTTTTGGTGAGCTGACCGCAAGTCCAAAATTTTGGTTCAGGACCTATACTGGTTCCCGGTGGGTGGCTGAGAATTTGGTTAATTCTTCTTCCTGCCAGGAAATTACAGTGATATGTGCCCGTCCAAATGCCTAACAGCTACTCTCTCATTGGTTCTCCCTCTTCCCTTTCATCCTCTGCCAAATTGGAAACCTGTGCGAACCAGGCGGTTAAAGGGGCTGTCTCTCCAAGTTGGGAGATTGATAGTAAAGTAGATGGAAAGTCAAACCGGAGCACCAGGGGAGGGTCTATTCATTGAGTTTTAGAAACCTTTCGTATTCACAGTGTGTCCGTTCTCTAGGTTTCCCGCACATGTTATAGCTGTAGTAGTATTCCCTTCAACCTGGAGAGTTCGGACCCATGGAATGGGTGCCATGCATTATTGCTTTAAAGGGTCTGCATTTGCTCACCCAATCTCACCAATCGTCTCAGTCCCAAGTGTCCCTCCTTATGCCACATCCAGCTGTCGTTGTGGATAGGGTCATTCCAGCTTTCATCAGAGACCCTGAAGGAATTGTAAAGAACTTCCAAGTTTTTTTGTTTTGTTTTTGAAATTCCTTTTTATAGTGGGTTTGAGCTGATTCTCGCTGCCATGTTTATGCCAGTCTAGACACACTTGATTCCCTTATGGAGACATATCAATACATAGGTTTTAAGATTCTTACTACTCAGATATTTTCCTCTGCGGGAAATATGGGGTTTTGAGTCCCTTTCACTGAGGACGGTGTAGGTCTTGTCTATTCCATAGTTGGTTTTTGGAACGGTACCTGTGCTTATATCAAACTCTGGTTTTATGCATTACCCCACCTCTCCTTCCCCCTTAAGCAGGCATAAGAGTGTTTTCTAAATGTGAGACACTGTTCTCTTTCCTAACTCAGTTCAAGTGTAGCCATGTTTACAGGATCTTCATAAGTGATATCTTATGATAAGTTTCTTTTTCTGTGTGACTTATTTCACTTAGAATCATCGTACCTGAATCCACCCATTTTGCTGCTACTGGTCTTATGACATTGATTTCATGGCTGAGGGATATTCCATCGTACGTAAGTACCACAATTTTTTGAATCATGTTTATATTTTCTGGGATACTTAAGGTGTATCCAAGTTGAGGTCCTTGTATGCAGTGCAGCCCTAAATTTTGGGGTGGCTCTGTCTTATTGATTTTCAGTTTTCCCAAGGTATATTCCCTAGACTGGTAGTGCCCTTGGCTCTGTAGCTCTGTTCTTTACTTGTTTTAGGGAACAGAATGCACTCCTCCAGAGAGGCAGTTGGCAATTTACATCCCGCCCATCAGCATAACAAGGCTCCCTGTTCTCCAGGGCCTGTCTTGCCTTTCTTTTTCTTACACATTTTGTGGATGTCCCTTTTGACCGGTGGGAAGTGATACTTCTTTGTAGTGCAGATTTGCATTGCCCGCTTGTTTGCTTGGCCAAAAAGGGCGTATGCGTTTTCTCCTGAATATATTCAGGAGAAAACGCATACGCCCTTTTTGGCCAAGTGCATCATTGTCGAAGTTGTGCCCCTCTTCCTGTGCTTTAAAGGCGATTCCAACGTACCTCTTGAAATCTGTTTCCTGCTATTCTGCCTCGCTTTCAAGTCTGCCTCGTTGCCTTCCCTCAACAGATTTTTGGACGATTGTTGTCCTTTATTACTCGGCCAGTTTGTGAATTGCTGTGCCCCTGAGCTCCATTTTTCAACTCGTTTTTGGTGAGCTGACCGCAAGTCCAAAATTTTGGTTCAGGACCTATACTGGTTCCCGGTGGGTGGCTGAGAATTCGGTTAATTCTTCTTCCTGCCGGGAAATTACAGTGATATGTGCCCGTCCAAATGCCTAACAGCTACTCTCTCATTCGTTCTCCCTCTTCCCTTTCATCCTCTGCCAAATTTGCAACCTGTGCGAACCAAGAGGTTAAAGGGGCTGTCTCTCCAAGTTGGGAGGTTGATAGTAAAGCAGAGGGAAAGTCAAACCGGAGCACCAGGAGAGGGACTATTCGTTGAGTTTTAGAAACCTTTCGTATTCACAGTGTGTCCGTTCTCTAGGTTTCCCGCACATGTTATAGCTGTAGTAGTATTCCCTTCAACCTGGAGAGTTCGGACCCATGGAATGGGTGCCATGCATTATTGCTTTAAAGGGTCTGCATTTGCTCACCCAATCTCACCAATCGTCTCAGTCCCAAGTGTCCCTCCTTATGCCACATCCAGCTGTCGTTGTAGATAGGGTCATTCCAGCTTTCATCAGAGACCCTGAAGGAATTGTAAAGAATTTCCCAGTTTTTTTGTTTTGTTTCTGAAATTCCTTTTTATAGTGGGTTTGAGCTGATTCTCGCTGCCATGTTTATGCCAGTCTAGACACACTTGATTCCCTTACGGAGACATATCAATACATAGGTTTTAAGATTCTTACTAGTCAGATATTTTCCTCTGCGGGAAATATGGGGTTTTGAGTCCCTTTCACTGAGGACGGTGTAGGTCTTGTCTATTCCATAGTTGGTTTTTGGAACGGTACCTGTGCTTATATCAAACTCTGGTTTTATGCATCACCCCACCTCTCCTTCCCCCTTAAGCAGGTATAAGAGTTTTTTCTAAATGTGAGACACTGTTCTCTTTCCTAACTCAGTTCAAGTGTAGCCATGTTTACAGGATCTTCATAAGTGATATCTTATGATAAGTTTCTTTTTCTGTGTGACTTATTTCACTTAGAATCATCGTACCTGAATCCACCCATTTTGTTGCTACTGGTCTTATGACATTGATTTCATGGCTGAGGGATATTCCATCGTACGTAAGTACCACAATTTTTTGAACCATGTTTATATTTTCTGGGATACTTTAGGTGTATCCAAGTTGAGGTCCTTGTATGCAGTGCAGCCCTAAATTTTGGGGTGGCTCTGTCTTATTGATTTTCAGTTTTCCCAAGGTATATTCCCTAGACTGGAAGTGCCCTTGGCTCTGTAGCTCTGTTCTTTACTTGTTTTAGGGAACAGAATGCACTCCTCCAGAGAGGCAGTTGGCAATTTACATCCCGCCCATCAGCATAACAAGGCTCCCTGTTCTCCAGGGCCTGTCTTGCCTTTCTTGTTCTTACACATTTTGGGGATGTCCCTTTTGACCGGTGGGAAGTGATACTTCTTTGTAGTGCAGATTTGCATTGCCCGCTTGCTTGCTTGGCCAAAAAGGGCGTATGCGTTTTCTCCTGAATATATTCAGGAGAAAACGCATACGCCCTTTTTGGACAAGGGCATCATTGTCAAAGTTGTGCCCCTCTTCCTGTGCTTTAAATGCAATTCCAACGTACGTCTTGAAATCTGTTTCCTGCTATTCTGCCTCGCTTTCAAGTCCGCCTCGTTCCCTTCCCTCAACAGATTTTTGGACGATAGTTGTCCTTTATTACTCAGCCAGTTTGTGAATTGCTGTGCCCCTGAGCTCCATTTTTCAACTCGTTTTTGGTGAGCTGACCGCAAGTCCAAAATTTTGGTTCAGGACCTATACTGGTTCCCGGTGGGTGGCTGAGAATTCGGTTAATTCTTCTTCCTGCCGGGAAATTACAGTGATATGTGCCCGTCCAAATGCCTAACAGCTACTCTCTCATTGGTTCTCCCTCTTCCCTTTCATCCTCTGCCAAATTGGCAACCTGTGCGAACCAAGAGGTTAAAGGGGCTGTCTCTCCAAGTTGGGAGGTTGATAGTAAAGCAGACGGAAAGTCAAACCAGAGCACCAGGAGCGGGACTATTCGTTGAGTTTTAGAAACCTTTCGTATTCACAGTGTGTCCGTTCTCTAGGTTTCCCGCACATGTTATAGCTGTAGTAATATTCCCTTCAACCTGGAGAGTTCGGACCCATGGAATGGGTGCCATGCATTATTGCTTTAAAGGGTCTGCATTTGCTCACCCAATCTCACCAAACGTCTCAGTCCCAAGTGTCCCTCCTAATGCCACATCCAGCTGTCATTGTAGATAGTGTCATTCCAGCTTTCATCAGAGACCCTGAAGGAATTGTAAAGAATTTCCCAGTTTTTTTGTTTTGTTTTTGAAATTCCTTTTTATAGTGGGTTTGAGCTGATTCTCGCTGCCATGTTTATGCCAGTCTAGACACACTTGATTCCCTTACGGAGACATATCAATACATAGGTTTTAAGATCCTTACTAGTCAGATATTTTCCTCTGCGGGAAATATGGTGTTTTGAGTCCCTTTCACTGAGGACGGTGTAGGTCTTGTCTATTCCATAGTTGGTTTTTGGAACGGTACCTGTGCTTATATCAAACTCTGGTTTTATGCATCACCCCACCTCTCCTTCCCCCTTAAGCAGGCATAAGAGTGTTTTCTAAATGTGAGACACTGTTCTCTTTCCTAACTCAGTTCAAGTGTAGCCATGTTTACAGGATCTTCATAAGTGATATCTTATGATAAGTTTCTTTTTCTGTGTGACTTATTTCACTTAGAATCATCGTACCTGAATCCACCCATTTTGCTGCTACTGGTCTTATGACATTGATTTCATGGCTGAGGGATATTCCATCGTACGTAAGTACCACAATTTTTTGAATCATGTTTATATTTTCTGGGATACTTAAGGTGTATCCAAGTTGAGGTCCTTGTATGCAGTGCAGCCCTAAATTTTGGGGTGGCTCTGTCTTATTGATTTTCAGTTTTCCCAAGGTATATTCCCTAGACTGGTAGTGCCCTTGGCTCTGTAGCTCTGTTCTTTACTTGTTTTAGGGAACAGAATGCACTCCTCCAGAGAGGCAGTTGGCAATTTACATCCCGCCCATCAGCATAACAAGGCTCCCTGTTCTCCAGGGCCTGTCTTGCCTTTCTTGTTCTTACACATTTTGTGGATGTCCCTTTTGACCGGTGGGAAGTGATACTTCTTTGTAGTGCAGATTTGCATTGCCCGCTTGCTTGCTTGGCCAAAAAGGGCATATGCGTTTTCTCCTGAATATATTCAGGAGAAAACGCATACGCCCTTTTTGGCCAAGTGCATCATTGTCGAAGTTGTGCCCCTCTTCCTGTGCTTTAAAGGCGATTCCAACGTACCTCTTGAAATCTGTTTCCTGCTATTCTGCCTCGCTTTCAAGTCCGCCTCGTTGCCTTCCCTCAACAGATTTTTGGACGATAGTTGTCCTTTATTACTCGGCCAGTTTGTGAATTGCTGTGCCCCTGAGCTCCATTTTTCAACTCGTTTTTGGTGAGCTGACCGCAAGTCCAAAATTTTGGTTCAGGACCTATACTGGTTCCCGGTGGGTGGCTGAGAATTTGGTTAATTCTTCTTCCTGCCGGGAAATTACAGTGATATGTGCCCGTCCAAATGCCTAACAGCTACTCTCTCATTGGTTCTCCCTCTTCCCTTTCATCCTCTGCCAAATTGGCAACCTGTGCGAACCAAGAGGTTAAAGGGGCTGTCTCTCCAAGTTGGGAGGTCGATAGTAAAGCAGACGGAAAGTCAAACCGGAGCACCAGGAGAGGGACTATTCGTTGAGTTTTAGAAACCTTTCGTATTCACAGTGTGTCCGTTCTCTAGGTTTCCCGCACATGTTATAGCTGTAGTAGTATTCCCTTCAACCTGGAGAGTTCGGACCCATGGAATGGGTGCCATGCATTATTGCTTTAAAGGGTCTGCATTTGCTCACCCAATCTCACCAATCGTCTCAGTCCCAAGTGTCCCTCCTTATGCCACATCCAGCTGTCGTTGTGGATAGGGTCATTCCAGCTTTCATCAGAGACCCTGAAGGAATTGTAAAGAATTTCCCAGTTTTTTTGTTTTGTTTTTGAAATTCCTTTTTATAGTGGGTTTGAGCTGATTCTCGCTGCCATGTTTATGCCAGTCTAGACACACTTGATTCCCTTACGGAGACATATCAATACATAGGTTTTAAGATTCTTACTACTCAGATATTTTCCTCTGCGGGAAATATGGGGTTTTGAGTCCCTTTCACTGAGGACGGTGTAGGTCTTGTCTATTCCATAGTTGGTTTTTGGAACGGTACCTGTGCTTATATCAAACTCTGGTTTTATGCATTACCCCACCTCTCCTTCCCCCTTAAGCAGGCATAAGAGTGTTTTCTAAATGTGAGACACTGTTCTCTTTCCTAACTCAGTTCAAGTGTAGCCATGTTTACAGGATCTTCATAAGTGATATCTTATGATAAGTTTCTTTTTCTGTGTGACTTATTTCACTTAGAATCATCGTACCTGAATCCACCCATTTTGCTGCTACTGGTCTTATGACATTGATTTCATGGCTGAGGGATATTCCATCGTACGTAAGTACCACAATTTTTTGAATCATGTTTATATTTTCTGGGATACTTAAGGTGTATCCAAGTTGAGGTCCTTGTATGCAGTGCAGCCCTAAATTTTGGGGTGGCTCTGTCTTATTGATTTTCAGTTTTCCCAAGGTATATTCCCTAGACTGGTAGTGCCCTTGGCTCTGTAGCTCTGTTCTTTACTTGTTTTAGGGAACAGAATGCACTCCTCCAGAGAGGCAGTTGGCAATTTACATCCCGCCCATCAGCATAACAAGGCTCCCTGTTCTCCAGGGCCTGTCTTGCCTTTCTTGTTCTTACACATTTTGTGGATGTCCCTTTTGACCGGTGGGAAGTGATACTTCTTTGTAGTGCAGATTTGCATTGCCCGCTTGTTTGCTTGGCCAAAAAGGGCGTATGCGTTTTCTCCTGAATATATTCAGGAGAAAACCCAAACGCCCTTTTTGGCCAAGTGCATCATTGTCGAAGTTGTGCCCCTCTTCCTGTGCTTTAAAGGCGATTCCAACGTACCTCTTGAAATCTGTTTCCTGCTATTCTGCCTCGCTTTCAAGTCCGCCTCGTTGCCTTCCCTCAACAGATTTTTGGACGATAGTTGTCCTTTATTACTCGGCCAGTTTGTGAATTGCTGTGCCCCTGAGCTCCATTTTTCAACTCGTTTTTGGTGAGCTGACCGCAAGTCCAAAATTTTGGTTCAGGACCTATACTGGTTCCCCGTGGGTGGCTGAGAATTCGGTTAATTCTTCTTCCTGCCGGGAAATTACAGTGATATGTGCCCGTCCAAATGCCTAACAGCTACTCTCTCATTCGTTCTCCCTCTTCCCTTTCATCCTCTGCCAAATTTGCAACCTGTGCGAACCAAGAGGTTAAAGGGGCTGTCTCTCCAAGTTGGGAGGTTGATAGTAAAGCAGAGGGAAAGTCAAACCGGAGCACCAGGAGAGGGACTATTCGTTGAGTTTTAGAAACCTTTCGTATTCACAGTGTGTCCGTTCTCTAGGTTTCCCGCACATGTTATAGCTGTAGTAGTATTCCCTTCAACCTGGAGAGTTCGGACCCATGGAATGGGTGCCATGCATTATTGCTTTAAAGGGTCTGCATTTGCTCACCCAATCTCACCAATCGTCTCAGTCCCAAGTGTCCCTCCTTATGCCACATCCAGCTGTCGTTGTAGATAGGGTCATTCCAGCTTTCATCAGAGACCCTGAAGGAATTGTAAAGAATTTCCCAGTTTTTTTGTTTTGTTTCTGAAATTCCTTTTTATAGTGGGTTTGAGCTGATTCTCGCTGCCATGTTTATGCCAGTCTAGACACACTTGATTCCCTTACGGAGACATATCAATACATAGGTTTTAAGATTCTTACTAGTCAGATATTTTCCTCTGCGGGAAATATGGGGTTTTGAGTCCCTTTCACTGAGGACGGTGTAGGTCTTGTCTATTCCATAGTTGGTTTTTGGAACGGTACCTGTGCTTATATCAAACTCTGGTTTTATGCATCACCCCACCTCTCCTTCCCCCTTAAGCAGGTATAAGAGTTTTTTCTAAATGTGAGACACTGTTCTCTTTCCTAACTCAGTTCAAGTGTAGCCATGTTTACAGGATCTTCATAAGTGATATCTTATGATAAGTTTCTTTTTCTGTGTGACTTATTTCACTTAGAATCATCGTACCTGAATCCACCCATTTTGTTGCTACTGGTCTTATGACATTGATTTCATGGCTGAGGGATATTCCATCGTACGTAAGTACCACAATTTTTTGAACCATGTTTATATTTTCTGGGATACTTTAGGTGTATCCAAGTTGAGGTCCTTGTATGCAGTGCAGCCCTAAATTTTGGGGTGGCTCTGTCTTATTGATTTTCAGTTTTCCCAAGGTATATTCCCTAGACTGGAAGTGCCCTTGGCTCTGTAGCTCTGTTCTTTACTTGTTTTAGGGAACAGAATGCACTCCTCCAGAGAGGCAGTTGGCAATTTACATCCCGCCCATCAGCATAACAAGGCTCCCTGTTCTCCAGGGCCTGTCTTGCCTTTCTTGTTCTTACACATTTTGGGGATGTCCCTTTTGACCGGTGGGAAGTGATACTTCTTTGTAGTGCAGATTTGCATTGCCCGCTTGCTTGCTTGGCCAAAAAGGGCGTATGCGTTTTCTCCTGAATATATTCAGGAGAAAACGCATACGCCCTTTTTGGACAAGGGCATCATTGTCAAAGTTGTGCCCCTCTTCCTGTGCTTTAAATGCAATTCCAACGTACCTCTTGAAATCTGTTTCCTGCTATTCTGCCTCGCTTTCAAGTCCGCCTCGTTGCCTTCCCTCAACAGATTTTTGGACGATAGTTGTCCTTTATTACTCAGCCAGTTTGTGAATTGCTGTGCCCCTGAGCTCCACTTTTCAACTCGTTTTTGGTGAGCTGACCGCAAGTCCAAAATTTTGGTTCAGGACCTATACTGGTTCCCGGTGGGTGGCTGAGAATTCGGTTAATTCTTCTTCCTGCCGGGAAATTACAGTGATATGTGCCCGTCCAAATGCCTAACAGCTACTCTCTCATTCGTTCTCCCTCTTCCCTTTCATCCTCTGCCAAATTTGCAACCTGTGCGAACCAAGAGGTTAAAGGGGCTGTCTCTCCAAGTTGGGAGGTTGATAGTAAAGCAGAGGGAAAGTCAAACCGGAGCACCAGGAGAGGGACTATTCGTTGAGTTTTAGAAACCTTTCGTATTCACAGTGTGTCCGTTCTCTAGGTTTCCCGCACATGTTATAGCTGTAGTAGTATTCCCTTCAACCTGGAGAGTTCGGACCCATGGAATGGGTGCCATGCATTATTGCTTTAAAGGGTCTGCATTTGCTCACCCAATCTCACCAATCGTCTCAGTCCCAAGTGTCCCTCCTTATGCCACATCCAGCTGTCGTTGTAGATAGGGTCATTCCAGCTTTCATCAGAGACCCTGAAGGAATTGTAAAGAATTTCCCAGTTTTTTTGTTTTGTTTCTGAAATTCCTTTTTATAGTGGGTTTGAGCTGATTCTCGCTGCCATGTTTATGCCAGTCTAGACACACTTGATTCCCTTACGGAGACATATCAATACATAGGTTTTAAGATTCTTACTAGTCAGATATTTTCCTCTGCGGGAAATATGGGGTTTTGAGTCCCTTTCACTGAGGACGGTGTAGGTCTTGTCTATTCCATAGTTGGTTTTTGGAACGGTACCTGTGCTTATATCAAACTCTGGTTTTATGCATCACCCCACCTCTCCTTCCCCCT
Source organism: Hyperoodon ampullatus (assembly GCF_949752795.1). Classification (NCBI taxonomy): domain Eukaryota; kingdom Metazoa; phylum Chordata; class Mammalia; order Artiodactyla; family Ziphiidae; genus Hyperoodon; species Hyperoodon ampullatus. Next base: position 157,405 of record NW_027640796.1, on the reverse strand, counting down.
TAAGCAGGTATAAGAGTTTTTTCTAAATGTGAGACACTGTTCTCTTTCCTAACTCAGTTCAAGTGTAGCCATGTTTACAGGATCTTCATAAGTGATATCTTATGATAAGTTTCTTTTTCTGTGTGACTTATTTCACTTAGAATCATCGTACCTGAATCCACCCATTTTGTTGCTACTGGTCTTATGACATTGATTTCATGGCTGAGGGATATTCCATCGTACGTAAGTACCACAATTTTTTGAACCATGTTTATATTTTCTGGGATACTTTAGGTGTATCCAAGTTGAGGTCCTTGTATGCAGTGCAGCCCTAAATTTTGGGGTGGCTCTGTCTTATTGATTTTCAGTTTTCCCAAGGTATATTCCCTAGACTGGAAGTGCCCTTGGCTCTGTAGCTCTGTTCTTTACTTGTTTTAGGGAACAGAATGCACTCCTCCAGAGAGGCAGTTGGCAATTTACATCCCGCCCATCAGCATAACAAGGCTCCCTGTTCTCCAGGGCCTGTCTTGCCTTTCTTGTTCTTACACATTTTGGGGATGTCCCTTTTGACCGGTGGGAAGTGATACTTCTTTGTAGTGCAGATTTGCATTGCCCGCTTGCTTGCTTGGCCAAAAAGGGCGTATGCGTTTTCTCCTGAATATATTCAGGAGAAAACGCATACGCCCTTTTTGGACAAGGGCATCATTGTCAAAGTTGTGCCCCTCTTCCTGTGCTTTAAATGCAATTCCAACGTACGTCTTGAAATCTGTTTCCTGCTATTCTGCCTCGCTTTCAAGTCCGCCTCGTTCCCTTCCCTCAACAGATTTTTGGACGATAGTTGTCCTTTATTACTCAGCCAGTTTGTGAATTGCTGTGCCCCTGAGCTCCATTTTTCAACTCGTTTTTGGTGAGCTGACCGCAAGTCCAAAATTTTGGTTCAGGACCTATACTGGTTCCCGGTGGGTGGCTGAGAATTCGGTTAATTCTTCTTCCTGCCGGGAAATTACAGTGATATGTGCCCGTCCAAATGCCTAACAGCTACTCTCTCATTGGTTCTCCCTCTTCCCTTTCATCCTCTGCCAAATTGGCAACCTGTGCGAACCAAGAGGTTAAAGGGGCTGTCTCTCCAAGTTGGGAGGTTGATAGTAAAGCAGACGGAAAGTCAAACCAGAGCACCAGGAGCGGGACTATTCGTTGAGTTTTAGAAACCTTTCGTATTCACAGTGTGTCCGTTCTCTAGGTTTCCCGCACATGTTATAGCTGTAGTAATATTCCCTTCAACCTGGAGAGTTCGGACCCATGGAATGGGTGCCATGCATTATTGCTTTAAAGGGTCTGCATTTGCTCACCCAATCTCACCAAACGTCTCAGTCCCAAGTGTCCCTCCTAATGCCACATCCAGCTGTCATTGTAGATAGTGTCATTCCAGCTTTCATCAGAGACCCTGAAGGAATTGTAAAGAATTTCCCAGTTTTTTTGTTTTGTTTTTGAAATTCCTTTTTATAGTGGGTTTGAGCTGATTCTCGCTGCCATGTTTATGCCAGTCTAGACACACTTGATTCCCTTACGGAGACATATCAATACATAGGTTTTAAGATCCTTACTAGTCAGATATTTTCCTCTGCGGGAAATATGGTGTTTTGAGTCCCTTTCACTGAGGACGGTGTAGGTCTTGTCTATTCCATAGTTGGTTTTTGGAACGGTACCTGTGCTTATATCAAACTCTGGTTTTATGCATCACCCCACCTCTCCTTCCCCCTTAAGCAGGCATAAGAGTGTTTTCTAAATGTGAGACACTGTTCTCTTTCCTAACTCAGTTCAAGTGTAGCCATGTTTACAGGATCTTCATAAGTGATATCTTATGATAAGTTTCTTTTTCTGTGTGACTTATTTCACTTAGAATCATCGTACCTGAATCCACCCATTTTGCTGCTACTGGTCTTATGACATTGATTTCATGGCTGAGGGATATTCCATCGTACGTAAGTACCACAATTTTTTGAATCATGTTTATATTTTCTGGGATACTTAAGGTGTATCCAAGTTGAGGTCCTTGTATGCAGTGCAGCCCTAAATTTTGGGGTGGCTCTGTCTTATTGATTTTCAGTTTTCCCAAGGTATATTCCCTAGACTGGTAGTGCCCTTGGCTCTGTAGCTCTGTTCTTTACTTGTTTTAGGGAACAGAATGCACTCCTCCAGAGAGGCAGTTGGCAATTTACATCCCGCCCATCAGCATAACAAGGCTCCCTGTTCTCCAGGGCCTGTCTTGCCTTTCTTGTTCTTACACATTTTGTGGATGTCCCTTTTGACCGGTGGGAAGTGATACTTCTTTGTAGTGCAGATTTGCATTGCCCGCTTGCTTGCTTGGCCAAAAAGGGCATATGCGTTTTCTCCTGAATATATTCAGGAGAAAACGCATACGCCCTTTTTGGCCAAGTGCATCATTGTCGAAGTTGTGCCCCTCTTCCTGTGCTTTAAAGGCGATTCCAACGTACCTCTTGAAATCTGTTTCCTGCTATTCTGCCTCGCTTTCAAGTCCGCCTCGTTGCCTTCCCTCAACAGATTTTTGGACGATAGTTGTCCTTTATTACTCGGCCAGTTTGTGAATTGCTGTGCCCCTGAGCTCCATTTTTCAACTCGTTTTTGGTGAGCTGACCGCAAGTCCAAAATTTTGGTTCAGGACCTATACTGGTTCCCGGTGGGTGGCTGAGAATTTGGTTAATTCTTCTTCCTGCCGGGAAATTACAGTGATATGTGCCCGTCCAAATGCCTAACAGCTACTCTCTCATTGGTTCTCCCTCTTCCCTTTCATCCTCTGCCAAATTGGCAACCTGTGCGAACCAAGAGGTTAAAGGGGCTGTCTCTCCAAGTTGGGAGGTTGATAGTAAAGCAGACGGAAAGTCAAACCGGAGCACCAGGAGAGGGACTATTCGTTGAGTTTTAGAAACCTTTCGTATTCACAGTGTGTCCGTTCTCTAGGTTTCCCGCACATGTTATAGCTGTAGTAGTATTCCCTTCAACCTGGAGAGTTCGGACCCATGGAATGGGTGCCATGCATTATTGCTTTAAAGGGTCTGCATTTGCTCACCCAATCTCACCAATCGTCTCAGTCCCAAGTGTCCCTCCTTATGCCACATCCAGCTGTCGTTGTGGATAGGGTCATTCCAGCTTTCATCAGAGACCCTGAAGGAATTGTAAAGAATTTCCCAGTTTTTTTGTTTTGTTTTTGAAATTCCTTTTTATAGTGGGTTTGAGCTGATTCTCGCTGCCATGTTTATGCCAGTCTAGACACACTTGATTCCCTTACGGAGACATATCAATACATAGGTTTTAAGATTCTTACTACTCAGATATTTTCCTCTGCGGGAAATATGGGGTTTTGAGTCCCTTTCACTGAGGACGGTGTAGGTCTTGTCTATTCCATAGTTGGTTTTTGGAACGGTACCTGTGCTTATATCAAACTCTGGTTTTATGCATTACCCCACCTCTCCTTCCCCCTTAAGCAGGCATAAGAGTGTTTTCTAAATGTGAGACACTGTTCTCTTTCCTAACTCAGTTCAAGTGTAGCCATGTTTACAGGATCTTCATAAGTGATATCTTATGATAAGTTTCTTTTTCTGTGTGACTTATTTCACTTAGAATCATCGTACCTGAATCCACCCATTTTGCTGCTACTGGTCTTATGACATTGATTTCATGGCTGAGGGATATTCCATCGTACGTAAGTACCACAATTTTTTGAATCATGTTTATATTTTCTGGGATACTTAAGGTGTATCCAAGTTGAGGTCCTTGTATGCAGTGCAGCCCTAAATTTTGGGGTGGCTCTGTCTTATTGATTTTCAGTTTTCCCAAGGTATATTCCCTAGACTGGTAGTGCCCTTGGCTCTGTAGCTCTGTTCTTTACTTGTTTTAGGGAACAGAATGCACTCCTCCAGAGAGGCAGTTGGCAATTTACATCCCGCCCATCAGCATAACAAGGCTCCCTGTTCTCCAGGGCCTGTCTTGCCTTTCTTGTTCTTACACATTTTGTGGATGTCCCTTTTGACCGGTGGGAAGTGATACTTCTTTGTAGTGCAGATTTGCATTGCCCGCTTGTTTGCTTGGCCAAAAAGGGCGTATGCGTTTTCTCCTGAATATATTCAGGAGAAAACCCAAACGCCCTTTTTGGCCAAGTGCATCATTGTCGAAGTTGTGCCCCTCTTCCTGTGCTTTAAAGGCGATTCCAACGTACCTCTTGAAATCTGTTTCCTGCTATTCTGCCTCGCTTTCAAGTCCGCCTCGTTGCCTTCCCTCAACAGATTTTTGGACGATAGTTGTCCTTTATTACTCGGCCAGTTTGTGAATTGCTGTGCCCCTGAGCTCCATTTTTCAACTCGTTTTTGGTGAGCTGACCGCAAGTCCAAAATTTTGGTTCAGGACCTATACTGGTTCCCGGTGGGTGGCTGAGAATTCGGTTAATTCTTCTTCCTGCCGGGAAATTACAGTGATATGTGCCCGTCCAAATGCCTAACAGCTACTCTCTCATTCGTTCTCCCTCTTCCCTTTCATCCTCTGCCAAATTTGCAACCTGTGCGAACCAAGAGGTTAAAGGGGCTGTCTCTCCAAGTTGGGAGGTTGATAGTAAAGCAGAGGGAAAGTCAAACCGGAGCACCAGGAGAGGGACTATTCGTTGAGTTTTAGAAACCTTTCGTATTCACAGTGTGTCCGTTCTCTAGGTTTCCCGCACATGTTATAGCTGTAGTAGTATTCCCTTCAACCTGGAGAGTTCGGACCCATGGAATGGGTGCCATGCATTATTGCTTTAAAGGGTCTGCATTTGCTCACCCAATCTCACCAATCGTCTCAGTCCCAAGTGTCCCTCCTTATGCCACATCCAGCTGTCGTTGTAGATAGGGTCATTCCAGCTTTCATCAGAGACCCTGAAGGAATTGTAAAGAATTTCCCAGTTTTTTTGTTTTGTTTCTGAAATTCCTTTTTATAGTGGGTTTGAGCTGATTCTCGCTGCCATGTTTATGCCAGTCTAGACACACTTGATTCCCTTACGGAGACATATCAATACATAGGTTTTAAGATTCTTACTAGTCAGATATTTTCCTCTGCGGGAAATATGGGGTTTTGAGTCCCTTTCACTGAGGACGGTGTAGGTCTTGTCTATTCCATAGTTGGTTTTTGGAACGGTACCTGTGCTTATATCAAACTCTGGTTTTATGCATCACCCCACCTCTCCTTCCCCCTTAAGCAGGTATAAGAGTTTTTTCTAAATGTGAGACACTGTTCTCTTTCCTAACTCAGTTCAAGTGTAGCCATGTTTACAGGATCTTCATAAGTGATATCTTATGATAAGTTTCTTTTTCTGTGTGACTTATTTCACTTAGAATCATCGTACCTGAATCCACCCATTTTGTTGCTACTGGTCTTATGACATTGATTTCATGGCTGAGGGATATTCCATCGTACGTAAGTACCACAATTTTTTGAACCATGTTTATATTTTCTGGGATACTTTAGGTGTATCCAAGTTGAGGTCCTTGTATGCAGTGCAGCCCTAAATTTTGGGGTGGCTCTGTCTTATTGATTTTCAGTTTTCCCAAGGTATATTCCCTAGACTGGAAGTGCCCTTGGCTCTGTAGCTCTGTTCTTTACTTGTTTTAGGGAACAGAATGCACTCCTCCAGAGAGGCAGTTGGCAATTTACATCCCGCCCATCAGCATAACAAGGCTCCCTGTTCTCCAGGGCCTGTCTTGCCTTTCTTGTTCTTACACATTTTGGGGATGTCCCTTTTGACCGGTGGGAAGTGATACTTCTTTGTAGTGCAGATTTGCATTGCCCGCTTGCTTGCTTGGCCAAAAAGGGCGTATGCGTTTTCTCCTGAATATATTCAGGAGAAAACGCATACGCCCTTTTTGGACAAGGGCATCATTGTCAAAGTTGTGCCCCTCTTCCTGTGCTTTAAATGCAATTCCAACGTACCTCTTGAAATCTGTTTCCTGCTATTCTGCCTCGCTTTCAAGTCCGCCTCGTTGCCTTCCCTCAACAGATTTTTGGACGATAGTTGTCCTTTATTACTCAGCCAGTTTGTGAATTGCTGTGCCCCTGAGCTCCACTTTTCAACTCGTTTTTGGTGAGCTGACCGCAAGTCCAAAATTTTGGTTCAGGACCTATACTGGTTCCCGGTGGGTGGCTGAGAATTCGGTTAATTCTTCTTCCTGCCGGGAAATTACAGTGATATGTGCCCGTCCAAATGCCTAACAGCTACTCTCTCACTGTTTCTCCCTCTTCCCTTTCATCCTCTGCCAAATTGTCAACCTGTGCGAACCAAGAGGTTAAAGGGGCTGTCTCTCCAAGTTGGGAGGTTGATAGTAAAGCAGACAGAAAGTCAAACCAGAGCACCAGGAGCGGGACTATTCGTTGAGTTTTAGAAACCTTTCGTATTCACAGTGTGTCCGTTCTCTAGGTTTCCCGCACATGTTATAGCTGTAGTAATATTCCCTTCAACCTGGAGAGTTCGGACCCATGGAATGGGTGCCATGCATTTTTGCTTTAAAGGGTCTGCATTTGCTCACCCAATCTCACCAAACGTCTCAGTCCCAAGTGTCCCTCCTTATGCCACATCCAGCTGTCGTTGTAGATAGGGTCATTCCAGCTTTCATCAGAGACCCTGAAGGAATTGTAAAGAATTTCCCAGTTTTTTTGTTTTGTTTTTGAAATTCCTTTTTATAGTGGGTTTGAGCTGATTCTCGCTGCCATGTTTATGCCAGTCTAGACACACTTGATTCCCTTACGGAGACATATCAATACATAGGTTTTAAGATTCTTACTAGTCAGATACTTTCCTCTGCGGGAAATATGGGGTTTTGAGTCCCTTTCACTGAGGACGGTGTAGGTCTTGGCTATTCCATAGTTGGTTTTTGGAACGGTACCTGTGCTTATATCAAACTCTGGTTTTATGCCTCACCCCACCTCTCCTTCCCCCTTAAGCAGGTATAAGAGTGTTTTCTAAATGTGAGACACTGTTCTCTTTCCTAACTCAGTTCAAGTGTAGCCATGTTTACAGGATCTTCATAAGTTATATCTTATGATAAGTTTCTTTTTCTGTGTGACTTATTTCACTTAGAATCATCGTACATGAATCCACCCATTTTGTTGCTAGTGGTCTTATGACATTGATTTCATGGCTGAGGGATATTCCATCGTACGTAAGTACCACAATTTTTTGAACCATGTTTATATTTTCTGGGATACTTAAGGTGTATCCAAGTTGAGGTCCTTGTATGCAGTGCAGCCCTAAATTTTGGGGTGGCTCTGTCTTATTGATTTTCAGTTTTCCCAAGGTATATTCCCTAGACTGGTAGTGCCCTTGGCTCTGTAGCTCTGTTCTTTACTTGTTTTAGGGAACAGAATGCACTCCTCCAGAGAGGCAGTTGGCAATTTACATCCCGCCCATCAGCATAACAAGGCTCCCTGTTCTCCAGGGCCTGTCTTGCCTTTCTTGTTCTTACACATTTTGTGGATGTCCCTTTTGACCGGTGGGAAGTGATACTTCTTTGTAGTGCAGATTTGCATTGCCCGCTTGCTTGCTTGGCCAAAAAGGGCATATGCGTTTTCTCCTGAATATATTCAGGAGAAAACGCATACGCCCTTTTTGGCCAAGTGCGTCATTGTCGAAGTTGTGCCCCTCTTCCTGTGCTTTAAAGGCGATTCCAACGTACCTCTTGAAATCTGTTTCCTGCTATTCTGCCTCGCTTTCAAGTCCGCCTCGTTGCCTTCCCTCAACAGATTTTTGGACGATAGTTGTCCTTTATTACTCGGCCAGTTTGTGAATTGCTGTGCCCCTGAGCTCCATTTTTCAACTCGTTTTTGGTGAGCTGACCGCAAGTCCAAAATTTTGGTTCAGGACCTATACTGGTTCCCGGTGGGTGGCTGAGAATTTGGTTAATTCTTCTTCCTGCCGGGAAATTACAGTGATATGTGCCCGTCCAAATGCCTAACAGCTACTCTCTCATTGGTTCTCCCTCTTCCCTTTCATCCTCTGCCAAATTGGCAACCTGTGCGAACCAAGAGGTTAAAGGGGCTGTCTCTCCAAGTTGGGAGGTTGATAGTAAAGCAGACGGAAAGTCAAACCGGAGCACCAGGAGAGGGACTATTCGTTGAGTTTTAGAAACCTTTCGTATTCACAGTGTGTCCGTTCTCTAGGTTTCCCGCACATGTTATAGCTGTAGTAGTATTCCCTTCAACCTGGAGAGTTCGGACCCATGGAATGGGTGCCATGCATTATTGCTTTAAAGGGTCTGCATTTGCTCACCCAATCTCACCAATCGTCTCAGTCCCAAGTGTCCCTCCTTATGCCACATCCAGCTGTCGTTGTGGATAGGGTCATTCCAGCTTTCATCAGAGACCCTGAAGGAATTGTAAAGAATTTCCAAGTTTTTTTGTTTTGTTTTTGAAATTCCTTTTTATAGTGGGTTTGAGCTGATTCTCGCTGCCATGTTTATGCCAGTCTAGACACACTTGATTCCCTTACGGAGACATATCAATACATAGGTTTTAAGATTCTTACTACTCAGATATTTTCCTCTGCGGGAAATATGGGGTTTTGAGTCCCTTTCACTGAGGACGGTGTAGGTCTTGTCTATTCCATAGTTGGTTTTTGGAACGGTACCTGTGCTTATATCAAACTCTGGTTTTATGCATTACCCCACCTCTCCTTCCCCCTTAAGCAGGCATAAGAGTGTTTTCTAAATGTGAGACACTGTTCTCTTTCCTAACTCAGTTCAAGTGTAGCCATGTTTACAGGATCTTCATAAGTGATATCTTATGATAAGTTTCTTTTTCTGTGTGACTTATTTCACTTAGAATCATCGTACCTGAATCCACCCATTTTGCTGCTACTGGTCTTATGACATTGATTTCATGGCTGAGGGATATTCCATCGTACGTAAGTACCACAATTTTTTGAATCATGTTTATATTTTCTGGGATACTTAAGGTGTATCCAAGTTGAGGTCCTTGTATGCAGTGCAGCCCTAAATTTTGGGGTGGCTCTGTCTTATTGATTTTCAGTTTTCCCAAGGTATATTCCCTAGACTGGTAGTGCCCTTGGCTCTGTAGCTCTGTTCTTTACTTGTTTTAGGGAACAGAATGCACTCCTCCAGAGAGGCAGTTGGCAATTTACATCCCGCCCATCAGCATAACAAGGCTCCCTGTTCTCCAGGGCCTGTCTTGCCTTTCTTGTTCTTACACATTTTGTGGATGTCCCTTTTGACCGGTGGGAAGTGATACTTCTTTGTAGTGCAGATTTGCATTGCCCGCTTGCTTGCTTGGCCAAAAAGGGCGTATGCGTTTTCTCCTGAATATATTCAGGAGAAAACGCATACGCCCTTTTTGGCCAAGTGCATCATTGTCGAAGTTGTGCCCCTCTTCCTGTGCTTTAAAGGCGATTCCAACGTACCTCTTGAAATCTGTTTCCTGCTATTCTGCCTCGCTTTCAAGTCCGCCTCGTTGCCTTCCCTCAACAGATTTTTGGACGATAGTTGTCCTTTATTACTCGGCCAGTTTGTGAATTGCTGTGCCCCTGAGCTCCATTTTTCAACTCGTTTTTGGTGAGCTGACCGCAAGTCCAAAATTTTGGTTCAGGACCTATACTGGTTCCCGGTGGGTGGCTGAGAATTCGGTTAATTCTTCTTCCTGCCGGGAAATTACAGTGATATGTGCCCGTCCAAATGCCTAACAGCTACTCTCTCATTCGTTCTCCCTCTTCCCTTTCATCCTCTGCCAAATTTGCAACCTGTGCGAACCAAGAGGTTAAAGGGGCTGTCTCTCCAAGTTGGGAGGTTGATAGTAAAGCAGAGGGAAAGTCAAACCGGAGCACCAGGAGAGGGACTATTCGTTGAGTTTTAGAAACCTTTCGTATTCACAGTGTGTCCGTTCTCTAGGTTTCCCGCACATGTTATAGCTGTAGTAGTATTCCCTTCAACCTGGAGAGTTCGGACCCATGGAATGGGTGCCATGCATTATTGCTTTAAAGGGTCTGCATTTGCTCACCCAATCTCACCAATCGTCTCAGTCCCAAGTGTCCCTCCTTATGCCACATCCAGCTGTCGTTGTAGATAGGGTCATTCCAGCTTTCATCAGAGACCCTGAAGGAATTGTAAAGAATTTCCCAGTTTTTTTGTTTTGTTTTTGAAATTCCTTTTTATAGTGGGTTTGAGCTGATTCTCGCTGCCATGTTTATGCCAGTCTAGACACACTTGATTCCCTTACGGAGACATATCAATACATAGGTTTTAAGATTCTTACTAGTCAGATATTTTCCTCTGCGGGAAATATGGGGTTTTGAGTCCCTTTCACTGAGTACGGTGTAGGTCTTGTCTATTCCATAGTTGGTTTTTGGAACGGTACCTGTGCTTATATCAAACTCTGGTTTTATGCATCACCCCACCTCTCCTTCCCCCTTAAGCAGGTATAAGAGTGTTTTCTAAATGTGAGACACTGTTCTCTTTCCTAACTCAGTTCAAGTGTAGCCATGTTTACAGGATCTTCATAAGTGATATCTTATGATAAGTTTCTTTTTCTGTGTGACTTATTTCACTTAGAATCATCGTACCTGAATCCACCCATTTTGCTGCTACTGGTCGTATGACATTGATTTCATGGCTGAGGGATATTCCATCGTACGTAAGTACCACAATTTTTTGAACCATGTTTATATTTTCTGGGATACTTAAGGTGTATCCAAGTTGAGGTCCTTGTATGCAGTGCAGCCCTAAATTTTGGGGTGGCTCTGTCTTATTGATTTTCAGTTTTCCCAAGGTATATCCCCTAGACTGGTAGTGCCCTTGGCTCTGTAGCTCTGTTCTTTACTTGTTTTAGGGAACAGAATGCACTCCTCCAGAGAGGCAGTTGGCAATTTACATCCCGCCCATCAGCATAACAAGGCTCCCTGTTCTCCAGGGCCTGTCTTGCCTTTCTTGTTCTTACACATTTGTGGATGTCCCTTTTGACCGGTGGGAAGTGATACTTCTTTGTAGTGCAGATTTGCATTGCCCGCTTGCATGCTTGGCCAAAAAGGGCGTATGCGTTTTCTCCTGAATATATTCAGGAGAAAACGCATACGCCCTTTTTGGCCAAGTGCATCATTGTCGAAGTTGTGCCCCTCTTCCTGTGCTTTAAAGGCGATACCAACGTACCTCTTGAAATCTGTTTCCTGCTATTCTGCCTCGCTTTCAAGTCCGCCTCGTTGCCTTCCCTCAACAGATTTTTGGACGATAGTTGTCCTTTATTACTCGGCCAGTTTGTGAATTGCTGTGCCCCTGAGCTCCATTTTTCAACTCGTTTTTGGTGAGCTGACCGCAAGTCCAAAATTTTGGTTCAGGACCTATACTGGTTCCCGGTGGGTGGCTGAGAATTTGGTTAATTCTTCTTCCTGCCGGGAAATTACAGTGATATGTGCCCGTCCAAATGCCTAACAGCTACTCTCTCATTGGTTCTCCCTCTTCCCTTTCATCCTCTGCCAAATTGGCAACCTGTGCGAACCAAGAGGTTAAAGGGGCTGTCTCTCCAAGTTGGGAGGTTGATAGTAAAGCAGACGGAAAGTCAAACCGGAGCACCAGGAGAGGGACTATTCGTTGAGTTTTAGAAACCTTTCGTATTCACAGTGTGTCCGTTCTCTAGGTTTCCCACACATGTTATAGCTGTAGTAATATTCCCTTCAACCTGGAGAGTTCGGACCCATGGAATGGGTGCCATGCATTATTGCTTTAAAGGGTCTGCATTTGCTCACCCAATCTCACCAATCGTCTCAGTCCCAAGTGTCCCTCCTTATGCCACATCCAGCTGTCGTTGTAGATAGGGTCATTCCAGCTTTCATCAGAGACCCTGAAGGAATTGTAAAGAATTTCACAGTTTTTTTGTTTTGTTTTTGAAATTCCTTTTTATAGTGGGTTTGAGCTGATTCTCGCTGCCATGTTTATGCCAGTCTAGACACACTTGATTCCCTTACGGAGACATATCAATACATAGGTTTTAAGATTCTTACTACTCAGATATTTTCCTCTGCGGGAAATATGGGGTTTTGAGTCCCTTTCACTGAGGACGGTGTAGGTCTTGTCTATTCCATAGTTGGTTTTTGGAACGGTACCTGTGCTTATATCAAACTCTGGTTTTATGCATCACCCCACCTCTCCTTCCCCCTTAAGCAGGTATAAGAGTGTTTTCTAAATGTGAGACACTGTTCTCTTTCCTAACTCAGTTCAAGTGTAGCCATGTTTACAGGATCTTCATAAGTGATATCTTATGATAAATTTCTTTTTCTGTGTGACTTATTTCACTTAGAATCATCGTACCTGAATCCACCCATTTTGCTGCTACTGGTCTTATGACATTGATTTCATGGCTGAGGGATATTCCATCGTACGTAAGTACCACAATTTTTTGAACCATGTTTATATTTTCTGGGATACTTAAGGTGTATCCAAGTTGAGGTCCTTGTATGCAGTGCAGCCCTAAATTTTGGGGTGGCTCTGTCTTATTGATTTTCAGTTTTCCCAAGGTATATTCCCTAGACTGGTAGTGCCCTTGGCTCTGTTGCTCTGTTCTTTACTTGTTTTAGGGAACAGAATGCACTCCTCCAGAGAGGCAGTTGGCAATTTACATCCCGCCCATCAGCATAACAAGGCTCCCTGTTCTCCAGGGCCTGTCTTGCCTTTCTTGTTCTTACACATTTTGTGGATGTCCCTTTTGACCGGTGGGAAGTGATACTTCTTTGTAGTGCAGATTTGCATTGCCCGCTTGCTTGCTTGGCCAAAAAGGGCGTATGCGTTTTCTCCTGAATATATTCAGGAGAAAACGCATACGCCCTTTTTGGCCAAGTGCATCATTGTCGAAGTTGTGCCCCTCTTCCTGTGCTTTAAAGGCGATTCCAACGTACCTCTTGAAATCTGTTTCCTGCTATTCTGCCTCGCTTTCAAGTCCGCCTCGTTGCCTTCCCTCAACAGATTTTTGGACGATAGTTGTCCTTTATTACTCGGCCAGTTTGTGAATTGCTGTGCCCCTGAGCTCCATTTTTCAACTCGTTTTTGGTGAGCTGACCGCAAGTCCAAAATTTTGGTTCAGGACCTATACTGGTTCCCGGTGGGTGGCTGAGAATTTGGTTAATTCTTCTTCCTGCCGGGAAATTACAGTGATATGTGCCCGTCCAAATGCCTAACAGCTACTCTCTCATTGGTTCTCCCTCTTCCCTTTCATCCTCTGCCAAATTGGCAACCTGTGCGAACCAAGAGGTTAAAGGGGCTGTCTCTCCAAGTTGGGAGGTTGATAATAAAGCAGACGGAAAGTCAAACCGGAGCACCAGGAGAGGGACTATTCATTGAGTTTTAGAAACCTTTCGTATTCACAGTGTGTCCGTTCTCTAGGTTTCCCGCACATGTTATAGCTGTAGTAATATTCCCTTCAACCTGGAGAGTTCGGACCCATGGAATGGGTGCCATGCATTATTGCTTTAAAGGGTCTGCATTTGCTCACCCAATCTCACCAATCGTCTCAGTCCCAAGTGTCCCTCCTTATGCCACATCCAGTTGTCGTTGTAGATAGGGTCATTCCAGCTTTCATCAGAGACCCTGAAGGAATTGTAAAGAATTTCCCAGTTTTTTTGTTTTGTTTTTGAAATTCCTTTTTATAGTGGGTTTGAGCTGATTCTCGCTGCCATGTTTATGCCAGTCTAGACACACTTGATTCCCTTACGGAGACATATCAATACATAGGTTTTAAGATTCTTACTACTCAGATATTTTCCTCTGCGGGAAATATGGGGTTTTGAGTCCCTTTCACTGAGGACGGTGTAGGTCTTGTCTATTCCATAGTTGGTTTTTGGAACGGTACCTGTGCTTATATCAAACTCTGGTTTTATGCATCACCCCACCTCTCCTTCCCCCTTAAGCAGGCATAAGAGTGTTTTCTAAATGTGAGACACTGTTCTCTTTCCTAACTCAGTTCAAGTGTAGCCATGTTTACAGGATCTTCATAAGTGATATCTTATGATAAGTTTCTTTTTCTGTGTGACTTATTTCACTTAGAATCATCGTACCTGAATCCACCCATTTTGCTGCTACTGGTCTTATGACATTGATTTCATGGCTGAGGGATATTCCATCGTACGTAAGTACCACAATTTTTTGAACCATGTTTATATTTTCTGGGATACTTAAGGTGTATCCAAGTTGAGGTCCTTGTATGCAGTGCAGCCCTAAATTTTGGGGTGGCTCTGTCTTATTGATTTTCAGTTTTCCCAAGGTATATTCCCTAGACTGGTAGTGCCCTTGGCTCTGTAGCTCTGTTCTTTACTTGTTTTAGGGAACAGAATGCACTCCTCCAGAGAGGCAGTTGGCAATTTACATCCCGCCCATCAGCATAACAAGGCTCCCTGTTCTCCAGGGCCTGTCTTGCCTTTCTTGTTCTTACACATTTTGTGGATGTCCCTTTTGACCGGTGGGAAGTGATACTTCTTTGTAGTGCAGATTTGCATTGCCCGCTTGCTTGCTTGGCCAAAAAGGGCGTATGCGTTTTCTCCTGAATATATTCAGGAGAAAACGCATACGCACTTTTTGGCCAAGTGCATCATTGTCGAAGTTGTGCCCCTCTTCCTGTGCTTTAAAGGCGATTCCAACGTACCTCTTGAAATCTGTTTCCTGCTATTCTGCCTTGCTTTCAAGTCCGCCTCGTTGCCTTCCCTCAACAGATTTTTGGACGATAGTTGTCCTTTATTACTCGGCCAGTTTGTGAATTGCTGTGCCCCTGAGCTCCATTTTTCAACTCGTTTTTGGTGAGCTGACCGCAAGTCCAAAATTTTGGTTCAGGACCTATACTGGTTCCCGGAGGGTGGCTGAGAATTCGGTTAATTCTTCTTCCTGCCGGGAAATTACAGTGATATGTGCCCGTCCAAATGCCTAACAGCTACTCTCTCATTGGTTCTCCCTCTTCCCTTTCATCCTCTGCCAAATTGGCAACCTGTGCGAACCAAGAGGTTAAAGGGGCTGTCTCTCCAAGTTGGGAGGTTGATAGTAAAGCAGACGGAAAGTCAAACCGGAGGACCAGGAGAGGGACTATGCGTTGAGTTTTAGAAACCTTTCGTATTCACAGTGTGTCCGTTCCCTAGGTTTCCCGCACATGTTATAGCTGTAGTAATATTCCCTTCAACCTGGAGAGTTCGGACCCATGGAATGGGTGCCATGCATTATTGCTTTAAAGGGTCTGCATTTGCTCACCCAATCTCACCAATCATCTCAGTCCCAAGTGTCCCTCCTTATGCCACATCCAGCTGTCGTTGTAGATAGGGTCATTCCAGCTTTCATCAGAGACCCTGAAGGAATTGTAAAGAATTTCCCAGTTTTTTTGTTTTGTTTTTGAAATTCCTTTTTATAGTGGGTTTGAGCTGATTCTCGCTGCCATGTTTATGCCAGTCTAGACACACTTGATTCCCTTACGGAGACATATCAATACATAGGTTTTAAGATTCTTACTACTCAGATATTTTCCTCTGCGGGAAATATGGGGTTTTGAGTCCCTTTCACTGAGGACGGTGTAGGTCTTGTCTATTCCATAGTTGGTTTTTGGAACGGTACCTGTGCTTATATCAAACTCTGGTTTTATGCATCACCCCACCTCTCCTTCCCCCTTAAGCAGGTATAAGAGTGTTTTCTAAATGTGAGACACTGTTCTCTTTCCTAACTCAGTTCAAGTGTAGCCATGTTTACAGGATCTTCATAAGTGATATCTTATGATAAGTTTCTTTTTCTGTGTGACTTATTTCACTTAGAGTCATCGTACCTGAATCCACCCATTTTGTTGCTACTGGTCTTATGACATTGATTTCATGGCTGAGGGATATTCCATCGTACGTAAGTACCACAATTTTTTGAACCATGTTTATATTTTCTGGGATACTTAAGGTGTATCCAAGTTGAGGTCCTTGTATGCAGTGCAGCCCTAAATTTTGGGGTGGCTCTTTCTTATTGATTTTCAGTTTTCCCAAGGTATATTCCCTAGACTGGTAGTGCCCTTGCCTCTGTAGCTCTGTTCTTTAATTGTTTTAGGGAACAGAATGCACTCCTCCAGAGAGGCAGTTGGCAATTTACATCCCGCCCATCAGCATAACAAGGCTCCCTGTTCTCCAGGGCCTGTCTTGCCTTTCTTGTTCTTACACATTTTGTGGATGTCCCTTTTGACCGGTGGGAAGTGATACTTCTTTGTAGTGCAGATTTGCATTACCCGCTTGCTTGCTTGGCCAAAAAGGGCGTATGCGTTTTCTCCTAAATATATTCAGGAGAAAACGCATACGCCCTTTTTGGCCAAGTGCGTCATTGTCGAAGTTGTGCCCCTCTTCCTGTGCTTTAAAGGCGATTCCAACGTACCTCTTGAAATCTGTTTCCTGCTATTCTGCCTCGCTTTCAAGTCCGCCTCGTTGCCTTCCCTCAACAGATTTTTGGACGATAGTTGTCCTTTATTACTCGGCCAGTTTGTGAATTGCTGTGCCCCTGAGCTCCATTTTTCAACTCGTTTTTGGTGAGCTGACCGCAAGTCCAAAATTTTGGTTCAGGACCTATACTGGTTCCCGGTGGGTGGCTGAGAATTTGGTTAATTCTTCTTCCTGCCGGGAAATTACAGTGATATGTGCCCGTCCAAATGCCTAACAGCTACTCTCTCTTTGGTTCTCCCTCTTCCCTTTCATCCTCTGCCAAATTGGCAAACTGTGCGAACCAAGAGGTTAAAGGGGCTGTCTCTCCAAGTTGGGATGTTGATAGTAAAGCAGACGGAAAGGCAAACCGGAGCACCAGGAGAGGGACTATTCGTTGAGTTTTAGAAACTTTTCGTATTCACAGTGTGTCCGTTCTCTAGGTTTCCCGCACATGTTATAGCTGTAGTAGTATTCCCTTCAACCTGGAGAGTTCGGACCCATGGAATGGGTGCCATGCATTATTGCTTTAAAGGGTCTGCATTTGCTCAACCAATCTCACCAATCGTCTCAGTCCCAAGTGTCCCTCCTTATGCCACATCCAGCTGTCGTTGTAGATAGGGTCATTCCAGCTATCATCAGAGACCCTGAAGGAATTGTAAAGAATTTCCCAGTTTTTTTGTTTTGTTTTTGAAATTCCTTTTTATAGTGGGTTTGAGCTGATTCTCGCTGCCATGTTTATGCCAGTCTAGACACACTTGATTCCCTTACGGAGACATATCAATACATAGGTTTTAAGATTCTTACTAGTCAGATACTTTCCTCTGCGGGAAATATGGGGTTTTGAGTCCCTTTCACTGAGGACGGTGTAGGTCTTGCCTATTCCATAGTTGGTTTTTGGAACGGTACCTGTGCTTATATCAAACTCTGGTTTTATGCATCACCCCACCTCTCCTTCCCCCTTAAGCAGGTATAAGAGTGTTTTCTAAATGTGAGACACTGTTCTCTTTCCTAACTCAGTTCAAGTGTAGCCATGTTTACAGGATCTTCATAAGTGATATCTTATGATAAGTTTCTTTTTCTCTGTGACTTATTTCACTTAGAATCATCGTACCTGAATCCACCCATTTTGTTGCTACTGGTCTTATGACATTGATTTCATGGCTGAGGGATATTCCATCGTACGTAAGTACCACAATTTTTTGAACCATGTTTATATTTTCTGGGATACTTAAGGTGTATCCAAGTTGAGGTCCTTGTATGCAGTGCAGCCCTAAATTTTGGGGTGGCTCTGTCTTATTGATTTTCAGTTTTCCCAAGGTATATTCCCTAGACTGGTAGTGCCCTTGGCTCTGTAGCTCTGTTCTTTACTTGTTTTAGGGAGCACAATGTACTACTCCAGAGAGCAGTTGGCAATTTACATCCCGCCCATCAGCATAACAAGGCTCCCTGTTCTCCAGGGCCTGTCTTGCCTTTCTTGTTCTTACACATTTTGTGGATGTCCCTTTTGACCGGTGGGAAGTGATACTTCTTTGTAGTGCAGATTTGCATTGCCCGCTTGCTTGCTTGGCCAAAAAGGGCGTATGCGTTTTCTCCTGAATATATTCAGGAGAAAACGCATACGCTCTTTTTGGCCAAGTGCATCATTGTCGAAGTTGTGCCCCTCTTCCTGTGCTTTAAAGGCGATTCCAACGTACCTCTTGACATCTGTTTCCTGCTATTCTGCCTCGCTTTCAAGTCCGCCTCGTTGCCTTCCCTCAACAGATTTTTGGACGATAGTTGTCCTTTATTACTCGGCCAGTTTGTGAATTGCTGTGCCCCTGAGCTCCATTTTTCAACTCGTTTTTGGTGAGCTGACCGCAAGTCCAAAATTTTGGTTCAGGACCTATACTGGTTCCCGGTGGGTGGCTGAGAATTCTGTTAATTCTTCTTCCTGCCGGGAAATTACAGTGATATGTGCCCGTCCAAATGCCTAACAGCTACTCTCTCATTGGTTCTCCCTCTTCCCTTTCATCCTCTACCAAATTGGCAACCTGTGCGAACCAAGAGGTTAAAGGGGCTGTCTCTCCAAGTTGGGAGGTTGATAGTAAAGCAGACGGAAAGTCAAACCGGAGCACCAGGAGAGGGACTATTCGTTGAGTTTTAGAAACCTTTCGTATTCACAGTGTGTCCGTTCTCTAGGTTTCCCGCACATGTTATAGCTGTAGTAATATTCCCTTCAATCTGGAGAGTTCGGACCCATGGAATGGGTGCCATGCATTATTGCTTTAAAGGGTCTGCATTTGCTCACCCAATCTCACCAATCGTCTCAGTCCCAAGTGTCCCTCCTTATGCCACATCCAGCTGTCGTTGTAGATACGGTCATTCCAGGTTTCATCAGAGACCCTGAAGGAATTGTAAAGAATTTCCCAGTTTTTTTGTTTTGTTTTTGAAATTCCTTTTTATAGTGGGTTTGAGCTGATTCTCGCTGCCATGTTTATGCCAGTCTAGACACACTTGATTCCCTTACGGAGACATATCAATACATAGGTTTTAAGATTCTTACTACTCAGATATTTTCCTCTGCGGGAAATATGGGGTTTTGAGTCCCTTTCACTGAGGACGGTGTAGGTCTTGTCTATTCCATAGTTGGTTTTTGGAACGGTACCTGTGCTTATATCAAACTCTGGTTTTATGCATCACCCCACCTCTCCTTCCCCCTTAAGCAGGTATAAGAGTGTTTTCTAAATGTGAGACACTGTTCTCTTTCCTAACTCAGTTCAAGTGTAGCCATGTTTACAGGATCTTCATAAGTGATATCTTATGATAAGTTTCTTTTTCTGTGTGACTTATTTCACTTAGAATCATCGTACCTGAATCCACCCATTTTGCTGCTACTGGTCTTATGACATTGATTTCATGGCTGAGGGATATTCCATCGTACGTAAGTACCACAATTTTTTGAACCATGTTTATATTTTCTGGGATACTTAAGGTGTATCCAAGTTGAGGTCCTTGTATGCAGTGCAGCCCTAAATTTTGGGGTGGCTCTGTCTTATTGATTTTCAGTTTTCCCAAGGTATATTCCCTAGACTGGTAGTGCCCTTGGCTCTGTAGCTCTGTTCTTTACTTGTTTTAGGGAACAGAATGCACTCCTCCAGAGAGGCAGTTGGCAATTTACATCCCGCCCATCAGCATAACAAGGCTCCCTGTTCTCCAGGGCCTGTCTTGCCTTTCTTGTTCTTACACATTTTGTGGATGTCCCTTTTGACCGGTGGGAAGTGATACTTCTTTGTAGTGCAGATTTGCATTGCCCGCTTGCTTGCTTGGCCAAAAAGGGAGTATGCGTTTTCTCCTGAATATATTCAGGAGAAAACGCATACGCCCTTTTTGGCCAAGTGCATCATTGTCGAAGTTGTGCCCCTCTTCCTGTGCTTTAAAGGCGATTCCAATGTACCTCTTGAAATCTGTTTCCTGCTATTCTGCCTCACTTTCAAGTCCGCCTCGTTGCCTTCCCTCAACAGATATTTGGACGATAGTTGTCCTTTATTACTCGGCCAGTTTGTGAATTGCTGTGCCCCTGAGCTCCATTTTTCAACTCGTTTTTGGTGAGCTGACCGCAAGTCCAAAATTTTGGTTCAGGACCTATACTGGTTCCCGGTGGGTGGCTGAGAATTCGGTTAATTCTTCTTCCTGCCGGGAAATTACAGTGATATGTGCCCGTCCAAATGCCTAACAGCTACTCTCTCATTGGTTCTCCCTCTTCCCTTTCATCCTCTGCCAAATTGGCAACCTGTGCGAACCAAGAGGTTAAAGGGGCTGTCTCTCCAAGTTGGGAGGTTGATAGTAAAGCAGACGGAAAGTCAAATCGGAGCACCAGGAGCGGGACTATTCGTTGAGTTTTAGAAACCTTTCGTATTCACAGTGTGTCCGTTCTCTAGGTTTCCCGCACATGTTACAGCTGTAGTAATATTCCCTTCAACCTGGAGAGTTCGGACCCATGGAATGGGTGCCATGCATTATTGCTGTAAAGGGTCTGCATTTGCTCACCCAATCTCACCAATCGTCTCAGTCCCAAGTGTCCCTCATTATGCCACATCCAGCTGTCGTTGTAGATAGGGTCATTCCAGCTTTCATCAGAGACCCTGAAGGAATTGTAAAGAATTTCCCAGTTTTTTTGTTTTGTTTTTGAAATTCCTTTTTATAGTGGGTTTGAGCTGATTCTCGCTGCCATGTTTATGCCAGTCTAGACACACTTGATTCCCTTATGGAGACATATCAATACATAGGTTTTAAGATTCTTACTAGTCAGATATATTCCTCTGCGGGAAATATGGGGTTTTGAGTCCCTTTCACTGAGGACGGTGTAGGTCTTGTCTATTCCATAGTTGGTTTTTGGAACGGTACCTGTGCTTATATCAAACTCTGGTTTTATGCATCACCCCACCTCTCCTTCCCCCTTAAGCAGGTATAAGAGTGTTTTCTAAATGTGAGACACTGTTCTCTTTCCTAACTCAGTTCAAGTGTAGCCATGTTTACAGGATCTTCATAAGTGATATCTTATGATAAGTTTCTTTTTCTGTGTGACTTATTTCACTTAGAATCATCGTACCTGAATCCACCCATTTTGCTGCTACTGGTCTTATGACATTGATTTCATGGCTGAGGGATATTCCATCGTACGTAAGTACCACAATTTTTTGAACCATGTTTATATTTTCTGGGATACTTAAGGTGTATCCAAGTTGAGGTCCTTGTATGCAGTGCAGCCCTAAATTTTGGGGTGGCTCTGTCTTATTGATTTTCAGTTTTCCCAAGGTATATTCCCTAGACTGGTAGTGCCCTTGGCTCTGTAGCTCTGTTCTTTACTTGTTTTAGGGAACAGAATGCACTCCTCCAGAGAGGCAGTTGGCAATTTACATCCCGCCCATCAGCATAACAAGGCTCCCTGTTCTCCAGGGCCTGTCTTGCCTTTCTTGTTCTTACACATTTTGTGGATGTCCCTTTTGACCGGTGGGAAGTGATACTTCTTTGTAGTGCAGATTTGCATTGCCCGCTTGCTTGCTTGGCCAAAAAGGGCGTATGCGTTTTCTCCTGAATATATTCAGGAGAAAACGCATACGCCCTTTTTGGCCAAGTGCATCATTGTCGAAGTTGTGCCCCTCTTCCTGTGCTTTAAAGGCGATTCCAACGTACCTCTTGAAATCTGTTTCCTGCTATTCTGCCTCGCTTTCAAGTCCGCCTCGTTGCCTTCCCTCAACAGATTTTCGGACGATAGTTGTCCTTTATTACTCGGCCAGTTTGTGAATTGCTGTGCCCCTGAGCTCCATTTTTCAACTCGTTTTTGGTGAGCTGACGGCAAGTCCAAAATTTTGGTTCAGGACCTATACTGGTTCCCGGTGGGTGGCTGAGAATTTGGTTAATTCTTCTTCCTGCCGGGAAATTACAGTGATATGTGCCCGTCCAAATGCCTAACAGCTACTCTCTCATTGGTTTTCCCTCTTCCCTTTCATCCTCTGCCAAATTGGCAACCTGTGCGAACCAAGAGGTTAAAGGGGCTGTCTCTCCAAGTTGGGAGGTTGATAGTAAAGCAGACGGAAAGTCAAACCGGAGCACCAGGAGAGGGACTATTCGTTGAGTTTTGGAAACCTTTCGTATTCACAGTGTGTCCGTTCTCTAGGTTTCCCGCACATGTTATAGCTGTAGTAATATTCCCTTCAACCTGGAGAGTTCGGACCAATGGAATGGGTGCCATGCATTATTGCTTTAAAGGGTCTGCATTTGCTCACCCAATCTCACCAATCGTCTCAGTCCCAAGTGTCCCTCCTTATGCCACATCCAGCTGTCGTTGTAGATAGGGTCATTCCAGCTTTCATCAGAGACCCTGAAGGAATTGTAAAGAATTTCCCAGTTTTTTTGTTTTGTTTTTGAAATTCCTTTTTATAGTGGGTTTGAGCTGATTCTCGCTGCCATGTTTATGCCAGTCTAGACACACTTGATTCCCTTACGGAGACATATCAATACATAGGTTTTAAGATTCTTACTAGTCAGATATTTTCCTCTGCGGGAAATATGGGGTTTTGAGTCCCTTTCACTGAGGACGGTGTAGGTCTTGTCTATTCCATAGTTGGTTTTTGGAACGGTACCTGTGCTTATATCAAACTCTGGTTTTATGCATCACCCCACCTCTCCTTCCCCCTTAAGCAGGCATCAGAGTGTTTTCTAAATGTGAGACACTGTTCTCTTTCCTAACTCAGTTCAAGTGTAGCCATGTTTACAAGATCTTCATAAGTGATATCTTATGATAAGTTTCTTTTTCTGTGTGACTTATTTCACTTAGAATCATCGTACCTGAATCCACCCATTTTGTTGCTACTGGTCTTATGACATTGATTTCATGGCTGAGGGATATTCCATCGTACGTAAGTACCACAATTTTTTGAACCATGTTTATATTTTCTGGGATACTTAAGGTGTATCCAAGTTGAGGTCCTTGTATGCAGTGCAGCCCTAAATTTTGGGGTGGCTCTGTCTTATTGATTTTCAGTTTTCCCAAGGTATATTCCCTAGACTGGTAGTGCCCTTGGCTCTGTAGCTCTGTTCTTTACTTGTTTTAGGGAACACAATGTACTACTCCAGAGAGGCAGTTGGCAATTTACATCCCGCCCATCAGCATAACAAGGCTCCCTGTTCTCCAGGGCCTGTCTTGCCTTTCTTGTTCTTACACATTTTGTGGATGTCCCTTTTGACCGGTGGGAAGTGATACTTCTTGGTAGTGCAGATTTGCATTGCCCGCTTGCTTGCTTGGCCAAAAAGGGCGTATGCGTTTTCTCCTGAATATATTCAGGAGAAAACGCATACGCCCTTTTTGGCCAAGTGCATCATTGTCGAAGTTGTGCCCCTCTTCCTGTGCTTTAAAGGCGATTCCAACGTACCTCTTGACATCTGTTTCCTGCTATTCTGCCTCGCTTTCAAGTCCGCCTCGTTGCCTTCCCTCAACAGATTTTTGGACGATAGTTGTCCTTTATTACTCGGCCAGTTTGTGAATTGCTGTGCCCCTGAGCTCCATTTTTCAACTCGTTTTTGGTGAGCTGACCGCAAGTCCAAAATTTTGGTTCAGGACCTATACTGGTTCCCGGTGGGTGGCTGAGAATTCGGTTAATTCTTCTTCCTGCCGGGAAATTACAGTGATATGTGCCCGTCCAAATGCCTAACAGCTACTCTCTCATTGGTTCTCCCTCTTCCCTTTCATCCTCTACCAAATTGGCAACCTGTGAGAACCAAGAGGTTAAAGGGGCTGTCTCTCCAAGTTGGGAGGTTGATAGTAAAGCAGACGGAAAGTCAAACGGAGCACCAGGAGAGGGACTATTCGTTGAGTTTTAGAAACCTTTCGTATTCACAGTGTGTCCGTTCTCTAGGTTTCCCGCACATGTTATAGCTGTAGTAATATTCCCTTCAACCTTGAGAGTTCGGAACCATGGAATGGGTGCCATGCATTATTGCTTTAAAGGGTCTGCATTTGCTCACCCAATCTCACCAATCGTCTCAGTCCCAAGTGTCCCTCCTTATGCCACATTCAGCTGTCATTGTAGATAGGGTCATTCCAGCTTTCATCAGAGACCCTGAAGGAATTGTAAAGAATTTCCCAGTTTTTTTGTTTTGTTTTTGAAATTCCTTTTTATAGTGGGTTTGAGCTGATTCTCGCTGCCATGTTTATGCCAGTCTAGACACACTTGATTCCCTTACGGAGACATATCAATACATAGGTTTTAAGATTCTTACTAGTCAGATATTTTCCTCTGCGGGAAATATGGGGTTTTGAGTCCCTTTCACTGAGGACGGTGTAGGTCTTGTCTATTCCATAGTTGGTTTTTGGAACGGTACCTGTGCTTATATCAAACTCTGGTTTTATGCATCACCCCACCTCTCCTTCCCCCTTAAGCAGGTATAAGAGTGTTTTCTAAATGTGAGACACTGTTCTCTTTCCTAACTCAGTTCAAGTGTAGCCATATTTACAGGATCTTCATAAGTGATATCTTATGATAAGTTTCTATTTCTGTGTGACTTATTTCACTTAGAATCATCGTACCTGAATCCACCCATTTTGTTGCTACTGGTCTTATGACATTGATTTCATGGCTGAGGGATATTCCATCGTACGTAAGTACCACAATTTTTTGAACCATGTTTATATTTTCTGGGATACTTAAGGTGTATCCAAGTTGAGGTCCTTGTATGCAGTGCAGCCCTAAATTTTGGGGTGGCTCTGTCTTATTGATTTTCAGTTTTCCCAAGGTATATTCCCTAAACTGGTAGTGCCCTTGGTTCTGTAGCTCTTTTCTTTACTTGTTTTAGGGAACAGAATGCACTCCTCCAGAGAGGCAGTTGGCAATTTACATCCCGCCCATCAGCATAACAAGGCACCCTGTTCTCCAGGGCCTGTCTTGCCTTTCTTGTTCTTACACATTTTGTGGATGTCCCTTTTGACCGGTGGGAAGTGATACTTCTTTGTAGTGCAGATTTGCATTGCCCGCTTGCTTGCTTGGCAAAAAAGTGCGTATGCGTTTTCTCCTGAATATATTCAGGAGAAAACGCATACGCCCTTTTTGGCCAAGTGCATCATTGTCGAAGTTGTGCCCCTTTTCCTGTGCTTTAAAGGCGATTCCAACGTACCTCTTGAAATCTGTTTCCTGCTATTCTGCCTCGCTTTCAAGTCCGCCTCGTTGCCTTCCCTCAACAGATATTTGGACGATAGTTGTCCTTTATTACTCGGCCAGTTTGTGAATTGCTGTGCCCCTGAGCTCAATTTTTCAACTCGTTTTTGGTGAGCTGACCGCAAGTCCAAAATTTTGGTTCAGGACCTATACTGGTTCCTGGTGGGGGGCTGAGAATTTGGTTAATTCTTCTTCCTGCCGGGAAATTACAGTGATATGTGCCCGTCCAAATGCCTAACAGCTACTCTCTCATTGGTTCTCCCTCTTCCCTTTCATCCTCTGCCAAATTGGCAACCTGTGCGAACCAAGAGGTTAAAGGGGCTGTCTCTCCAAGTTGGGAGGTTGATAGTAAAGCAGACGGAAAGTCAAACTGGAGCACCAGGAGAGGGACTATTCGTTGAGTTTTAGAAACCTTTCATATTCACAGTGTGTCCGTTCTCTAGGTTTCCCGCACATGTTATAGCTGTAGTAATATTCCCTTCAACCTGGAGAGTTCGGACCCATGGAATGGGTGCCATGCATTATTGCTTTAAAGGGTCTGCATTTGCTCACCCAATCTCACCAATCGTCTCAGTCCCAAGTGTCCCTCCTTATGCCACATCCAGCTGTCGTTGTAGATAGGGTCATTCCAGCTTTCATCAGAGACCCTGAAGGAATTGTAAAGAATTTCCCAGTTTTTTTGTTTTGTTTTTGAAATTCCTTTTTATAGTGGGTTTGAGCTGATTCTCGCTGCCATGTTTATGCCAGTCTAGACACACTTGATTCCCTTATGGAGACATATCAATACATAGGTTTTAAGATTCTTACTAGTCAGATATTTTCCTCTGCGGGAAATATGGGGTTTTGAGTCCCTTTCACTGAGGACGGTGTAGGTCTTGTCTATTCCATAGTTGGTTTTTGGAACGGTACCTGTGCTTATATCAAACTCTGGTTTTATGCCTCACCCCACCTCTCCTTCCGCCTTAAGCAGGTATAAGAGTGTTTTCTAAATGTGAGACACTGTTCTCTTTCCTAACTCAGTTCAAGTGTAGCCATGTTTACAGGATCTTCATAAGTGATATCTTATGATAAGTTTCTTTTTCTGTGTGACTTATTTCACTTAGAATCATCGTACCTGAATCCACCCATTTTGCTGCTACTGGTCTTATGACATTGATTTCATGGCTGAGGGATATTCCATCGTACGTAAGTACCACAATTTTTTGAACCATGTTTATATTTTCTGGGATACTTAAGGTGTATCCAAGTTGAGGTCCTTGTATGCAGTGCAGCCCTAAATTTTGGGGTGGCTCTGTCTTATTGATTTTTAGTTTTCCCAAGGTATATCCCCTAGACTGGTAGTGCCCTTGGCTCTGTAGCTCTGTTCTTTACTTGTTTTAGGGAACAGAATGCACTCCTCCAGAGAGGCAGTTGGCAATTTACATCCCGCCCATCAGCATAACAAGGCTCCCTGTTCTCCAGGGCCTGTCTTGCCTTTCTTGTTCTTACACATTTTGTGGATGTCCCTTTTGACCGGTGGGAAGTGATACTTCTTTGTAGTGCAGATTTGCATTGCCCGCTTGCTTGCTTGGCCAAAAAGGGCGTATGCGTTTTCTCCTGAATATATTCAGGAGAAAACGCATACGCCCTTTTTGGCCAAGTGCATCATTGTCGAAGTTGTGCCCCTCTTCCTGTGCTTTAAAGGCGATTCCAACGTACCTCTTGAAATCTGTTTCCTGCTATTCTGCCTCGCTTTCAAGTCCGCCTCGTTGCCTTCCCTCAACAGATTTTTGGACGATAGTTGTCCTTTATTACTCGGCCAGTTTGTGAATTGCTGTGCCCCTGAGCTCCATTTTTCAACTCGTTTTTGGTGAGCTGACCGCAAGTCCAAAATTTTGGTTCAGGACCTATACTGGTTCCCGGAGGGTGGCTGAGAATTCGGTTAATTCTTCTTCCTGCCGGGAAATTACAGTGATATGTGCCCGTCCAAATGCCTAACAGCTACTCTCTCATTGGTTCTCCCTCTTCCCTTTCATCCTCTGCCAAATTGGCAACCTGTGCGAACCAAGAGGTTAAAGGGGCTGTCTCTCCAAGTTGGGAGGTTGATAGTAAAGCAGACGGAAAGACAAACCGGAGCACCAGGAGAGGGACTATTCTTTGAGTTTTAGAAACCTTTCGTATTCACAGTGTGTCCGATCCCTAGGTTTCCCGCACATGTTATAGCTGTAGTAATATTCCCTTCAACCTGGAGAGTTCGGACCCATGGAAAGGGTGCCATGCATTATTGCTTTAAAGGGTCTGCATTTGCTCACCCAATCTCACCAATCATCTCAGTCCCAAGTGTCCCTCCTTATGCCACATCCAGCTGTCATTGTAGATAGGGTCATTCCAGCTTTCATCAGAGACCCTGAAGGAATTGTAAAGAATTTCCCAGTTTTTTTGTTTTGTTTTTGAAATTCCTTTTTATAGTGGGTTTGAGCTGATTCTCGCTGCCATGTTTATGCCAGTCTAGACACACTTGATTCCCTTACGGAGACACATCAATACATAGGTTTTAAGATTCTTACTAGTCAGATATTTTCTTCTGCGGGAAATATGTGGTTTTGAGTCCCTTTCACTGAGGACGGTGTAGGTCTTGTCTATTCCATAGTTGGTTTTTGGAACGGTACCTGTGCTTATATCAAACTCTGGTTTTATGCATCACCCCACCTCTCCTTCCCCCTTAAGCAGGTATAAGAGTGTTTTCTAAATGAGAGACACTGTTCTCTTTCCTAACTCAGTTCAAGTGTAGCCATGTTTACAGGATCTTCATAAGTGATATCTTATGATAAGTTTCTTTTTCTCTGTGAGTTATTTCACTTAGAATCATCGTACCTGAATCCACCCATTTTGCTGCTACTGGTCTTATGACATTGATTTCATGGCTGAGGGATATTCCATCGTACGTAATTACCACAATTTTTTGAACCATGTTTATATTTTCTGGGATACTTAAGGTGTATCCAAGTTGAGGTCCTTGTATGCAGTGCAGCCCTAAATTTTGGGGTGGCTCTGTCTTATTGATTTTCAGTTTTCCCAAGGTATATCCCCTAGACTGGTAGTGCCCTTGGCTCTGTAGCTCTGTTCTTTACTTGTTTTAGGGAACAGAATGCACTCCTCCAGAGAGGCAGTTGGCAATTTACATCCCGCCCATCAGCATAACAAGGCTCCCTGTTCTCCAGGGCCTGTCTTGCCTTTCTTGTTCTTACACATTTTGTGGATGTCCCTTTTGACCGGTGGGAAGTGATACTTCTTTGTAGTGCAGATTTGCATTGCCCGCTTGCTTGCTTGGCCAAAAAGGGCGTATGCGTTTTCTCCTGAATATATTCAGGAGAAAACGCATACGCCCTTTTTGGCCAAGTGCATCATTGTCGAAGTTGTGCCCCTCTTCCTGTGCTTTAAAGGCGATTCCAACGTACCTCTTGAAATCTGTTTCCTGCTATTCTGCCTCGCTTTCAAGTCCGCCTCGTTGCCTTCCCTCAACAGATTTTTGGACGATAGTTGTCCTTTATTACTCGGCCAGTTTGTGAATTGCTGTGCCCCTGAGCTCCATTTTTCAACTCGTTTTTGGTGAGCTGACCGCAAGTCCAAAATTTTGGTTCAGGACCTATACTGGTTCCCGGAGGGTGGCTGAGAATTCGGTTAATTCTTCTTCCTGCCGGGAAATTAGAGTGATATGTGCCCGTCCAAATACCTAACAGCTACTCTCTCATTGGTTCTCCCTCTTCCCTTTCATCCTCTGCCAAATTGGCAACCTGTGCGAACCAAGAGGTTAAAGGGGCTGTCTCGGGGCTTCCCTGGTGGCGCAGTGGTTGAGAATCTGCTTGCCGATGCAGGGAACACGGGTTCGTGCCCCAGTCTGGGAAGATCCCACATGGCACAGAGCGCCTGGGCCCGTGAGCCATGGCCGCTGAGCCTGCGCATCCGGAGCCTACGCTCCGCAACGGGAGAGGCCACAACAGTGAGAGGCCCGCGTACAGAAAAAAAAAAAAAAAAAAAAAGGGGCTGTCTCTCCAAGTTGGGAGGTTGATAGTAAAGCAGACGGAAAGACAAACCGG
Organism: Hyperoodon ampullatus; assembly: GCF_949752795.1. Taxonomy (NCBI): domain Eukaryota; kingdom Metazoa; phylum Chordata; class Mammalia; order Artiodactyla; family Ziphiidae; genus Hyperoodon; species Hyperoodon ampullatus. The sequence continues at coordinate 128,210 of NW_027640796.1, read as the reverse complement.
AGCACCAGGAGAGGGACTATTCTTTGAGTTTTAGAAACCTTTCGTATTCACAGTGTGTCCGATCCCTAGGTTTCCCGCACATGTTATAGCTGTAGTAATATTCCCTTCAACCTGGAGAGTTCGGACCCATGGAAAGGGTGCCATGCATTATTGCTTTAAAGGGTCTGCATTTGCTCACCCAATCTCACCAATCATCTCAGTCCCAAGTGTCCCTCCTTATGCCACATCCAGCTGTCATTGTAGATAGGGTCATTCCAGCTTTCATCAGAGACCCTGAAGGAATTGTAAAGAATTTCCCAGTTTTTTTGTTTTGTTTTTGAAATTCCTTTTTATAGTGGGTTTGAGCTGATTCTCGCTGCCATGTTTATGCCAGTCTAGACACACTTGATTCCCTTACGGAGACACATCAATACATAGGTTTTAAGATTCTTACTAGTCAGATATTTTCTTCTGCGGGAAATATGTGGTTTTGAGTCCCTTTCACTGAGGACGGTGTAGGTCTTGTCTATTCCATAGTTGGTTTTTGGAACGGTACCTGTGCTTATATCAAACTCTGGTTTTATGCATCACCCCACCTCTCCTTCCCCCTTTAGCAGGTATAAGAGTGTTTTCTAAATGTGAGACACTGTTCTCTTTCCTAACTCAGTTCAAGTGTAGCCATGTTTACAGGATCTTCATAAGTGATATCTTATGATAAGTTTCTTTTTCTCTGTGACTTATTTCACTTAGAATCATCGTACCTGAATCCACCCATTTTGCTGCTACTGGTCTTATGACATTGATTTCATGGCTGAGGGATATTCCATCGTACGTAAGTACCACAATTTTTTGAACCATGTTTATATTTTCTGGCATACTTAAGGTGTATCCAAGTTGAGGTCCTTGTATGCAGTGCAGCCCTAAATTTTGGGGTGGCTCTGTCTTATTGATTTTCAGTTTTCCCAAGGTATATTCCCTAGACTGGTAGTGCCCTTGGCTCTGTAGCTCTGTTCTTTACTTGTTTTAGGGAACAGAATGCACTCCTCCAGAGAGGCAGTTGGCAATTTACATCCCGCCCATCAGCATAACAAGGCTCCCTGTTCTCCAGGGCCTGTCTTGCCTTTCTTGTTCTTACACATTTTGTGGATGTCCCTTTTGACCGGTGGGAAGTGATACTTCTTTGTAGTGCAGATTTGCATTGCCCGCTTGCTTGCTTGGCCAAAAAGGGCGTATGCGTTTTCTCCTGAATATATTCAGGAGAAAACGCATACGCCCTTTTTGGCCAAGTGCATCATTGTCGAAGTTGTGCCCCTCTTCCTGTGCTTTAAAGGCGATTCCAACGTACCTCTTGAAATCTGTTTCCTGCTATTCTGCCTCGCTTTCAAGTCCGCCTCGTTGCCTTCCCTCAACAGATTTTTGGACGATAGTTGTCCTTTATTACTCGGCCAGTTTGTGAATTGCTGTGCCCCTGAGCTCCATTTTTCAACTCGTTTTTGGTGAGCTGACCGCAAGTCCAAAATTTTGGTTCAGGACCTATACTGGTTCCCGGAGGGTGGCTGAGAATTCGGTTAATTCTTCTTCCTGCCGGGAAATTACAGTGATATGTGCCCGTCCAAATGCCTAACAGCTACTCTCTCATTGGTTCTCCCTCTTCCCTTTCATCCTCTGCCAAATTGGCAACCTGTGCGAACCAAGCGGTTAAAGGGGCTGTCTCTCCAAGTTGGGAGGTTGATAGTAAAGCAGACGGAAAGTCAAATCGGAGCACCAGGAGAGGGACTATTCGTTGAGTTTTAGAAACCTTTCGTATTCACAGTATGTCCGTTCTCTAGGTTTCCCTCACATGTTATAGCTGTAGTAATATTCCCTTCAACCTGGAGAGTTCGGACCCATGGAATGGTTGCCATGCATTATTGCTTTAAAGGGTCTGCATTTGCTCACCCAATCTCACCAATCGTCTCAGTCCGAAGTGTCCCTCCTTATGCCACATCCAGCTGTTGTTGTAGATAGGGTCATTCCAGCTTTCATCAGAGACCCTGAAGGAATTGTAAAGAATTTCCCAGTTTTTTTGTTTTGTTTTTGAAATTCCTTTTTATAGTGGGTTTGAGCTGATTCTCGCTGCCATGTTTATGCCAGTCTAGACACACTTGATTCCCTTACGGAGACATATCAATACATAGGTTTTAAGATTCTTACTAGTCAGATATTTTCCTCTGCGGGAAATATGGGGTTTTGAGTCCCTTTCACTGAGGACGGTGTAGGTCTTGTCTATTCCATAGTTGGTTTTTGGAACGGTACCTGTGCTTATATCAAACTCTGGTTTTATGCATCACCCCACCTCTTCTTCCCCCTCAAGCAGGTATAAGAGTGTTTTCTAAATGTGAGACACTGTTCTCTTTCCTAACTCAGTTCAAGTGTAGCCATGTTTACAGGATCTTCATAAGTGATATCTTATGATAAGTTTCTTTTTCTGTGTGACTTATTTCACTTAGAATCATCGTACCTGAATCCACCCATTTTGCTGCTACTGGTCTTATGACATTGATTTCATGGCTGAGGGATATTCCATCGTACGTAAGTACCACAATTTTTTGAACCATGTTTATATTTTCTGGGATACTTAAGGTGTATCCAAGTTGAGGTCCTTGTATGCAGTGCAGCCCTAAATTTTGGGGTGGCTCTGTCTTATTGATTTTCAGTTTTCCCAAGGTATATTCCCTAGACTGGTAGTGCCCTTGGCTCTGTAGCTCTGTTCTTTACTTGTTTTAGGGAACAGAATGCACTCCTCCAGAGAGGCAGTTGGCAATCTTACATCCCGCCCATCAGCATAACAAGGCTCCCTGTTCTCCAGGGCCTGTCTTGCCTTTCTTGTTCTTACACATTTTGTGGATGTCCCTTTTGACCGGTGGGAAGTGATACTTCTTTGTAGTGCAGATTTGCATTGACCGCTTGCTTGCTTGGCCAAAAAGGGCGTATGCGTTTTCTCCTGAATATATTCAGGAGAAAACGCATACGCCCTTTTTGGCCAAGTGCATCATTGTCGAAGTTGTGCCCCTCTTCCTGTGCTTTAAAGGCGATTCCAACGTACCTCTTGAAATCTGTTTCCTGCTATTCTGCCTCGCTTTCAAGTCCGCCTCGTTGCCTTCCCTCAACAGATTTTTGGACGATAGTTGTCCTTTATTACTCGGCCAGTTTGTGAATTGCTGTGCCCCTGAGCTCCATTTTTCAACTCGTTTTTGGTGAGCTGACCGCAAGTCCAAAATTTTGGTTCAGGACCTATACTGGTTCCCGGTGGGTGGCTGAGAATTCGGTTAATTCTTCTTCCTGCCGGGAAATTAGAGTGATATGTGCCCGTCCAAATGCCTAACAGCTACTCTCTCATAGGTTCTCCCTCTTCCCTTTCATCCTCTGCCAAATTGGCAACCAGTGCGAACCAAGAGGTTAAAGGGTCTGTCTCTCCATGTTGGGAGGTTGATAGTAAAGCAGACGGAAAGTCAAACCAGAGCACCAGGAGAGGGACTATTCGTTGAGTTTTAGAAACCTTTCGTATTCACAGTGTGTCCGTTCCCTACGTTTCCCGCACATGTTATAGCTGTAGTAATATTCCCTTCAACCTGGAGAGTTCGGACCCATGGAATGGGTGCCATGCATTATTGCTTTAAAGGGTTTGCATTTGCTCACCCAATCTCACCAATCATCTCAGTCCCAAGTGTCCCTCCTTATGCCACATCCAGCTGTCATTGTAGATAGGGTCATTCCAGCTTTCATCAGAGACCCTGAAGGAATTGTAAAGAATTTCCCAGTTTTTTTGTTTTGTTTTTGAAATTCCTTTTTATAGTGGGTTTGAGCTGATTCTCGCTGCCATGTTTATGCCAGTCTAGACACACTTGATTCCCTTACGGAGACATATCAATACATAGGTTTTAAGTTTCTTACTAGTCAGATATTTTCCTCTGCGGGAAATATGGGGATTTGAGTCCCTTTCACTGAGGACGGTGTAGGTCTTGTCTATTCCATAGTTGGTTTTTGGAACGGTACCTGTGCTTATATCAAACTCTGGTTTTATGCATCACCCCACCTCTCCTTCCCCCTTAAGCAGGTATAAGAGTGTTTTCTAAATGTGAGACACTGTTCTCTTTCCTAACTCAGTTCAAGTGTAGCCATGTTTACAGGATCTTCATAAGTGATATCTTATGATAAGTTGCTTTTTCTGTGTGACTTATTTCACTTAGAATCATCGTACCTGAATCCACCCATTTTGCTGCTACTGGTCTTATGACATTGATTTCATGGCTGAGGGATATTCCATCGTACGTAAGTACCACAATTTTTTGAACCATGTTTATATTTTCTGGGATACTTAAGGTGTATCCAAGTTGAGGTCCTTGTATGCAGTGCAGCCCTAAATTTTGGGGTGGCTCTGTCTTATTGATTTCCAGTTTTCCCAAGGTATATTCCCTAGACTGGTAGTGCCCTTGGCTCTGTAGCTCTGTTCTTTACTTGTTTTAGGGAACAGAATGCACTCCTCCAGAGAGGCAGTTGGCAATTTACATCCCGCCCATCAGCATAACAAGGCTCCCTGTTCTCCAGGGCCTGTCTTGCCTTTCTTGTTCTTACACATTTTGTGGATGTCCCTTTTGACCGGTGGGAAGTGATACTTCTTTGTAGTGCAGATTTGCATTGCCCGCTTGCTTGCTTGGCCAAAAAGGGCGTATGCGTTTTCTCCTGAATATATTCAGGAGAAAACGCATACGCCCTTTTTGGCCAAGTGCATCATTGTCGAAGTTGTGCCCCTCTTCCTGTGCTTTAAAGGCGATTCCAACGTACCTCTTGAAATCTGTTTCCTGCTATTCTGCCTCGCTTTCAAGTCCGCCTCGTTGCCTTCCCTCAACAGATTTTTGGACGATAGTTGTCCTTTATTACTCGGCCAGTTTGTGAATTGCTGTGCCCCTGAGCTCCATTTTTCAACTCGTTTTTGGTGAGCTGACTGCAAGTCCAAAATTTTGGTTCAGGACCTATACTGGTTCCCGGTGGGTGGCTGAGAATTTGGTTAATTCTTCTTCCTGCCGGGAAATTACAGTGATATGTGCCCGTCCAAATGCCTAACAGCTACTCTCTCATTGGTTCTCCCTCTTCCCTTTCATCCTCTGCCAAATTGGCAACCTGTGCGAACCAAGAGGTTAAAGGGGCTGTCTCTCCAAGTTGGGAGGTTGATAGTAAAGCAGAGGGAAAGTCAAACCGGAGCACCAGGAGAGGGACTATTCGTTGAGTTTTAGAAACCTTTCGTATTCACAGTGTGTCCGTTCTCTAGGTTTCCCGCACATGTTATAGCTGTAGTTATATTCCCTTCAACCTGGAGAGTTCGGACCCATGGAATGGGTGCCATGCATTATTGCTTTAAAGGGTCTGCATTTGCTCACCCAATCTCACCAATCGTCTCAGTCCCAAGTGTCCCTCCTTATGCCACATCCAGCTGTCGTTGTAGATAGGGTCATTCCAGCTTTCATCAGAGACCCTGAAGGAATTGTAAAGAATTTCCCAGTTTCTTTGTTTTGTTTTTGAAATTCCTTTTTATAGTGGGTTTGAGCTGATTCTCGCTGCCATGTTTATGCCAGTCTAGACACACTTGATTCCCTTACGGAGACATATCAATACATAGGTTTTAAGATTCTTACTAGTCAGATATTTTCCTCTGCGGGAAATATGGGGTTTTGAGTCCCTTTCACTGAGGACGGTGTAGGTCTTGTCTATTCCATAGTTGGTTTTTGGAACGGTACCTGTGCTTATATCAAACTCTGGTTTTATGCATCACCCCACCTCTCCTTCCCCCTTAAGCAGGTATAAGAGTGTTTTCTAAATGTGAGACACTGTTCTCTTTCCTAACTCAGTTCAAGTGTAGCCATGTTTACAGGATCTTCATAAGTGATATCTTATGATAGGTTTCTTTTTCTGTGTGACTTATTTCACTTAGAATCATCGTACCTGAATCCACCCATTTTGCTGCTACTGGTCTTATGACATTGATTTCATGGCTGAGGGATATTCCATCGTACGTAAGTACCACAATTTTTTGAACCATGTTTATATTTTCTGGGATACTTAAGGTGTATCCAAGTTGAGGTCCTTGTATGCAGTGCAGCCCTAAATTTTGGGGTGGCTCTGTCTTATTGATTTTCAGTTTTCCCAAGGTATATTCCCTAGACTGGTAGTGCCCTTGGCTCTGTAGCTCTGTTCTTTACTTGTTTTAGGGAACAGAATGCACTCCTCCAGAGAGGCAGTTGGCAATTTACATCCCGCCCATCAGCATAACAAGGCTCCCTGTTCTCCAGGGCCTGTCTTGCCTTTCTTGTTCTTACACATTTTGTGGATGTCCCTTTTGACCGGTGGGAAGTGATACTTCTTTGTAGTGCAGATTTGCATTGCCTGCTTGCTTGCTTGGCCAAAAAGGGCGTATGCGTTTTCTCCTGAATATATTCAGGAGAAAACGCATACGCCCTTTTTGGCCAAGTGCATCATTGTCGAAGTTGTGCCCCTCTTCCTGTGCTTTAAAGGCGATTCCAACGTACCTCTTGAAATCTGTTTCCTGCTATTCTGCCTCGCTTTCAAGTCCGCCTCGTTGCCTTCCCTCAACAGATTTTTGGACGATAGTTGTCCTTTATTACTCGGCCAGTTTGTGAATTGCTGTGCCCCTGAGCTCCATTTTTCAACTCGTTTTTGGTGAGCTGACCGCAAGTCCAAAATTTTGGTTCAGGACCTATACTGGTTCCCGGAGGGTGGCTGAGAATTCGGTTAATTCTTCTTCCTGCCGGGAAATTACAGTGATATGTGCCCGTCCAAATGCCTAACAGCTACTCTCTCATTGGTTCTCCCTCTTCCCTTTCATCCTCTGCCAAATTGGCAACCTGTGCGAACCAAGCGGTTAAAGGGGCTGTCTCTCCAAGTTGGGAGGTTGATAGTAAAGCAGACGGAAAGTCAAACCGGAGCACCAGGAGAGGGACTATTCGTTGAGTTTTAGAAACCTTTCGTATTCACAGTGTGTCCGTTCTCTAGGTTTCCCTCACATGTTATAGCTGTAGTAATATTCCCTTCAACCTGGAGAGTTCGGACCCATGGAATGGTTGCCATGCATTATTGCTTTAAAGGGTCTGCATTTGCTCACCCAATCTCACCAATCGTCTCAGTCCGAAGTGTCCCTCCTTATGCCACATCCAGCTGTTGTTGTAGATAGGGTCATTCCAGCTTTCATCAGAGACCCTGAAGGAATTGTAAAGAATTTCCCAGTTTTTTTGTTTTGTTTTTGAAATTCCTTTTTATAGTGGGTTTGAGCTGATTCTCGCTGCCATGTTTATGCCAGTCTAGACACACTTGATTCCCTTACGGAGACATATCAATACATAGGTTTTAAGATTCTTACTAGTCAGATATTTTCCTCTGCGGGAAATATGGGGTTTTGAGTCCCTTTCACTGAGGACGGTGTAGGTCTTGTCTATTCCATAGTTGGTTTTTGGAACGGTACCTGTGCTTATATCAAACTCTGGTTTTATGCATCACCCCACCTCTTCTTCCCCCTTAAGCAGGTATAAGAGTGTTTTCTAAATGTGAGACACTGTTCTCTTTCCTAACTCAGTTCAAGTGTAGCCATGTTTACAGGATCTTCATAAGTGATATCTTATGATAAGTTTCTTTTTCTGTGTGACTTATTTCACTTAGAATCATCGTACCTGAATCCACCCATTTTGCTGCTACTGGTCTTATGACATTGATTTCATGGCTGAGGGATATTCCATCGTACGTAAGTACCACAATTTTTTGAACCATGTTTATATATTCTGGGATACTTAAGGTGTATCCAAGTTGAGGTCCTTGTATGCAGTGCAGCCCTAAATTTTGGGGTGGCTCTGTCTTATTGATTTTCAGTTTTCCCAAGGTATATTCCCTAGACTGGTAGTGCCCTTGGCTCTGTAGCTCTGTTCTTTACTTGTTTTAGGGAACAGAATGCACTCCTCCAGAGAGGCAGTTGGCAATCTTACATCCCGCCCATCAGCATAACAAGGCTCCCTGTTCTCCAGGGCCTGTCTTGCCTTTCTTGTTCTTACACATTTTGTGGATGTCCCTTTTGACCGGTGGGAAGTGATACTTCTTTGTAGTGCAGATTTGCATTTCCCGCTTGCTTGCTTGGCCAAAAAGGGCGTATGCGTTTTCTCCTGAATATATTCAGGAGAAAACGCATACGCCCTTTTTGGCCAAGTGCATCATTGTCGAAGTTGTGCCCCTCTTCCTGTGCTTTAAAGGCGATTCCAACGTACCTCTTGAAATCTGTTTCCTGCTATTCTGCCTCGATTTCAAGTCCACCTCGTTGCCTTCCCTCAACAGATTTTTGGATGATAGTTGTTCTTTATTACTCTTCCAGTTTATGAATTGCTGTGCCCTGAGCCCCATTTTTCAACTCATTTTTTGTGAGCTGACCGCAAATGCAAAATTTTGGTTCAGGACCTCTACTTGTTCCCCGTGGGTGGCTGAGACTTTGGTTAATTCTTCTTCCTCCCGTGAAATTAGAGTGACATGTGCCCGTCCAAATGCCTAACAGCTACTCTCTCATTGGTTCTCCCTCTTCCCTTTCATCCTCGGCGAAATTGGCAATGTGTGCGAACCAGGAGGTTAAAGGGGCTGTCTCTCCAAGTTGGGAGATTGATAGTAAATCAGTTGGAAAGTCACACCTGAGCACCAGGAGAGGGACTATTATTTGAGTTTTAGAAACCGTTCGTATTCACAGTGTTTCCATTCTCTAGGTTTCCGGTACATGTTATAGCTGTAGTAATATTCCCTTCAACCTGGAGAGTTGGGACCCAAGGAGTGGGTGCCATGCATTATTGCTTTAAAGGGTCTGCATTTGCTCATCCAATCTCACCAATCTTCTCAGTCCCAAGTGTCCAGCCTTATGCCACATCCAGCTGTCCTTGTAGATAGGGTAATTCCAGGTTTCATCAGAGACCCTGAAGGAATTGTAAAGAATTTCCCTGTTTTTTTGTTTTGTTTGTGAAATTCCTTTTGATAGTGGATTTCAGCTGATTCTCGCTGCCATGTTTATGCCAGTCTAGACACACTTGATTCCCTTACAGAGACATATCAATACATAGGTTTTAAGATTCTTACTAGTCAGATATATTCTTCTGCGGGAAATATGTGGTTTTGAGTCCCTTTCACTGAGGAAGGTGTAGGTCTTGTCTATTCCATAGTTGGTTTTTGGAACGGTACCTGTGCTTATATCAAACTCTGGTTTTATGCATCACCCACCTCTCCTTCCCCCTTAAGCAGGCATAAGAGTGTTTTCCAAATGTGAGACTCTGTTCTCTTTCCTAGCTCAGTTCAAGTGTAGCCATGTTTACAGGATCTTCATAAGTGATATCTTATGATAAGTTGCTTTTTCTGTGTGACTTATTTCACTTAGAATCATCGAACCTGAATCCACTCATTTTGCTGCTACTGGTCTTATGAAATTGATTTCATGGCTGAGGGATATTCCATCGTACGTAAGTACCACAATTTTTTGAACCAATTTTATATTTCCTGGGATATTTAAGGTGTACCCAAGTTGAGGTTCCTGTAAGCAGTGCAGCCCTAAATTTTGGGGTGGCTCTGTCTTATTGATTTTCAGTTTTCTCAAGGTATATTCCCTAGACAGGAAGTGCCCTTGGCTCTGTAGCTCTGTTGTTTACTTGTTTTAGGGAACACAATGCACTCCTCCAGAGAGGGAGTTGGCAATTTACATACCGCCCATCAGCATAACAAGGCTCCCTGTTCTCCAGGGCCTGTCTTGCCTTTCTGGTTTTTACACATTTTGTTGATGTCCCTTTTGACCGGTGGGAAGTGATACTTCTTTGTAGTGCAGATTTGCATTGTCCACTTGCTTGCTTGGCCAAAAAGGGCATATGCGTTATCTCCTAAATATAATCAGGAGAAAAAGCATATGCCCTATTTGGCCAAGTGCATCATTGTCGAAGTTGTGCCCCTCTTCCTGTGCTTTAAAGGTGATTCCAACATACCTCTTGAAGTCTCTTTCCTGCTATTCTGCCTCGCTTTCAAGCTGCCTCAATGCCTTCCGTCAACAGATTTTTGGATGATAGTTGTCCTTTATTACTGTGCCAGTTTGTGAATTCCTGTGCCCCTGAGCTCCATTTTTCAACTCGTTTTTTGTGAGATGAACGCAAGACCAATATTTTGGTTCAGTACCTATACTGGTTCCCAGTGGGTGGCTGAGACTTTGGTTAATTCTTCTTCCTGCCAGGAAATTAGAGTGACATGTGCCCGTCCAAATGCCAAACAGCTACTCTCTCATTGGTTCTCCCTCTTCCCTTTCATCCTCTGCCTAATTGGCAACGTGTGCGAACCAGGAGGTTAAATGTGCTGTCACTCTACGTTGGGAGATTGATAGTAAAGCAGTTTGAAAGTCAAACGTGAGCACCAGGAGAGGGACTATTAGTTGAGTTTTAGAAACCTTTCGTATTCACAGTGTGTCCATTCTCTAGGTTTCCTTTACATGTTATAGCTCTAGTAATATTCCTTTCAACCTGGAGAGTTGGGACCCATGGAATGGGTGCCATGCATTATTGGTTTAAATGGTCTGCATTTGTTCACCCAATGTCACTAATCCTCTCAGTCCCAAGTGTCCTGCCTTATGCCACATCCAGCTGTCATTGTAGATAGTGTCTTTCCATGTTTCATCAGAGACCCTGAAGGAATTGTAAAGAATTTCCCTATTTTTTTGTTTTGTTTTTGAAATTCCTTGGTATAGTGGGTTTGAGCTGATTCTCGCCGCCATGTTTATGCCCGTCTAGACACACTTGATTCCCTTACAGAGACATATCAATACATAGGTTTTAAGATTCTTACTAGTCAGATATATTCCTCTGCTGGAAATATGGCTTTTTGAATCCCTTTGTCTGAGGAAGGTGTAGGTCTCGTCTATTCCATAGTTGGTGTTTTTATTGGTACCAGTGCTTATATTAAACTCTGGTTTTATAGATCACGCCACCTCTCCTTCCCCCTTTATCAGGCATAAGAGTTTTTTTCTAAATGTGAGACTCTGTTCTCTTTCCTAACTCAGTTCAAGTGTAGCCATGTTTACAGGATCTTCATAAGTGATATCTTATGATAAGTTGTTTTTTCTGTGTGATGCATTTCACTTAGAGTCATCATACCAGAATCCACTCATTTTGCTGCTACTGGTCTTATGACATTGATTTAATGGCTGAGGGATATTCCTTCATACGTAAGTACCACTGTTTTTTGAACCATTTTTATATTTCCTGGGATATTTAAGGTGTACCCAAGTTGAGGTTTTTGTAAGCAGTGCAGCCCTAAACTTTGGGGTGGCTCTGTCTTATTCATTTTCAGTTTTCCCAAGGTATATTCCCTAGACTGGAAGTGCCCTTGGCTGTGTAGCTCTGTTGTTTAATTGTTTAAGGGAACACAATGCACTCCTCCAGAGAGGCAGTTGGCAATTTACATCCCGCCAATCAGCATAACAAGGCTCCCTTTTCTCCATGGCATGTCTTGCCTTTCTGGTTTTTACACATGTTGTGGATGTCCCTTTTAACCGGTGGAAGTGATACTTCCTTGTAGTGCAGATTTGCATTGCCTGCTTTGTTGCTTGGCCAAAAAGGGCGTATGCGTTTTCTCCTGAATATATTCAGGAGAATACGTATACGCCCTTTTTGGCCAAGTGCATCATTGTCGAAGTTGTGCCCCACTTCTGGTGCTTTAGAGGTGATTCCAACATACCTCTTGAAATCTGTTTCCTGCTATTCTGCCTTGCTTTCAACTCCGCCTCATTGCCTTCCCTCAACAGATTTTTGGACGATAGTTGTCCTTTATTATTCTGCCTGTTTGTGAATTACTGTGGCCCTGAGCTCTATTTTTCAACTCGTTTTTTGTGAGCTGACCGCAAGTCCAAAATTTTGTTTCAGGACTTATACTGGTTCCAAGTGGGTGGCGGAGACTTTGGTTAATTCTTCTTCCTGCCGGGAAATTAGAGTGACATGTGCCCGTCTAAATGCCTAACAGCTACTCTCTCATTGGTTCTCCCCCTTTCCTTTCATCCTCTGCCAAATTGGCTACCTGTTCGAACCAGGAGGTTAAAGGTGTTGTCTCTCCAATTTGGGAGATTGATAGAAAAGTTGTTGGAAAGTCAAACCTGAGCACCAGGATAGGGACTATTCATTGAGTTTTAGAAACCTTTCGTATTCCCAGTGTGTCCATTATCTAGGTTTCCCGTATATGTTAGAACGGAAGTAATATTCCCTTCAATCTGTAGAGTGGGGACCCATGGAATGGGTGCCATGCATTATTGCTTTAAAGTGTCTGCATTTGCTCACCCAATCTCACCAATTCTCTCATTCCCAAGTGTCCAGCCTTATGCCATATCCAGCTGTCATTGTAGTTAGGGTCATTCCAGGGTTCATCAGAGACCCTGAAGGAATTGTAAAGAATTTCCATGTTTTTTTTGTTTTGTTTTTTAAATTCTTTTATAGTGAGTTTAGGCTGATTCTCGCTGCCATGTTTATGCCAGTCTAGAAACACTTGATTCCCTTATGGTGTCATATCAATACATAGGTTTTAAGATTCTTACTAGTCAGATATATTCCTCTGCGGGAAATATGGGGTTTTGAGTCCCTTTCACTGAGGAAGGTGTATGTCTTCTGTATTCCATAGTTGGTTTTTGGAACAGTACCTGTGCTTATATCAAACTCTGGTTTTATGCATCACCCCACCTCTCATTCCCCCTTAAGAAGGAATAAGAGTGTTTTCTAAATGTGAGACACTGTTCTCTTTCCTATCTAAGTTCAGGTGTAGCCATGTTGACATGATCATCATAAGTGATATCTTATGATAAGTTTCTGTTTCTGTGTGACTTTGTTCACTTAGAATCATCGTACCTGAATCCACTCATTTTGCTGCTACTGGTCTTATGACATTGATTTCATGGCTGAGGGATATTCCATCGTACGTATGTACCACAAATTTTTGAACCATTTTTATATTTCCTGGGATAATTAAGGTGTACCGAAGTTGAGGTTCTTGTAGGCAGTGCCGCCCTAAATTTTGGGGTGGCTCTCTATTATTGTTTTTCAGTTTTCCCAAGGTATATTCCCTAGACTGGAAGTGCGCTTGGCTCTGTAGCTCTGTTCTTTACTTGTTTTAGGGAACACAATACACTCCTCCAGGGAGGCAGTTGGCAATTTACATCCCGCACATCAGCATAACAAGGCTCCCTGTTCTCCAGGGCCTCTCTTGCCTTTCTGGTTTTTACATATTTTGTGGATGTCCCTTTTGACCGGTGGGAAGTGATACTTCTTTGTAGTGCCAATTTGCCTTGCCTTCTTGCTTGCTTGGCCAAAAAAGTCGTATGCGTTTTGTCCTGAATATCTTCAGGAGAAAACAAATACGCCCTTTTTGGCCAAGTGCATCATTGTCGAAGTTGTGCCCCTCTTCGTGTGCTTTAAAGGCGATCCCAATGTACCTCTTGAAATCTGTTTCCTGCTATTCTGCCTCGATTTCAAGTCCACCTCGTTGCCTTCCCTCAACAGATTTTTAGACGATAGTTTTCCTTTATTATTCTGTCAGTTTGTGAATTGCTGTGCCCCTGAGCTCCATTTTTCAACTCGTTTTTTGTGAACTGACTGCAAGTCCAAAATTTTGGTGCAGGACCTATACTGGTTCCCGGTGGGTGGCTGAGACTTTGGTTAATTCTTCTTCCTGCCGGGAAATTAGTTTGACATGTGCCCGTCCAAATGCCTAACAGTTACTCTCTCATTGGTTCTCCCTCATGCCTTTCATCCCTGCCAATTTGGCAACGTGTGTGAACCAGGATGTTAAAGGGGCTGTCTCTCCAAGTTGGGAGATTGATAGTAAAGCAGTTGGAAAGTCAAACCGGAGCACCAGGAGAGGGAGTATTTGTTGAGTTTTAGAAACCTTTCGTATTCACAGTGTGTCCATTCTCTAGATTTCCTGTATATGTTATTGCTGTAGTAATATTCTCTTCAACCTGCAGAGTTGGGACCCATGGAATGGTTGCCATGCATTATTGCTTTAAAGGGTCTGCATTTTCTCACCCAATCTCACCAATCCTCTCAGTCCCAAGTGTACAGCCTTATGCCACATCCAGCTGTCATTGTAGGTACGGTCATTCAAGGTTTCATCAGCGACCCTGAAGGAATTGTAAAGAATTTCCCAGTTTTTTTGTTTTGTTTTTGAAATTCCTTTTTATAGTGGGTTTGAGCTGATTCTCGCTGCCATGTTTATGCCAGTCTAGACACACTTGATTCCCTTACGGAGACATATCAATACATAGGTTTTAAGATTCTTACTAGTCAGATGTATTCCTCTGCGGGAAATATGGGGTTTTGAGTCCCTTTCACTGAGGAAGGTGTAGGTCTTGTCTATTCCATAGTTGGTTTTTGGAACGGTACCTGTGCTTATATCAAACTCTGGTTTTATGCATCCCCCCCACCTCTCCTTCACCCTTAAGCAGGCATAAGTGTGTTTTCTAAATGTGAGACTCTGTTCTCTTTCCTAACTCAGTTCATGTGTAGCCATGTTTACAGGATCTTCATTAGTGATATCTTATGATAAGTTTCTTTTCCTGTGTGACTTATATCACTTAGAATCTTCGAACCTGAATCCACTCATTTTGCTTCTACTGGTCTTATGACATTGGTTTCATGGCTGAGGGATATTCCATCGTACGTAAGTACCACAATTTCTTTACCATTTTTGTCTTTCCTTGGATATTTAAGGTGTCCCGGATTCGAGGTTCTTGTAAGCAGTGCTGCCCTAAATTTTGGGGTGGCTGTGTCTTATTGATATTCAGTTTTCCCAAGGTATATTCCCATGACTGGAAGTGACTTAGGTTGTGAAGCTCTGTTGTTTACTTCTTTTAGAGAACACAATGCACTCCTCCAGGGTGGCTGTTGGCAATTTACATCCCACCCATGAGCATAACAAGGCTTACTGTTCTCCAGAGCCTGTCTTGCCTTTCTGGTTTTTACACATTTTTCTGATGACCCTTTTGACCGGTGGGATGTGATACTTATTTGTAGTGCAGATTTGCATTGTGCAGTTGCTTGGTTGGTCAAAATCGGCGTATGCGTTTTCTCCTGAATATATTTAGGTGAAAACGCATACGCCCTTTATGGACAATTCCATAATTGTCGAAGTTGTGATGCTTTTCCTGTGTTTAAAGGCAATTCCAATATACTTCTTGAAATCTGTTTCGTTCAATTCTGCATCATTTTAAAGTCTGCCTCGTGGCTTTCCCTCAACAGATTTTTGGAAGAGAGTAGTCCTTTATAACTCTGCAAGTTAGTGAAATGCTGTGCCGCTGTGCTCCAGTTCTCAACTCGCGTTTTTGTGAGCTGACCGCAAATCCATAGTTTTGCTTCAGGACCTGTACAGGTTCCGGGGGGCGGGGGGCAGGCTGAGAGTTTGGTTAATTCTTCTTCGTGACGGGAAATTAGAGTGACATGTGGCCGTCCAAATGCCTACAGCTACTCTCTCATTGGTTCTCCCTTTTCCCTTATATCCTCTGAACAATGTGCCAACTGTGCGAAACAGGAGGTTATAGGGGTTGACTCTCCAAGTTGGGAGATTGATATTAAAGCAGTAGGAATGTCAAGTTGGAGCACAAGGAGAGAAAACAAATTAGTAGAGTTTTAGAAACCTTTCTCCATCAGAGGGTGTCCATTCTCTAGGTTTCCCATACATGTTATAACTGTAGTGATATTCCCTTCTACCTGGAGAGTTGGGAACCATGGAATGATGGGCAGGAATTATTGCTTTAGAGGGTCTGCCTTTTCTCACCCAATCTCACCAATCGTCTCAGTCCCAAGTGACCAGCCTTATGCCACATCCAGCTGTCGTTGTAGACAGGGTCATTCCAAGTTTCATCAGAACCCCTGAAGGTATTGTGTAAGAATTAAACTGTTTTTTGTTTTGTTTTGAAATTCATTTTTATAGTGGGTTTGAGCTGCTTCTCACTGCCGTGTTTATGTCGTGCTAGACACACTTGGTTCCTTTACGGAGACATATCAATACATAGGTTTTAAGATTCTTACTAGTCAGATATATTTCTCTGCTGGGAATTAGGGTGTTGAGTCCCGTTCACTGAGGAAGGAGTAGGGCTTGTCTCTTCTGTATTTGGATTATGGAATGTTACCTGTGCTAATATCAAACTCTGGTTTTGTGTGTCTCCCCACCTCTCCTTTCCCCTTAAGCAAGCATAAGTGTGTTTTCTATATCTGAGACACTGTTCTCTTTCCTAATTCAGTTCATATGTAGCCATGTTTACATTCCCTTCATAAGTGATATCTTATGTCAGAATGCACTATGGCCCTTGTCATAATAATGCTCCATGACACCTGTCATCACAATGCTCTATGCCCTGCTCATCACAATGCTCCATGTCCCTTGTCATCACAATTCTCCACGTCCTTGTCATCACAATGCTACATGACACTTCTCATCACAATGTTACATGCTTTTGTCATCACAATTCTCCATGCACTTGTCATTGCAATGTTCCATGCCCCCTGTCATAGCAAGCTCCAAGTGTTTGTCATCACAATGCTTCATGACCTTGTCATCAAAATTCTCAATGGCCCTTGTCATCACAATGCTCCATGACCCCTGTCATCACAATGCTCCCTGACACCTGTCATCACAATGCTTCATGCCCCTTGTCATTACAGTGCTTCATGATGCTCGTCATCACAATTACGCAACGTCTTCTCATCACAATGCTCCACGGTTTTGCCATCACAATTCTCCATGCCCTGGTCATCTCAAAGCTCAATGTCCCTCGTCCTCACAATTCTCCACTTCCTTGTCATCACAATGCTCCATGGCACTTCTCATCACAATGTTATATGCTCTTTTCATCACAATACTCCATGCACTTGTCATCGCAATGCTCCATGACCCCTGTCATAGGAAGCTCCATGCGCTTGTCATCACAATGTTTCACGACCTGGACATTAAAATTATCAGTGGACCTTGTCATCTCAATGCTCCATACCCTTGTCATCAAAATGCTCCTTTACGTTTGTCACAAGAATCCTCCATGACACTTGGCATCACAATGCTCCGTGTTATTGTCATCACAATGGAACATGACATATGTCATCACAATGCTCCCTGACACCTGTCTTCACAATACTCCATGACCTTGTCATCACAATGCTTCATGCCCTTGTCATCACAATGTGCCATGCCCACTGTCATCACAATAATCCATGAAACTTGTCAGACAAATGCTCTATGACCCTTTTCATCAAAATGCTCCATGAACACTGTCATCACAATGCACCATGCCCATCATCATAATGCTTCATGCTATTGTCATCACAATATTATCAAAATGCTCCATGACCTCTGTCATCACAATGCTCCAAACCCTTGTGATCACAATGTTCCATAACACTTGTCATCACAATGCCCCATGACGCTGGTCATCACAATTATCCATGGACTTCTCATCACAATGCCCCATGACATTTGTCATCACAATGCTCAACACACATGTCATCACAATGCTCCCTTACTCTTGCCATCGGTATGCTCCTTGAACCCTTTCATGACTAGGCTCCATGCCTTTTTCAACACAATGATCCATGCACTTTTCATCACAATGCTCCATGCCCTTGTCATCACAATGGTCCTAGACCCCTGTAATCACAATGGTCCATGCCCCTTTTCATCAGAATGCTCCATGAGACTTGTCATCACAAGGCTCCATGGTCTTCTCATCACAATGCTCCAGGACGTTGTCATCAAAATGCTCCATTCCCTTATCATCACAATGCTCCATGACGCCTGTCATCACAATACTCCATGAACGTTTTCAGCCCAATGCTCCATGACCTTCTCATTACAATGCTCCTTGACAAATATCATCACAATGCTCCATGACCACTGTCATCACAACGCTCCATGACACCTGACAACACAATGATCCGGTACTCTTGTCATCACAATGCTCCATTCCCTAGTCATCACAATGCTCCATGACCCCTGTCATCACAAAACTCCATGAACATTTTCAGCCCAATGCTCCATGACACTTGTCATCACAATGATGCATGCCCTTGTCATCCCAATGCTCCTTGACCCCTGTAAACACAATGCTCCTTGACGCTTGCCATCACAGTGCTCCTGGACACCTGTCATCTCAATGCTCCATGCCTTTGTCAGCAAAATGCTACATGACCCTGTCATTACGATGCTCTATGCGCTTTTCATCACAATACTCCATGAACCTTGGGATCACATTGCTTCCTGCCCTTGTCATCACAATGCTCCATGTTCCTTGAAATCAAAATGATCCAAGACCTCTGTCCTCACAATGCTCCAAACCCTTGTGATCACAATGTTCCATAACACTTGTCATCACAACGCTCCATGATGCCTTTCATCACAATACTCCATGCCCTTTTCATCACAATGCTCCATGACCTTTGTCATCATAATTTTCAATACACTTGTCATCACAATGCTCCCTGACACTTGTCGTCAGAATGCTCCTTGAACCCTGTCACGAAAAGGCTCCATGCCATTTTCATCACAATGCCCCATGCCGTTTTCATCACAATGCTCCATGCCAATGTCATCAAATTACTCCACAAGCTTGTCATCAGAATGCTCCCTGACCCTTGTCATCACAATGCTCCAAGCCATTGTCATCACAATGCTCCATTACCTTTGTCATCAGAATCCTCCATGACACTTGGCAACACAATGCTGCATGCCATTGTCATCACAATGGGCCATTACATATGTCATCACAATGCTCCCTGACACCTGTCTTCACAATACAGCATGACCTGGTCATCACAGTGCTCCATGCCCTTGTCATCACAATGCGCCATTCCAACTGTCATCGCAATAATCCATGAAACTTATTAGACCAATGCTCCATGCCCTTGTCATCACAATGTTCCATGCCCTTCTTATCACAATGCTCCACGACCCCTGTCATCACAATTCTCCGTGACTCCAGTCATCACAATGCTTCATGACCTTTGTCATCACAATGGTCCATGCCCTCCTCATCTACAGTCTCTGTGACTTTTTAACCACAATGCTCCATGAACTTTTCATCACAATGCTCTTTGACCCTTGTCATCACAATGCTCTATGCCTTTCTCAGCACAATGCTCCATGACCCTTGTCATCACAATGCTCCATGCGCTTGTCAGCACAATGCTCCATGACCCATGTCATCACAATGCGCCATGCGCTTGTCATCACAGTGCTCCACAATCTTGTCATCACAATGCTCCATAAACCTTGTCATCACAATGCTCCATGCACTTCTCATCAAAATGCTCTCTCACCACTGATATCACAATGTTACATCACTATTCATCACAATACTCCCTCACCCCTGTCATCACAATGTTCCATGACTCCTGTCATCACAATTCTACATGCACTTATCATCACAATGTTCGATGACCCCTGACATCACAATGTTCCATAACCCCTGTCATCAAAATGCTCCATGAACCATTTCATCAAAATGCTCAATGACCCCTGACATCACAATGTTCCATAACCCCTGTCATCAAAATGTTGCATGACCCTTTTCATCAAATTGTTCCATGACCCTGTCATCACAATGCTCCCTGCCCTTCTCATCACAATGCACCACGCCCTTGTCATCAAAATGCTCCATGACCTTTGTCATCACAAAGATCCATGACCCTTTGCATCACAATGCTCCATGTCATGGTCATCACAATGCTCCATGAACGCTCTCATCACATTGCTCCATGCCATTGTCATCACAATGCTACCTGACACATGTCATCAGAATGCTCCATGGCCTTCTCATCACAATGCTCCATGCCCTTGCCATCACAATGCTCCATTACACCTGTGATAACAATGCTCCATTACCCCTGCCATCACGATGTTCCATGGCCTTGTCATTACAAGGCTCCATGACCCTTCTCATCACAATGCTCCAAGACCCCTGTAATCACAATGCTCCATGCCCCTTTTCATCTCAATGATCCATGAACCCTGTCATCATAATGCACCATGCCCATCATCATAATGCTTCATGCTATTGTCATCACAATGAAATCAAAATGATCCATGACCTCTGTCATCACAATGCTCCAAACCCTTGTGATCACAATGTTCCGTAATACTTGTCATCACAACGCCCCATGATGCTGGTCATCACAATTATCCATGGACTTCTCATCACAATGCTCCATGACCCTTGTCATCACAATTCTCAATACACTTGTCATCACAATGCTCCCTGACACCTGTCGTCAGTATGCTCATTGAACCCTGTCATGACAAGTCTCCATGCCTTTTTCATCACAGTGATCCATGCCCTTTTCATCACAATGCTCCATGCCATTGTCATCACAATACTCCACAAGCTTGTCATCAGAATGCTCCGTGACACTTGTCATCACAATGATCCATGACCCCTGTCGTCACAATGCTCCATGACACCTGTCATCACAATGCTCCATGCCCCTTGTCATTACAGTGTTCCATGATGCTCGTCATCACAATTATCCATGGTCTTCTCATCACAGTGCTCCACGGTCTTGCCATCACAATGCTCCATGCCCTGGTTATGACAATGCACCATGTCCCTTGTCATCACAATTCTCCACGTCCTTGTCATCACAGTGCTCCATGACAGTTCTCATCACTATGTTACATGCTCTTGTCATCACAATTCTCCATGCACTTGTCATCGCAATGCCCCATGACCCCTGTCATAGCAAGCTCCATGCCTTTGTTATCACAATGCTTCACGACCTTTTCATCAAAATTCTCACTGCCCGTTGTCATCACAATGCTCCATGCCCTTGTCATCACAATGATCCAAGCCCTTGTCATCACAATGCTCCATTACCTTTGTCATCACAATCCTCCATAACACTTGGCATCACAATGCTCCATGCCATTGTCATCACAATGGACCATGAAATATGTCATCACAATGCTCCCTGACACCTGTCTTCACAATACTCCATGACCTTGTCTTCACAATGCTCCATGACCTTGTCATCACAATGTGCCATGCCCACTGTCAACACAATTATCCATGAAACTTGTCAGACCAATGCCCTATGCCCCTGTCATCACAAAGCTCCATGCCCTTGTCATCACAATGCTCCATGACCCCAGTCATCACAATTCTCCGTGACTCCAGTCTTCATAAGGCTTCATGACCTGTGTCATCACAATGGTCCATGCCCTCATCATCACAAGGCTCTGTGAACTTTGTCACCACAATGCTCCATGAACTTTTCATCACAATGCTCCGTGACACTTGTCATCACAATGCTCCGTGCCTTTGTCAACTCAATGCTCCATGACCCTTGTCATCACAATGCTCCACAACCTTGTCATCACAATGCTCCATAAAGATTGTCATCACAATGCTCCATGCACTTCTCATAAAAATGCTCTCTCACCACTGATATCAACATGTTCCCTCACTAGTCATCACAATACACCCACTCCCCTGTCATCACAATGCTCCTTAAACCCTGTCATGGAAATGTTCCATGACCCTTGACATCTCAATGTTCCATAACCCCTGTCATCAAAATGTTCCATTACACTTTTCATCAAATTGCTCCATGACCCTGTTATCACAATGCTCCCTGCCCTACACAACAGAATGCACCACACCTCTTGTCATCAAAATGCTCCATGACCTTTGTCATCACAAAGCTCCATGACCCTTGGCATCACAATGCTGCATGCCATTGTCATCACAATGCTCCATGAAACCTCTCATCACATTGTTCCATGCCCTTGTCATCACAGGCTACATGATGCTTTTCATCACAATGCTCGATGCCATTCTTATCACAATGCTCCATGCGCTTGTCATTACAATCCTCCATGACCCATGTATCACAGTGTTCCATGCCCTGGTCATCACAATGCTCCATGACCCCTGTCATAAAAATGCTCCATGACCACTGCCATCACAATGTTCCACGGCCTTGTCATCACAAGGCTCCATGACCCTTGTCATCACAGTGCTCCAAGACCCCTGTAATCACAATGCTCCATGCCCTTGTCATCACAAAGCTCCATGACGCATGTCATCAGAATTCTCCATGGCCTTCTCATTCACGATGCTCCATGCCCTTGTCATCACAATGCTCCAAGACTCCTGTAATCACAATGCTCCATGTCCCTTTTCATCTCAATGCTCCATGAACCCTGTCATCACAATGCAGCATGCCCATCATCATAATGCTTCAGGCTATTGTCATCACAATGAAATCAAAATGCCCCATGACCTCTGTCATCACAATGCTCCAAATCCTTGTGATCAAAATGTTCCATAACACTTATCATCACAACGCCCCATGACGCTCGTCATCACAATTATCCATCGTCTTCTCATCACAATGCTCCATGACCTTTGTCATCACAATGCTCAATACCCTTGTCATCACAATGCTCCCTGACACTTGTCGTCAGTATGCTCCTTGAACCCTGTCATGACCAGGCTCCATGCCTTTTTCATCACAATGATCCATGCCCTTTTCATCACAGTGCTCCAAGACCCCTGAAAACACAATGCTCCATGCCCTTGTCCTCACAAAGCTCCATGATGAATGTCATCAGAACGCTCCATGGCCTTCTCATCCCAGTGCTCCATGCCCTTGTCATCACAATGCTCCAAGACCTCTGTAATCACAATGCTGCATGCCTCTTTTCCTCAGAATGCCCCATGAGACATGTCATCACAAGGCTCCATGGTCTTCTCATCACAATGCTCCAGTACCTTGTCATCACAATGCTCCATGACGCCTCTCATCACAATACTCCATGAACATTTTCAGCCCAATCGTCCATGACCTTCTCATCACAATGCTCCCTGACCCCTGTCATCACAATGCTCCATGACCACTGTCATCACAACGCTCCATGAACCCTGACGACACAATGATCCGGGACTCTTGTCATCAAAATGCTCCATGAACCTTGTCATCACAATGATCCATGCTCTTGTCATCCCAATGCTCCATGACCCCTGTAATCACAATGCTCCATGACGCTTGTCATCAAAGTGCTCCATGAACCTTGTCATCACAATGCTCCTTGCCTTTGTCAGCAAAATGCTACATAATCTTGTCATCACAATGCTCCATGCGCTTGTCATCACAATCCTCCATGACCCTTGGGATCACATTGCTTCATGCCCTTGTCATCTCGCTCTTGCCTTTCTGGTTTTTACAGATATACAGATGTCCCTTTCGACCGGTGGGAAGTGACAATTCTTTGTAGTGTGGATTTGCATTGCATGCTTGCTTCATTGGCCAGAAAGGACGTATGCGTTTTCTCCTGAATATATTCAGGGGAAAAGGCATACGCCCTTTTTGGCCAAGTGCATCACCGTCCAAGTTGGGATGCTTTTTCTGTGCTTCAAAGCCGATTCCAATTTACCTCTTGAAATATGTTTTGTGCAATTCTGCCTCATTTTCAAGTCCGCTTCATTGCCTTCCCTCAACAGATTTCTGGAAGAGAGTAGTCCTTTATAACTCTGCAGGTTTTTGAATTGCTGGGCCCCTGAGCTCCAATTTTCAAATCCCATTTTTGTGAGCTGGCCGCAAATCCACAATTTTGCTTCAGGACCTATACTGGTTCCAGGGGTGGCTTTATTGGTTCCCTGTGGGTGGCTGAGGCTTTGGTTAATTCTTCTTCCTGACGGGAAATTAGAGTGACATGTGCCCGTCCAAATGCCTACATCTACTCTCTGATTGGTTCTCCCTCTTCCCTTTCATCATCTGCACAAATAGCAAACTGTGCGAACCAGGAGGTTATAGGGGCTGACTCTCCTAAGTTGGGAGATTGATAGTAAAGCAGTTGGAATGCCAAAGTGGAGCACAAGGAGAGGAAAAATTAGGAGAGTTTTAGAAACCTTTCGCCATCACAGGGTGTCCATTCTCTAGGTTTCCCATACATGTTATAACTGTAGTGATATTCCCTTCTACCTGGAGATTTGGGACCCATGGAATGGTGGCATGCATTACTACTTTAAAGGGTCTGCATTTTCTCTCCCAATCTCACCAGTCCTCTCAGTCCCAAGTGTCCAGCCTTATGTCTCATCCAGCTGTCTTTGCAGATAGGGTCATTCCAGGTTTCATTAGAACCCCTGAAGGAATTGTGTAAGAATTTTGCTGTTTTTTGGTTTTGTTTTTGAAATTCAGTTTTATTATGGGGTTGAGCTGGTTTTCACTGACCTGTTTATGCCAGTCTAGACACAATTGATTTCCTTACGGAGACATATGAATACATAGGTTTTAAGATTCTTACTAGTCAGATATATTCCTCGGCGGGGAATAGGGGTGTTGAGTCCCATTCACTGAGGAAGGTGTAGGTCTTGTCTCTTCTGTATTTGGTTTATGGAATGGTACCTGTGCTAATATCATACTCTGGTTTTATGCATCACCCCACCTCTCCTTTCCCCTGAAGCAGGCATAAGAGTTTTTTGCTAAATGTGAGACTCTGTTCTCTTTCCTAATTCAGTTCATGTGTTGTGATATTGACATTCCCTCTATAAGTGATATCTTATGATAAGATTCTTTTTCTGTGTGACTAATTTCCCTTAGAATCATCATACCTAAATCCACTCATTATGCTGCTACTGGCCTTATATACATTGATTTCACGTCTGAGTGATATTCCGTTGTACAAAATTACCACAAATTCTTTATGCATTTCTCTTTTTCCTGGGATATTTTAGGTGTACCAAAGTTGAGGTTCTTGTATGCAGAGCAGCCCTAAACTTTGGGGTGCCTGTGTCTTATTGATATTTAGTCTTCCCAAGTCATATGCCCGTGAGTTGAAGTCCCCTTTGCTTGGGGGCTTTGTATTTTAGAAGTTTTAGGAAACAGCATACACTTCTTCAGAGTGGCTCTTGGATATTTATACCCCACCCTTCAGCGTGACTAGGCTCCCTGTTTTCCATGGCCTCTCCTGCATTTCTGGTTTGTACACATTTTTTGGATTGCCTTTCTGAGCAGTGGAAATTGAGACTCCTTTGTTGTGCAGATTTGCATTTCCCTCTTGCTTGGTTGGCCAAAAACTCTGCATGTGTTTTTTTCCTGAAGATATTCACGAAAAAAACGCATACACCCTTTTGCCCAACTGCATCATTTTAGAAATTCTGCTGCTTTTCATATGCTTTAAATGTGAGTACAATCTACCTTTTGAAATCTGTTTCCTGCAATTCTGCCTCTCATTCAAATCCTCTTCGTTGCCTTACCTGAATATATTTTTGGACGTTGGTTATCATTTATATCTTTGCAGGTCTTTGAATTGTCTGCTCCTGAGCTCCATTTTGCAACTCGCTTTTTTTGTGAGCTGGCCGCCAAACCATTGGATTGCTTCCGGCCCTATTCTAGTTCTGGGGAGGCAGGCTGAGCCTTTGGTTAATTCTTCTTCCTAATGGGAAATTAGAGTGACATGTGCCTGTCAAAACTCCTACAGCTAATCTCTCATTGGTTCCCCCTCTTCCCATTTATCCTCTGCACAAATTGCAAACTGTGGGAAACAGGAGGTTAAAGGTGCTGATTCTCCAAGTGGGGAGGTTGATAGTAATGTGGCTGGAATGGCGAACCCCAGCAGCAGGAGATCAAAAATGAGGTGCATTTTAGACACCTTTCCTGAGCACACGGTGTACATTCATCTCGGTTTCGCAGGCATGTTTTCGCTGTCAGAAGACTCCCTTGAACCTGCAGATTTGGGACCCATGGAATGGGTACCAGGCAGTATTACTTTAAAAGGTCTGCATTTCCTCACCCAGCCTCTCTAACATCTCTTAGCGTGCATAGCTTCCAGCCTTATATAATCATCCTGCTGTGGGTCTACATGTGTTCAATCCATGTTACATCGTAGCCCTTCAACAAAAGTTGTAAGAATTTTTGTCTGTCTCACTGTTTTTATAAATAGTTTTAAATTTATTTTTATATTGGTTACAGCTGATTTTCAAAGCTCTGTTTTTTGCTGCTGTACATCCACTTGATTCATGTACTGTGAGACAACAATAACTTCTTTTTCAGATGCTTACCAGTCATATGTATTATTTTCCAGTGACTTGAGTGGGCTGAGTGCAGTTCTTTGAGGTACCGTGTAGGCCTTGTCAGTTATTCAATTTGGTACTTGGAATGGTATCTTTGCTAATTTCAACCTCCTGGATAATACCTCACCATTCCCCACCTTTCCCATTTAGCAGCCTTATGTCTATTTTCTACATATTTGACTATGTTACTGTTTTGTAATTTATTTCATGTGTAGCCATTTTTGATTCCACCTTTAAGTGACATCTTATGATATGTGTCTTTTTCTTTCTGACATATGTCACTTAGAATGATCGTATGTAACTCCTCCAGAGTTGTTACAACTGGCCTTATTTCATTGATTTCTGGATGAGTAATATTCCACTCTACATAAGTACCCCATCTCTTTTATCCATTTTATCCTTCCAGGGACATTTAGGTTATATCCAAGTTGAGGCCCTTTTTAACAGAGAGGTGGTAAACGTTCGGGTGCCTGTTTTCTGTCGATTTTTGTTTTTCCCAAGGTACACGCCCATGAGTGCAAGTGCCCTATGCTCTGTAGCTCATTTTTTAGATGTTTTAGCAAACACAATACACTTCTCCCGAGTGGCCGTTGGCAAATTACATTTCCACTATCAGCCTCACAGGGCTCCCTTTTCTCCTCGCCCTGTCCTGCATTTCTGGTGTTTACACTTTATGTGGATGGCCCTTCTGACTGATGTGAAGTGATACATTTTGTGAAATTGATTTCCAGTGCCCACCTGTTTGGTTGGATAAAAAGTGTGTATGGCCTTTACTTGAATATATTCAGAAAAAATGCATACACCCTTTTTGGCCAACTGCATCATTGGCGATGTTCAGCCCCTTTTCTTGTGCTTTAATGGGGAGTCCTTTCTACCTCTTCAAATCTGTTTCCTGCCACTCTCCCTTGCTTACAAGTCCTTTTCTGTGACTTACCTCAAGACATTTTTCGACAATAGATATTTTCAACTCTGCAGTTTCATGAATTTTAGTGCCCCTGAGTTCCATTTTTCAACTTGTGTTTTTGGAAACTGGACACAAAACAGCGGGATTTCCTCTAGCCCTATTCTGTTTCCGTGGGCAATTCTAGCCTTTGATGAATTTGTCTTCTGGATTGGAAATTAGAGTGGCATGTGCCTGTCCGAACACCTAAGACATGTCTCTATATTTTTCTCATCCTTCCGCTACATCCTCTGGACAAATTCCAAACTGTGTGCAACAGGATGTTGACGGTGCTGATATCACCAAGTGAGGAGATTTTTAGGAAAGATGCTGGAGGGTTGAACCCGAGCACCAGGCAATGAGGAGATGAAGTGCCTTTTCCAAACTCTTTCCGATCAAACGGTGTACCATCCTCTAGGTGTGACAGGCATGTTTTAGCTGTAGGAAGAGTCCTGTGCATGTAAGGAGAACACCAGGGATTTTTCCAAATCAGTGCCTCCCCGAACCCCAAACTGGGGAATTTTTAAGCTACGGCTACACGTATGTCCTTTAAGGGCCTTGGGAAATAGGCAGAGCCCAAACTTTAGATGACTGAAATCTTCAGGGTCAGAGCGCTCACCATCGGCCTTGCTTAGGTTACATTTTATCTGTCATTGATAGATGATGTCAATAAAAATATCTATTCTTTTTCAGATTATTTCCCCTTATAGGTTATTGCAAAATATTCAGTGTAGTTCCCTGTGCTATACAGTAGTTCCTTGTTGATGATCTATTTTATACATAGCAGTGTGTATGTGTTAATCCCAAACTGTTAATTTATCCCTTCTCCTACCTTTCCCCTTTGGTAATAATAAATTATAAGGTTTTATACTTCTCAGAAATTGGGGAGCTGAAAGAGAGGTATCATTTTCAATGGAAAAGCATTCCAAACAAGATTGAAGCTTCAGCCAAGAGTATTCGATGTACATCCATGAAAATAAATCACTTCATTTCTCTAATGTTGACCTGACAAATAAGACAGACGTCTTCACTGAACTTGCTTATAGGAAAGTGATGGAAATATCAAATGTAAGTCTTAGAAACATCTTATTTTACCCGAGCATTATACACTGCTCTATGTTAACTACAGTTTGGCTCACACATCTGTTCATTGAAGTTACAATGTTCTCAATTTCTGTTACTGATCCTCCAGAGTGGACCCCAACAGGAGTCCCCGTGCCCAGTGTCATTGGAGCCAACAGATCAAGACTGAGTTTGGTTCAGAAGCAAAGGAAACATTATTTTGAAAACAGAATGGAGAGGTGAGAGCGTGCACTCCCCCATGGGCTGTGGGCTGGGCTGCTGTGTAGGGTCCCCGGCAGCGTCAGTGGGAGGGCGGGGATGGAGCTCTCGAGGGCTGAGTTGGCTGCAGCTCAGGCTCTATGCCGCGGAGTCTGCATGGGACCCCGCTAGCTGAGGTGTCGACCCAGCCATTCTGCATTAGGAAATCGGGTCTGAAGTGCCGGGTGTGGGACCTCTGCATGCGGAACCCTAGGAGCACGTGAAATTAGACAAAGCACAAAGGAAAAACAGGTTAGACTTTATTTTATTGCCCAGATTCTCTTTTTATCTCCCAGGAATTTTTAATGAACGTTGCCGGAGACGAACACCTCCTCTGCTTTTTGTTCCGTTCCTTATTCTTGGGGTGTTGAGGGTGCAGACCCCTCTTTTGTAACTGCTTCATGTTGTGGTGGGAGCCCTGATATATGGGGGGAGGGGCAAAACGTCTCCACACCAGCCTCCTGGTGAGGTTGATTGTCCCAAGGCCTCCTGCCTCACTTCTCGTCCGCCTGAGCACCAGCATTGGAAGTGTTACAGATTCTCATGACCTTTAAGGGTCCAGGAAAGAGAGGCGCAGAGATGCTGCGGTGGCAGGTTTCACCCCACCCCACATATGTTCGGCGACCTTAGGCTGACAGTTTTTGCCAGACTAGATGCTCTGACCAGTAGTCTGTGCTTTCTTTAATTAGGTCCCTGAATTAATGTACAAACAGCACCATGTGTCAGAGCCCTGCCCGCGCAACTCCCAGACAGTCCAGGGTCAGTGGTGATCCAGGACCATGACGTCCACTGAGTCAACGGCCTTTAGAAGTAGCCAGCAGTCCAGCCGGTCATATTGGCCACCATCACCGCGGTGTCTGTAGGGTTTTCTATGGTGAAAGCGTGATATACGTTTCCCCCGCCAAGCTTATTAGCTCCCCTCTGGGTGCAGTAAGTCCTGCAAGCAGTAGTCTGCTCTTTCGGGGCACAGTCTTGTCGTTTTCTGAGAGAAACTCCAGGTCAAGTGATGGTCACACGAGTCATCTTGGGGGCCCGTTGCCCCCGTTTATCTCTCTGGAGGTTGGAGTTGGAGGGCCTCCTCACTCGAGGTCAGTGTGTCCACAGAGCGACCCCTGCAACTTCAGGGCATGATGGGTGGTTAGGATAACCACGTGGGGTCCTTTTCCCTTAGGAGGGAGCTGGCCTTGCGGGCTGCTGATTTCCAGCTTTTTAGATACCCCAGTATCCTGGCCTGATGAGTCGGTGGGCAAAGCCCTTGGTGACCATACTTTATCATACCTGAAGGGCATTCTTGTGTTGCTCCATTTCAAGTGGTCCCAGTTTTTGCACTAAGGCTCCAAGGGCGATTAACCTTTGACCGGGTATGTAAAGGTCAAAGGGTTTAGCTAAATTAGGGAGTTCCTGGGCAAGGGTCTGTATTGACTGCTCTTTCCATTCTTGAAAGGCTGCTTCTGGATTCTATTCAAAAGGATCATCATCTTTTCGTGTCAGTGTTTCATGTAGAGGCCCAGCTATGACACTGTAGTTAGGGATCCAGATGCAGAAAACCTTGGCCTCCCCAGGAACCCCTAGGCTGTCTTCTAGTTTCAGAAGAGGTAAGGCTGCAAATGGCTTCTTCCCTATCCTGGGATGCGTTTCTCCGAATATCTGTGAGAATGAAGCCCAGGCATGTCACCTTAGCCTGGGATATTTGAGCGTTTTTCTTGGACACCTTCTATCCTTTCTTGGCTAGGTAGTTCAGAGGCGTCTTTAGTAGGCCTGGCGATCAGAATGTCATCTGCATATTGAAGGAGGGTTCCCTTTTACAGAGGTTGAACTTTTAGGTCTTTAGAGGACATTTCCCCAATGATGGTGTGGGGATTTTTGAACCATTGGGGCAGGACGGCCCAGCATTATTGCTTTTGTTGAATGTTGTGTCCTGCCACTCACAAGCCAAAAATTCTTGTGACTCTGAGATGAATGGAATACAGAAGAAGGCATCATTGAAGTCTAATACAGA
Source organism: Hyperoodon ampullatus (assembly GCF_949752795.1). Taxonomy (NCBI): domain Eukaryota; kingdom Metazoa; phylum Chordata; class Mammalia; order Artiodactyla; family Ziphiidae; genus Hyperoodon; species Hyperoodon ampullatus. The sequence continues at coordinate 97,835 of NW_027640796.1, read as the reverse complement.
ATGCCATGGCCTGGTGGAAGGTAGAATGACCAGCAGGGAGTAGGAAATAGGAGCTACTGGATGTATATCCTCGGTGGCTTCACTGACTGTCCTGATATACTTTACCAGGTCTCCAGCAGCCCATGGGGCTCTCATGGTCAGCTCAATCCCAGGATATGGAGCTCACCTGGGCTGCACCCCTACCCCACAGCCCACGGGGCTCTCGTGGTCAAGTCCCTCCCAGGGTATGGAGCTCACCTCTGCAGCTACCCAGCCGCCCATGGGGCTCTCCTCCTCAGGCCCTTCCCAGGATACGGAGCTCCCCTGGGCAGGTACCCCAGCAGGGCTGGACATACAGGAACTGTGCACATAGCCCACCTTGCAGAGAACCCACAGCTCACCTGTCGCTCACAGCTGACACAGAATACCTCAGAGCAGGACTTGAACTAACAAACAGCAGCTCTGACAGGTCTGTGACCATGGCTATCACTCTCTGCAGGCTCTTTCTGCCTGGTCTTCCAGACACTTCCACTGCAGCCAGGGCACCAGGCCTCTGTCTCCACCCACCATCACTCCTCTCCCTGACTCCTGGGTTCCTCTCATTAGGATAGTGACTTCTTGAAGTTGTTTTCCACTCATGGACCAGATAAAATGATAAGAAAACAAGCCGCAGCTGCAGCCCCTTGTCTATCCTGACTCTCAAGAGCCCACACCTGTTCCTAGGGCCTGGCCCGTTTAGCAAGTTTCATTTTCTGCAACTGTGAGCCCCTGAGGGGTGAGGATTGGCTGATTTTGGTAGCCTGAAACTGCCTGCCAGCCCTCCACAGGTGTGCCTGGGTTGAGGGCAATATAAACAGCTCTCCAGTGAGCGACAGCCCTTGTAGCTGTGACTGACGCCATATTCTCTGCCCCGTAGGCAGTGCTGGGGCTGTGCTGGTGGGAGGGAGTGAGGGGTCGTGGCTTTCTGGGTGGCCAGGTGTGAGTGGGGCTCTGCTGGACTTTCTGCAGGAGTTGTCAGGCTGCCACCTGCTAAAGAAGAGGATGTGTCACAGATACCTGCCGCTGGAATTTCTCCCCAGGCAGAGGTGAGGAAGTAAAAAAGCAGTGGGGGCCGTGGCAGGAGGGGTATCTCAGGCAGGGAAATGGAAAGCTTCCAGAAGAGCATCTGGGGCCAGGACCATCCTGACTGGCCTGCAGGCACCAAGTCGGCCTGTGTGCTGTCGCTGGTGTGGCTCCACAGCCTTTCATCTAAGCTTGCAAGTTCTTGTACATATTCAGGTGTTTTACCTGGAAAGGGTGGGAAGAGTTCAGCTGCCGCAGGACTGGGGCTCAGCTCACGTTTACTCACAGATGCCTTGGTTTGGTACCCCAGCTTTGCAATGAGGACCCTCCTTGCTTGGGGGGTGGGCTGCTGGCTGTATGGGAGATGATTCCCCACCTATGACCAATTTCAGAATTGTTTACCCCTGGAGCAAGTTCCCTGATAGGGTTATCCTCTGTATAACTGGTGGGTTCAGGTTTTTTTTCCTTTTTTGGTTCAAGTTAGATTTTATTCCTCTTTTATGTATTTATTGATATAAGCATGGAAATAATTCATTCATATAAATACATCTGTGTGAAGGGAAGAACTTTTTTCTGTTTTATTTTTAAATTTTATTTTTTTAAATTTTTAAATTTAATTTTATTTATATTTTTATACAGCAGGTTATTATTAGTTATGTATTTTATGCATATACATGTATACAGGTCAATCCCAATCTCTCAACATATGCCACCACCACCACCCCATGGCTTCCCACACTTGGTGTCCATACGTGTGTTCTCTACCTCTGTGTCTCTATTTCTTCCCTGCAAACCAGTTCATCTATACCATTTTTCTAGGTTCCACATATATGCATTAATATACAATATTTGTTTTTCTCTTTCTGACTTACTTCATTCTGTATGACAGTCTCTAGATCCGTCGACGTCTCTACAAATGACCCAGTTTCATTCCTTCTTATGGCTGAGTAATATTCCATTTTATATATGTACCACATCTTTATCCATTCGTCTGTCTGTGGGTATTTAGGTTGCTTCCATTACCTGGCTATTGTAAATAGTGCTGAAATGAGCATTGTGGTGAATGTGCCTTTTTGTTTTATGGTTTTCTCTGGGTATATGCCCAGAAGTGGGATTGCTGGATCATATGGTAATTCTATTTCTAGTTTTTTTAAGGAAACTCCATACTGTTCTCCATCGTGACTGTGTCAATTTACATTTCCACCACTAGTGGAAGAGGGATCCTTTTGTCCACACCCTCCCCAGAATTTGTTGTTTGTAGATTTTCTGATGATGCCGATTCTAACAGGTGTGAGGTGATACCTCATTGTAGTTTTGATTTGCATTTCTCTAATAATTAGTGATGTTGAGCAGCTTTTCATGTTGGTCTTGGCCATCTCTGTGTCTTCTTTGAAGAAACGTGTCTTTAGATCTTCTGCCCAATTTTGTATTGGTTTGTTTGTTTTTTTAATATTAAGCTGCATGAGCTCTTTATATATATTGGAGATTAAACCTTTGTCCATTGATTCGTTTGCAAATATTTTCGCCCATTCTGAGGGATGCTTTTTGGCATTCCCGTTTTTTTAACAAAAAAAGAAAGAAAGAAAAAGAAGCAGAACACTAATGTGTGTACAATATCCCTTTTGAAACTGTCGTTTTGAAATATGGACGTCCTTTGAATTTTTTGGTCGATATATGAACCCAGGATTTGTTTTCAGGGCAGGTGTCATTTACAGGCCTGCAATGATTTTGAATATCAACTGACCATTAGCGCTGGGATTAAAGCTGCTGTTTTGTGACACGGCCACAATGTGGCAGCAGTTCTCCCTTACCAAATCTGGTTACTGGGGCAACAGAGCCTCAATGGAAGTCGTGTTCTAGATTGGAATGTAGAATGGAATGTACCAGAGAAAGCCCCTCAAGTTTGTCTCACTACTTCTTGTTCGTGTTTTTAATTTAATTTTTAATTTTTTATTACAGCAAATTTGATTACAATGTTTGGCTTGTTGTAGGTGTGGAAGATGTGGTTCTTTTACACATATACATATGTCTGTTCTTCCTGGGATCCTTTTCCCATGTACCTTATGACAGAATGTTGAGTAGTCTTCTCTTGGTATTCTGTAGGTCTTTGGTGATTATATATGTCACCTGTGTTTGTATATGTCTGTTAACCCCAATATCATAATGAAACCAATCCTCACACCTTTCCATTGGTGAACCATAAGTTTGTTGAATGAATCTGTGATAGCCCTTCTCCGTGGAAATATCTGCCCTGGTATCCATTTTTCGGTCACACCTATAAGAGATATGATATGATATGTATCTTTCACTTTCTGACTTACTACAAGTCACGTGATTACCTCTAGACACACCTACGGTGCTGCAAATGGCATTGTGTCCTTTTATTCCTTGGCTACTATTCTGCCTTAGCGAGGTCCATTTTCAACAATGTGATTCCCTGAGGGCTGAGGATTAGCTGACCTGGGTAGCCTGACCCTGCCGGCAGGCCCTCCCCAGGTGTGCCTGGGTTGAAGTCAATATAAACAGCGCTGCAGGCAGCAATAGCCCCTGAAGCTGTGCCTGACTCCATATTCTCTGCCCCGTCAGCAGTCTTGGGGCTGAGCTGGTGGGAGGGAGTGAGGGGCCACGGCTTTGTGGGTGGCCCGGTGTGAGTGGGTCTCTGCTGGACTTTCTGCAGGAGTTGCCAGGCTGCCACCTGTAAAGAAGAGGATGTGTCACCCATACCTTCCGCTGGAATTTCTCTCCAGACATAGGTGAGGAAGGAAAAAAGCAGTGGGTGCCGGGACAGGAGGGGTATCTCAGGCAGGGCAAAGGAAAGCTTCCAGAAGAGCACCCAGGGCCAGGACCATCCTGGCTGGCCTGCAGGCACCAAGTTGGCCTGCGTGCTGTCGCTGGTGTGGCTCCACGGCCCTTCCTCTAGGCTTTCAAGCCCTTGTACATATTCAGGTGTTTTACCTGGGAAGGGTGGGAAAAGTTCAACAGCAGCTGGCGTGGGGCTCAGCTCACCGTTACTCACAGACGCCTCGGCATGGACCCCAGCTTTGAAATGAGGACGCTCCTTGCGTAGGAGTGGGCTGCTGGCTCTATGGGAGATGATTCCCCACCTCTGACCAATTTCAGAATTGTTTACCGCTGGAGCAAGTGCCCTGATAGGGTTTTCCTCTGTCTAACTCGTGGGTTCAGGTTTTTATTTTCTTTTTTGGTTCAAGTTAGATTTTATTCCTCTTTTATGTATTTATAGATATAAGCATGGAAATAATTCATTCATATAAATACATCTGTGTAAAGGGAAGAACTTTTTTCTGTTTTATTTTTAAATTTTATTTTTAAAAATTTTGAAATTTAATTTTATTTATTTTTTTATACAGCAGGTTATTATTAGTTATGTATTTTATGCATATACATGTATACAGGGCAATCCCAGTCTCAAAACTCAACCCAACACCACCTACCCATGGCTTCCCACACTTGGTGTCCATACGTGTGTTCTCTACCTCTGTGTCTCTATTTCTTCCCTGCAAACCAGTTCATCTGTTCCATTTTTCTAGCTTCCACGTATATGCATTAATATACAATATTTGTTTGTCTCTTTCTGACTTACTTCATTCTGTATGACAGTCTCTAGATCCATCGACGTCTCTACAAATGACCCAGTTTCATTCCTTCTTATGGCTGAGTAATATTCCATTTTATATATGTACCACATCTTTATCCATTCGTCTGTCTGTGGGTATTTAGGTTGCTTCCATTACCTGGCTATCGTAAATAGTGCTGAAATGAGCATTGTGGTGAATGTGCCTTTTTGATTTATGGTTTTCTCTGGGTATATGCCCAGAAGTGGGATTGCTGGATCATATGGTAATTCTATTTCTAGTTTTTTTAAGGAAACTCCATACTGTTCTCCATCGTGACTGTATCAATTTACATTTCCACCACTAGTGGAAGAGGGATCCTTTTGTCCACACCCTCCCCAGAATTCGTTGTTTGTAGATTTTCTGATGATGCCGATTCTAACAGGTGTGAGGTGATACCTCATTGTAGTTTTGATTTGCATTTCTCTAATAATTAGTGATGTTGAGCAGCTTTTCATGTGCGTCTTGGCCATCTCTGTGTCTTCTTTGAAGAAACGTCTCTTTAGATCTTCTGCCCATTTTTGTATTGGGTTGTTTGTTTTTTTAATATTAAGCTGCATGAGCTCTTTATATATATTGGAGATTAAACCTTTGTCCATTGATTCGTTTGCAAATATTTTCGCCCATTCTGAGGGATGCTTTTTGCCATTCCCGTTTTTTTAACAAGAAAAGAAAGAAAGAAAAAGAAGCAGAAGACTAATGTGTGTAAAATATGCCTTTTGAAACTGTCGTTTTGAAATATGGACGTCCTTTGAATTTTTTGGTCGATATATGACCCCAGGATTTGTTTTCAGGGCAGGTGTCATTTACAGGCCTGCAATGATTTTGAATATCAACTGACCATTAGCGCTGGGATTAAAGCTGCTGTTGTGTGAAACGGCCACAAGGTGGCAGCAGTTCTCACTTACCAAATCTGGTTACTGGGGCAACAGAGCCTCAATGGAAGTCGTGTTCTAGATTGGAATTTAGAATGGAATGTGCCAGGAGAAATCCCCTCAAGTTTGTCTCACTACTTCTTGTTCGTGTTTTTAATTTAATTTTTTTTTTATTACAGCAAATTTGATTACAATGTTTGGCTTGTTGTAGGTGTGGAAGATGTGGTTCTTTTACACATATACTTATGTCTGTTCTTCCTGGGATCCTTTTCCCATGTACCTTATGACAGAATGTTGAGTAGTCTTCTCTTGGCATTCTGTAGGTCTTTGGTGATTCTATATGTCACCTGTGTTTGTATATGTCTGTTAACCCCAATATCATAATGAAACCAATCCTCACACCTTTCCATTGGTGAACCATAAGTTTGTTGAATGAATCTGTGATTGCCCTTCTCCGTGGAAATATCTGCCCTGGTATCCATTTTTCGGTCACACCTATAAGAGATATGATATGATATGTATCTTTCACTTTCTGACTTACTACAAGTCACGTGATTACCTCTAGACACACCTACGGTGCTGCAAATGGCATTGTGTCCTTTTATTCCTTGGCTTCCATTCTGCATTAGCGAGGTCCATTTTCAACAATGTGATTCCCTGAGGGCTGAAGATTAGCTGACCTGGGTATCCTGACCCTGCTGGCCTGCCCTCCCCGGGTGTGCCTGGGTTGAGGTCAATATAAACAGCGCTGCAGGCAGCAATAGCCCCTGAAGCTGTGCCTGACTCCATATTCTCTGCCCCATCAGCAGTCTCGGGGCTGTGCTGGTGGGAGGGAGTGAGGGGCCACGGCTTTGTGGGTGGCCCGGTGTGAGTGGGTCTCTGCTGGACTTTCTGCAGTAGTTGCCAGGCTTCCACCTGTAAAGAAGAGGATGTGGCACCCATACCTTCCGCTGGAATTTCTCTCCGGACAGAGGTGAGGAAGGAAAAAAGCAGTTGGGGCCGGGACAGGAGGGGTATCTCAGGCAGGGCAATGGAAAGCTTCCAGAAGAGCGCCCAGGGCCAGGACCATCCTGGCTGGCCTGCAGGCACCAAGTTGGCCTGCGTGCTGTGGCTGGTGTGGCTCCACGGCCCTTCCTCTATGCTTTCAAGCCCTTGTACATTTTCAGGTGTTTTACCTGGGAAGGGAGGGAAAAGTTCAATAGCAGCTGGCCTGGGGCTCAGCTCACGGTTACTCACAGATGCCTCGGCATGGCCCACCCTTTGCAATGAGGATGCTCCTTTCATAGGAGTGGGCTGCTGGCTCTATGGGAGATGATTCCCCACCTCTGACCAATTTCAGAATTGTTTACCGCTGGAGCAAGTGCCCTGATAGGGTTTTCCTCTGTCTAACTCGTGGGTTCAGGTTTTTTTTTTTTTCTTTTTTGGTTCAAGTTAGATTTTATTCCTCTTTTATGTATTTATAGTTATAAGCATGGAAATAATTCATTCATATAAATACATCTGTGTGAAGGGAAGAACTTTTTTCTGTTTTATTTTTAAATTTTATTTTTAAAAATTTTGAAATTTAATTTTATTTATTTTTTTATACAGCAGGTTATTATTAGTTATGTATTTTATGCATATACATGTATACAGGTCAATCCCAATCTCCCAACTCATCCCAACACCATCTACCCATGGCTTCCCACACTTGGTGTCCATACGTGTGTTCTCTACCTCTGTGTCTCTATTTCTTCCCTGCAAAGCAGTTCATCTGTACCACTTTTCTAGGTTCCACGTATATGCATTAATATACAATATTTGTTTTTCTCTTTCTGACTTACTTCATTCTGTATGACAGTCTCTAGATCCGTCGACGTCTCTACAAATGACCCAGTTTCATTCCTTCTTATGGCTGAGTAATATTCCATTTTATATATGTACCACATCTTTATCCATTCGTCTGTCTGTGGGTATTTAGGTTGCTTCCATTACCTGGCTATCGTAAATAGTGCTGAAATGAGCATTGTGGTGAATGTGCCTTTTTGATTTATGGTTTTCTCTGGGTATATGCCCAGAAGTGGGATTGCTGGATCATATGGTAATTCTATTTCTAGTTTTTTTAAGGAAACTCCATACTGTTCTCCATCGTGACTGTATCAATTTACATTTCCACCACTAGTGGAAGAGGGATCCTTTTGTCCACACCCTTCCCAGAATTCATTGTTTGTAGATTTTCTGATGATGCCGATTCTAACAGGTGTGAGGTGATACCTCATTGTAGTTTTGATTTGCATTTCTCTAATAATTAGTGATGTTGAGCAGCTTTTCATGTGCGTCTTGGCCATCTGTGTGTCTTCTTTAGAGAAATGTCTCTTTAGATCTTCGGCCCATTTTTGTATTGGGTTTTTTGTTGTTTTAATATTAAGCTGCATGAGCTCTTTATATATATTGGAGATTAAACCTTTGTCCATTGATTCGTTTGCAAATATTTTCGCCCATTCTGAGGGATGCTTTTTGCCATTCCCGTTTTTTTAACAAAAAAAGAAAGAAAGAAAAAGAAGCAGAAGACTAATGTGTGTAAAATATGCCTTTGTAAACTGTCGTTTTGAAATATGGACGTCCTTTGAATTTTTTGGTCGATATATGACCCCAGGATTTGTTTTCAGGGCAGGTGTCATTTACAGGCCTGCAATGATTTTGAATATCAACTGACCATTAGTGCTGGGATTAAAGCTGCTGTTGTGTGAAATGGCCACAAGGTGGCAGCAGTTCTCCCTTACCAAATCTGGTGTCAGGGGCAACAGAGCCTCAATGGATGTCGTGTTCTAGATTGGAATTTAGAATGGAATGTGCCAGGAGAAAGCCCCGCAAGTTTGTCTCACTACTTCTTGTTCGTGTTTTTAATTTAATTTTTTATTTTTTATTACAGCAAATTTGATTACAATGTTTGGCTCGTTGTAGGTGTGGAAGATGTGGTTCTTTTACACATATACATATGTCTGTTCTTCCTGGGATCCTTTTCCCATTTACCTTATGACAGAATGTTGAGTAGTCTTCTCTTGGTATTCTGTAGGTCTTTGGTGATTCTATATGTCACCTGTGTTTGTATATGTCTGTTAACCCCAATATCATAATGAAACCAATCCTCACACCTTTCCATTGGTGAACCATAAGTTTGTTGAATGAATCTGTGATTGCCCTTCTCCGTGGAAATATCTGCCCTGGTATCCATTTTTTGGTCACACCTATAAGAGATATGATATGATATGTGTCTTTCACTTTCTGACTTACTACAAGTCACGTGATTACCTCTAGACACACCTACGGAGCTGCAAATGGCATTGTGTCCTTTTATTCCTTGGCTTCTATTCTGCCTTAGCGAGGTCCATTTTCAGCAATGTGATTCCCTGAGGGCTGAGGATTAGCTGACCTGGGTAGCCTGACCCTGCCGGCCGGCCCTCCCCTGGTGTGCCTGGGTTGAGGTCAATATAAACAGCGCTGCAGGCAGCAATAGCCCCTGAAGCTGTGCCTGACTCCATATTCTCTGCCCCGTCAGCAGTCTCGGGGCTGTGATGGTGGGAGGGAGTGAGGGGCCACGGCTTTCTGGGTGGCCCGGTGTGAGTGGGTCTCTGCTGGACTTTCTGCAGGAGATGCCAGGCTTCCACCTGTAAAGAAGAGGATGAGTCACCCATACCTTCCGCTGGAATTTCTCTCCGGACAGTGGTGAGGAAGGAAAAAAGCAGTGGGTGCCGGGACAGGAGGGGTATCTCAGGCAGGGCAATGGAAAGCTTCCAGAAGAGCGCCCAGGGCCAGGACCATCCTGGCTGGACTGCAGGCACCAAGTTGGCCTGCGTGTTGTCGCTGGTGTGGCTCCACGGCCCTTCCTCTAGGCTTTCAAGCCCTTGTACCTATTCAGGTGTTTTACCTGGGAAGGGTGGGAAAAGTTCAAGAGGAGCTGGCCTGGGACTCAGCTCTCGGTTACTCACAGATGCCTCGGGTCCCTTTCACTGAGGAAAGTGTAGGTCTTGACGATTCCATAGTTGGTTTTTGGAACGGTACCTGTGCTTATATCAAACTCTGCTTTTATGCATCACCCCACCTCTCCTTCCCCCTTAAGCAGGCATAAGAGTGTTTTCTAAATGTGAGACACTGTTCTCTTTCCTAACTCAGTTCAAGTGTAGCCATGTTTACAGGATCTTCATAAGTGATATCTTATGATAAGTTTCTTTTTCTGTGTGACTTATTTCACTTAGAATCATCGTACCTGAATCCACCCATTTTGCTATTACTGGTCTTATGACATTGATTTCATGGCTGAAGGTTATTCTATCGTACCTAAGTACCACAATTTTTTGAACCATTTTTATATTTCCTTGGATATTTAAGGTGTACCCAAGTTGAGGTCCTTGTAAGCACTGCAGCCATAAATTTTGGGGTGGCTCTGTCTTATTGATTTTCAGTTTTCCCAAGGTATATTCCCTAGACTGGAAGTGCCCTTGGCTCTGTAGCTCTGTTGTTTACTTGTTTTAGGGATCACAATGCACTCCTCCAGAGAGGCAGTTGTCAATTTACATCCCGCCCATCAGCATAACAAGGCTCCCTGTTCTCCAGGGCCGGTCTTACCTTTCTGGTTTTTACACATTTTGTGGATGTCCCTTTTGACCAGTGGGAAGTGATACTTCTTTGTAGTGCAGATTAGCATTGCCTGCTTGCTTGATTGGCCAAAAAGGGCGTATGCGTTTTCTCCTGAATATATTCAGGAGAAAACGCATATGCCCTTTTTGGCCAAGTGCATCATTGTCGAAGTTGTGCCCCTCTTCCTGTGCTTTAAAGGCGATTCCAACGTACCTCTTGAAATCTATTTCCTGCTATTCTGCCTCGCTTTAAAGTCCGCCTCGTTGCCTGCCCTTAACAAATTTTGGACGATAGTTGTCCTTTATTACCCTGCCATTATGTGAATTACTGTGCCCTTGAGCTCCATTTTTCAACTCGTTTTTTGTGAGCTGACCGCAAGTCCAAAATTTTGGTTCAGGACCTATGCTGTTTCCCGATGGGGGGCTGAGACTTTGGTTAATTCTTCTTCCTGCTGGGAAGTTAGAGTGATATGTGCCCGTCCAAATGCCTAACAGCTACTCTCTCACTGGTTCTCCCTCTTCCCTTTCATCCTCTGCCAAATTGGAAACCTGTGCGAACCAGGAGGTTAAATGGGCTGTCTCTCCAAGTTGGGAGATTGATAGTAAAGCAGATGGAAATTCAAACCGGAGCACCAGGAGAGGGACTATTCGTTGAGTTTTAGAATCCTTTCGTATTCACAGTGGGTCCGTTCTCTAGGTTTCCCGTACATGTTATAGCTGTAGTAATATTCCCTTCAACCTGGAGAGTTGTGATCCGTGGAATGGGTGCCAGGCATTTGTGCTTTAAAGGGTCTGCATTTGCTCACCCAAACTCACCAATCCTCTCAGTCCCAAGTGTCCAGACTTATGCCACATCCAGCTGTCGTTGTAGACAGGGTCTTTCCAGGTTTCATCAGAGACCCTGAAGGAATTGTTAAGAATTTTCCAGTTTTTTGTTTTGTTTTTGATATTCCTTTTTATAGTGGGTTTGAGCTGATTCTTGCTGCCATGTTTATGCCAGTCTAGACACACTTGATTCCCTTACGGAGACATATCAATACATAGGTTTTAAGATTCTTACTAGTCAGATATATTCCTCTGCGGGAAATATGGGGTTTTGAGTCCCTTTCACTGAGGAAGGTGTAGGTCTTGTCTATTCCATAGTTGGTTTTTGGAACGGTACCTGTGCTTATATCAAACTCTGGTTTTATACATCACCCCACCTCTCCTTCCCCCTTAAGCAGGCATAAGAGTGTTTTCTAAATGTGAGACACTGTTCTCTTTCCTAACTCAGTTCAAGTGTAGCCATGTTTACAGGATCTTCATAAGTGATATCTTATGATAAGTTTCTTTTTCTGTGTGACTTATTTCATTTAGAATCATCGTACCTGAATCCACCCATTTTGCTGCTACTGGTCTTATGACATTGATTTCATGGCTGAGGGATATTCCATCGTACGTAAGGGCCACAATTTTTTGAACCATTTTTATATTTCCAGGGATATTTAAGGTGTACCCAAGTTGAGGTCCTTGTAAGCACTGCAGCCCTAAATTTTGGGGTGGCTCTGTCTTATTGATCTTCAGTTTTCCCAAGGAATATTCCCTAGACTGGAAGTGCCCTTGGCTCTGTATCTTTGTTGTTTACTTGTTTTAGGGAACACAATGCACTCCTCCAGAGAGGCAGTTGGCAGTATACATCCCGCCCATCAGGATAACAAGGCTCCCTGTTCTCCAGGGCCTGTCTTGCCTTTCTGGTTTTTACACATTTTGTGGATGTCCCTCTTGACTGTTGGGAAGTGATACTTCTTTGTAGTGCAGATTAGCATTGCCCGCTTGCTTGCTTGGCCAAAAAGGGCGTATGCGTTTTCTCCTGAATATATTCAGGAGAAAACGCATACGCCCTTTTTGGCCAAGTGTATCATTGTCGAAGTTGTGCCCCTCTTCCTGTGCTTTAAATGCGATTCCAACGTACCTCTTGAAATCTATTTCCTGCTATTCTGCCTAGCTTTCAAGTCCGCCTCGTTGCCTTCCCTTAACAGATTTTGGACGAGTGTTGTCCTTTTATTACTCTGCCAGTTTGTGAATTGCTGTGCCCTTGAGCTCCATTTTTCAACTCGTTTTTTGTGAGCTGACCGCAAGTCCAAAATTTTGGTTCAGGACCTATGCTGGTTCCCGTTGGGGGTCTGAGACTTTGGTTAATTCTTCTTCCTGCTGGGAAGTTAGGGTGATATGTGCCCGTCCAAATGCCTAAGAGCTACTCTCTCATTGGTTCTCCCTCTTCCCTTTCATCCTCTGCCAAATTGGAAACCTGTGCGAACCAGGAGGTTAAATAGGCTGTCTCTCCATGTTGGGAGATTGATAGTAAAGCAGATGGAAAGTCAAACCGGAGCACCAGGAGAGGGACTATTCGTTGAGTTTTAGAAACCTTTCGTATTCACAGTGGGTCCGTTCTCTAGGTTTCCCGTACATGTTATAGCTGTAGTAATATTCCCTTCAACCTGGAGAGTTGTGACCCATGGAATGGGTGCCAGGCATTTGTGCTTTAAAGGTTCTGCATTTGCTCACCGAATCTCACCTATCCTCTCAGTCCCAAGTGTCCAGCCTTATGCCACATCCAGCTGTCGTTGTAGATAGGGTCATTTCAGGTTTCATCAGAGACCCTGAAGGAATTGTAAAGAATTTCCCAGTTTTTTTGTTTTGTTTTTGAAATTCCTTTTTATAGTGGGCTTGAGCTGATTCTCGCTGCCATGTTTATGCCAGTCTAGACACACTTGACTCCCTTATGGAGACATACCAATACATAGGTTTTAAGATTCTTACTAGTCAGATATATTCCTCTGCGGGAAATATGGGTTTTGAGTCCCTATCACTGAGGAAGGTGTAGGTCTTGGCTATTCCATAGTTGGTTTTTGGAACGGTACCTGTGCTTATATCAAACTCTGGTTTTATGCATCACCCCACCTCTCCTTCCCCCTTAAGCAGGCATCAGAGTATTTTCTAAATGTGAGACACTGCTCTCTTTCCTAACTCAGTTCAAGTGTAGCCATGTTTACAGGATCTTCATAAGTGATATCTTATGAAAAGATTCTTTTTCTGTGTGACTTATTTCACTTAGAATCATCATACCTGAATCCACCCATTTTGCTGCTACTGGTCTTATGACATTGATTTCATGGCTGAGGGATATTCCATCGTATGTAAGTACCACAATTTTTGAACCATTTATATATTTCCTGGTATATTTAAGGTGTACCCAAGTTGAGGTCCTTGTAAGCACTGCAGCCCTAAATTTTGGGGTGGCTCTGTCTTATTGATTTTCTGTTTTCCCAAGGTATATTCCCTAGTCTGGAAGTGCCCTTGGCTCTGTAGCTCTGTTCTTTACTTGTTTTAGGGAACACAATGTACTCCTCCAGAGAGACAGTTGGCAATTTATATCCCACCCATCAGCATAACAAGGCTCCCTGTTCTCCAGGGCCTGTCTTGCCTTTCTGGTTTTTACACATTTTGTGGATGTCCCTTTAGACCGGTGGGAAGTGATACTTCTTTGTAGTGCAGATTTGCATTGCCCGCTTGCTTGCTTGGCCAAAAAGGGCGTATGCGTTTTCACCTGAATATATTCAGGAGAAAACGCATACGCCCTTTTTGGCCAAGTGCATCATTGTCGAATTTGTGCCCCTCTTCCTGTGCTTTAAAGGCGATTCCAACGTACCACTTGAAATCTGTTTCCTGCTATTCGGCCTCGCTTTCAAGTCCGCCTCGTTGCCTTCCCTCAACAGATTTCTGGACCATAGTTGTCCTTTATTACTAGGCCAGTTTGTGAATTGCTGTGCCCCTGAGCTCCATTTTTCAACTCGTTTTTGGTGAGCTGACCGCAAGTCCAACATTTTGGTTCAGGACCTATGCTGGTTCCCGGTGGGGGGCTGAGACTTTGGTTAATTCTTCTTCCTGCCTGGAAGTTAGAGTGATATGTGCCCGTCCAAATGCCTAACAGCTACTCTTTCATTGGTTCTCCCTCTTCCCTTTCATCCTCTGCTAAATTGGAAAACTGTGCAAACCAGGAGGTTAAAGGGGCTGTCTCTCCAAGTTGGGAGGTTGATAGTAAAGCAGATGGAAAGTCAAACCGGAGCACCAGGAGAGGGACTATTCGTTGAGTTTTAGAAACATTTCGTATTCACAGTGTGACCGTTCTCTAGGTTTCCCGTACATGTTATAGCTGTAGTAATATTCCCTTCAACCTGGAGAGTTGGGACCCATGGAATGGGTGCCAGGCATTTGTTCTTTAAAGGGTCTGCATTTGCTCACCCAATCTCACCAATCGTCTCAGTCCCAAGTGTCCCTCCTTATGCCACATCCAGCTGTCATTGCAGATAGGGTCATTCCAGGTTTCATCAGAGACCCTGAAGGAATTGTAAAGAATTTCCCAGTTTTTTTGTTTTGTTTTTGAAATTCCTTTTTATAGTGGGTTTGAGCTGATTCTCGCTGTCATGTTTATGCCAGTCTAGACACACTTGATTCCCTTACGGAGACATATCAATACATAGGTTTTAAGATTCTTACTAGTCAGATATATTCCTCTGCGGGAAATATGGGGTTTTGAGTCCCTTTCACTGAGGAAGGTGTAGGTCTTGTCTATTCCATAGTTGGTTTTTGGAACGGTACCTGTGCTTATATCAAACTCTGGTTTTATGCATCACCCCACCTCTCCTTCCCACTTAAGCAGGCATAAGAGTGTTTTCTAAATGTGAGACACTGTTCTCTTTCCTAACTCAGTTCAAGTGTAGCCATGTTTACAGGATCTTCATAAGTGATATCTTATGATAAGTTTCTTTTTCGGTGTGACTTATTTCAGTTAGAACCATCGTACCTGAATCCACCCATTTTGCTGCTACTGGTCTTATGACATTGAGTTCATGGCTGAGTTGTATTCCATCGTACGTAAGTACCACAATTTTTTGAACCATTTTTATATTTCCTGGGATATTTAAGGTGTACCCAAGTTGAGGTCCTTGTTAGCAGTGCAACCCTAAATTTTGGGGTGGCTCTGTCTTATTGATTTTCAGTTTTCCCAAGGTATATTCCCTAGACTGGAAGTGCCCTTGGCTCTGTAGCTGTGTTGTTTACTTGTTTTAGGGAACACAATGCACTCCTCCAGAGAGGCAGTTGGCAATTTATATCCCGCCCATCAGCATAACAAGGCTCCCTGTTCTCCAGGGCCTGTCTTGCCTTTCTGGTTTTTACATATTTTGTGGATGTCCCTTTTGACCAGTGGGAAGTGATACTTCTTTGTAGTGCAGATTTGCATTGACCGCTTGCTTGCTTGGCCAAAAAGGGCGTATGCGTTTTCTCCTGAATATATTCAGGAGAAAACGCATACGCCCTTTTTGGCCAAGTGCATCATTGTCGAAGTTCTGCCCCTATTCCTGTGCTTTAAAGGCGATTCCAACGTACCTCTTGAAATCTGCTTCCTGCTATTCTGCCTTGCATTCAAGTCCACCTCGTTGACTTCCCTCAACAGATTTTTGGACGATAGTTGTCCTTTATTACTCGGACAGTTTGTGAATTGCTGTGCCCCTGAGCTCCATTTTTCAACTTGTTTTTGGTGAGCTGACCACAAGTGCAATATTTGGTTCAGGCCCTTTGCGGGTTCCCGGTGGGGGGCTGAGACTTTGGTTAATTCTTCTTCCAGCCGGGAAATTACAGTGATATGTGCCCGTCCAAATGCCTAACAGCTACTCTCTCATTGCTTCTCCCTCTTCTCTTTCATCCTCTGCCAAATTGGAAACCTGTGCGAACCAGGAGGTTAAATGGCCTGTCTCTCCAAGTTGGGAGATTGATAGTAAAGCAGATGGAAAGTCAAACCGGAGCACCAGGAGAGGGACTATTCGTTGAGTTTTAGAAACCTTTCGTATTCAGAGTGGGTTCGTTCTCTAGGTTTCCCGTACATGTTATAGCTGTAGTAATATTCCCTTCAACCTGGAGAGTTGTGACCCTTGGAATGGGTGCCAGGCATTTGTGCTTTAAAGGTTCTGCGTTTGCTCACCGAATCTCACCAATCCTCTCAGTCCCAAGTGTCCAGCCTTATGCCACATCCAGCTGTCATTGTAGATAGGGTCATTCCAGGTTTCATCAGAGACCCTGAAGGAATTGTAAAGAATTTCCCTGTTTTTTTGTTTTGTTTTTGAAATTCCTTTTTATAGTGGGTTTGAGCTGATTCTCGCTGCCATGTTTATGCCAGTCTAGACACACTTGATTCCCTTACGGAAACATATCAATACATAGGTTTTAAGATTCTTACTAGTCAGATACTTTCCTCTGCGGGAAATATGGGGTTTTGAGTCCCTTTCACTGAGGACGGTGTAGGTCTTGTCTATTCCATAGTTGGTTTTTGGAACGGTACCTGTGCTTATATCAAACTCTGGTTTTATGCATCACCCCACCTCTCCTTCCCCCTTAAGCAGGCATAAGAGTGTTTTCTAAATGTGAGACACTCTTCTCTTTCCTAACTCAGTTCAAGTGTAGCCATGTTTACAGGATCTTCATAAGTGATATCTTATGATAAGTTTCTTTTTCTGTGTGACTTATTTCACTTAGAATCATCGTACCTGAATCCACCCATTTTGCTGCTACTGGTCTTATGACATTGATTTCATGGCTGAGGGATATTCCATCGTACGTAAGTACCACAATTTTTTGAACCATGTTTATATTTTCTGGGATACTTAAGGTGTATCCAAGTTGAGGTCCTTGTATGCAGTGCAGCCCTAAATTTTGGGGTGGCTCTGTCTTATTGATTTTCAGTTTTCCCAAGGTATATTCCCTAGACTGGTAGTGCCCTTGGCTCTGTAGCTCTGTTCTTTACTTGTTTTAGGGAACAGAATGCACTCCTCCCGAGAGGCAGTTGGCAATTTACATCCCGCCCATCAGCATAACAAGGCTCCCTGTTCTCCAGGGCCTGTCTTGCCTTTCTTGTTCTTACACATTTTGTGGATGTCCCTTTTGACCGGTGGGAAGTGATACTTCTTTGTAGTGCAGATTTGCATTGCCCGCTTGCTTGCTTGGCCAAAAAGGGCTTATGAGTTTTCTCCTGAATATATTCAAGAGAAAACGCATACGCCCTTTTTGGCCAAGTGCATCATTGTCGAAGTTGTGCCCCTCTTCCTGTGCCTTAAAGGCGATTCCAACGTACCTCTTGAAATCTGTTTGCTGCTATTCTGCCTCGCTTTCAAGTCCTCCTCGTTGCCTTCCCACAGCAGAATTTTGGACGATAGTTGTCCTTTATTACTCATCCAGTTTGTGAATTGCTGTGCCCCTGAGCTCCATTTTTCAACTCGTTTTTGGTGAGCTGACCGCAAGACCAAAATTTTGGTTCAGGACCTCTACTGGTTCCCAGTGGGTGGCTGAAACTTTGGTTAATTCTTATTCCTGCCGGGAAATTACAGTGATATGTGCCCGTCCAAATGCCTAACAGCTACTCTCTCATTGGTTCTCCTCTTCCCTTTCATCCTCTGCCTAATTGGCAACCTGTGCGTACCAGGAGGTTAAAGGGGCTGTCTCTCCAAGTTGGGAGGTTGATAGTAAAGCAGATGGAAAGTCAAACCGGAGCACCAGGAGAGGGACTATTCGTTGAGTTTTAGAAACCTTTCGTATTCACAGTGTGTCCGTTCTCTAGGTTTCCCGTACATGTTATAGCTGTAGTAATATTCCCTTCAACCTTGAGTGTGGGGACCCATGGAATGGGTGCCAGGCATTTGTGCTTTAAAGGGTCTGCATTTGCTCACCCAATCTCACCAATCGTCTCAGTCCCAAGTGTCCCTCCTTATGCCACATCCAGCTGTCATTGTAGATAGGGTCATTCCAGGTTTCATCAGAGACCCTGAAGGAATTGTAAAGAATTTCCCAGTTTTTTTGTTTTGTTTTGAAATTCCTTTTTATAGTGGCTTTGAGCTGATTCTCGCTGCCATGTTTATGCCAGTCTAGAAACACTTGATTCCCTTACGGAGACATATCAATACATAGGTTTTAAGATTCTTACTAGTCAGATATATTCCTCTGCGGGAAATATGGGGTTTTGACTCCCTTTCACTGTGGGAGGTGTAGGTCTTGTCTATTCCATAGTTGGTTTTTGGAACGGTACCTGTGCTTATATCAAACTCTGTTTTTATGCATCACCCCACCTCTCCTTCCTCCTTAAGCAGGCATAAGAGTGTTTTCTAAATGTGAGACACTGTTCTCTATCCTAACTCAGTTCAAGTGTAGCCATGTTTACAGGATCTTCATAAGTGATATCTTATGATAAGTTTCTTTTTCTGTGTGACTTATTTCACTTAGAATCATCATACCTGAATCCACCCATTTTGCTGCTACTGGTCTTATGACATTGATTTCATGGCTGAGGGTTATTCCATCGTACGTAAGTACCACAATTTTTTGAACCATTTTTATATTTCCTGGGATATTTAAGGTGTACCCAAGTTGAGGTCCTTGTAAGCAGTGCAGCCCTAAATTTTGGGGTGGCTCTGTCTTATTGATTTTCAGTTTTCCTCAGGTATATTCCCTAGACTGGAAGTGCCCTTGGCTCTGTAGCTCTGTTCTTTACTTGTTTTAGGGAAAACAATGTACTCCTCCAGAGAGGCAGTTGGCAATTTACATCCCGCCCATCAGCATTACAAGGCTCCCTGTTCTCCAGGGCCTGTCTTGCCTTTCTGGTTTTTACACCTTTTGTGGATGTCCCTTCTGACCGGTGGGAAGTGATACTTCTTTGTAGTGCAGATTTGCATTGCCCGCTTGCTTGCTTGGCCAAAAAGGGCGTATGCGTTTTCTCCTGAATATATTCAGGAGAAAACGCATACGCCCTTTTTGGCCAAGTGCATCATTGTCGAAGTTCTGCCCCTCTTCCTGTGCTTTAAAGGCAATTCCAACGTACCTCTTGAAATCTGTTTCCTGCTATTCTGCCTCGCTTTCACGTCCGCCTCGTTGCCTTCCCTCAACAGATTTTTGGATGATAGTTGTCCTTTATTTCTCTGCAAGTTTGTGAATTGCTGTGCCCTTGAGCTCCATTTTTCAACTCGTTTTTTGTGAGCTGACCGCATGTCCAAAATTTTGGTTCAGGACCTATGCTGGTTCCCGGTGGGTGACTGAGACTTTGGTTAATACGTCTTCCTGTGGGAAATTACAGTGATATGTGCCCGTACAAATGCCTAACAGCTACTCTCTCATTGGTTCTCCCTCTTCCCTTTCATCCTCTGCCAAATTGGAAACCTGTCCAAACGAGGAGGTTAAAGGGGCTGTCTCTCCAAGTTGGGAGATTGATAGTAAAGCAGATGGAAAGTCAAACCGGAGCACCAGGAGAGGGACTATTCGTTGAGTTTTAGAAACCTTTCGTATTCACAGTGTGTCCGTTCTCTAGGTTTCCTGTACATGTTATAGCTGTAGTAATATTCCCTTCAACCTGGAGAGTTGGGACCCATGGAATGGGTGCCAGGCATTTGTGCTTTAAAGGGTCTGCATTTGCTCACCCAATCTCACCAGTCGTCTCAGTCCCAAGTGTCCCTCCTTATGCCACATCCAGCTGTCATTGTAGATAGGGTCATTCCAGGTTTCATCAGAGACCTTGAAGGAATCGTAAAGAATTTCCCAGTTTTTTTGTTTTGTTTTTGAAATTCCTTTTTATAGTGGGTTGGAGCTGATTCTCGCTGCCATGTTTATGCCAGTCTAGAAACACTTGATTCCCTTACGGAGACATATCAATACATAGGTTTTAAGATTCTTACTAGTCAGATATATTCCTCTGCGGGAAATATGGGGTTTTGACTCCCTTTCACTGAGGGAGGTGTAGGTCTTGTCTATTCCATAGTTGGTTTTTGGAACGGTACCTGTGCTTATATCAAACTCTGTTTTTATGCATCACCCCACCTCTCCTTCCCCCTTAAGCAGGCATAAGAGTGTTTTCTAAATGTGAGACACTGTTCTCTATCCTAACTCAGTTCAAGTGTAGCCATGTTTACAGGATCTTCATAAGTGATATCTTATGATAAGTTTCTTTTTCTGTGTGACTTATTTCACTTAGAATCATCGTACCTGAATCCACCCATTTTGCTGCTACTGGTCTTATGACATTGATTTCATGGCTGAGGGTTATTCCATCGTACGTAAGTACCACAATTTTTTGAACCATTTTTATATTTCCTGGGATATTTAAGGTGTACCCAAGTTGAGGTCCTTGTAAGCAGTGCAGCCCTAAATTTTGGGGTGGCTCTGTCTTATTGATTTTCAGTTTTCCCAAGGTATATTCCCTAGACTGGAAGTGCCCTTGGCTCTGTAGCTCTGTTCTTTACTTGCTTTAGGGAAAACAATGTACTCCTCCAGAGAGGCAGTTGGCAATTTACATCCCGCCCATCAGCATTACAAGGCTCCCTGTTCTCCAGGGCCTGTCTTGCCTTTCTGGTTTTTACACATTTTGTGGATGTCCCTTCTGACCGGTGAGAAGTGATACTTCTTTGTAGTGCAGATTTGCATTGCCCGCTTGCTTGCTTGGCCAAAAAGGGCGTATGCGTTTTCTCCTGAATATATTCAGGAGAAAACGCATACGCCCTTTTTGGCTAAGTGCATCATTGTCGAAGTTCTGCCCCTCTTCCTGTGCTTTAAAGGCGATTCCAACGTACCTCTTGAAATCTGTTTCCTGCTATTCTGCCTCGCTTTCAAGTCCGCCTCGTTGCCTTCCCTCATCAGATTTTTGGACGATAGTTGTCCTTTATTACTCGGCCAGTTTGTGAATTGCTGTGCGCCTGAGCTCCATTTTTCAACTCGTTTTCTGTGAGCTGACCCCAAGTCCAAAATTTTGGTTGAGGACCTATGCTGGTTCCCGGTGGGTGGCTGAGACGTTGGTTAATTCTTCTTCCTGCCGGGAAATTACAGTGATATGTGCCCTTTCAAATGCCTAACAGCTACTCTCTCATTGGTTCTCCCTCTTCCCTTTCATCCTCTGCCAAATTGGTAACCTGTGCAAACCAGGAGGTTAAAGGGGCTGTCTCTCCAAGTTCGGAGGTTGATAGTAAAGCAGATGGAAAGTCAAACCGGAGCACCAGGAGAGGGACTATTCGTTGAGTTTTAGAAACCTTTCGTATTCACAGTGTGTCCGTTCTCTAGGTTTCCCGTACATGTTATAGCTGTAGTAATATTCCCTTCAACCTGGAGATTTGGGACACATGGAATGGGTGCCAGGCATTTGTGCTTTAAAGGGTCTGCATTTGCTCACCCAATCTCACCAATCGTCTCAGTCCCAAGTGTCCCTCCTTATGCCACATCCAGCTGTCATTGTAGATAGGGTCATTCCAGGTTTCATCAGAGACCCTGAAGGAATTGTAAAGAATTTCCCAGTTTTTTTGTTTTGTTTTTGAAATTCCTTTTTATAGTGGGTTTGAGCTGATTCTCGCTGCCATGTTTATGCCAGTCTAGACACACTTGATTCCCTTACGGAGACATATCAATACAGAGGTTTTAAGATTCTTACTAGTCAGATATATTCCTCTGCGGGAAATATGGGGTTTTGAGTCCCTTTCACTGAGGAAGGTGTAGGACTTGTCTATTCCATAGTTGGTTTTTGGAACGGTACCTGTGCTTATATCAAACTCTGGTTTTATGCATCACCCCACCTCTCCTTCCCCCTTAAGCAAGCATAAGAGTGTTTTCTAAATGTGAGACACTGTTCTCTTTCCTAACTCAGTTCAAGTATAGCCCTGTTTACAGGATCTTCATAAGTGATATCTTATGATAAGTTTCTTTTTCTGTGTGACTTATTTCACTTAGAATCATCGTACCTGAATCCACCCATTTTGCTGCTACTGGTCTTATGACATTGATTTCATGGCTGAGGGATATTCCATCGTACATAAGTACCACAATTTTTGGAACCATTTTTATATTTCCTGGGATATTTAAGGTGTACCCAAGTTGAGGTCCTTGTAAGCAGTGCAGCCCTAAATTTTGGGGTGGCTCTCTCTTATTGATTTTCAGTTTTCCCAAGGTATATTCCCTATACTGGAAGTGCCCTTGGCTCTGTAGCTCTGTTCTTTACTTGTTTTAGGAAACACAATTCACTCTTCCAGAGAGGCAGTTGGCAATTTACATCCCGCCCATCAGCATAACCAGGCTACCTGTTCTCCAGGGCCTGTCTTGCCTTTCTGGATTTTACACATTTTGTGGATGTCCCTTTTGACCGGTGGGAAGTGATACTTCTTTGTAGTGCAGATTTGCATTGCCCCCTTGCTTGGTTGGCCAAAAAGGGCGTATGCGTTTTCTCCTGAATATATTCAGGAGAAAACGCATACGCCCTTTTTGGCCAAGTGCATCATTGTCGAAGTTGTGCCCCTCTTCCTGTGCTTTAAAGGCAATTCCAACGTACCTCTTGAAATCTGTTTCCTGATATTCTGCCTCGCTTTCAAGTCCGCCTCGTTGCCTTCCCTCAACAGATTTTGGGACGATAGTTGTCCTTTATTACTCGGCCAGTTTGTGAATTGCTGTGCCCCTGAGCTCCATTTTTCAACTCGTTTTTGGTGAGCTGACCGGAAGTACAAAATTTTGGTTCAGGACCTATGCTGGTTCGCAGTGGGTGGCTGAAACTTTGGTTAATTCTTCTTCCTGCCGGGAAATTACAGTGATATGTGCCCGTTCAAAGGCCTAACAGCTACTCTCTCATTGGTTCTCCCTCTTCCCTTTCATCCTCTGCCAAATTGGCAACCTGTGCGAACCAGGAGGTTAAAGGGTCTGTCTCTCCAAGTTGGGAGGTTGATAGTAAAGCAGATGAAATGTCAAACCGGAGCACCAGGAGAGGGACTATTCTTTGAGTTTTAGAAGCCTTTCGTATTCACAGTGTGTCCGTTCTCTAGGTTTCCCGTACATGTTATAGCTGTAGTAATATTCCCTTCAACCTGGAGAATTGGAACCCATGGAATGGGTGCCATGCATTATTGCTTTAAAGGGTCTGCATTTGCTCACCCAATCTCACCAATCGTCTCAGTCCCAAGTGTCCCTACTTATGCCACATCCAGCTGTCATTGTAGATAGGGTCATTCCAGGTTTCATCAGAGACCCTGAAGGAATTGTAAAGAATTTCCCAGTTTTTTTGTTTTGTTTTTGAAATTCCTTTTTATAGTGGCATTGAGCTGATTTTTGCTGCCATGTTTATGCAGGTCTAGACACACTTGATTCCCTTACGGAGACATATCAATACATAGGTTTTAAGATTCTTACTAGTCAGATATATTCCTCTGCGGGAAATATGGAGTTTTGAGTCCCTTTCACTGAGGAAGGTGTAGGTCTTGTCTATTCCATAGTTGGTTTTTGGAACGGTACCTGTGCTTATATCAAACTCTGGTTTTATGCATCACCCCACCTCTCCTTCCTCCATAAGCAGGCATAAGAGTGTTTTCTAAATGTGAGACCCTGTTCTCTTTCCTAACTCAGTTCAAGTGTAGCCATGTTTACAGGATCTTCATAAGTGATATCTTATGATAAGTTTCTTTTTCTGTGTGACTTATTTCACTTAGAATCATCGTACCTGAATCCACCCATTTTGCTGCTACTGGTCTTATGACATTGATTTCATGGCTGAGGGATATTCCATCGTACGTAAGTACCACAATTTTTTGAACCATTTTTATATTTCCTGGGATATTTAAGGTGTACCCAAGTTGAGGTCCTTGTAAGCAGTGCAGCCCTATATTTTGGGGTGGCTCTGTCTTATTGATTTTCAGTTTTCCCAAGGTATATTCCCTAGACTGGAAGTGCCCTTGGCTCTGTAGCTCTGTTGTTTACTTGTTTTAGGGAACACAATGCACTCCTCCAGAGAGGCAGTTGGCAATTTACATCCCGCCCATCAGCATAACAAGGCTCCCTGTTCTCCAGGGCCTGTCTTGCCTTTCTGTTTTTTACACATTTTGTGGATGTCCCTTTTGACCGGTGGGAAGTGATACTTCTTTGTAGTGCAGATTTGCATTGCCCACTTGCTTGCTTGGCCAAAAAGGGTGTATGCGTTTTCTCCTGAATATATTCAGGAGAAAACGCATACGACCTTTTTGGCCAAGTGCATCATTGTCGAAGTTGTGCCCCTCTTCCTCTGCTTTAAAGGCGATTCCAACGTACCTCTTGAAATCTGTTTCCTGCTATTCTGCCTCGCTTTCAAGTCCACCTCGTTGCCTTCCCTCATCAGATTTTTGGACGATAGTTGTCCTTTAGTACTCGGCCAGTTTGTGAATTGCTGTGCCCCTGAGCTCCATTTTTCAACTCGTTTTTGGTGAGCTGACCGCAAGTCCTAAATTTTGGTTCAGGACCTATACTGGTTCGCGGTGGGTGGCTGAGACTTTGGTTAATTCTTCTTCCTGCCGGGAAATTACAGTGATATGTGCCCGTCCAAATGCCTAACAGCTACTCTCTCATTGGTTCTCCCTCTTCCCTTTCATCCTCTGCCAAATTGGAAACCTGTGCGAACCAGGAGGTTAAAGGGGCTGTCTCTCCAAGTTGGGAGGTTGATAGTAAAGCAGATGGAAAGTCAAACCGGAGCACCAGGAGAGGGACTCTTCGTTGAGTTTTAGAATCTTTTCGTATTCACAGTGTGGCCGTTCTCTAGGTTTCCCGTACATGTTATAGCTGTAGTAATATTCCCTACAACCTGGAGAGTTGGGTCCCATGGAATGGGTGCCAGGCATTTGTGCTTTAAAGGGTCTGCATTTGCTCACCCATTTTATCTAATCCTCTCAGTCCCAAGTGTCCAGCCTTATGCCACATCCAGCTGTCGTTGTAGATAGGGTCATTCCAGGTTTCATCATTGACCCTGAAGGAATTGTAAAGAATTTCCCAGTTTTTTTGTTTTGTTTTTGAAATTCCTTTTTATAGTGGGTTTGAGCTGATTCTCCCTTCCATGTTTATGCCAGCCTAGACACACTTGATTCCCTTACGGAGACATATCAATACATAGGTTTTAAGATTCTTACTAGTCAGATATATTCCTCTGCGGGAAATATGGGGTTTTGAGTCCCTTTCACTGAGGAAGGTGTAGGTCTTGTCTATTCCATAGTTGGTTTTTGGAACGGTACCTGTGCTAATATCAAACTCTGGTTTTATTCATCACCCCACCTCTGCTTTCCCCTTAAGCATGCATAAGAGTGTTTTCTATATATGAGACTCTGTTCCCTTTCCTAATTCATTCCATGTGTAGCCATGTTTATACACCCTTCATAAGTGATATCTTATGATAAGTTTCTTTTTCTGTGTGATTTTTTCAGTTAGAATCATGGTACATGAATCCCATCATTATGCTGCTACTGGCCTTATGACATTGACTTCATGGCTGAGGGATATTCCATCATACGTATGTACCACAATTTCTTTACCATTTTTGTCTTTCCTGGGTTATTTAAGGTGTCCCGAAGTCGAGGTTCTTGTATGCAGTGCTGCCCTATATTTTGGGTTGGCTGTGTCTTATTGATTTTCAATTTTCCCAAGGTATATTCCCATGACTGGAAGTGCCTTAGGTTGTGAAGCTCTGTTGCTTAATTCTTTTAGGGAACACAATGCACTCCTCCAGAGTGGCTGTTGGCAATCTACATCCCACCCATCAGCATAACAAGGCTCCCTGTTCTCCAGAGCCCCTCTTGCCTTTCTGGTTTTTACACATTTTACGGATATCCCTTTTGACTGGTAGGAAGTGATACTTCTTTGTAGTGCAGATTTGCATTGTGCGGTTGCTTGGTTGGTCAAAATGGGTGTATGCGTTTTCTCCTGAATATATTCAGGAGAAAGCGCATGCGCCCTTTATGGACAATTCCATAATTGTCGAAGTTGTGATGCTTTTCCTGTGTTTAAAGGCGATTCCAATGTACTTCTGGAAATCTGTTTCGTGCAAATCTCCCTCATTTTCAAGTCCACCTCATGGCTTCTCCTCAACAGATTTTTGGAAGAGAGTAGTCCTCTATAACTCTGCAAGTTAGTGAATTGCTGTGCCCCTGAGCTCCATTTTTCAACTTGTGTTTTTGTGAGCTGACCGCAAACCCACAATTTTGCTTCAGGACCTATACTAGTTATGGGGGTGGGGCAGGCTGAGAGTTTGGTTAATTCTTCTTCATGACGGGAAATTAGAGTGACATGTGACCGTCCAAATGCCTACAGCTACTCTCTCATTGGTTCTCCCTCTTCCCTTATATCCTCTGCACAATGTGCCTACTGTGCGAACCAGGAGGTTATAGGGGCTGACTCTCCAAGTTGGGAGATTGATATTAAAGCAGTTGGAATGTCAAGCTGGAGCACATGGAGAGAAAAAAATTAGTAGAGTTTTAGAAACCTTTCACCATCAGAGGGTGTCCATTCTCTAGGTTTCCCATACATGTTATAACTGTAGTGATATTCCCTTCTACCTGGAGAGTTGGGAGCCATGGAATCAGTGGCAGGCATTATTGCTTTAAAGCGTCTGCATTTTCACACCCAATCTCACCAATCCTCTCAGTCCCAAGTGAACAGCCTTATGCCACATCCAGCTGTTGTTGTAGATAGGGTCATTCCAAGTTTCATCAGAACCCCTGAAGGTATTGTGTAAGAATTTCACTGTTTCTTTGTTTTGTTTTGAAATTCCTTTTTATAGTGGGTTTGAGCTGATTCTCACTGCCGTGCTTATGTCATTCTAGACACACTTGGTTCCCTTATGGAGACATATCAATACATAGGTTTTAAGATCCTTACTAGTCAGATATATTTCTCTGTGGGGAATAGGGGTGTTGAGTCCCATTCACTGAGGAAGGAGTCGGGCTTGTCTCTTCTGTATTTGGATTATGGAACGGTACCTGTGTTAATATCAAACTCTGGTTTTGTGTGTCTCCCCACCTCTCCTTCCCCCTTAAGCAAGCATAAGAGTGTTTTCTAAATCTGAGACTCTGTTCTCTTTCCTAATTCAGTTCATATGTAGCCAGGTTTACAGTCCCTTCATAAGTGATATCTTATATCAGAATGCACCATGGCCCTTGTCATAATAATGTTCCATGACCCCTGTCATCACAATGCTCCATTCCCTGGTTATCACAATGCTCCATGTCCCTTGTCATAACAATTCTCCACGTACTTGTCATCACAATGCTACATGACACTTCTCATCACAAAGTTACATGCTCGTTTCATCACAATTCTCCATGCACTTGTCATTGCAATGTTCCATGACCCCTGTCATAGCAAGCTCCAAGTGTTTGTCATCACAATGCTTCACGACTTTATCATCAAAATTCTCAATGGCACTTTTCATCACAATGTTCCGTACCCTTGTCATCACAATGCTCCATGCCCTTGTCATCACAATGCTCCATGACACCTGTCATCACAATGCTCCCTGACACCTGTCATCACAATGCTTCATGCCCCTTGTCATTACAGTGCTCCATGATGCTCATCATCACAATTACCCAAGGTCTTCTTATCACAATGCTCCACGGTTTTTCCATCACAATGCTCCATGCCCTGGTCATCTCAAAGCTCAATGTCCCTTGTCCTCACAATTCTCCACGTCCTTGTCATCACAATGCTCCATGGCACTTCTCATCACAATGTTATATGCTCTTGTCATAACAATACTCCATGCACTTGTCATCGCAATGCTCCATGACCCCTGTCATAGGAAGCTCCATGCGCTTGTCATCACAATGTTTCACGACATGGACATTAAAATTATCAATGGCCCTTGTCATCTCAATGCTCCATGCGCTTATCATCACAATGCTCCTTTACCTTTGTCACAACAATCCTCCATGACACTTGGCATCACAATGCTCTGTGCTATTGTCATCACAATGGAACATGACATATGTCATCACAATGCTCCCTGACACCTGTCTTCACAATAATCCATGACCTTGTCATCACAATGCTCCATGCCCTTGTCATCACAATGTGCCATGCCCACTGTCATCAAAATAATCCATGAAACTTGTCAGACCAAAGCTCCATGCCACCTTTCTTCACAATGCTCCATGAACCCTGTCATCACAATGCACCATGCCCATCATCATAATGCTTCATGCTCTTGTCATCACAATGTAATCAAAATGTTCCATGACCTCTGTCATCACAATGCTCCAAACCCTTGTGATCACAATGTTCCATAACACTTGTCATCACAATACCCCATGACGCTACTCATCACAATTATCCATGGACTTCTCATCACAATGCCCCATGACATTTGTCATCACAATGCACAATACACATGTCATCACAATGCTCCCTGACTCTTGCCATCAGTATGCTCCCTGAACCCTTTCATGACAAGGATCCATGCCTTTTTCATCACAATGATCCATGCCATTTTCATCACAATGCTCCAAGACCCCTGTAATCACAATGCTCCATGCCCTTGTCATCACAAAGTTCCATGATGCATGTCATCAGAATGCTCCATGGCCTTCTCATCACAATGCTCCATGCCCTTGTCATCACAATGCTCCAAGACCCCTGTAATCACAATGGTCCATGCCCCTTTTCATCAGAATGCTCCATGAGACTTGTCATCACAAGGCTCCATGGTCTTCTCATCACAATGCTCCAGGACATTGTCATCAAAATGCCCCATTCCCTTATCATCACAATGCTTCATGACCCCTGTCATCACAATACTCCATGAATATTTTCAGCCCAATGCTCCATGACCTTCTCATCACAATGCTCCATGACCAATATCATCACAATTCTCCATGACCACAGTCATCACAACGCTCAATATCACCTGACAACACAATGATCCAGGACTCTTGTCATCACAATGCTCCATTCCCTAGTCATCACAATGCTCCATGACCCCTGTCATCACAATACTCCATGAACATTTTCAGCCCAATGCTCCATGACACTTGTCATCACAATGATGCATGCCCTTGTCATCCCAATGCTCCATGACCCCTCTAATCACAATGCTCCGTGACGCTTGTCATCACAGTGCTCCATGACACCTGTCATCACAATGCTCCATGCCTTTGTCAGCAAAATGCTACATGACCTTGTCATTACAATGTTCTATGCACTTGTCATCACAATACTCCATTACCATTGCCATCACAATCCTCCATGAACCTTGGGATCACATTGCTCCATGCCCTTGTCATCACAATGCTCCATGCTCCTTGAAATCAAAATGATCCATGACCTCTGTCATCACAATGCTCCAAACCCTTGTGATCACAATGTTCCATAACACTTGAAATCACAACACTCCATGATGCCTGTCATCACAATACTCCATGCCCTTTTCATCACAATGCTCCATGACCTTTGTCATCACAATTCTCGATACACTTGTCATCACAATGCTCCCTGACACTTGTCGTCAGAATGCTCCTTGAACCCTGTCACAAAAAGGCTCCATGCCATTTTCATCAAAATGCACCATGCCGTTTTCATCACAATGCTCCATGCCATTGTCATCAAAATACTCCACAAGCTTGTCATCAGAATGCTCCATGTCCCTTGTCATCACAATTTTCCATGCACTTCTCAGCACAAGGCTCCCTGACCCTTGTCATCACAATGCTCCAAGCCATTGTCATCACAATGCTCCATTACCTTTGTCATCAGAATCCTCCATGACACTTGGCATCACAATGCTCCATGGCATTGTCATCACAATGGGCCATTACATATGTCATCACAATGCTCCCTGACACCTGTCTTCACAATAATGAATGACCTGGTCATCACAATGCTCCATGCCCTTGTCATCACAATGCGCCATTCCAACTGTCATCGCAATAAACCATGAAACTTATTAGACCAATGCTCCATGCCCTTGTCATCACAATGCCCCAAGCCCTTGTTATCACAATGCTCCATGACCCCTGTCATGACAATGCTCCGTGACTCCAGTCATCACAAGGCTTCATGACCTTTGTCATCACAGTGGTCCATGCCCTTGTCATCAACAGTCTCTGTGACCTTTTTAACCACAATGCTTCATGAACTTTTCATCACAATGCTCTTTGACCCTTGTCATCACAATGCTCTATGCCTTTCTCAGCACAATGCTCCATGACCATTGTCATCACAATGCTCCATGCGCTTGTCAGCACAATGCTCCATGACCCATGTCATCACAATGCACCATGCGCTTGCCGTCACAGTGCTCCACAATCTTGTCATCACAATGCTCCATAAACCTTGTCATCACAATACTCCATGCACTTCAAATCAAAATGCTCTCTCACCACTGATATCACAATGTTACATCACTATTCATCACAATACTCCCTCAACCCTGTCATCACAATGTTCCATGACTCCTGTCATCACAATGCTACATGCACTTATCATCACAATGTTCGATGATCCCTGACATCACAATGTTCCATAACCCCTGTCATCAAAATGCTCCATGACCCTTTTCATCAAAATGCTCCATGACCCCTGACATCACAATGTTACATAACGCCTCTCATCAAAATGTTCCATGACCCTTTTCATCAAATTGGTCCATGACAATGTCATCACAATGCTCCCTGCCCTTCTCATCACAATGCACCACGCCCTTGTCATCAAAATGCTCCATGACCTTTGTCATCACAAAGCTCAATGACCCTTGGCATCACAATGCTCCATGCCATTGTCATCACAATACTCCATGAAACCTCTCATCACATTGTTCCATGCAATTGTCATCAAAAAGCTCCATGGTGCTTGTCATCACACTGCTCGATGCCCTTCTCATCACAATGCTCCATGCCCTTGTCATTACAATCCTCCATGACCCATGTATCACTGTGTTCCGTGCCCTTGTCATCACAATGCTCCATGCCCACTCTCATCACAATAATCCATGAAACTTTTCAGACAAATGTTCCATGCCCTTGTCATCACAATGCTCCATTACCCCTGTCATAACAATGCTCCATGAACACTGCCATCACAACGTTCCACGGCCTTGTCATCACAAGGCTCCATGACCCTTGTCATCACAATGCTCCAAGACACCTGTAATCACAGTGCTACATGCCCTTGTCATCACAGAGCTCCATGATGCATGTCATCAGAATGCTCCATGCCCTTGCCATCACAATGCTCCATTACCCCTGTGATAACAATGTTCCATGATCCCTGCCATCACAATGTTCCATGGCCTTGTCATCACAAGGCTCCATGACCCTTCTCATCACAATGCTCCAAGACCCCTGTAATCACAATGCTCCATGTCCCTTTTTATCTCAATGATCCATGAACCCTGTCATCACAATGCACCATGCCCATCATCATAATGCTTCAGGCTATTGTCATCACAATGAAATCAAAATGCTCCATGACCTCTGTCATAACACTGCTCCAAACCCTTGTGATCACCATATTCCATAACACTTGTCATCACAATGCCCCATGACGCTCGTCATCACAATTATCTATGGTCTTCTCTTCACAATGCTCCATGACCTTTGTCATCACAATGCTCAATACACTTGTCATCAAAATGCTCCCTGACACTTGTTCTCTGTATGCTCCTTGAACCCTGTCATGACAAGGCTCCATGCCTTTTTCATCACAATGATCCATGCCTTTTTCATCACAATGCTCCAAGACGCCTGTAATTACAATGCTCCATGCCCTTGTCATCACAAAGCTCAATGACGCATGTCATCAGACTGCTCCTTGGCCTTCTCATCACAATGCTCCATGCCCTTGTCATCACAATTTTCCAAGACACTCTAATCACAATGCTCCATGCCCCTTTTCATCAGTATGCTCCATGAGACTTGTCTCACAAGGCTCCATGGTTTTCTCATCACAATGCTCCAGCACCTTGTCATCACAATGATTCACGACCTTGTCATGAAAATTTTCAATGGCCCTTGTCATCATAATGCTCCAAGCCCTAGTCATCACAATGCTCCATTATATTTGTCATCACAATCCTCCATTACATTTGGCATCACAATACTCCATGCCATTGTCATCGCAATGGACCATGACATATGTCATCACAATGCTCCCTGACACCTGTTTTCACAATACTCCATGACCTTCTCATCACAATGCCCCATGCCCTTGTCATCACAATGCCCCATGCCCACTCTCATCACAATAATCTATTAAACTTGTCAGACCAATGCTCCATGCCCCTGTCATCACAATGCTCCATGCCCTTGTCATCACAATGCTCCATGACCCTTGTCATCACAATGCTCTGTGACTCCAGTCATCACAATGCTTCATAACATTTGTCATCACAGTGGTCCATGCCCACATCATCACAAGGCTCTGTGACCTTTGTAACCACAATACTCCATGAACGTTTCATCACAATGCTCCGTGACCCTTGTCATCACAATGCTCCATGCCTTTGTCAGAACAATGCTCCATGACCCTTGTCATCACAATGTGCCACGTAATTTTCATCACAACGGTCCACAACCTTGTCATCGTAATGCTCCATAAACCTTGTAATCACAATGCTCCATGCACTTCTCATCAAAATGCTCTCTCAACAGAGATATCACAATGTTCCATCACTAGTCATCACAATACTCCCTCACCCCTGTAATCACAATGTTGCATGACCCCTGTCATCACAATGCTACATCCCCTTATCATCACAATGTTCCATGACCCCTGACATCACAATGTTCCATAACCCCTGTCATCAAAATGCTCCATGACCCTTTTCATCCCAAAGCTCCATGACCCCTGACATCACAATGTTCTATAACCCCTGTCATCAAAATGTTCCATTACACTTTTCATCAAATTGCTGCATGACCCTGTCATCAAAATTCTCCCTGCCCTTCTCATCACAATGCACCACGCCCTTGACATCAAAATGCTCCATGACTTTTGTCATCACAAAGCTCCTTAACCCTTGGAATCACAATGTTCCATGAACGGTCTCATCACATTGTTCCATGCCCTTGTCATCACAAAGCTCCATGACGCTTGTAAAAACAATGTTCGATGCCTTTCTCATCACAATGCTCCATGCCCTTGTCATTACAATCCTCCATGACCCATGGATCACAGTGTTCCGTGACCTTGTCATCACAATGCTCCATGCCCACTCTCATCAAAATAATCCATGAAACTTTTCAGACCAATGCTCCATGCCCTTCTCATCACAATGCTCCATTACACCTGTCATAACAATGCTCCATGACCCCTGCCATCACAATGTTCCACACCATTGTCATCACAAGGCTCCATGACCCTTGTCATCACAATGCTCCAAGACCCTTGTAATCACAATGCTCCATGCCCTTGTCATCACAAAGCTCAATGACACATGTCATCAGAATGCTCCATGGCCTTCTCATCACAATGCTCCTTGCCCTTGTCATCACAATGCTCCAAGACCCCTGTAATCACAATGCTCCATGCCCCTTTTCATCTCAATGCTCCATGAACGCTGTCATCACAATGCACCATGCCCATCACCATAATGCTTCAGGCTATTGTCATCACAATGAAATCAAAATGCTCCATGACCTCTGTCATCACAATGCTCCAAACCCTTGTGATAACCATGTTCCATAAAACTTATCATCACAACACCCCATGACGCTCATCATCAAAATTATCCATGGTCTTCTCATCACAATGCTCCATGAACTTTGTCATCACAATGCTCATTACACTTGTCATCACAATGCTCCGTGACACTTGTCGTCAGTATGCTCCTAGAACCCTGTCATGACAAGGCTCCATGCCTTTTTCATAACAATGATCCATGCCATTTTCATCACAATACTCCATGCCCTTGTCAGCACAAAGCTCCATGACGCATGTCATCAGAATGCTCCATGGCCTTCTCATCACAATACTCCATGCCCTTGTCATCACAATGCTCCAAGACCCCTGTAATCACAATGCTCCATGCCCCTTTTCATCAGAATGTTCCATGAGAATTGTCATCACAAGGCTCCATGGACTTCCCATCACAATGCTCCAGGACCTTGTCATCACAGTGCTCAATTCCCTTCTCATTACAATGCTCCATGACCCGTGTCATCACAATACTCCATGAACATTTTCAGCCCAATGCTTCATGACCTTCTCATCACAATGCTCCATGACCCATATCATCACAATCCTCCATGACCACTGTCATCACAACACTCCATGACCCCTGACAACACAATGATCCGGGACTCTTGTCATCACAATGCTCCATTCCCTTGTCATCACAATGCTCCATGAACATTTTCAGCCCAATGCTCCATGACACTTGTCATCACAATGATCCATGCCCTTGTCATCCCAATGCTCCATGACCCCTGTAATCACAATGCTCCGTGACGCTTATCATCACAGTGCTCCATGACCCTTATCATCACAATTCTCCATGCCTGTGTCATCAAAATCCTACATGACCTTGTCATCACAATGCTCCATGAGCTTGTCATCACAATACTCCATTACCATTTTCATCACAATCCTCCATGAACCTTGGGATCACATTGCTCCATGCCTTTGTCATCACAATGCTCCATGCTCCTTGAAATCAAAATGGTCCATGACCTCTGTCATCACAATGCTCCAACCCCTTGTGATCACAATGTTCCATAACACTTGAAATCACAACACTCCATGATGACTGTCATGACAATACTCCATGCACTTGTCGTCACAATGCTCCATGACCTTTGTCATCACAATTCTCAATACACTTGTCATCACAATGCTCCCTGACACTTGTCATCAGAATACTCCTTGAACACTGTCATGAAAATGCTCCATGCCTTTTTCATAAGAATGCTCCATGCCCTTTTCATCACAACGCTCCATGTCATTGTCATCACAATACTCCACAAGCTTGTCTTCAGAATGCTCCCTGATCATAGTCTTCAGAATGCTCCATGACCCCTGTCATCACAATGCTCCATAGCCCTTGTCATTACAGTGTTCCATGACGCTCGTCATCACAATTATCCATGGACTTCTCATCACAATGCTCCATGACCTTTGTAATCACAATTCTCAATACACTTGTCATCACAATGCTCCACGGTCTTGCCATCACAGTGCTCCATGCCTTGGGCATCACAATGCTCCATGTCCCCGGTCATCACAATGCTCCATGACCACTGTCATCACAATGCTCTATACCCCTTGTCATTACAGTGCTCCATGACACTCGTCATCACAATTATCCATGATCTTCTCATCACAGTGCTCCACGATCTTGCCATCACAAGGCTCCATGCCCTGGTCATCACAATGCTCCATGTCCCCAGTCATCACAATGCTCCATGACCCCTGTCATCACAATGCTCCATACCCCTTGTCATTACAGTGCTCCATGACGCTCGTCATCACAATTATCCATGGTCTTCTCATCACAGTGCTCCACGGTCTTGCCATCACAATGCTCCATGCCCTGGTCATCACAATGCTCCATGTCCCCTGTCATCACAATTCTCCACGTTCTTGGCATCACTATGCTCCATGATACTTCTCCTCACAGTGTTACATGTTTTGTCATCACAATTCTCTATGCACTTGTCATCGCAATGCTCCATGACCCCTGTCATAGCAAGCTCCATGTGATTGTCATCACAATGCTTCATGAACATGTCATCAAAATTCTCAATGGCCCTTG
Source organism: Hyperoodon ampullatus (assembly GCF_949752795.1). NCBI lineage: Eukaryota > Metazoa > Chordata > Mammalia > Artiodactyla > Ziphiidae > Hyperoodon > Hyperoodon ampullatus. Next base: position 62,098 of record NW_027640796.1, on the reverse strand, counting down.
TTATCACAATGCTCCATGACCATTGTCATCACAATGCTCCAAGCCCTTGTCATCAAAATGCTCCATTACCTTTGTCATCACAATCCTCCATGACACTTGGCATCACAATGCTACATTCCATTGTCATTGCAATAGACCATGACATATGTCATCACAATGCTCCCTGACACTCTTCTTCACAATACTCCATGACCTTTTCATCACAATGCTCCATGCCCTTGTCATCACAATGCGCCATGCCCACTGTCATCACAATAATCCCTGAAACTTGTCAAACCAATGCAACATGCCCCTGTTATCACAATGCTCCATGCCCTTTCATCACAATGCTCTATGACCCCTGTCATCACAATGCTCCATGACTCCAGTCATCACAATGCTTCATGACCTTTGTCATCACAATGGCCCATGCCCTCGTCATCACAAGGCTCTGTAACCTTTGTGACCACAACACTCCATGAACATTTCATCACAATGCTCGGTGACCCTTGTCATCACAATGCTCCGTGACCCTTGTCATCACAATGCTCCATGCCTTTGTCAGCACATTACTCCATGACACATGGCATCAAATGTGCCATGCGCTTGTCATCACAATGCTCCACATCGTTGTCATCACAATGCTCCATAAACCTTGTCATCACAATGCTCCATGCGTTTGTCAGCACAATGTTCCATGACCCATGTCATCACAATGTGCCCTGCGTTTCTCATCACAATGCTCCACAGCCTGGTCATCACAATGCTCCATGCACCTCTCATCAAAATGCTCTCTCACCACTGATATCACAATGTTCCATCACTAGTCAACACAATACTCCCACCACCCTGTCATCCCAATGTTCCATGACCCTTGTCACAACAATGCTACATGCTCTTATCATCACAATGCTCCATGACCCCTGACATCACAATGCTCCATGACCCTTTACATCACAATGCTCCATGACCCCTAACATCACAATGTTCCATAAACACTGTCATCAAAATGTTCCATGACATTTTTCATCCAATTGCTCCATGAACCTGTCATCACAATGCTCCCTGCCCTTCTCATCACAATGCACCATGCCCTTGTCATCAAAATGCTCCATGGCCTATGTCATCACAAAGCTCCATGACCCTTGGAATCACAATGCTCCATGCCATTGTCATCACAAAGATCCATGAAACCTCTCATCACATTGCTCCATGGTGTTGTCATCACAAAGCGCCATGACACTTGTCATCACAATGCTCCATGCCCTTGTCATTGCAATCCTCCATGACACATGTATCACTGTGTTCCGTGCCCTTGTTATCACAATGGTCCATGCTCACTCTCATCACAATAATCCATGAAACTTTTCAGACCAATGCTCCATGCCCTTGTCATCACAATGCTCCCTTACACCTGTCATAACAATGCTCCATGACCCCTGCCATCACAATGTTCTATGGCCTTGTCATCGCAAGACTCCATGGCCCTTTTCATCACAATGCTCCAAGACCCCTGTAATCACAATGCTCCATGCCCATGTCATCACAAAGCTCCCTGACGCATGTCATCAGAATGCTCCATGGCCTTCTCATCACAATACTCCATGCCCTTGTCATCACAATGCTCCAAGACCCTTGTTATTACAATGATCCATGCCTCTTTTCATCTCAATGCTCCATGAACCCTGTCATCACAATGCACCATGCCTATCATCATAATGCTTCATGCTATTGTCATCACAATGAAATCAAAATTCTCCATGACCTCTCTCATCACAATGCTCCAAACCCTTGTGATCACAATGTTCCATAACACTTGTCATCACAACGCCCCATGACGCTGGTCATCACAATTATCCATGGACTTCTCATCACAATGCTCCATGACCTTTGTCATCACAATTCTCAATACACTTGTCATCACAATGCTCCCTGACACTTGTCATCAGTATGCTCATTGAACCCTGTCATGACAAGTCTCCATGCCTTTTTCATCACAATGATCCATGCCCTTTTCATCACAATGCTTCATGCCATTGTCATCACAATACTCCACAAGCTTGTCATCAGAATGCTCCGTGACCTTTGTCATCTCAATGATCCATGACCCCTGTCATCACAATGCTCCATGACACCTGTCATCACAATGCTCCATGCCCCTTGTCATTACAGTGCTCCATGATGTTCGTCATCACAATTATCCATGGTCTTCTCATCACAGTGCTCCACGGTCTTGCCATCACAATGCTCCATGCCCTGGTCATCACAATGCTCCATGTCCCCAGTCATCACAATGCTCCATGACCCCTGTCATCACAATGCTCCATACTGCTTGTCATTACAGTGCTCCATGACACTCATAATCACAATTGTCCATGGTCTTCTCATCACAATGCTCCACGCCCTTGTCATCAAAATGCTCCATGACCCTTGTCATCACAATGCTCCATGACCACTGTCATAACAATGCTCCATGACCCCTGTCATCACAAGGCTCCATACCACTTGTCATTACAGTGCTCCATGACGCTCCTCATCACAATTATCCATGGTCTTCTCATCACAATGCTCCACAGTCTTGCCATCACAGTGCTCCATGCCTTGGGCATCACAATGCTCCATGTCCCCGGTCATCACAATGCTCCATGACCACTGTCATCACAATGCTGTATACCCCTTGTCATTACAGTGCTCCATGACCCTCGTCATTACAATTATCTATGGTCTTCTCATCACAATGCTCCACGATCTTGCCATCGCAATGCTCCATGCCCAGGTCATCACAATGCTCCATGTCCCCTGTCATCACAATTCTCCACGATCTTGACATCACTATGTTCCATGACACTTCTCGTCACAGTGTTACATGCTTTGTCATCACAATTCTCTATGCACTTGTCATCGCAATGCTCCATGATCCCGTCATAGCAAGCTCCATGTGCTTGTCATCACAATACTCCATGCCCTTGTCGTCACAATTCTCCATGACCTTTGTCATCACAATGCTCCCTGACACTTGTCGTCAGAATGCTCCCTGAAAACTGTCATGAAAAGGCTCCATGTCTTTTTCATCACAATGCCCCATGCCATTTTCATCAAAATGCTCCATGTCATTGTCATCAAAATACTCCACAAGCTTGTCATCAGAATGCTCCATGAACCTTGTCATCACAATGCTCCATGACCCCTGTCATCACAATGCTCCATACCCCTTGTCATTACAGTGCTCCATGACGCTCATCATCACAATTATCCATGGTCTTCTCATCACAATGCTCCACGGTCTTGCCATCACAATACTCCATGCCCTGGTCATCACAATGCTCCATGTCCCCTGTCATCACAATTCTCCACGTTCTTGGCATCACTGTGCTCCATGATGCTTTTCATCACAGTGTTACATGCTTTGTCATCACAATTCTCTATGCACTTTTCATCGCACTGCTCCATGATCCCTGTCACAGCAAGCTCCATGTGATTGTCATCACAATGCTTCATGAACATGTCATCAAAATTCTCAATGGCCCTTGTTATCACAATGCTCCATGACCCTTGTCATCACAATGCCCCAAGCGCTTGTCATCAAAATGCTCCATTACCTTTGTCATCACAATCCTCCATGACACTTGGCATCACAATGCTCCATTCCATTGTCATCGCAATGGACCACGACATATGTCATCACAATGCTCCCTGACACCCTTCTTCACAATACTCCATGACCTTCTCATCACAATGCTCCATGCCCTTGTCATCACAATGCGCCATGCCCACTGTCATCACAATAATCCCTGAAACTTGTCAAACCAATGCAACATGCCCCTGTCATCACAATGCTCCATGCCCTTTCATCACAATGCTCTATTACCCCTGTAATCACAATGCTCCATGACTCCAGTCATCACAATGCTTCATGACCTTTGTCATTACAATGGTCCATGCCCTCGTCATCACAATGCTCTGTGACCTTTGTCACCACAGAGCTCCATGAACATTTCATCACAATGCTTGGTGACCCTTGTCCTCCCAATGATCAATGCCTTTGTTAGCACAATACTCCATGACCCATGGCATCACAATGTGCCATGCACTTGTCATCACAATGCTCCACATCTTTGTCATCACAATGCTCCATAAACCTTGTCATCACACTGCTCCATGCACTTCTCATCAAAATGCTCTCTCACCACTGATATCACAATGTTCAATCACTAGTCAACACAATACTCCCTCACCCCTGTCATCACAATATTCCATGACCCTTGTCACAACAATGCTACATGCCTTTATCATCACAATGCTCCATTCCCCTGACACCACAATGTTCCATAACCCCTGACATCACAATGCTCCCTGCCCTTCACAACAGAATGCACCACACCCTTGTCATCAAAATGCTCCATGACCTTTGTCATTACAAAGCTCAATGACCCTTGTCATCACAATGCTGCATGCCATTGTCATCACAATGCTCCATGAACCCTCTCATCACATTGTTCCATGCCCTTGTCATCAAAGGCTCCATGATGCTTTTCATCACAATGCTCGATGCCATTCTTAGCACAATGCTCCATGCGCTTCTCATTACAATCCTCCATGACCCATGTATCACAGTGTTCCATGCCCTTGTCATCACAATGCTCCTTGCCCCCTCTCATCACAATAATCCATGAAACTTTTCAGACCAATGCTCCATGCACTTGTCATCACAATGCTCCATTACCCCTGTCATAACAATGCTCCATGACCCCTGCCATCACAATGTTCCACAGCCTTGTCATCACAAGGCTCCATGACCCTTGTCATCACAATGCTCCAAGACCCCTGTAATCACAATGCTCCATGCCCTTGTCATCACAAAGCTCCATGACGCATGTCAACAGAATGCTCCATGGCCTTCTCATTCACGATGTTCCATGCCTTTGTCATCACAATGCTCCAAGACTCCTGTAATCGCAATGCTCCATGCCCCTTTTCATCTCAATGCTCCATGAACCCTGTCATCACAATGCACCATGCCCATCATCATAATGCTTCAGGCTATTGTCATCACAATGAAACCAAAATGCTCCATGACCTCTGTCATCAAAATGCTCCAAATCCTTGTGATCAATATGTTCCATAACACTTATCATCACAACGCCCCATGACGCTCGTCATCACAGTTATCCATGGTCTTCTCATCACAGTGCTCCATGACCTTTGTCATCACAATACTCAATACCCTTGTCATCACAATGCTCCCTGACACTTGTTGTCAGTTTGCTCCTTGAACCCTGTCATGACAAGGCTCCATGCCTTTTTCATCACAATGATCCATGCCCTTTTCATCACAGTGCTCCAAGACCGCTGTAATCAGAATGCTCCATGCCCTTGTCATCACAAAGCTCCATGATGCATGTCTTCAGAACGCTCCATGGCCTTCTCATCCCAATGCTCCATGCCCTTGTCATCACAATGCTCCAAGACCCCTGTAATCACAATGCTCCATGGCACTTTTCATCAGAATGCTCCATGAGACTTGTCATCACAAGGCTCCATGGTCTTCTCATCACAGTGCTCCAGTACCTTGTCATCACAATGCGCCATGACCCCTGTCATCACAGTGCTCCATGGACATTTTCAGCCCAATGCTCCATGACCTTCTCATCACAATGCGCCATGACCCCTATCATCACAATGCTCCATGACCACTGTCATCACAACGCTCCATGAACCCTGACAACACAATGATCCGGGACTCTTGTCATTAAAATGCTCCATGACCATTGTCATCACAATGATCCATGCTCTTGTCATCCCAATGCTCCATGACCCCTGTAATCACTATGCTCCGTGATGCTTGTCATCACAGTGCTCCATGAACCTTGTCATCATAATGCTCCTTGCCTTTGTCAACAAAATGGTACATAATCTTCTCATCACAATTCTCCATGCGCTTGTCATCACAATCCTCCATGACCATTGGGATCACATTGCTTCATGCCCTTGCCATCTCTCTCTTGCCTTTCTGGTTTTTTTTTTTTTTTTTTTTTTTTGCTGCATGCGGGCCTCTCACTGCTGTGGCCTCTCCCATTGCGGGGCACAGGCTCCGGACGCGCAGGCCCAGTGGCCATGGCTCACGGGCCCAGCCGCTCCGCGGCACGTGGGATCCTCCAAGACCGGGGCACGAACCCGTGTCCCCTGCATCGGCAGGCAGACTCGCAACCACTACGCCACCAGGGAAGCCCAACCTTTCTGGTTTTTACAGATATTCAGATGTCCCTTTTGACCAGTGGTAAGTGACAATTCTTTGTAGTGTGGATTTGTATTGCGCGCTTGCTTGATTGGCCAAAAAGGGTGTATGCGTTTTCTTCTGAATATATTCAGGAGAAAAGGCATACGCCCTTTTTGGCCAAGTGCATCTCTGTCCAAGTTGGGATGCTTTTCCTGTGCTTTAAAGGAGATTCCAATTTACCTCTTGAAATATGTTTTGTGCAATTCTGCCTCATTTTCAAGTCTGCTTCATTGCCTTCCCTCAACAGATTTTTGGAAGAGAGTAGTACTTTATAAGTCTGCAGGTTTGTGAATTGCTGTGCCCCTGAGCTCCAATTTTCAAATCCCATCTTTGTGAGCTGGCCGCAAATCCACAATTTTGCTTCAGGACCTATACTGGTTCCAGGGGTGGCTATATTGGTTCCCTGTGGGTGGCTGAGGCTTTGGTTAATTCTTCTTCCTGCCGGGAAATTAGAGTGACATGTGCCCGTCCAAATGCCTACATCTACTCTCTGATTGGTTCTCCCTCTTCCCTTTCATCCTCTGCACAATTAGCAAACTGTGCGAACCAGGAGGTTATAGGGGCTGACTCTCCTAAGTTGGGAGATTGATAGTAAAGCAGTTGGAATGCCAAAGTGGAGCACAAGGAGAGGAAAAATTAGGAGAGTTTTAGAAACCTTTCGCCATCACAGGGTGTCCATTTTCTAGGTTTCCCATACATGTTATAATTGTAGTGATATTCCCTTCTACCTGGAGATTTGGGACACATGGAATGGTGGCATGCATTACTACTTTAAAAGTTCTGCATTTTCTCTCCCAATCTCACCAGTCCTCTCAGTCCCAAGTGTCCAGCCTTATGTCTCATCCAGCTGTCTTTGCAGATAGGGTCATTCCAGGTTTCATCAGAACCCCTGAAGGAATTGTGTAAGAATTTCGCTGTTTTTTGGGGTTTTTTTTTGAAATTCATTTTTATAATGGGGTTGAGCTGATTTTCACTGACGTGTTTATGCCAGTCTAGACACAATTGATTCCCTTATGGAGACATATCAATACATAGGTTATAAAATTCTTAGTAGTCAGATATATTCCTCTGTGGGGCATAGGGGTGTTGAGTCCCGTTCACTGAGGAAGGTGTAGGTCTTGTCTATTCTGTATTTGGTTTATGGAATGGTACCTGTGCTAATATCAAACTCTGGTTTTATGCATCACCCCACCTCTCCTTTCCCCTGAAGCAGGCATAAGAGATTTTTGCTAAATGTGAGACTCTGTTCTCTTTCCTAATTCAGTTCATGTGTTGTGATATTGACATTCCCTCCATAAGTGATATCTTATGATAAGATTCTTTTTCTGTGTGACTAATTTCCCTTAAAATCATCATACGTAAATCCACTCATTATGCTGCTACTGGCCTTATATACATTGATTTCACGTCTGAGTGATATTCCGTTGTACAAAATTACCACAAGTTCTTTATGCATTTCTCTTTTTCCTGGGATATTTTAGGTGTACCAAAGTTGAGGTTCTTGTATGCAGAGCAGCCCTAAACTTTGGGGTGCCTGTGTCTTATTGACATTTAGTCTTCCCAAGTTATATGTCCATGAGTTGAAGTCCCCTTGCTCCGGGGCTTTGTATTTTAGAAGTTTTAGGAAACAGCATACACTTCTTCAGAGTGGCTCTTGGATATTTATACCCCACCCATCAGCGTGACTAGGCTCCCTGTTTTCAATGGCCTCTCCTGCATTTCTGGTTTGTACACATTTTTTGGATGGCATTTCTGAGCAGTGGAAATTGAGACTTCTTTGTTGTGCGGATTTGCATTTCCCTCTTGCTTGGTTGGCCAAAAACTCTGCATGTGTTTTTTTCCTGAAGATATTCACGAAAAAAACGCATACACCCTTTTGCCCAACCGCCTCATTTTAGAAATTCTGCTGCTTTTCATATGCTTTAAATGTGAGTACAATCTACCTTTTGAAATCTGTTTCCTGCAATTCTGCCTCTCATTCAGATCCTCTTCGTTGCCTTACCTGAATATATTTTTGGACGTTGGTTATCATTTATATCTTTGCAGGTCTTTGAATTGTCTGCTCCTGAGCTCCATTTTGCAACTCGCTTTTTTTGTGAGCTGGCCGCCAAACCATTGGATTACTTCTGGCCCTATTCTGGTTCTGGGGAGGCAGGCTGAGCCTTTGGTTAATTCTTCTTCCTAATGGGAAATTAGAGTGACATGTGCCTGTCAAAAGTCCTACAGCTAATATCTCATTGGTTCCCCCTCTTCCCATTTACCCTCTGCACAAATTGCAAACTGTGTGAAACAGGAGGTTAAAGGTGCCGATTCTCCAAGTGGGGAGATTGTTAGTAATGTGGCTGGAATGGCGAACCCCAGCACCAGGAGATCAAAAATGAGGTGCATTTTAGACACCTTTCCTGAGCACACGGTGTACATTGATCTCGGTTTCCCAGGCATGTTTTCGCTGTCAGAAGATTCCCTTGAACCTGCAGATTTGGGACCCATGGAATGGGTACCAGGCAGTATTACTTTAAAAGGTCAGCATTTCCTCACCCAGCCTCTCTAACATCTCTTAGCGTGCATAGCTTCCAGCCTTATATAATCATCCTGCTGTGGGTCTACATGTGTTCAATCCATGTTACATCGTAGCCCTTCAACAAAAGTTGTAAGAATTTTTGTCTGTCTCACTGTTTTTATAAATAGTTTTAAATTTATTTTTATATTGGTTACAGCTGATTTTCAAAGCTCTGTTTTTTGCTGCTGTACATCCACTTGATTCATGTACTGTGAGACAACAATAACTTCTTTTTCAGATGCTTAGCAGTCATATGTATTATTTTCCAGTGACTTGAGTGGGCTGAGTGCAGTTCTTTGAGGTACCGTGTAGGCCTTGTCAGTTATTCAATTTGGTACTTGGAATGGTATCTTTGCTAATTTCAACCTCCTGGATAATACCTCACCATTCCCCACCTTTCCCATTTAGCAGCCTTATGTCTATTTTCTACATATTTGACTATGTTTCTGTTTTGTAATTTATTTCATGTGTAGCCATTTTTGATTCCACCTTTAAGTGACATCTTATGATATGTGTCTTTTTCTTTCTGACATATGTCACTTAGAATGATCGTATGTAACTCCTCCAGAGTTGTTACAACTGGCCTTATTTCATTGATTTCTGGATGAGTAATATTCCACTCTACATAAGTACCCCATCTCTTTTATCCATTTTATCCTTCCAGGGACATTTAGGTTATATCCAAGTTGAGGCCCTTTTTAACAGAGAGGTGGTAAACGTTCGGGTGCCTGTTTTCTGTCGATTTTTGTTTTTCCCAAGGTACACGCCCATGAGTGCAAGTGCCCTATGCTCTGTAGCTCATTTTTTAGATGTTTTAGCAAACACAATACACTTCTCCAGAGTGGCCGTTGGCAAATTGAATTTCCACTATCAGCCTCACAGGGCTCCCTTTTCTCCTCGCCCTGTCCTGCATTTCTGGTGTTTACACTTTATGTGGATGGCCCTTCTGACTGATGTGAAGTGATACATTTTGTGATATTGATTTCCAGTGCCCACCTGTTTGGTTGGATAAAAAGTGTGTATGGCCTTTACTTGAATATATTCAGAAAAAATGCATACACCCTTTTTGGCCAACTGCATCATTGGCGATGTTCAGCCCCTTTTCTTGTGCTTTAATGGGGAGTCCTTTCTACCTCTTCAATTCTGTTTCCTGCCACTCTCCCTTGCTTACAAGTCCTTTTCTGTGACTTACCTCAAGACATTTTTCGACGATAGATATTTTCAACTCTGCAGTTTCATGAATTTTAGTGCCCCTGAGTTCCATTTTTCAACTTGTGTTTTTGGAAACTGGACACAAAACAGCGGGATTTCCTCTAGCCCTATTCTGTTTCCGTGGGCAATTCTAGCCTTTGATGAATTTGTCTTCTGGATTGGAAATTAGAGTGGCATGTGCCTGTCCGAACACCTAAGACTTGTCTCTAAATTTTTCTCATCCTTCCGCTTCATCCTCTGGACAAATTCCAAACTGTGTGCAACAGGATGTTGATGGTGCCGATATCCCCAAGTGAGGAGATTGTTAGGAAATATGCTGGAGGGTTGAACCCAAGCACCAGGCGATGAGGAGATGAGTTGCCTTTTCCAAACTCTTTCCGATCAAACGGTGTACCATCCTCTAGGTGTGACAGGCATGTTTTAGCTGTAGGAAGGGTCCCGTGCATGTAAGGAGAACACCAGGGATTTTTCCAAATCAGTGCCTCCCCGAACCCCAAACTGGGGAATTTTTTAGCTACGGCTACACGTATGTCCTTTAAGGGCCTTGGGAAATAGGCAGAGCCCAAACTTTAGATGACTGAAATCTTCAGGGTCAGAAGCGCTCACCATCGGCCTTGCTTAGGTTACATTTTATCTGTCATTGATAGATGATGTCAATAAAAAATAACTCTTCTTTTTCAGATTATTTCCCCTTATAGGTTATTGCAAAATATTCAGGGTAGTTCCCTGTGCTATACAGTAGTTCCTTGTTGATGATCTATTTTTTTTTTTTTTTGTGGTATGCGGGCCTCTCATTGTTGTGGCCTCTCCCGTTGCGGAGCACAGGCTCCAGATGCGGAGGCTCAGCGGCCCTGGCTCACAGGTCCAGCCGCTCCGTGGCATGTGGGATCTTCCTGGATCGGGGCACGAACCCATGTCCCCAGCATCGGCAGGCGGACTCTCAACCACTGCGCCACCAGGGAAGCCCGATGATCTATTTTATACATAGCAGTGTGTATGTGTTAATCCCAAACTGTTAATTTATCCCTTCTCCTACCTTTCCCCTTTGGTAATAATAAATTATAAGATTTTATACTTCTCAGAAATGGGGGAGCTGAAAGAGAGGTATCATTTTCAATGGAAAAGCATTCAAAACAAGATTGAAGCTTCAGCCAAGAGTATTCGATGTACATCCATGGAAATAAATCACTTCATTTCTCTAATGTTGACCTGACAAATAAGACAGACGTCTTCACTGAACTTGCTTATAGGAAAGTGATGGAAATATCAAATGTAAGTCTTAGAAACATCTTATTTTACCCGAGCATTATACACTGCTCTATGTTAACTACAGTTTGGCTCACACATCTGTTCATTGAAGTTACAATGTTCTCAATTTCTGTTACTGATCCTCCAGAGTGGACCCCAACAGGAGTCCCCGTGCCCAGTGTCATTGGAGCCAACAGATCAAGACTGAGTTTGGTTCAGAAGCAAAGGAAACATTATTTTTAAAACAGAATGGAGAGGTGAGAGCGTGCACTCCCCCATGGGCTGTGGGCTGGGCTGCTGTGTAGGGTCCCCGGCAGCGTCAGTGGGAGGGAGGGGATGGAGCTCTCGAGGACTGCGTTGGCTGCAGCTCAGGCTCTATGCCGCGGAGTCTGCATGGGACCCCGCTAGCTGAGGTGTCGACCCAGCCATTCTGCACTAGGAAATCGGGTCTGAAGTGCCGGGTGTGGGACCTCTGCATGCGGAACCCTAGGAGCACGTGAAATTAGACAAAGCACAAAGGAAAAACAGGTTAGACTTTATTTTATTGCCCAGATTCTCTTTTTATCTCCCAGGAATTTTTAATGAACGTTGCCGGAGACGAACACCTCCTCTGCTTTTTGTTCCGTTCCTTATTCTTGGGGTGTTGAGGGTGCAGACCCCTCTTTTGTAACTGCTTCATGCTGTGGTGGGAGCCCTGATACATGTGGGGAGGGGCAAAACGTCTCCACACCAGCCTCCTGGTGAGGTTGATTGTCCCAAGGCCTCCTGCCTCACTTCTCGTCCGCCTGAGCACCAGCATTGGAAGTGTTACAGATTCTAATGACCTTTAAGGGTCCAGGAAAGACAGGCGCAGAGATGCTGCGGTGGCAGGTTTCACCCCACCCCACATATGTTCGGCGACCTTAGGCTGACAGTTTTTGTCAGACTAGATGCTCTGACGAGTAGTCTGTGCTTTCTTTAATTAGGTCCCTGAATTAATGTACAAACAGCACCATGTGTCAGAGCCCTGCCCGCGCAACTCCCAGACAGTCCAGGGTCAGTGGTGATCCAGGACCATGACGTCCACTGAGTCAACGGCCTTTAGAAGTAGCCAGCAGTCCAGCCGGTCATATTGGCCACCATCACCGCGGTGTCTGTAGGGTTTTCTATGGTGAAAGCGTGATATACGTTTCCCCCACCAAGCTTATTAGCTCCCCTCTGGGTGCAGTAAGTCCTGCAAGCAGTAGTCTGCTCTTTCGGGGCACAGTCTTGTCGTTTTCTGAGAGAAACTCCAGGTCAAGTGATGGTCACACGAGTCATCTTGGGGGCCCGTTGCCCCCGTTTATCTCTCTGGAGGTTGGAGTTGGAGGGCCTCCTCACTCGAGGTCAGTGTGTCCACAGAGCAACCCCTGCAACTTCAGGGAATGATGGGCGGTTAGGATCACCACGTGGGGTCCTTTTCCGTTAGGAGGGAGCTGGCCTTGCGGGCTGCTGATTTCCAGCTTTTTAGATACCCCAGTATCCTGGCCTGATGAGTCGGTGGGCAAAGCCCTTGGTGACCATACCTTATCATACCTGAAGGGCATTCTTGTGTTGCTCCATTTCAAGTGGTCCCAGTTTTTGCACTAAGGCTCCGAGGGCGATTAACCTTTGACCGGGTATGTAAAGGTCAAAGGGTTTAGCTAAATTAGGGAGTTCCTGGGCAAGGGTCTGTATTGACTGCTCTTTCCATTCTTGAAAGGCTGCTTCTGGATTCTATTCAAAAGGATCATCATCTTTTCGTGTCAGTGTTTCATGTAGAGGCCCAGCTATGACACTGTAGTTAGGGATCCAGATGCAGAAAACCTTGGCCTCCCCAGGAACCCCTAAGCTGTCTTCTAGTTGTAGAAGAGGTAAGGCTGCAAATGGCTTCTTCCCTATCCTGGGATGCGTTTCTCCGAATATCTGTGAGAATGAAGCCCAGGCATGTCACCTTAGCCTGGGATATTTGAGCGTTTTTCTTGGACACCTTCTATCCTTTCTTGGCTAGGTAGTTCAGAGGCGTCTTTAGTAGGCCTGGCGATCAGAATGTCATCTGCATATTGAAGGAGGGTTCCCTTTTACAGAGGTTGAACTTTAAGGTCTTTAGAGGACATTTCCCCAATGATGGTGTGGGGATGTTTGAACCATTGGGGCAGGACGGCCCAGCATTATTGCTTTTGTTGCATGTTGTGTCCTGCCACTCACAAGCCAAAAATTCTTGTGACTCTGAGATGAATGGAATACAGAAGAAGGCATCATTGAAGTCTGATACAGAATGCCATGGCCTGGTGGAAGGTAGAATGACCAGCAGGGAGTAGGAAATAGGAGCTACTGGATGTATATCCTCGGTGGCTTCACTGACTGTCCTGATATCCTTTACCAGGTCTCCAGCAGCCCATGGGGCTCTCGTGGTCAGGCCAATCCCAGGATATGGAGCTCACCTGGGCTGCACCCCTACCCCACAGCCCACGGGGCTCTCGTGGTCAAGTCCCTCCCAGGGTATGGAGCTCACCTCTGCAGCTACCCAGCAGCCCATGGGGCTCTCCTACTCAGGTCCTTCCCAGGATATGGAGCTCCCCTGGGCAGGTACCCCAGCAGGGCTGGACACACAGGAACTGTGCACATAGCCCACCTTGCAGAGAACCCCCAGATCACCTGTCGCTCACAGCTGACACAGAATACCTCAGAGCAGGACGTGAACTAACAAACAGCAGCTCTGACAGGTCTGTGACCATGGCTATCACTCTCTGCAGGCTCTTTCTGCCTGGTCTTCCAGACACTTCCACTGCAGCCAGGGCACCAGGCCTCTGTCTCCACCCACCATCATTCCTCTCCCTGACTCCTGGGTTCCTCTCATTAGGATAGGGTCTTCTTGAAGTTGTTTTCCACTCATGGACCAGATAAAATGATAAGAAAACAAGCCGCAGCTGCAGCCCCTTGTCTATCCTGACTCTCAAGAGCCCACACCTGTTCCTAGGGCCTGGCCCATTTAGCAAGTTTCATTTTCTGCAACTGTGAGCCCCTGAGGGGTGAGGATTGGCTGATTTTGGCAGCCTGAAACTGCCTGCCAGCCCTCCACAGGTGTGCCTGGGTTGAGGGCAATATAAACAGCTCTCCAGTGAGCGACAGCCCTTGTAGCTGTGACTGACGCCATATTCTCTGGCTCGTAGGCAGTGCCGGGGCTGTGCTGCTGGGAGGGAGTGAGGGGCCGTGACTTTGTGGGTGGCCCAGTGTGAGTGGGGCTCTGCTGGACTTTCTGCAGGAGTTGCCAGGCTGCCACCTGCTAAAGAAGAGGATGTGTCACCCATACCTGCCACTGGAATTTCTCCCCAGGCAGAGGTGAGGAAGTAAAAAAGCAGTGGGGGCCGTGGCAGGAGGGGTATCTCAGGCAGGGAAATGGAAAGCTTCCAGAAGAGCATCTGTGGCCAGGACAATCCTGACTGGCCTGCAGGCACCAAGTCGGCCTGTGTGCTGTCGCTGGTGTGGCTCCACAGCCCTTCCTCTAGGCTTGCAAGTTCTTGTACATATTCAGGTGTTTTAACTGGAAAGGGTGGGAAGAGTTCAGCAGCAGCAGGACTGGGGCTCAGCTCACGTTTACTCACAGATGCCTTAGCTCGGTCCCCCAGCTTTGCAATGAGGACCCTCCTTGCTTGGGGGGTGGGCTGCTGGCTGTATGGGAGATGATTCCCAACCTCTGACCAATTTCAGAATTGTTTACCGCTGGAACAAGTGCCCTGATAGGGTTTTCCTCTATCTGGTGGGTTCAGTTTTTTTTTTTTTTTTTTGGTTCATGTTAGATTTTATTCCTCTTTTATGTATTTATAGATATAAGCATGGAAATAATTCATTCATATAAATACATCTGTGTGAAGGGAAGAACTTTTTCCTCTATTATTTTTAAATTTTATTTTTTTAAATTTTGAAATTTAATTTTATTTATTTTTTATACAGCAGGTTATTATTAGTTATGTATTTTATGCATATACATGTATACAGGTCAATCGCAATCTCCCAACTCATCCCAACACCACCACCCCATGGCTTCCCACACTTGGTGTCCATACGTGTGTTCTCTACCTCTGTCTCTATTTCTTCCCTGCAAACCAGTTCATCTGTACCATTTTTCTAGGATCCACATATATGCATTAATATACAATATTTTTTTGTCTCTTTCTGACTTACTTCATTCTGTATAACAGTCTCTAGATCCATAGACGTCTCTACAAATGACCCAGTTTCATTCCTTCTTATGGCTGAGTAATATTCCATTTTATATATGTACCACATCTTTATCCATTCGTCTGTCTGTGGGTATTTAGGTTGTTTCCATTACCTGGCTATCGTAAATAGTGATGATATCAGCATTGTGGTGAATGTGCCTTTTTGATTTATGGTTTTCTCTGGGTATATGCCCAGAAGTGGGATTGCTGGATCATATGGTAATTCTATTTTTGTTTTTTTAAGGAAACTCCATAATGTTCTCCATCTTGACTGTATCAATTTACATTTCCACCACTAGTGGAAGAGGGATCCTTTTGTCCACACCCTCCCCAGAATTCGTTGTTTGTAGATTTTCTGATGATGCCGATTCTAACAGGTGTGAGGTGATACCTCATTGTAGTTTTGATTTTCATTTCTCTAATAATTAGTGATGTTGAGAAGCTTTTCATGTGCGTCTTGGCCATCTCTGTGTCTTCTTTGAAGAAACGTCTCTTTAGATCTTCTGCCCATTTTTGTATTGGGTTGTTTGTTTTTTTAATATTAAGCTGCATGGGCTCTTTATATATATTGGAGATTAAACCTTTGTCCATTGATTCGTTTGCAAATATTTTCGCCCATTCTGAGGGATGCTTTTTGCCATTCCCGTTTTTTTAACAAAAAAAGAAAGAAAGAAAAAGAAGCAGAACACTAATGTGTGTAAAATATGCCTTTTGAAACTGTCGTTTTGAAATATGGACATCCTTTGAATTTTTTGGTCGATATATGAACCGAGGATTTGTTTTCAGGGCAGGTGTCATTTACAGGCCTGCAATGATTTTGAATATCAACTGACCATTAGCGCTGGGATTAAAGCTGCTGTTGTGTGAAACGGCCACAAGGTGGCAGCAGTTCTCCCTTAACAAATCTGGTTACTGGGGCAACAGAGCCTCAATGGAAGTCGTGTTCTAGATTGGAATTTAGAATGGAATGTGCCAGGAGAAAGCCCCTCAAGTTTGTCTCACTACTTCTTGTTCGTGTTTTTAATTTAATTTTTTATTTTTTATTACAGCACATTTGATTACAATGTTTGGCTTGTTGTAGGTGTGGAAGATGTGGTTCTTTTACACATACACATATGTCTGTTCTTCCTGGGATCCTTTTCCCATGTACCTTATGACAGAATGTTGAGTAGTCTTCTCTTGGTATTCTGTAGGTCTTTGGTGATTATATATGTCACCTGTGTTTGTATATGTCTGTTAACCCCAATATCATAATGAAACCAATTCTCACAACTTTCCATTGGTGAACCATAAGTTTGTTGAATGAATCTGTGATTGCCCTTCTCCGTGGAAATATCTGCCCTGTTATCCATTTTTCGGTCACACCTATAAGAGATATGATATGATATGTGTCTTTCACTTTCTGACTTACTACAAGTCACGTGATTACCTCTAGACACACCTACGGTGCTGCAAATGGCATTGTGTCCTTTTATTCCTTGGCTTCTATTCTGCCTTAGCGAGGTCCATTTTCAACAATGTGATTCCCTGAGGGCTGAGGGTTAGCTGACCTGGATAGCCTGACCCTGCCGGCTGGCCTCCCCTGGTTTGCCTGGGTTGAGGGCAATATAAAGAGCGCTGCAGGCAGCAATAGCCCCTGAAGCTGTGCCTGACTCCATATTCTCTGCCCCGTCAGCAGTCTCGGGGCTGTGCTGGTGGGAGGGAGTGAGGGGCCACGTCTTTGTGGGTGGCCCGGAGTGAGTGGGTCTCTGCTGGACTTTCTGCAGGAGTTGCCAGGCTCCCACCTGTAAAGAAGAGGATGTGTCACCCATACCTTCCGCTGGAATTTCTCTCCGGACAGAGGTGAGGAAGGAAAAAAGCAGTGGGGGCCGGGAGAGGAGGGGTATCTCAGGCAGGGCTATGGAAAGCTTCCAGAAGAGCGCCCAAGGCCAGGACGATCCTGGCTGGCCTGCAGGCACCAAGTTGGCCTGCGTGCTGTCGCTGGTGTGGATCCACGCCCCTTCCTCTAGGCTTTCAACACCTTGTACATATTCAGGTGTTTTACCTGGGAAGGGTGGGAAAAGTTCAGCAGCAGCTGGCCTGGGGCTCAGCTCACGGTTACTCACAGATGTCTCGGTATTGCCCCCAGCTTTGCAATGAGGACGCTCCCTGCGTAGGAGTGGGCTGCTGGCTGTATGGGAGATGATTCCCCACCTCTGACCAATTTCAGTATTGTTTACCGCTGGAGCAAGTGCCCTGATAGGGTTTTCCTCTGTCTAACTCGTGGGTTCAAGTTTTTTTTCTTTCTTTTTTGGTTCAAGTTAGATTTTATTCCTCTTTTATGTATTTATAGATATAATCATGGAAATAATTCATTCATATAAATACATCTGTGTGAAGGGAAGAACTTTTTTCTGTTTTATTTTTAAATTTTTTTTCTTAAAATTTTGAAATTTAATTTTATTTATTTTTTTATACATCAGGTTATTATTAGTTATGTATTTTATGCATATACATGTATACAGGTCAATCCCAATCTCCCAACTCATCCCACCACCACCTCCCCATATCTTCCCACACTTGGTGTCCATACATGTGTTCTCTACCTCTGTGTCTCTATTTCTTCCCTGAAAACCATTTCATCTGTACCATTTTTCTAGGTTCCACATATATGCATTAATATACAATATTTGTTTGTCTCTTTCTGACTTACTTCATTCTGTATGACAGTCTCTAGATCCGTCGACGTCTCTACAAATGACCCAGTTTCATTCCTTCTAATGGCTGAGTAATATTCCATTTTATATATGTACCACATCTTTATCCATTCGTCTGTCTGTGGGTATTTAGGTTGCTTCCATTACCTGGCTATCATAAATAGTGCTGAAATGAGCATTGTGGTGAATGTGCCTTTTTGATTTATGGTTTTCTCTGGGTATATGCCCAGAAGTGGGATTGCTGGATCATATGGTAATTCTATTTCTAGATTTTTTAAGGAAACTCCGTACTGTTCTCCATTGTGACTGTATCCATTTACATCTTCACCACTAGTGGAAGAGGGATCCTTTTGTCCACACCCTCCCAAGAATTCGTTGTTTGTAGATTTTCTGATGATGCCGATTCTAACAGGTGTGAGGTGATACCTCATTGTAGTTTTGATTTGCATTTCTCTAATAATTAGTGATGTTGAGCAGCTTTTCATATGCGTCTTGGCCATCTCTGTGTCTTCTTTGAAGAAACGTCTCTTTAGATCTGCTGCCCATTTTTGTATTGGGTTGTTTGTTTATTTAATATTAAGCTGCATGAGCTCTTTATATATATTGGAGATTAAACCTTTGTCCATTGATTCGTTTGCAAATATTTTCGCCTATTCTCAGGGATGATTTTTTGCCATTCCCGTTCTTTTAACAAAAAAAGAAAGAAAGAAAAAGAAGCAGAACACTAATGTGTGTAAAATATGCCTTTTGAAACTGTCGTTTTGAAATATGGACGTCCTTTGAATTTTTTGGTCGATATATGACCCCAGGAATTGTGTTCAGGGCAGGTGTCATTTACAGGCCTGCAATGATGTTGAATATCAACTGACCATTAGCGCTGGGATTAAAGCTGCTGTTGTGTGAAACAGCCACAAGGTGGCATCAGTTCTCCCTTACCAAATCTGGTTACTGGGGCAACAGAGCCTCAATGGAAGTCGTGTTCTAGATTGGAATTTAGAATGGAATGTGCCAGGAGAAAGCCCCTCAAGTTTGTCTCACTACTTCTTGTTCGTGTTTTTAATTTAATTTTTTATTTTTTATTACAGCAAATTTGATTACAATGTTTGGCTTGTTGTAGGTGTGCAAGATGTGGTTCTTTTACACATATACATATGTCTGTTCTTCCTGGGATCCTTTTCCCATGTACTTTATGACAGAATGTTGAGTAGTCTTCTCTTGGTATTCTGTAGGTCTTTGGTGATTATATATGTCACCTGTGTTTGTATATGTCTGTTAACCCCAATATCATAATGAAACCAATCCTCACAACTTTCCATTGGTGAACCATAAGTTTGTTGAATGAATCTGTGATTGCCCTTCTCCGTGGAAATATCTGCCCTGGTATCCATTTTTCGGTCACACCTATAAGAGATATGATATGATATGTGTCTTTCACTTTCTGACTTACTACAAGTCACGTGATTACATCTAGACACACCTACGGTGCTGCAAATGGCATTGTGTCCTTTTATTCCTTGGCTTCTATTCTGCCTTAGCGAGGTCCATTTTCAACAATGTGATTCCCTGAGGGCTGAGGATTAGCTGACCTGGGTAGCCTGACCCTGCCAGCTGGCCCTCCGCAGGTGTGCCTGTGTTGAGGTCAATATAAACAGCGCTGCAGGCAGCAATAGCCCCTGAAGCTGTGCCTGACTCCATATTCTCTGTCCCGTCAGCAGTCTCGGGGCTGTGCTGGTGGGAGGGAGTGAGGGGCCACAGCTTTGTGGGTGGCCCGGTGTGAGTGGGTCTCTGCTGGACTTTCTGCAGGAGTTGCCAGGCTGCCACCTGTAAAGAAGAGGATGTGTCACCCATACCTTCCGCTGGAATTTCTCTCCGGACAGAGGTGAGGAAGGAAAAAAGCAGTGGGGGCCGGGACAGGATGGGTATCTCAGGCAGGGCTATGGAAAGCTTCCAGAAGAGCGCCCAAGGCCAGGACCATCCTGGCTGGCCTGCAGGCACCAAGTTGGCCTGCATGCTGTCGCTGGTGTGACTCCACGGCCCTTCCTCTAGGCTTTCAAGCCCTTGTACATATTCAGGTGTTTTACCTGGGAAGGGTGGGAAAAGTTCAACAGCAGCTGGCCTGGGGCTCAGCTCACGGTTACGCACAGATGCCTTGGCATGTCCCCCAGCTTTGCAATGAGGACGATCCTTCCGTAGGATTGGGCTGCTGGCTCTATGGGAGATGATTCCCCACATCTGACCAATTTCAGAATTGTTTACCGCTGGAGCAAGTGCCCTGATAGGCTTTTCCTCTGTCTAACTGGTGGGTTCAGGTTTTTTTTGTTTTTTTTTTGTTCAAGTTAGGTTTTAATCCTCATTTATGTATTTATAGATATAAGCATGGAAATAATTCATTCATATAAATACATCTGTGTGAAGGGAAGAACTTTTTTCTGTTTTATTTTTAAATTTTATTTTTAAAAATTTTGAAATTTAATTTTATTTATTTTTTTATACAGCAGGTTATTTATTAGTTATGTATTTTCTTCATATACATGTATGCAGGCCAATCCCAATCTCCCAACTCATCCCACCACCACCTCCCCATGGCTTCCCACACTTGGTGTCCATACGTGTGTTCTCTACCTCTGTGTCTCTATTTCTTCCCTGCAAACCAGTTCATCTGTACCATTTTTTTGCGTTCCACATATATGCATTAATATACAATATTTGTTTTTCTCTTTCTGACTTACTTCATTCTGTATGACAGTCTCTAGATCCATCGACGTCTCTACAAATGACCCAGTTTCATTCCTTCTAATGGCTGAGTAATATTCCATTTTATATATGTACCACATCTTTATCCATTCGTCTGTCTGTGGGTATTTAGGTTGCTTCCATTACCTGGCTATCGTAAATAGTGCTGAAATTAGCATTGTGGTGAATGTGCCTTTTTGATTTATGGTTTTCTCTGGGTATATGGCCAGAATTGGGATTGCTGGATCATATGGTAATTCTATTTCTAGTTTTTTTAAGGAAAGTCCATACTCTTCTCCATCGTGACTGTATCAATTTACATTTCCACCACTAGTGGAAGAGGGATCCTTTTGTCCACACCTTCCCCAGAATTTGTTGTTTGTAGATTTTCTGATGATGCTGATTCCAACAGGTGTGAGGCGATACCTCATTGTAGTTTTGATTTTCATTTGTCTAATAATTAGTGATGTTGAGCAGCTTTTCATGTGGGTCTTGGCCATCTCTGTGTCTTCTTTAAAGAAACATCTCTTTAGATCTTCTGCCCATTTTTGTATTGGGTTGTTTGTTTTTTTAATATTAAGCTGCATGAGCTCTTTATATATATTGGAGATTAAACCTTTGTCCATTGATTTGTTTGCAAATATTTTCGCCCATTCTGAGGGATGCTTTTTGCCATTCCCGTTTTTTTAACAAAAAAAGAAAGAAAGAAAAAGAAGCAGAACACTAATGTGTGTAAAATATGCCTTTTGAAACTATCCTTTTGAAATATGGACGTCCTTTGAGTTTTTTGGTCGATATATGAACCCATGATTTGTTTTCAGGGCAGGTGTCATTTACAGCCCTGCAATGATTTTGAATATCAACTGACCATTAGCACTGGGATTAAAGCTGCTGTTGTGTGAAACGGCCACAAGGTGGCAGCAGTTCTCCTTTACCAAGTCTGGTTACTGGGGCAACAGAGCCTCAATGGAAGTCGTGTTCTAGTTTGGAATTTAGAATGGAATGTGCCAGGAGAAAGCCCCTCAAGTTTGTCTCACTACTTCTTGTTCGTGTTTTTAATTTAATTTTTTATTTTTTTACAGCAAATTTGATTACAATGTTTGGCTTGTTGTAGGTGTGGAAGATGTGGTTCTTTTACACATATACATATGTCTGTTCTTCCTGGGATCCTTTTCCCATGTACCTTATGACAGAATGTTGAGTAGTCTTCTCTTGGTATTCTGTAGGTCTTTGGTGATTATATATGTCACCTGTGTTTGTATATGTCTGTTAACCCCAATATCATAATGAAACCAATCCTCACACCTTTCCATTGGTGAACCATAAGTTTGTTGAATGAATCTGTGATTGCCCTTCTGTGTGGAAATATCAGCCCTGGTATCCATTTTTCGGTCACACCTATGAGAGATATGATATGATATATGTCTTTCACTTTCTGACTTACTACAAGTCACGTGATTACCTCTAGTCACACCTACGGTGCTCCAAATGGCATTGTGTCCTTTTATTCCTTGGCTTCTATTCTGCCTTAGCGAGGTCCATTTTCAACAATGTGATTCCCTGAGGGCTGAGGATTAGCTGACCAGGGTAGCCTGACCCTGTCGGCCGACCTTCCCCAGGTGTGCCTGGGTTGAGGTCAATATAAACAGCGCAGCAGGCAGCAATAGCCCCTGAAGCTGTGCCTGACGCCATATTCTCGGCCCCGTCAGCAGTCTCGGGGCTGTGCTGGTTGGAGGGAGTTAGGGGCAACGGCTTTGTGGGTGGCCCGCTGTGAGGGGGTCTCTGCTGGACTTTCTGCAGGAGTTGCCAGGCTGCCACCTGTAAAGAAGAGGATGTGTCACCCATACCTTTCGCTGGAATTTCTCTCCGGACAGAGGTGAGGAAGGAAAAAAGCAGTGGGGGCCGGGACAGGAGGGTTATCTCAGGCAGGGCAATGGAAAGCTTCCAGAAGAGCGCCCAGGGCCAGGACAATCCTGGATGGCCTGCAGGCACCAAGTTGGCCTGCGTGCTGTCACTGGTGTGGCTCCACGGCCCTTCCTCTAGGCTTTCAAGCCCTTGTACATATTCAGGTGTTTTACCTGGGAAGGGTGGGAAAAGTTCAACAGCAGCTGGCCTGGGGCTCAGCTCACGGTTACTCACAGATGCCTCGGCATGGCCCCCAGCTTTGCAATGAGGACGCTTCTTGCGTAGGAGTGGGCTGCTGGCTCTATGGGAGATGATTCCCCACCTCTGACCAATTTCAGAATTGCTTACCGCAGGAGCAAGTGCCCTGATAGGGTTTTCCTCTGTCTAACTCGTGGGTTTAGGTTTTTTTTTTTCTTTTTTGGTTCAAGTTATATTTTATTCCTCTTTTATGTATTTATAGATATAAGCATGGAAATAATTCATTCATATAAATACATCTGTGTGAAGGGAAGAACTTTTTTCTGTTTTATTTTTAAATTTTATTTTTTAAAATTTTGAAATTTAATTTAATTTATTTTTTTATACAGCAGGTTATTATTAGTTATGTATTTTACGCATAAACATGTATAAAGGTCAATCCCAATATCCCAACTCATCCCACCACCACCACCCCATGGCTTCCCACACTTGGTGTCCATACGTGTGTTCTCTACCTCTGTGTCTGTATTTCTTCCCTGCAAACCAGTTCATCTGTACCATTTTTCTAGGTTCCACATGTATGCATTATTATACAATATTTGTTTTTCTCTTTCTGACTTACTTCATTCTGTATGACAGTCTCTAGATCCATCGACGTCTCTACAAATGACCCAGTTTCATTCCTTCTTATGGCTGAGTAACATTCCATTTTATATATGTACCACATCTTTATCCATTCGTCTCTCTGTGGGTATTTAGGTGGCTTCCATTACCTGGCTATTGTAAATAGTGCTGAAATGAGCATTGTGGTGAATGTGCCTTTTTGATTTATGGTTTTCTCTGGGTATATGCCCAGAAGTGGGATTGCTGGATCATATGGTAATTCTATTTCTAGTTTTTTGAAGGAAACTCCATACTGTTCTCCATCGTGACTGTATCAATTTACATTTCCACCACTAGTGGAAGAGGGATCCTGTTGTCCACACCCTTCCCAGAATTCGTTTTTTGTAGATTTTCTGATGATGCCGATTCTAACATGTGTGAGGTGATACCTCATTGTAGTTTTGATGTGCATTTCTCTAATAATTAGTGATGTTGCGCAGCTTTTCATGTGCGTCTTGGCCATCTCTGTGTCTTCTTTGAAGAAACGTCTCTTTAGATCTTCTGCCCATTTTTGTATTGGGTTTTTTGCTTTTTTTTAATATTAAGCTGCATGAGCTCTTTATATATATTGGAGATTAAACCTTTGTCCATTGATTCGTTTGCAAATATTTTCGCCCATTCTGAGGGAAGCATTTTGCCATTCCCGTTTTTTTTAACAAAAAAGAAAGAAAGAAAAAGAAGCAGAACACTAATGTGTGTAAAATATGCCTTTTGAAACTGTCGTTTTGAAATATGGACGTCCTTTGAATATTTAGGTCGATATATGAACCGAGGATTTGTTTTCAGGGCAGGTGTCATTTACAGGCCTGCAATGATTTTGAATATCAACTGACCACTAGCGCTGGGATTAAAGCTGCTGTTGTGTGAAACGGCCACAAGGTGGCAGCAGTTCTCCCTTAACAAATCTGGTTACTGGGGCAACAGAGCCTCAATGGAAGTCGTGTTCTAGATTGGAATTTAGAATGGAATGTGCCAGGAGAAAGCCCCTCAAGTTTGTCTCACTACTTCTTGTTCGTGTTTTTAATTTAATTTTTTATTTTTTATTACAGCAAATTTGATTACAATGTTTGGCTTGTTGTAGGTGTGGAAGATGTGGTTCTTTTACACATATACATATGTCTGTTCTTCCTGGGATCCTATTCCCATGTACCTTATGACAGAATGTTGAGTAGTCTTCTCTTGGTATTCTGTAGGTCTTTGGTGATTATATATGTCACCTGTGTTTGTATATGTCTGTTAACCCCAATATCATAATGAAACCAATCCACACACCTTTCCTTTGGTGAACCATAAGTTTGTTGAATGTATCTGTGATTGCCCTTCTCCGTGGAAATATCTGCCCTGGTATCCATTTTTCGGTCACACCTATAAGACATATGATATGATATGTGTCTTTCACTTTCGGACTTACTACAAGTCACGTGATTACCTCTAGACACACCTACGGTGCTGCAAATGGCATTGTGTCCTTTTATTCCTTGGCGTCTATTCTGCCTTAGCGAGGTCCATTTTCAACAATGTGATTCCCTGAGGGCTGAGGATTAGCTGACCTGGGTAACCTGACCCTGCCGGCGGGCCCTCCCCAGATGTGCCTGTGTTGAGGTCAATATAAACAGAGCTGCAGGCAGCAATAGCCCCTGAAGCTGTGCCTGACTCCATATTATCTGCCCCGTCAGCAGTCTCGGGGCTGTGCTGGTGGGAGGGAGTGATTGGCCACGGCTTTGTGGGTGGCCCGGTGTGAGCGGGTCTCTGCTGGACTTTCTGCAGGAGTTGCCAGGCTGCCACCTGTAAAGAAGAGGATGTGTCACCCATACCTTTCGCTTGAATTTCTCTCCGGACAGAGGTGAGGAAGGAAAAAAGCAGTGGGGTCGGGACAGGAGGGGTATCTCAGGCAGGGCAATGGAAAGCTTCCAGAAGAGCGCCCAGGGCCAGGACCTTCCCGGCTGGCCTGCAGGCAACAAGTTGGCCTGCATGCTGTCGCTGGTGTGGCTCCACGGCCCTTCCTCTAGGCTTTCAAGCCCTTGTACATATTCAGGTGTTTTACCTGGGAAGAGTGGGAACAGTTCAGCAGCAGCTGGCCTGGGACTCAGCTCACGGTTACTCACAGATACCTCGGCATGGCCCCCAGCCTTGCAATGAGGACGCTCCTTGCGTAGGAGTGGGCTGCTGGCTCTATGGGAAATGATTCCCCACCTCTGACCAATTTCAGAATTGTTTACCACTGGAGCAAGTGCCCTGAAAGGGTTTTCCTCTGTCTAACTGGTGGGTTCAGATTTTTATTTCTTTTTTGGTTCAAGTTAGATTTTATTCTTCTTTTATGTATTTATAGATATAAGCATGGAAATAATTCATTCATATAAATACATCTGTGTGAAGGGAAGAACTTTTTTCTGTTTTATTTTTAAATTTTATTTTTTAAAATTTTGAAATTTAATTTAATTTATTTTTTTATACAGCAGGTTATTATTAGTTATGTATTTTACGCATATACATGTATACAGGTCAATCCCAATCTCCCAACTCATCCCACCACCACCACCCCATGGCTTCCCACACTTGGTGTCCATACGTGTGTTCTCTACCTCTGTGTCTCTATTTCTTCCCTGCAAACCAGTTCATCTGTACCATTTTTCTAGGTTCCACATATATGCATTAATATACAATATTTGTTTTTCTCTTTCTGACTTACTTCATTCTGTATGACAGTCTCTAGATCCATCAACGTCTCTACAAATGACCCAGTTTCATTCCTTCTTATGGCTGAGAAACATTCCATTTTATATATGTACCACATCTTTATCCATTCGTCTGTCTGTGGGTATTTAGGTTGCTTCCATTACCTGGCTATTTTAAATAGTGCTGAAATGAGCATTGTGGTGAATGTGCCTTTTTGATTTATGGTTTTCTCTGGATATATGCCCAGAAGTGGGATTGCTGGATCATATGGTAATTCTATTTGTAGCTTTTTTTAAGGAAACTCCATACTGTTCTCCATAGTGACTGTATCAATTTACATTTCCACCAATAGTGGAAGAGGGATCCTTTTGTCCACACCCTCCCCAGAATTCGTTGTTTGTAGATTTTCTGATAATTCCGATTCTAACATGTGTGAGTTGATACCTCATTGTAGTTTTGATTTGCATTTCTCTAATAATTCGTGATGTTGAGGAGCTTTTCATGTGCGTCTTGGCCATCTCTGTGTCTTCTTTGAAGAAACGTCTCTTTAGATCTTCTGCCCATTTTTGTATTGGGTTGTTTGTTTTTTTAATATTAAGCTGCATGAGCTCTTTATATATATTGGAGATTAAACCTTTGTCCATTGATTCGTTTGCAAATATTTTCGCCCATTCTGAGGGATGCTTTTTGCCATTCCCGTTTTTTTAACAAAAAAAGAAAGAAAGAAAAAGAAGCAGAACACTAATGTGTGTAAAATATGCCTTTTGAAACTGTCGTTTTGAAATATGGACGTCCTTTGAAATTTTTGGTCGATATATGAACCCAGGATTTGTTTCCAGGGCAGGTGTCATTTACAGGCCTGCAATGATTTTGAATATCAACTGACCATTAGCGCTCTGATTAAAGCTGCTCTTGTGTGAAACGGCCGCAAGGTGGCAGCAGTTCTCCCTTACCAAATCTGCTTACTGGGGAAACAGAGCCTCAATGGAAGTCGTGTTCTAGATTGGAATTTAGAATGGAATGTGCCAGGAGAAAGCCCCTCAAGTTTGTCTCACTACTTCTTGTTCGTGTTTTTAATTTAATTTTTTATTTTTTATTACAGCACATTTGATTACAATGTTTGGCTTGTTGTAGGTGTGGAAGATGTGGTTCTTTTACACATACACATATGTCTGTTCTTCCTGGGATCCTATTCCCATGTACCTTATGACAGAATGTTGAGTAGTCTTCTCTTGGTATTCTGTAGGTCTTTGGTGATTATATATGTCACCTGTGTTTGTATATGTCTGTTAACCCCAATATCATAATGAAACCAATCCACACACCTTTCCATTGGTGAACCATAAGTTTGTTGAATGTATCTGTGATTGCCCTTCTCCGTGGAAATATCTGCCCTGGTATCCATTTTTCGGTCACACCTATAAGACATATGATATGATATGTGTCTTTCACTTTCGGACTTACTACAAGTCACGTGATTACCTCTAGACACACCTACGGTGCTGCAAATGGCATTGTGTCCTTTTATTCCTTGGCGTCTATTCTGCCTTAGCGAGGTCCATTTTCAACAATGTGATTCCCTGAGGGCTGAGGATTAGCTGACCTGGGTAACCTGACCCTGCCGGCGGGCCCTCCCCAGATGTGCCTGTGTTGAGGTCAATATAAACAGAGCTGCAGGCAGCAATAGCCCCTGAAGCTGTGCCTGAGTCCATATTATCTGCCCCGTCAGCAGTCTCGGGGCTGTGCTGGTGGGAGGGAGTGATTGGCCACGGCTTTGTGGGTGGCCCGGTGTGAGCGGGTCTCTGCTGGACTTTCTGCAGGAGTTGCCAGGCTGCCACCTGTAAAGAAGAGGATGTGTCACCCATACCTTTCGCTTGAATTTCTCTCCGGACAGAGGTGAGGAAGGAAAAAAGCAGTGGGGTCGGGACAGGAGGGGTATCTCAGGCAGGGCAATGGAAAGCTTCCAGAAGAGCGCCCAGGGCCAGGACCTTCCCGGCTGGCCTGCAGGCAACAAGTTGGCCTGCATGCTGTCGCTGGTGTGGCTCCACGGCCCTTCCTCTAGGCTTTCAAGCCCTTGTACATATTCAGGTGTTTTACCTGGGAAGAGTGGGAACAGTTCAGCAGCAGCTGGCCTGGGACTCAGCTCACGGTTACTCACAGATACCTCGGCATGGCCCCCAGCCTTGCAATGAGGACGCTCCTTGCGTAGGAGTGGGCTGCTGGCTCTATGGGAAATGATTCCCCACCTCTGACCAATTTCAGAATTGTTTACCACTGGAGCAAGTGCCCTGAAAGGGTTTTCCTCTGTCTAACTGGTGGGTTCAGATTTTTATTTCTTTTTTGGTTCAAGTTAGATTTTATTCTTCTTTTATGTATTTATAGATATAAGCATGGAAATAATTCATTCATATAAATACATCTGTGTGAAGGGAAGAACTTTTTTCTGTTTTATTTTTAAATTTTATTTTTTAAAATTTTGAAATTTAATTTAATTTATTTTTTTATACAGCAGGTTATTATTAGTTATGTATTTTACGCATATACATGTATACAGGTCAATCCCAATCTCCCAACTCATCCCACCACCACCACCCCATGGCTTCCCACACTTGGTGTCCATACGTGTGTTCTCTACCTCTGTGTCTCTATTTCTTCCCTGCAAACCAGTTCATCTGTACCATTTTTCTAGGTTCCACATATATGCATTAATATACAATATTTGTTTTTCTCTTTCTGACTTACTTCATTCTGTATGACAGTCTCTAGATCCATCAACGTCTCTACAAATGACCCAGTTTCATTCCTTCTTATGGCTGAGAAACATTCCATTTTATATATGTACCACATCTTTATCCATTCGTCTGTCTGTGGGTATTTAGGTTGCTTCCATTACCTGGCTATTTTAAATAGTGCTGAAATGAGCATTGTGGTGAATGTGCCTTTTTGATTTATGGTTTTCTCTGGATATATGCCCAGAAGTGGGATTGCTGGATCATATGGTAATTCTATTTGTAGCTTTTTTTAAGGAAACTCCATACTGTTCTCCATAGTGACTGTATCAATTTACATTTCCACCAATAGTGGAAGAGGGATCCTTTTGTCCACACCCTCCCCAGAATTCGTTGTTTGTAGATTTTCTGATAATTCCGATTCTAACATGTGTGAGTTGATACCTCATTGTAGTTTTGATTTGCATTTCTCTAATAATTCGTGATGTTGAGGAGCTTTTCATGTGCGTCTTGGCCATCTCTGTGTCTTCTTTGAAGAAACGTCTCTTTAGATCTTCTGCCCATTTTTGTATTGGGTTGTTTGTTTTTTTAATATTAAGCTGCATGAGCTCTTTATATATATTGGAGATTAAACCTTTGTCCATTGATTCGTTTGCAAATATTTTCGCCCATTCTGAGGGATGCTTTTTGCCATTCCCGTTTTTTTAACAAAAAAAGAAAGAAAGAAAAAGAAGCAGAACACTAATGTGTGTAAAATATGCCTTTTGAAACTGTCGTTTTGAAATATGGACGTCCTTTGAAATTTTTGGTCGATATATGAACCCAGGATTTGTTTCCAGGGCAGGTGTCATTTACAGGCCTGCAATGATTTTGAATATCAACTGACCATTAGCGCTCTGATTAAAGCTGCTCTTGTGTGAAACGGCCGCAAGGTGGCAGCAGTTCTCCCTTACCAAATCTGCTTACTGGGGAAACAGAGCCTCAATGGAAGTCGTGTTCTAGATTGGAATTTAGAATGGAATGTGCCAGGAGAAAGCCCCTCAAGTTTGTCTCACTACTTCTTGTTCGTGTTTTTAATTTAATTTTTTATTTTTTATTACAGCACATTTGATTACAATGTTTGGCTTGTTGTAGGTGTGGAAGATGTGGTTCTTTTACACATACACATATGTCTGTTCTTCCTGGGATCCTATTCCCATGTACCTTATGACAGAATGTTGAGTAGTCTTCTCTTGGTATTCTGTAGGTCTTTGGTGATTATATATGTCACCTGTGTTTGTATATGTCTGTTAACCCCAATATCATAATGAAACCAATCCACACACCTTTCCATTGGTGAACCATAAGTTTGTTGAATGTATCTGTGATTGCCCTTCTCCGTGGAAATATCTGCCCTGGTATCCATTTTTCGGTCACACCTATAAGACATATGATATGATATGTGTCTTTCACTTTCGGACTTACTACAAGTCACGTGATTACCTCTAGACACACCTACGGTGCTGCAAATGGCATTGTGTCCTTTTATTCCTTGGCGTCTATTCTGCCTTAGCGAGGTCCATTTTCAACAATGTGATTCCCTGAGGGCTGAGGATTAGCTGACCTGGGTAACCTGACCCTGCCGGCGGGCCCTCCCCAGATGTGCCTGTGTTGAGGTCAATATAAACAGAGCTGCAGGCAGCAATAGCCCCTGAAGCTGTGCCTGAGTCCATATTATCTGCCCCGTCAGCAGTCTCGGGGCTGTGCTGGTGGGAGGGAGTGATTGGCCACGGCTTTGTGGGTGGCCCGGTGTGAGCGGGTCTCTGCTGGACTTTCTGCAGGAGTTGCCAGGCTGCCACCTGTAAAGAAGAGGATGTGTCACCCATACCTTTCGCTTGAATTTCTCTCCGGACAGAGGTGAGGAAGGAAAAAAGCAGTGGGGTCGGGACAGGAGGGGTATATCAGGCAGGGCAATGGAAAGCTTCCAGAAGAGCGCCCAGGGCCAGGACCTTCCCGGCTGGCCTGCAGGCAACAAGTTGGCCTGCATGCTGTCGCTGGTGTGGCTCCACGGCCCTTCCTCTAGGCTTTCAAGCCCTTGTACATATTCAGGTGTTTTACCTGGGAAGAGTGGGAACAGTTCAGCAGCAGCTGGCCTGGGACTCAGCTCACGGTTACTCACAGATACCTCGGCATGGCCCCCAGCCTTGCAATGAGGACGCTCCTTGCGTAGGAGTGGGCTGCTGGCTCTATGGGAAATGATTCCCCACCTCTGACCAATTTCAGAATTGTTTACCACTGGAGCAAGTGCCCTGAAAGGGTTTTCCTCTGTCTAACTGGTGGGTTCAGATTTTTATTTCTTTTTTGGTTCAAGTTAGATTTTATTCTTCTTTTATGTATTTATAGATATAAGCATGGAAATAATTCATTCATATAAATACATCTGTGTGAAGGGAAGAACTTTTTTCTGTTTTATTTTTAAATTTTATTTTTTAAAATTTTGAAATTTAATTTAATTTATTTTTTTATACAGCAGGTTATTATTAGTTATGTATTTTACGCATATACATGTATACAGGTCAATCCCAATCTCCCAACTCATCCCACCACCACCACCCCATGGCTTCCCACACTTGGTGTCCATACGTGTGTTCTCTACCTCTGTGTCTCTATTTCTTCCCTGCAAACCAGTTCATCTGTACCATTTTTCTAGGTTCCACATATATGCATTAATATACAATATTTGTTTTTCTCTTTCTGACTTACTTCATTCTGTATGACAGTCTCTAGATCCATCAACGTCTCTACAAATGACCCAGTTTCATTCCTTCTTATGGCTGAGAAACATTCCATTTTATATATGTACCACATCTTTATCCATTCGTCTGTCTGTGGGTATTTAGGTTGCTTCCATTACCTGGCTATTTTAAATAGTGCTGAAATGAGCATTGTGGTGAATGTGCCTTTTTGATTTATGGTTTTCTCTGGATATATGCCCAGAAGTGGGATTGCTGGATCATATGGTAATTCTATTTGTAGCTTTTTTTAAGGAAACTCCATACTGTTCTCCATAGTGACTGTATCAATTTACATTTCCACCAATAGTGGAAGAGGGATCCTTTTGTCCACACCCTCCCCAGAATTCGTTGTTTGTAGATTTTCTGATAATTCCGATTCTAACATGTGTGAGTTGATACCTCATTGTAGTTTTGATTTGCATTTCTCTAATAATTCGTGATGTTGAGGAGCTTTTCATGTGCGTCTTGGCCATCTCTGTGTCTTCTTTGAAGAAACGTCTCTTTAGATCTTCTGCCCATTTTTGTATTGGGTTGTTTGTTTTTTTAATATTAAGCTGCATGAGCTCTTTATATATATTGGAGATTAAACCTTTGTCCATTGATTCGTTTGCAAATATTTTCGCCCATTCTGAGGGATGCTTTTTGCCATTCCCGTTTTTTTAACAAAAAAAGAAAGAAAGAAAAAGAAGCAGAACACTAATGTGTGTAAAATATGCCTTTTGAAACTGTCGTTTTGAAATATGGACGTCCTTTGAAATTTTTGGTCGATATATGAACCCAGGATTTGTTTCCAGGGCAGGTGTCATTTACAGGCCTGCAATGATTTTGAATATCAACTGACCATTAGCGCTCTGATTAAAGCTGCTCTTGTGTGAAACGGCCGCAAGGTGGCAGCAGTTCTCCCTTACCAAATCTGCTTACTGGGGAAACAGAGCCTCAATGGAAGTCGTGTTCTAGATTGGAATTTAGAATGGAATGTGCCAGGAGAAAGCCCCTCAAGTTTGTCTCACTACTTCTTGTTCGTGTTTTTAATTTAATTTTTTATTTTTTATTACAGCACATTTGATTACAATGTTTGGCTTGTTGTAGGTGTGGAAGATGTGGTTCTTTTACACATACACATATGTCTGTTCTTCCTGGGATCCTATTCCCATGTACCTTATGACAGAATGTTGAGTAGTCTTCTCTTGGTATTCTGTAGGTCTTTGGTGATTATATATGTCACCTGTGTTTGTATATGTCTGTTAACCCCAATATCATAATGAAACCAATCCACACACCTTTCCATTGGTGAACCATAAGTTTGTTGAATGTATCTGTGATTGCCCTTCTCCGTGGAAATATCTGCCCTGGTATCCATTTTTCGGTCACACCTATAAGACATATGATATGATATGTGTCTTTCACTTTCGGACTTACTACAAGTCACGTGATTACCTCTAGACACACCTACGGTGCTGCAAATGGCATTGTGTCCTTTTATTCCTTGGCGTCTATTCTGCCTTAGCGAGGTCCATTTTCAACAATGTGATTCCCTGAGGGCTGAGGATTAGCTGACCTGGGTAACCTGACCCTGCCGGCGGGCCCTCCCCAGATGTGCCTGTGTTGAGGTCAATATAAACAGAGCTGCAGGCAGCAATAGCCCCTGAAGCTGTGCCTGACTCCATATTATCTGCCCCGTCAGCAGTCTCGGGGCTGTGCTGGTGGGAGGGAGTGATTGGCCACGGCTTTGTGGGTGGCCCGGTGTGAGCGGGTCTCTGCTGGACTTTCTGCAGGAGTTGCCAGGCTGCCACCTGTAAAGAAGAGGATGTGTCACCCATACCTTTCGCTTGAATTTCTCTCCGGACAGAGGTGAGGAAGGAAAAAAGCAGTGGGGTCGGGACAGGAGGGGTATCTCAGGCAGGGCAATGGAAAGCTTCCAGAAGAGCGCCCAGGGCCAGGACCTTCCCGGCTGGCCTGCAGGCAACAAGTTGGCCTGCATGCTGTCGCTGGTGTGGCTCCACGGCCCTTCCTCTAGGCTTTCAAGCCCTTGTACATATTCAGGTGTTTTACCTGGGAAGAGTGGGAACAGTTCAGCAGCAGCTGGCCTGGGACTCAGCTCACGGTTACTCACAGATACCTCGGCATGGCCCCCAGCCTTGCAATGAGGACGCTCCTTGCGTAGGAGTGGGCTGCTGGCTCTATGGGAAATGATTCCCCACCTCTGACCAATTTCAGAATTGTTTACCACTGGAGCAAGTGCCCTGAAAGGGTTTTCCTCTGTCTAACTGGTGGGTTCAGATTTTTATTTCTTTTTTGGTTCAAGTTAGATTTTATTCTTCTTTTATGTATTTATAGATATAAGCATGGAAATAATTCATTCATATAAATACATCTGTGTGAAGGGAAGAACTTTTTTCTGTTTTATTTTTAAATTTTATTTTTTAAAATTTTGAAATTTAATTTAATTTATTTTTTTATACAGCAGGTTATTATTAGTTATGTATTTTACGCATATACATGTATACAGGTCAATCCCAATCTCCCAACTCATCCCACCACCACCACCCCATGGCTTCCCACACTTGGTGTCCATACGTGTGTTCTCTACCTCTGTGTCTCTATTTCTTCCCTGCAAACCAGTTCATCTGTACCATTTTTCTAGGTTCCACATATATGCATTAATATACAATATTTGTTTTTCTCTTTCTGACTTACTTCATTCTGTATGACAGTCTCTAGATCCATCAACGTCTCTACAAATGACCCAGTTTCATTCCTTCTTATGGCTGAGAAACATTCCATTTTATATATGTACCACATCTTTATCCATTCGTCTGTCTGTGGGTATTTAGGTTGCTTCCATTACCTGGCTATTTTAAATAGTGCTGAAATGAGCATTGTGGTGAATGTGCCTTTTTGATTTATGGTTTTCTCTGGATATATGCCCAGAAGTGGGATTGCTGGATCATATGGTAATTCTATTTGTAGCTTTTTTTAAGGAAACTCCATACTGTTCTCCATAGTGACTGTATCAATTTACATTTCCACCAATAGTGGAAGAGGGATCCTTTTGTCCACACCCTCCCCAGAATTCGTTGTTTGTAGATTTTCTGATAATTCCGATTCTAACATGTGTGAGTTGATACCTCATTGTAGTTTTGATTTGCATTTCTCTAATAATTCGTGATGTTGAGGAGCTTTTCATGTGCGTCTTGGCCATCTCTGTGTCTTCTTTGAAGAAACGTCTCTTTAGATCTTCTGCCCATTTTTGTATTGGGTTGTTTGTTTTTTTAATATTAAGCTGCATGAGCTCTTTATATATATTGGAGATTAAACCTTTGTCCATTGATTCGTTTGCAAATATTTTCGCCCATTCTGAGGGATGCTTTTTGCCATTCCCGTTTTTTTAACAAAAAAAGAAAGAAAGAAAAAGAAGCAGAACACTAATGTGTGTAAAATATGCCTTTTGAAACTGTCGTTTTGAAATATGGACGTCCTTTGAAATTTTTGGTCGATATATGAACCCAGGATTTGTTTCCAGGGCAGGTGTCATTTACAGGCCTGCAATGATTTTGAATATCAACTGACCATTAGCGCTCTGATTAAAGCTGCTCTTGTGTGAAACGGCCGCAAGGTGGCAGCAGTTCTCCCTTACCAAATCTGCTTAATGGGGAAACAGAGCCTCAATGGAAGTCGTGTTCTAGATTGGAATTTAGAATGGAATGTGCCAGGAGAAAGCCCCTCAAGTTTGTCTCACTACTTCTTGTTCGTGTTTTTAATTTAATTTTTTTATTTTTTATTACAGCAAATTTGATTACAATGTTTGGCTTGTTGTTGGTGTGGAAGATGTGGATCTTTTACACATATACATATGTCTCTTCTTCCTGGGATCCTTTTCCCATGTACCTTATGACAGAATGTTGAGTAGTCTTCTCTTGGTATTCTGTAGGTCTTTGGTGATTATATATGTCACCTGTGTTTGCATATGTCTGTTAACCCCAATATCATAATGAAACCAATCCTCACACCTTTCCATTGGTGAACCATAAGTTTGTTGAATGAATCTGTGATTGCCCTTCTCCGTGGAAATATCTGCCCTGGTATCCATTTTTCGGTCACACCTATAAGAGATATGATATGATATGTGTCTTTCACTTTCTGACTTACTACAAGTCACGTGATTACATCTAGACACACCTACGGTGCTGCAAATGGCATTGTGTCCGTTTATTCCTTGGCTTGTATTCTGCCTTAGCGAGGTCCATTTTCAACAATGTGATTCCCTGAGGGCTGAGGATTAGCTGACCTGGGTAGCCTGACCCTGCCGGCCGGCCCTCCCCAGGTGTGCCTGGGTTGAGGTCAATATAAACAGCGCTGCAGGCAGCAAAAGCCCCTGAAGCTGTGCCTGACTCCATATTCTCTGCCCCGTCAGCAGTCTCGGGGCTGTGCTGGTGGGAGTGAGTGAGGGGCCACGGCTTTGTGGGTGGCCCGGTGTGAGTGGGTCTCTGCTGGACTTTCTGCAGGAGTTGCCAGGCTGCCACCTGTAAAGAAGAGGATGTGTCACCCATACCTTTCGCTGGAATTTCTCTCTGGACAGAGGTGAGGAAGGAAAAAAGCAGTGGGTTCGGGACAGGAGGGGTACCTCAGGCAGGGCAATGGAAAGTTTCCAGAAGAGCGCCCAGGGCCAGGACCTTCCCGGATGGCCTGCAGGCAACAAGTTGCCTGCGTGCTGTCGCTGGTGTGGCTCCACGGCCCTTCCTCTAGGCTTTCAAGCCCTTGTACATATTCAGGTGTTTTACCTGGGAAGGGTGGGAACAGTTCAGCAGCAGCTGGCCTGGGACTCAGCTCACGGTTACTCACAGATACCTCGGCATGGCCCCCAGCCTTGCAATGAGGACGCTCCTTGCGTAGGAGTGGGCTGCTGGCTCTATGGGAGATGATTCCCCACCTCTGACCAATTTCAGAATTGTTTACCACTGGAGCAAGTGCCCTGAAAGGGTTTTCCTCTGTCTAACTGGTGGGTTCAGATTTTTATTTCTTTTTTGTTTCAAGTTAGATTTTATTCCTCTTTTATGTATTATAGATATAAGCATGGAAATAATTCATTCATATAAATACATCTGTGTGAAGGGAAGAACTTTTTTCTGTTTTATTTTTAAATTTTATTTTTTAAAATTTTGAAATTTAATTTAATTTATTTTTTTATACAGCAGGTTATTATTAGTGATGTATTTTACGCATATACATGTATACAGGTCAATCCCAATCTCCCAACTCATCCCACCACCACCACCCCATGGCTTCCCACACTTGGTGTCCATACGTGTGTTCTCTACCTCTGTGTCTCTATTTCTTCCCTGCAAACCAGTTCATCTGTACCATTTTTCTAGGTTCCACATATATGCATTAATATACAATATTTGTTTTTCTCTTTCTGACTTACTTCATTCTGTATGACAGTCTCTAGATCCATCGACGTCTCTACAAATGAACCAGTTTCATTCCTTCTAATGGCTGAGTAATATTCCATTTTATATATGTACCACATCTTTATCCATTCATCTGTCTGTGGGTATTTAGGTTGCTTCCATTACCTGGCTATTGTAAATAGTGCTGAAATGAGCATTGTGGTGAATGTGCCTTTTTGAATTATGGTTTTCTCTGGGTATATGCCCAGAAATGGGATTGCTGGATCATATGGTAATTCTATTTCTAGTTTTTTTAAGGAAACTCCATACTGTTCTCCATCTTGACTGTATCAATTTACATTTCCACCACTAGTGGAAGAGGGATCCTTTTGTCCACACCCT
This sequence comes from Hyperoodon ampullatus, assembly GCF_949752795.1. NCBI lineage: Eukaryota > Metazoa > Chordata > Mammalia > Artiodactyla > Ziphiidae > Hyperoodon > Hyperoodon ampullatus. The sequence goes on along the minus strand of NW_027640796.1, from coordinate 24,436 downwards.
CCCCAGAATTTGTTGTTTGTAGATTTTCTGATGATGCCGATTCTAACAGGTGTGAGGTGATACCTCATTGTAGTTTTGATTTGCATTTCTCTACTAATTAGTGATGTAGAGCAGCTTTTCATGTGCGTCTTGGCCATCTCTGTGTCTTCTTTGAAGAAACGTCTCTTTAGATCTTCTGCCCATTTTTGTATTGGGTTGTTTGTTTTTTTAATATTAAGCTGCATGAGCTCTTTATATATATTGGAGATTAAACCTTTGTCCATTGATTCGTTTGCAAATATTTTCGCCCATTCTGAGGGAAGCCTTTTGCCATTCCCGTTTTTTTAACAAAAAAAAGAAAGAAAGAAAAAGAAGCAGAACACTAATGTGTGTAAAATATGCCTTTTGAAACTGTCGTTTTGAAATATGGACGTCCTTTGAATTTTTTGGTCGATATATGACCCCAGTATTTGTGTTCAGGGCAGGTGTCATTTACAGGCCTGCAATGATTTTGAATATCAACTGACCACTAGCGCTGGGATTAAAGCTGCTGTTGTGTGAAACGGCCACAAGGTGGCAGCAGTTCTCCCTTAACAAATCTGGTTACTGGGGCAACAGAGCCTCAATGGAAGTCGTGTTCTAGATTGGAATTTAGAATGGAATGTGCCAGGAGAAAGCCCCTCAAGTTTGTCTCACTACTTCTTGTTCGTGTTTTTAATTTAATTTTTTATTTTTTATTACAGCAAATTTGATTACAATGTTTGGCTTGTTGTAGGTGTGGAAGATGTGGTTCTTTTACACATATACATATGTCTGTTCTTCCTGGGATCCTATTCCCATGTACCTTATGACAGAATGTTGAGTAGTCTTCTCTTGGTATTCTGTAGGTCTTTGGTGATTATATATGTCACCTGTGTTTGTATATGTCTGTTAACCCCAATATCATAATGAAACCAATCCACACACCTTTCCATTGGTGAACCATAAGTTTGTTGAATGTATCTGTGATTGCCCTTCTCCGTGGAAATATCTGCCCTGGTATCCATTTTTCGGTCACACCTATAAGACATATGATATGATATGTGTCTTTCACTTTCGGACTTACTACAAGTCACGTGATTACCTCTAGACACACCTACGGTGCTGCAAATGGCATTGTGTCCTTTTATTCCTTGGCGTCTATTCTGCCTTAGCGAGGTCCATTTTCAACAATGTGATTCCCTGAGGGCTGAGGATTAGCTGACCTGGGTAACCTGACCCTGCCGTCGGGCCCTCCCCAGATGTGCCTGTGTTGAGGTCAATATAAACAGAGCTGCAGGCAGCAATAGCCCCTGAAGCTGTGTCTGACTCCATATTATCTGCCCCGTCAGCAGTCTCGGGGCTGTGCTGGTGGGAGGGAGTGATTGGCCACGGCTTTGTGGGTGGCCCGGTGTGAGCGGGTCTCTGCTGGACTTTCTGCAGGAGTTGCCAGGCTGCCACCTGTAAAGAAGAGGATGTGTCACCCATACCTTTCGCTTGAATTTCTCTCCGGACAGAGGTGAGGAAGGAAAAAAGCAGTGGGGTCGGGACAGGAGGGGTATCTCAGGCAGGGCAATGGAAAGCTTCCAGAAGAGCGCCCAGGGCCAGGACCTTCCCGGCTGGCCTGCAGGCAACAAGTTGGCCTGCATGCTGTCGCTGGTGTGGCTCCACGGCCCTTCCTCTAGGCTTTCAAGCCCTTGTACATATTCAGGTGTTTTACCTGGGAAGAGTGGGAACAGTTCAGCAGCAGCTGGCCTGGGACTCAGCTCACGGTTACTCACAGATACCTCGGCATGGCCCCCAGCCTTGCAATGAGGACGCTCCTTGCGTAGGAGTGGGCTGCTGGCTCTATGGGAAATGATTCCCCACCTCTGACCAATTTCAGAATTGTTTACCACTGGAGCAAGTGCCCTGAAAGGGTTTTCCTCTGTCTAACTGGTGGGTTCAGATTTTTATTTCTTTTTTGGTTCAAGTTAGATTTTATTCTTCTTTTATGTATTTATAGATATAAGCATGGAAATAATTCATTCATATAAATACATCTGTGTGAAGGGAAGAACTTTTTTCTGTTTTATTTTTAAATTTTATTTTTTAAAATTTTGAAATTTAATTTAATTTATTTTTTTATACAGCAGGTTATTATTAGTTATGTATTTTACGCATATACATGTATACAGGTCAATCCCAATCTCCCAACTCATCCCACCACCACCACCCCATGGCTTCCCACACTTGGTGTCCATACGTGTGTTCTCTACCTCTGTGTCTCTATTTCTTCCCTGCAAACCAGTTCATCTGTACCATTTTTCTAGGTTCCACATATATGCATTAATATACAATATTTGTTTTTCTCTTTCTGACTTACTTCATTCTGTATGACAGTCTCTAGATCCATCAACGTCTCTACAAATGACCCAGTTTCATTCCTTCTTATGGCTGAGAAACATTCCATTTTATATATGTACCACATCTTTATCCATTCGTCTGTCTGTGGGTATTTAGGTTGCTTCCATTACCTGGCTATTTTAAATAGTGCTGAAATGAGCATTGTGGTGAATGTGCCTTTTTGATTTATGGTTTTCTCTGGATATATGCCCAGAAGTGGGATTGCTGGATCATATGGTAATTCTATTTGTAGCTTTTTTTAAGGAAACTCCATACTGTTCTCCATAGTGACTGTATCAATTTACATTTCCACCAATAGTGGAAGAGGGATCCTTTTGTCCACACCCTCCCCAGAATTCGTTGTTTGTAGATTTTCTGATAATTCCGATTCTAACATGTGTGAGTTGATACCTCATTGTAGTTTTGATTTGCATTTCTCTAATAATTCGTGATGTTGAGGAGCTTTTCATGTGCGTCTTGGCCATCTCTGTGTCTTCTTTGAAGAAACGTCTCTTTAGATCTTCTGCCCATTTTTGTATTGGGTTGTTTGTTTTTTTAATATTAAGCTGCATGAGCTCTTTATATATATTGGAGATTAAACCTTTGTCCATTGATTCGTTTGCAAATATTTTCGCCCATTCTGAGGGATGCTTTTTGCCATTCCCGTTTTTTTAACAAAAAAAGAAAGAAAGAAAAAGAAGCAGAACACTAATGTGTGTAAAATATGCCTTTTGAAACTGTCGTTTTGAAATATGGACGTCCTTTGAAATTTTTGGTCGATATATGAACCCAGGATTTGTTTCCAGGGCAGGTGTCATTTACAGGCCTGCAATGATTTTGAATATCAACTGACCATTAGCGCTCTGATTAAAGCTGCTCTTGTGTGAAACGGCCGCAAGGTGGCAGCAGTTCTCCCTTACCAAATCTGCTTACTGGGGAAACAGAGCCTCAAAGGAAGTCGTGTTCTAGATTGGAATTTAGAATGGAATGTGCCAGGAGAAAGCCCCTCAAGTTTGTCTCACTACTTCTTGTTCGTGTTTTTAATTTAATTTTTTTATTTTTTATTACAGCAAATTTGATTACAATGTTTGGCTTGTTGTAGGTGTGCAAGATGTGGATCTTTTACACATATACATATGTCTCTTCTTCCTGGGATCCTTTTCCCATGTACCTTATGACAGAATGTTGAGTAGTCTTCTCTTGGTATTCTGTAGGTCTTTGGTGATTATATATGTCACCTGTGTTTGCATATGTCTGTTAACCCCAATATCATAATGAAACCAATCCTCACACCTTTCCATTGGTGAACCATAAGTTTGTTGAATGAATCTGTGATTGCCCTTCTCCGTGGAAATATCTGCCCTGGTATCCATTTTTCGGTCACACCTATAAGAGATATGATATGATATGTGTCTTTCACTTTCTGACTTACTACAAGTCACGTGATTACCTCTAGACACACCTACGGTGCTGCAAATGGCATTGTGTCCTTTTATTCCTTGGCTTCTATTCTGCCTTAGCGAGGTCCATTTTCAACAATGTGATTCCCTGAGGGCTGAGGATTAGCTGACCTGGGTAGCCTGACCCTGCCGGCCGGCCCTCCCCAGGTGTGCCTGGGTTGAGGTCAATATAAACAGCGCTGCAGGCAGCAAAAGCCCCTGAAGCTGTGCCTGACTCCATATTCTCTGCCCCGTCAGCAGTCTCGGGGCTGTGCTGGTGGGAGTGAGTGAGGGGCCACGGCTTTGTGGGTGGCCCGGTGTGAGTGGGTCTCTGCTGGACTTTCTGCAGGAGTTGCCAGGCTGCCACCTGTAAAGAAGAGGATGTGTCACCCATACCTTTCGCTGGAATTTCTCTCTGGACAGAGGTGAGGAAGGAAAAAAGCAGTGGGTTCGGGACAGGAGGGGTACCTCAGGCAGGGCAATGGAAAGTTTCCTGAAGAGCGCCCAGGGCCAGGACCTTCCCGGATGGCCTGCAGGCAACAAGTTGGCCTGCGTGCTGTCGCTGGTGTGGCTCCACGGCCCTTCCTCTAGGCTTTCAAGCCCTTGTACATATTCAGGTGTTTTACCTGGGAAGGGTGGGAACAGTTCAGCAGCAGCTGGCCTGGGACTCAGCTCACGGTTACTCACAGATACCTCGGCATGGCCCCCAGCCTTGCAATGAGGACGCTCCTTGCGTAGGAGTGGGCTGCTGGCTCTATGGGAGATGATTCCCCACCTCTGACCAATTTCAGAATTGTTTACCACTGGAGCAAGTGCCCTGAAAGGGTTTTCCTCTGTCTAACTGGTGGGTTCAGATTTTTATTTCTTTTTTGTTTCAAGTTAGATTTTATTCCTCTTTTATGTATTATAGATATAAGCATGGAAATAATTCATTCATATAAATACATCTGTGTGAAGGGAAGAACTTTTTTCTGTTTTATTTTTAAATTTTATTTTTTAAAATTTTGAAATTTAATTTAATTTATTTTTTTATACAGCAGGTTATTATTAGTTATGTATTTTACGCATATACATGTATACAGGTCAATCCCAATCTCCCAACTCATCCCACCACCACCACCCCATGGCTTCCCACACTTGGTGTCCATACGTGTGTTCTCTACCTCTGTGTCTCTATTTCTTCCCTGCAAACCAGTTCATCTGTACCATTTTTCTAGGTTCCACATATATGCATTAATATACAATATTTGTTTTTCTCTTTCTGACTTACTTCATTCTGTATGACAGTCTCTAGATCCATCGACGTCTCTACAAATGACCCAGTTTCATTCCTTCTTATGGCTGAGTAATATTCCATTTTATATATGTACCACATCTTTATCCATTCATCTGTCGGTGGGTATTTAGGTTGCTTCCATTACCTGGCTATTGTAAATAGTGCTGAAATGAGCATTGTGGTGAATGTGCCTTTTTGAATTATGGTTTTCTCTGGGTATATGCCCAGAAATGGGATTGCTGGATCATATGGTAATTCTATTTCTAGTTTTTTTTAAGGAAACTCCATACTGTTCTCCATCTTGACTGTATCAATTTACATTTCCACCACTAGTGGAAGAGGGATCCTTTTGTCCACACCCTCCCCAGAATTTGTTGTTTGTAGATTTTCTGATGATGCCGATTCTAACAGGTGTGAGGTGATACCTCATTGTAGTTTTGATTTGCATTTCTCTACTAATTAGTGATGTAGAGCAGCTTTTCATGTGCGTCTTGGCCATCTCTGTGTCTTCTTTGAAGAAACGTCTCTTTAGATCTTCTGCCCATTTTTGTATTGGGTTGTTTGTTTTTTTAATATTAAGCTGCATGAGCTCTTTATATATATTGGAGATTAAACCTTTGTCCATTGATTCGTTTGCAAATATTTTCGCCCATTCTGAGGGAAGCCTCTTGCCATTCCCGTTTTTTTAACAAAAAAAAGAAAGAAAGAAAAAGAAGCAGAACACTAATGTGTGTAAAATATGCCTTTTGAAACTGTCGTTTTGAAATATGGACGTCCTTTGAATTTTTTGGTCGATATATGACCCCAGTATTTGTGTTCAGGGCAGGTGTCATTTACAGGCCTGCAATGATTTTGAATATCAACTGACCACTAGCGCTGGGATTAAAGCTGCTGTTGTGTGAAACGGCCACAAGGTGGCAGCAGTTCTCCCTTACCAAATCTGGTTACTGGGGCAACAGAGCCTCAATGGAAGTCGTGTTCTAGATTGGAATTTAGAATGGAATGTGCCAGGAGAAAGCCCCTCAAGTTTGTCTCACTACTTCTTGTTCGTGTTTTTAATTTAATTTTTTTATTTTTTATTACAGCAAATTTGATTACAATGTTTGGCTTGTTGTAGGTGTGGAAGATGTGGTTCTTTTACACATATACATATGTCTCTTCTTCCTGGGTTCCTTTTCCCATGTACCTTATGACAGAATGTTGAGTAGTCTTCTCTTGGTATTCTGTAGGTCTTTGGTGATTATATATGTCACCTGTGTTTGTATATGTCTGTTAACCCCAATATCATAATGAAACCAATCCTCACACCTTTCCATTGGTGAACCATAAGTTTGTTGAATGAATCTGTGATTGCCCTTCTCCGTGGAAATATCTGCCCTGGTATCCATTTTTCGGTCACACCTATAAGAGATATGATATGATATGTGTCTTTCACTTTCAGACTTACTACAAGTCACGTGATTACCTCTAGACACACCTACGGTGCTGCAAATGGCATTGTGTCCTTTTATTCCTTGGCTTCTATTCTGCCTTAGCGAGGTCCATTTTCAACAATGTGATTTCCTGTGGGCTGAGGATTAGCTGACCTGGGTAGCCTGACCCTGCCGGCCGGCCCTCCCCAGGTGTGCCTGGGTTGAGGTCAATATAAACAGTGTTGCAGGCAGCAATAGCCCCTGAAGCTGTGCCTGAGTCCATATTATCTGCCCCGTCAGCAGTCTCGGGCCTGTGGTGGTGGGAGGGAGTGAGGGGCCACGGCTTTGTGGGTGGCCCGGTGTGAGTGGGTCTCTGCTGGACTTTCTGCAGGAGTTGCCAGGCTGCCACCTGTACAGAAGAGGGTGTGTCACCCATACCTTCCGCTTGAATTTCTCTCCGGACAGAGGTGAGGAAGGAAAAAAGCAGTGGGTGCCGGGACAGGAGGGGTATCTCAGGCAGGGCAATGGAAAGCTTCCAGAAGAGCGCCCAGGGCCAGCACCTTCCTGGCTGGCCTGCAGGCACCAAGTTGGCCTGCGTGCTGTTGCTGGTGTGGCTCCACGGCCCTTCCTCTAGGCTTTCAAGCCCTTGTACATATTCAGGTGTTTTACCTTGGAAGGGTGGGAAAAGTTCAGCAGCAGCTGACCTGGGGCTCAGCTCACGATTACTCACAGATGCCTTTGGTCCCTTTCCCTGAGGAAGGTGTAGGTCTCGTCTATTCCATAGTTTGTTTTAGGAACGGTACCTGTGCTTATATCAAACTCTGGTTTTATGCATCACCCCACCTCTCCTTCACCCTTAAGCATGCATAAGAGTATTTTCCAAAGGTGAGACTCTGTTCTCTTTCCTAATTCAGTTCAAGTGTAGCCATGTTTACAGGATCTTCATAAGTGATATCTTAATATAAGTTTCTTTTTCTGTGTGACTTATTTCACTTAGAAGCATCATACCTCAATCCACTCATTTTGCTGTTACTGGTCTTATGCCATTGATTGCATGGCTGAGGGATATTCCATCGTACGTAAGTACCACAATTTTTTGAACCATTTTTATATTTCCTGGGATATTTAAGGTGTACCCAAGTTGAGGTTCTTGTAAGCAGTGCAGCCCTAAATTTTGGGGTGGCCCTGTCCTATTGATTTTCAGGTTTCCCAAGGTATATTCCCTAGACTGGAAGTGCCCTTGGTTCTGTAGCTCTGTTGCTTACTCGTTTTAGGGAACACAATGCACTCCTCCAGAGAGGCAGTTGGCAATTTACATCGCGCCCATCAGCAAAACAAGCCACCCTGTTCTCCGGGGCTGGTCTTGCCTTTCTGGAATTTACACATTTTGTGGATGTCCCTTTTGAACAGTGGGAAGTGATACTTCTTTGTGGTGCAGATTTGAATTGCCCGCTTGCTTGCTTGGCCAAAAAGGGCGTATGCGTTTTCTCCTGAATATATTCAGGAGAAAAGGCATACGCCCTTTTCGGCCAAGTGCATCATTGTTGAAGTTGTGCCCCTCTTCCTGTGCTTTAAAGGCGATTCCAACGTACCTCTTGAAATCTCTTTCCTGCCTTTCTGCCTCGCTTTCACTTCCGTCTCGTTGCCTTACCTCAACAGATTTTTGGACGATAGTTTTCCTTTATTACTCGGCCAGTTTGTGAATTGCTGTGCCCCTGAGCTCCATTTTTCAACTCGTTTTTTGTGAGCTGACCGCAAGTCCAAAATTTTGGTTCAGGACCTATACTGGTTCCCTGTGGGGTGCTGAGACTTTGGTTAATTATACTTTCTGCCGGGAAATTAGAGTGACATGTGCCCGTCCAAATCCCTAAGAGCTACTCTCTCATTAGTTCTCCCTCTTCCCTTTCATCCTCTGCCAAATTGGAAACGTGTGCGAACCAGGAGGTTAAAGGGGCTGTCTCTCCAAGTTGGGAGATTGAATGTAAAGCAGCTGGAAAGTCAAACGGGAGCACCAGGAGAGGGACAATTTCTTGAGTTGTAGAAACCTTTCATATTCACAGTGTGTCCATTCTCTAGGTTTCCTGTACATGTAATAGCTGTAGTAATATTCCCTTCAACCTGGGGAGTTGGGACCCATGGAATGGGTGCCAAGCATTATTGTTTTAAGGGGTCTGCATTTGCTCACCCAATCTCACCAATCCTCTCATTCCCAAGTGTCCAGCCTTATGCCATATACAGCTGTCATTGTAGATAGGGTCATTCCAGGTTTCATCAGAGACCCTGAAGGAATTGTAAAGAATTTCCCTGTTTTTATTTTTTTGTTTGTGAAATTCATTTTTATAGTGGGTTTGAGCTGATTCTCGCTGCCATGTTTATGCCAGACTACACATACTTGATTCCCTTACGGAGACATATCAATACATAGGTTTTAAGATTCTTACTAGTCAGATATATTCCTCTGCGGGAAATATGGGGTTTTGAGTCCCTTTCACTGAGGAAGGTGTAGGTCTTGTCTATTCCATAGTTGGTTTTTGGAACGGTACCTGTGCTTATATCAAACTCTGGTTTTATGCATCACCCCACCTCTCCTTCCCCTTCAAGCAGGCATAAGAGTGTTTTCTAAATGTGAGACACTGTTCTCTTTCCTAACTCAGTTCAAGTGTAGCCATGTTTACAGGATCTTCATAAATGATATCTTATGATAAGTTTCTTTTTCTCTGTGACTTATTTCACTTAGAATCATCGTACCTGAATCCACCCATTTTGCTGCTACTGGTCTTATGACATTGATTTCATGGCTGAGGGATATTCCATCGTACGTAAGTACCACAATTTTTTGAACCATTTTTATATTTCCTGGGATATTTAAGGTGTACCCAAGTTGAGGTCCTTGTAATCAGTGCTGCCCTAAATTTTGGGCTGGCTCTGTCTTATTGATTTTCAGTTTTCCCAAGGTATATTCCCTAGACTGGAAGTGCCCTTGGCTCTGTAGCTCTGTTGTTTACTTGTTTTAGGGAACACAATGCACTCCTCCAGAGAGGCAGTTGGCAATTTACATCCCGCCCATCAGCATAACAAAGCTCCCTGTTCTCCAGGTCCTGTCTTGCCTTCCTGGTTTTTACACATTTTGTGGATGTCCCTTTTGACCTGTGGGAAGTGATACTTCTTTGTAGTGCAGATTTGCATTGCCCGCTTGTTGGCTTGGCCAAAAAGGGCGTATGCGTTTTCTCCTGAATATATTCAGGAGAAAACGCATACGCCCTTTTTGGCCAAGTGCATCATTGTCGAAATTGTGCCCCTCTTCCTGTGCTTTAAAGGCGATTCCAACGTACATCTTGAAATCTGTTTCCTGCTATTCTGCCTCGCTTTCAAGTCCGCCTCGTTGCCTTCCCTCAACAGATTTTTGGACGATAGTTGTCCTTTATTAATCGGCCAGATTGTGAATTGCTGTGCCCCTGAGCTCCATTTTTCAATTCGCTTTTGGTGAGCTGACCGCAAGTCCAAAATTTTGTTTCAGGACCTATACTGGTTCAGGGTGGGTGGCTGAGACTTTCGTTAATTCTTCTTCCTGCCGAGAAGTTAGAGTGATATGTGCCCATCCAAATGCCTAACAGCTACTCTCTCATTGGTTCTCCCTCTTCCCTTTCATCCTCTGCCAAATTGGAAACCTGTGCGAACCAGGAGGTGGAAGGGGCTGTCTCTCCAAGTTGGGAGATTGATAGTAAACCAGAAGGAAAGTCAAACCGGAGCACCAGGCGAGGGACTATTCGTTGAGTTTTAGAAACCTTTCGTATTCACAGTGTGTCCGTTCTCTAGGTTTCCCGTACATGTAATAATTGTAGTAATATTCCCTTCAACCTGGAGAGTTGGGTCCCATGGAATGGGTGCCATGCATTATTGCTTTAAAGGGTCTGCATTTGCTCACCCAATCTCAACAATCGTCTCAGTCCCAAGTGTCCAGCCTTATGCCACATCCAGCTCTCGTTGTAGATAGGGTCATTCCAGGTTTCATCAGAGACCCTGAAGGAATTGTAAAGCATTTCCCAGTTTTTTTGTTTTGTTTTTGAAATTCCTTTTTATAGTGGGTTTGAGCTGATTCTCGCTGCCATGTTTATGCCAGTCTAGACACACTTGATTCCCTTATGGAGACATATCAATCCATAGGTTTTAAGATTCTTAGTAGTCAGATATATTCCTCTGCAGGAAATATCGGGCTTTGAATCCCTTTCACTGAGGAAGGTGTAGGTCTTGTCTATTCCACAGTTGGTTTTTGGAACGGTACCTGTGCTTATATCAAACTCTGGTTTTATGCATCACCCCACCTCTCCTTCCCCCTTAAGCAGGCATAAGAGTGTTTTCTATATGTGAGACACTGTTCTCTTTCCTATCTCAGTTCAAGTGTAGCCATGTTTACAGGATCTTCATAAGTGATGTCTTATGATAAGTTTCTTTTTCTCTGTGACTTATTTCACTTAGAATCATCGTACCTGAATCCACCCATTTTGCTGCTACTGGTCTTATGACATTGATTTCATGGCTGAGGGATATTCCATCGTACGTAAGTACCACAATTTTTTGAACCATTTTTATATTTCCTGGGATATTTAAGGTGTACCCAAGTTGAGGTCCTTGTAAGCAGTGCAGCCCTAAATTTTGGGGTGGCTCTGTCTTATTGATTTTCAGTTTTCCCAAGGAATATTCCCTAGACTGGAAGTGCCCTTCGCTCTGTAGCTCTGTTCTTTACTTGTTTTAGGGAACACAATGTACTCCTCCAGAGAGGCAGTTGGCAATTTACATCCCGGCCATCAGCATAACAAGGCTCCCTGTTCTCCAGATCCTGTCTTGCCTTCCTGGTTTTTACACATTTTGTGGATGTCCCTTTTGACCGGTGGGAAGTGCTACTTCTTTGTAGTGCAGATTTGCATTGCCGGCTTGCTTGCTTGGCCAAAAAGGGCTTATGCATTTTCTCCTGAATATATTCAGGAGAAAACGCATACGCCCTTTTTGGCCAAGTGCATCATTGTCGAAGTTGTGCCCCTCTTCCTGTGCTTTAAAGGCGATTCCAACGTACCTCTTGAAATCTGTTTCCTGTTATTCTGCCTCGCTTTCAAGTCTGCCTCGTAGCCTTCTCTCAACAGATTTTTGGACGATAGTTGTCCTTTATTACTCGGCCAGTTTGTGAATTGCTGTGCCCCTGAGCTCCATTTTTCAACTCGTTTTTGGTGAGCTGACCGCAATTCCAAAATTTTGGTTCAGAACCTATACTGGTTCCCAGTGGGGGGCTGAGACTTTCGTTAATTCTTCTTCCTGCCGGGAAGTTAGAGTGATATGTGCCCGTCCAAATGCCTAACAGCTACTCTCTCATTGGTTCTCCCTCTTCTCTTTCATCCTCTGCCAAATTGGAAACCTGCGCGAAACAGGATGTTAAAGGGGCTGTCTCTCCAAGTTGGGAGATTGATAGTAAAGCAGATGGAAAGTCAAACCGGAGCACCAGGAGAGGGACTATTATTTGAGTTTTAGAAACCTTTCGTATTCACAGTGTGTCCGTTCTCTAGGTTTCCCGTACATGTTATAACTGTAGTAATATTCCCTTCAACCTGGAGAGTTGGGACCCATGGAATGGGTGCCATGCATTATTGCTTTAAAGGGTCTGCATTTGCTCACCCAATCTCACCAATCCTCTCAGTCCCAAGTGTTCAGCCTTATGCCATATCGAGCTGTCGTTGTAGATAAGGTCATTCCAGGTTTCATCAGAGACCCTGAAGGAATTGTAAAGAATTTCCCAGTTTTTTTGTTTTGTTTTTGAAATTCATTTTTATAGTCGGTTTGAGCTGATTCTCGCTGCCATGTTTATGCCAGTCTAGACACACTTGATTCCCTTATGGAGACATATCAATACATAGGTTTTAAGATTCTTACTAGTCAGATATATTCCTCTGCGGGAAATATGGGGTTTTGAGTCCCTTTCACTGAGAAAGGTGTAGGTCTTGTCTATTCCATAGTTGGATTTTGAAACGGTACCAGTGCTTATATCAAACTCTGGTTTTATGCATCACCCCACCTCTCCTTCCCCCTTAAGCAGGCATAAGAGTGTTTACTAAATGTGAGACACTGTTCTCTTTCCTAACTCAGTTCAAGTGTAGCCATGATTACAGGATCTTCATAAGTGATATCTTATGATAAGTTTCTTTTTCTCTGTGACTTATTTCATTTAGAATCATCGTACCTGAATCCACCCATTTTGCTGCTACTGGGCTTATGACATTGATTTCATGCCTGAGGGATATTCCATTGTACGTAAGTAGCACAATTTTTTGAACCATTTTTATATTTCCTGGGATATTTAAGGTGTACCCAAGTTGAGGTCCTTGTAAGCAGTGCAGCCCTAAGTTTTGGGGTGGCTCTGTCTTATTGACTTCCAGTTTTCCCAAGGTATATTCCCTAGACTGGAAGTGCCCTTGGCTCTGTAGCTCTGTTGTTTACTTCTTTTAGGGAACACAATGCACTCCTGCAGAGAGGCAGTTGGCAATTTACATCCCGCCCTTCAGCATAGAAAGGCTCCCTGTTCTCCAGGGCCTGTCTTGCCTTTCTGGTTTTTACACATTTTGTGGATGTCCCTTTTGACCGGTGGGAAGTGATACATCTTTGTAGTGCAGATTTGCATTGCCCGCTTGCTTGCTTGGCCAAAAAGGGCGTATGCGTTTTCTCCTGAATATATTCAGGAGATAACGCATACGCCCTTTTTGGCAAAGTGCATCATTGTCGAAGTTGTGCCCCTCTTCCTGTGCTTTAAAGGCGATTCCAACGCACCTCTTGAAATCTGTTTCCTGCTATTCTGCCTCGCTTTCAAGTCTGCCGCGTTGCCTTCCGTTAACAGATTTTTGGACGATACTTCTCCTTTATTACTCGGCCAGTTTGTGAATTGCTGTGCCCCTGAGCTCCATTTTTCAACTCGTTTTTGGTGAGCTGACCGCAACTCCAAAATTTTGGTTCAGGACCTATACTGGTTCCCGGTGGGTGGCTGAGACTTTGGTTAATTCTTCTTCCTGCCGGGAAATTACTGTGATATGTGCCCGTCCAAATGCCTAACAGCTACTCTCTCATTGGTTCTCCCTCTTCCCTTTCATCCTCTGCCAAATTGGAAACCTGTGCGAAACAGGAGGTTAAAGGGGCTGTCTCTCCAAGTTGGGAGGTTGATAGTAAAGCATATGGAAAGTCAAACCGGAGCACCAGGAGAGGGACTGTTCGTTGAGTTTTAGAAACCTTTCGTATTCACAGTGTGTCCGTTCTCTAGGTTTCCCGTACATGTTATAACTGTAGTAATATTCCCTTCAACCTGGAGAGTTGGGACCCATGGAATGGGTGCCATGCATTATTGCTTTAAAGGGTCTGCATTTGCTCACCCAATCTCACCAATCCTGTCAGTCCCAAGTGTCCAGCCTTATGCCACATCCAGCTGTCGTTGTAGATATGGTCATTCCAGGTTTCATCAGAGACCCTGAAGGAATTGTAAAGAATTTCCCAGTTTTTTTTGTTTTGTTTTTGAAATTCCTTTTTATCGTGGGTTTGAGCTGATTCTCGCTGCCATGTTTATGCCAGTCTAGACACACTTGATTCCCTTACGGAGACGTATCAATTCATAGGTTTTAAAATTCTTACTAGTCAGATATATTCCTCTGCGGGAAATATGTGGTTTTGAGTCCCTTTCACTGAGGAAGGTATAGGTCTTGTCTATTCCATAGTTGGTTTTAGGAACGGTACCTGTGCTTATATCAAACTCTGGTTTTATGCTTCACCCCACCTCACCTTCCCCCTTAAGCAGGCATAAGAGTGTTTTCTAAATGTGAGACACTGTTCTCTTTCCTAACTCAGTTCAAGTGTAGCCATGTTTACAGGATCTTCATAAGTGATATCTTATGATAAGTTTCTTTTTCTCTGTGACTTATTTCACTTAGAATCATCGTACCTGAATCCACCCATTTTGCTGCTACTGGTCTTATGTCATTGATTTCATGGCTGAGGGATATTCCTTCGTACGTAAGTACCACAATTTTTTGAACCATTTTTATATTTCCTGGGATATTTAAGGTGTACCCAAGTTGAGGTCCTTGTAAGCAGTGCAGCCCTAAATTTTGGGGTGGCTCTGTCTTATTGATTTTCAGTTTTCCCAAGGTATATTCCCTAGACTGGAAGTGCCCTTGGCTCTGTAGCTCTGTTGTTTACTTGTTTTAGGGAACACAATGCACTCCTCCAGAGAGGCAGTTGGCAATTTACATCCCGCCCATCAGCATAACAAGGCTCCCTGTTCTCCAGGGCCTGTCTTGCCTTTCTGGTTTTTACACATTTTGTGGATGTCCCTTTTGACCGGTGGGAAGTGATACTTCTTTGTAGTGCAGATTTGCATTGCCCGCTTGCTTGCTTGGCCAAAAAGGGCGTATGTGTTTTCTCCTGAATATATTCAGGAGAAAACGCTTACGCCCTTTTTGGCCAAGTGCATCATTGTCGAAGTTGTGCCCCTCTTCCTGTGCTTTAAAGGCGATTCCAACGTACCTCTTGAAATCTGTTTCCTGCTATTCTGCCTCGCTTTCAAGTCCGCCTCGTTGCCTTCCCTCAACAGATTTTTGGACGATAGTTGTCCTTTATTACTCGGCCAGTTTGTGAATTGCTGTGCCCCTGAGCTCCATTTTTCCACTCGTTTTTGGTGAGCTGACCGCAAGTCCAAAATTTTGGTTCAGGACCTATACTGGTTCCCAGTGGGTGGCTGAGACTTTGGTTAATTCTTCTTCCTGCCGGTAAATTACAGTGATATGTGCCCGTCCAAATGCCTAACAGCTACTCTCTCATTGGTTCTCCCTCTTCCCTTTCATCCTCTGCCAAATTGGCAACCTGTGCGAACCAGGAGGTTAAAGGGGCTGTCTCTCCAAGTTGGGAGATTGATAGTAAATCAGATGCAAAGTCAAACCGGAGCACCAGGAGAGGGACTATTCGTTGAATTTTAGAAACCTTTCGTATTCACAGTGTGTCCGTTCTCTAGGTTTCCCTTACATGTTATAACTTTAGTAATATTCCCTTCAACCTGGAGAGTTGGGACCCATGGAATGGGTGCCATGCATTATTGCTTTAAAGGGTCAGCATTTGCTCACCCAATCTCACCAATCGTCTCAGTCCCAACTGTCCCGCCTTATGCCACATCCAGCTGTCGTTGTAGATAGGGTCATTCCAGGTTTCATCAGAGACCCTGAAGGAATTGTAAAGAATTTCCCAGTTTTTTTGTTTTGTTTTTGAAATTCCTTTTTATAGTGGGTTTGAGCTGATTCTCGCTGCCATGTTTATGCCAGTCTAGACACACTTGATTCCCTTACGGAGACATATCAATACATAGGTTTTAAGATTCTTACTAGTCAGATATATTCCTCTGCGGGAAATATGGGGTTTTGAGTCCCTTTCACTGAGGAAGGTATAGGTCTTGTCTATTCCATAGTTGGTTTTTGGAACGGTACCTGTGCTTATATCAAACTCTGGTTTTATGCATCACCCCACCTCTCCTTCCCCCTTAAGCAGGCATAAGAGTGTTTTCTAAATGTGAGACACTGTTCGCTTTCCTAACTGAGTTCAAGTATAGCCATGTTTACAGGATCTTCATAAGTGATATCTTATGATAAGTTTCTTTTTCTCTGTGACTTATTTCACTTAGAATCATCGTACCTGAATCCACCCATTTTGCTGCTACTGGTCTTATGACATGGATTTCATGGCTGAGGGATAGTCCATCGTACGTAAGTACCACAATTTTTTGAACCATTTTTATATTTCCTGGGATATTTAAGGTGTACCCAAGTTGAGGTCCTTGTAAGCAGTGCAGCCCTAAATTTTGGGGTGGCTCTGTCTTATTGATTTTCAGTTTTCCCAAGGAATATTCCCTAGACTGGAAGTGCCCTTGGCTCTGTAGCTCTGTTCTTTACTTGTTTTAGGGAACAGAATGCACTCCTCCAGAGAGGCAGTTGGCAATTTACATCCCGCCCATCAGCATAACAAGGCTCCCTGTTCTCCAGGGCCTGTCTTGCCTTTCTGGTTTTTACACATTTTGTGGATGTCCCTTTTGTCCGGTGGGAAATGATACTTCTTTGTAGTGCAGATTTGCATTGCCCGCTTGCTTGCTTGGCCAAAAAGGACGTATGAGTTTTCTCCTGAATATATTCAGGAGAAAACGCATACGCCCTTTTTGGCCAAGTGCATCATTGTCGAAGTTGTGCCCCTCTTCCTGTGCTTTAAAGGCGATTCCAACGTACCTCTTGAAATCTGTTTCCTGCTATTCTGCCTCGCTTTCAAGTCCGCCTCGTTGCCTTCCCTCAACAGATTTTTGGACGATAGTTGTCCTTTATTACTTGGCCAGTTTGAAAATTGCTGTGCCCCTGAGCTCAATTTTTCAACTCGTTTTTGGTGAGCTGACCGCAACTCCAACATTTTGGTTCAGGACCTATGCTGGTTCCCGGTGGGGGGCTGAGACTTTGGTTAATTCTTCTTCCTGCCGGGAAGTTAGAGTGATATGTGCCCGTCCAAATGCCTAACAGCTACTCTCTCATTGGTTCTCCCTCTTCCCTTTCATCCTCTGCCAAATTGGAAACCTGTGCGAACCAGGAGGTTAAAGGGGCTGTCTCTCCAAGTTGGGAGATTGATAGTAAACCAGATGGAAAGTCAAACCGGAGCACCAGGAGAGGGACTATTCGCTGTGTTTTAGAAACCTTTTGTATTCACAGTGGGTCCGTTCTCTAGGTTTCCCGTATATGTTATAGCTGTAGTAATATTGCCTTCAACCTGGAGAGTTGGGACCCATGGAAAGGGTGCCAGCCATTTGTGCTTTAAAGGGTCTGCATTTGCTCACCCAATCTCACCAATCGTCTCAGTCCCAAGTGTCCCTCCTTATGCAACATCCAGCTGTCCTTGTAGATAGGGTCATTCCACGTTTCATCAGAGACCCTGAAGGAATTGAAAAGAATTTCCCAGTTTTTTCTTTTGTTTTTGAAATTCCTTTTTATAGTGGGTTTGAGCTGATTCTCGCTGCCATGTTTATGCCAGTCTAGACACACTAGATTCTCTTACGGAGACATATCAATACATAGTTTTTAAGATTCTTACTGGTCAGATATATTCCTCTGTGGGAAATAAGGGGTTTTGAGTCCCTTTCACTGAGGAAGGTGTAGGTCTTGTCTAATCTATACTTGGTTTTTGGAACGGTACCTGTGCTTATATCAAACTCTGTTTTTTTGCTTCACCCCACCTCTCCTTCACCCTTAAGCAGGCATAAGAGTGTTTTCTAAATGTGAGACAATGTTCTCTCTCCTAACTCAGTTGAAGGGTAGCCATGTTTACAGGGTCTTCATAAGTGATATCTTATGATAAGTTTCTTTTTCTGTGTGACTTATTTCACTTAGAATCATCGTACCTGAATCCACCCAATTTGCTGCTACTGGTCTTATGACATTGATTTCATGGCTGAGGGATATTCCATCGTACCTAAGTACCACAATTTTTTGAAATATTTTTATATTTCCTGGGATATTTAAGGTGTACCCAAGTTGAGGTCCTTGTAAGTAGTACAGCCCTAAATTTTGGGGTGGCTCTGTCTTATTGATTTTCAGTTTTCCCAAGGTATATTCCCTAGACTCGAAGTGCCCTTGGCTCTGTAGCTCTGTTCTTTACTTGTTTTAGGGAACACAATGTACTTCTCCAGAGAGGCAGTTGGCAATTTACATCCCGCCCATCAGCATAACAAGGCTCCCTGTTCTCCAGGGCCTGTCTTGCCTTTCTGGTTTTTACACATTTTCTGGATATCCCTTTTGACCTGTGGGAAGTGATACTTCTTTGTAGTGCAGATTTGCATTGCCCACTTGCTTGCTTGGCCAAAAAGGGCGTATGCGTTTTCTCCTGAATATATTCAGGAGAAAACGCATACGCCCTTTTTGGCCAAGTGCATCATTGTCGAAGTTGTGCCCCTCTTCCTGTGCTTTAAAGGAGATTCCAACATACCTCTTGAAATCTGTTTCCTGCTATTCTGCCTCGCTTTCAAGTCCGCCTCGTTGCCTTCCCTCAACAGATTTTTGGACGATAGTTGTCCTTTACTACTAGGCCAGTTTGTGAATTGCTGTGCCGCTGTGCTCCATTTTTCAACTCGTTGTTGGTGAGCGGACCGCAACTCCAACATTTTGGTTCAGGACCTATACTGGTTCCCGGTGGGTGGCTGAGACTTTGGTTAATTCTTCTTCCTGCCGGGAAATTACTGTGATATGTGCCCGTCCAAATGCCTAACAGCTACTCTCTCATTGGTTCTCCCTCTTCCCTTTCATCCTCTGCCAAATTGGAAACCTGTGCGAAACAGGAGGTTAAAGGGGCTGTCTCTCCAAGTTGGGAGGTTGATAGTAAAGCATATGGAAAGTCAAACCGGAGCACCAGGAGAGGGACTGTTCGTTGAGTTTTAGAAACCTTTCGTATTCACAGTGTGTCCGTTCTCTAGGTTTCCCGTACATGTTATAACTGTAGTAATATTCCCTTCAACCTGGAGAGTTGGGACCCATGGAATGGGTGCCATGCATTATTGCTTTAAAGGGTCTGCATTTGCTCACCCAATCTCACCAATCCTGTCAGTCCCAAGTGTCCAGCCTTATGCCACATCCAGCTGTCATTGTACATAGGGTCATTCCAGGTTTCATCAGAGACCCTGAAGGAATTGTAAAGAATTTCCCAGTTTTTTTTGTTTTGTTTTTGAAATTCCTTTTTATCGTGGGTTTGAGCTGATTCTCGCTGCCATGTTTATGCCAGTCTAGACACACTTGATTCCCTTACGGAGACGTATCAATTCATAGGTTTTAAAATTCTTGCTAGTCAGATATATTCCTCTGCGGGAAATATGTGGTTTTGAGTCCCTTTCACTGAGGAAGGTATAGGTCTTGTCTATTCCATAGTTGGTTTTAGGAACGGTACCTGTGCTTATATCAAACTCTGGTTTTATGCTTCACCCCACCTCACCTTCCCCCTTAAGCAGGCATAAGAGTGTTTTCTAAATGTGAGACACTGTTCTCTTTCCTAACTCAGTTCAAGTGTAGCCATGTTTACAGGATCTTCATAAGTGATATCTTATGATAAGTTTCTTTTTCTCTGTGACTTATTTCACTTAGAATCATCGTACCTGAATCCACCCATTTTGCTGCTACTGGTCTTATGTCATTGATTTCATGGCTGAGGGATATTCCTTCGTACGTAAGTACCACAATTTTTTGAACCATTTTTATATTTCCTGGGATATTTAAGGTGTACCCAAGTTGAGGTCCTTGTAAGCAGTGCAGCCCTAAATTTTGGGGTGGCTCTGTCTTATTGATTTTCAGTTTTCCCAAGGTATATTCCCTAGACTGGAAGTGCCCTTGGCTCTGTAGCTCTGTTCTTTACTTGTTTTAGGGAACACAATGCACTCCTCCAGAGAGGCAGTTGGCAATTTACATCCCGCCCATCAGCATAACAAGGCTCCCTGTTCTCCAGGGCCTGTCTTGCCTTTCTGGTTTTTACACATTTTGTGGATGTCCCTTTTGACCGGTGGGAAGTGATACTTCTTTGTAGTGCAGATTTGCATTGCCCGCTTGCTTGCTTGGCCAAAAAGGGCGTATGTGTTTTCTCCTGAATATATTCAGGAGAAAACGCTTACGCCCTTTTTGGCCAAGTGCATCATTGTCGAAGTTGTGCCCCTCTTCCTGTGCTTTAAAGGCGATTCCAACGTACCTCTTGAAATCTGTTTCCTGCTATTCTGCCTCGCTTTCAAGTCCGCCTCGTTGCCTTCCCTCAACAGATTTTTGGACGATAGTTGTCCTTTATTACTCGGCCAGTTTGTGAATTGCTGTGCCCCTGAGCTCCATTTTTCCACTCGTTTTTGGTGAGCTGACCGCAAGTCCAAAATTTTGGTTCAGGACCTATACTGGTTCCCAGTGGGTGGCTGAGACTTTGGTTAATTCTTCTTCCTGCCGGTAAATTACAGTGATATGTGCCCGTCCAAATGCCTAACAGCTACTCTCTCATTGGTTCTCCCTCTTCCCTTTCATCCTCTGCCAAATTGGCAACCTGTGCGAACCAGGAGGTTAAAGGGGCTGTCTCTCCAAGTTGGGAGATTGATAGTAAAGCAGATGCAAAGTCAAACCGGAGCACCAGGAGAGGGACTATTCGTTGAATTTTAGAAACCTTTCGTATTCACAGTGTGTCCGTTCTCTAGGTTTCCCTTACATGTTATAACTTTAGTAATATTCCCTTCAACCTGGAGAGTTGGGACCCATGGAATGGGTGCCATGCATTATTGCTTTAAAGGGTCAGCATTTGCTCACCCAATCTCACCAATCGTCTCAGTCCCAACTGTCCCGCCTTATGCCACATCCAGCTGTCGTTGTAGATAGGGTCATTCCAGGTTTCATCAGAGACCCTGAAGGAATTGTAAAGAATTTCCCAGTTTTTTTGTTTTGTTTTTGAAATTCCTTTTTATAGTGGGTTTGAGCTGATTCTCGCTGCCATGTTTATGCCAGTCTAGACACACTTGATTCCCTTACGGAGACATATCAATACATAGGTTTTAAGATTCTTACTAGTCAGATATATTCCTCTGCGGGAAATATGGGGTTTTGAGTCCCTTTCACTGAGGAAGGTATAGGTCTTGTCTATTCCATAGTTGGTTTTTGGAACGGTACCTGTGCTTATATCAAACTCTGGTTTTATGCATCACCCCACCTCTCCTTCCCCCTTAAGCAGGCATAAGAGTGTTTTCTAAATGTGAGACACTGTTCGCTTTCCTAACTGAGTTCAAGTATAGCCATGTTTACAGGATCTTCATAAGTGATATCTTATGATAAGTTTCTTTTTCTCTGTGACTTATTTCACTTAGAATCATCGTACCTGAATCCACCCATTTTGCTGCTACTGGTCTTATGACATGGATTTCATGGCTGAGGGATAGTCCATCGTACGTAAGTACCACAATTTTTTGAACCATTTTTATATTTCCTGGGATATTTAAGGTGTACCCAAGTTGAGGTCCTTGTAAGCAGTGCAGCCCTAAATTTTGGGGTGGCTCTGTCTTATTGATTTTCAGTTTTCCCAAGGAATATTCCCTAGACTGGAAGTGCCCTTGGCTCTGTAGCTCTGTTCTTTACTTGTTTTAGGGAACAGAATGCACTCCTCCAGAGAGGCAGTTGGCAATTTACATCCCGCCCATCAGCATAACAAGGCTCCCTGTTCTCCAGGGCCTGTCTTGCCTTTCTGGTTTTTACACATTTTGTGGATGTCCCTTTTGTCCGGTGGGAAATGATACTTCTTTGTAGTGCAGATTTGCATTGCCCGCTTGCTTGCTTGGCCAAAAAGGACGTATGAGTTTTCTCCTGAATATATTCAGGAGAAAACGCATACGCCCTTTTTGGCCAAGTGCATCATTGTCGAAGTTGTGCCCCTCTTCCTGTGCTTTAAAGGCGATTCCAACGTACCTCTTGAAATCTGTTTCCTGCTATTCTGCCTCGCTTTCAAGTCCGCCTCGTTGCCTTCCCTCAACAGATTTTTGGACGATAGTTGTCCTTTATTACTTGGCCAGTTTGAAAATTGCTGTGCCCCTGAGCTCAATTTTTCAACTCGTTTTTGGTGAGCTGACCGCAACTCCAACATTTTGGTTCAGGACCTATGCTGGTTCCCGGTGGGGGGCTGAGACTTTGGTTAATTCTTCTTCCTGCCGGGAAGTTAGAGTGATATGTGCCCGTCCAAATGCCTAACAGCTACTCTCTCATTGGTTCTCCCTCTTCCCTTTCATCCTCTGCCAAATTGGAAACCTGTGCGAACCAGGAGGTTAAAGGGGCTGTCTCTCCAAGTTGGGAGATTGATAGTAAACCAGATGGAAAGTCAAACCGGAGCACCAGGAGAGGGACTATTCGCTGTGTTTTAGAAACCTTTTGTATTCACAGTGGGTCCGTTCTCTAGGTTTCCCGTATATGTTATAGCTGTAGTAATATTGCCTTCAACCTGGAGAGTTGGGACCCATGGAAAGGGTGCCAGCCATTTGTGCTTTAAAGGGTCTGCATTTGCTCACCCAATCTCACCAATCGTCTCAGTCCCAAGTGTCCCTCCTTATGCAACATCCAGCTGTCCTTGTAGATAGGGTCATTCCACGTTTCATCAGAGACCCTGAAGGAATTGAAAAGAATTTCCCAGTTTTTTCTTTTGTTTTTGAAATTCCTTTTTATAGTGGGTTTGAGCTGATTCTCGCTGCCATGTTTATGCCAGTCTAGACACACTAGATTCTCTTACGGAGACATATCAATACATAGTTTTTAAGATTCTTACTGGTCAGATATATTCCTCTGTGGGAAATAAGGGGTTTTGAGTCCCTTTCACTGAGGAAGGTGTAGGTCTTGTCTAATCTATACTTGGTTTTTGGAACGGTACCTGTGCTTATATCAAACTCTGTTTTTTTGCTTCACCCCACCTCTCCTTCACCCTTAAGCAGGCATAAGAGTGTTTTCTAAATGTGAGACAATGTTCTCTCTCCTAACTCAGTTGAAGGGTAGCCATGTTTACAGGGTCTTCATAAGTGATATCTTATGATAAGTTTCTTTTTCTGTGTGACTTATTTCACTTAGAATCATCGTACCTGAATCCACCCAATTTGCTGCTACTGGTCTTATGACATTAATTTCATGGCTGAGGGATATTCCATCGTACCTAAGTACCACAATTTTTTGAAATATTTTTATATTTCCTGGGATATTTAAGGTGTACCCAAGTTGAGGTCCTTGTAAGTAGTACAGCCCTAAATTTTGGGGTGGCTCTGTCTTATTGATTTTCAGTTTTCCCAAGGTATATTCCCTAGACTCGAAGTGCCCTTGGCTCTGTAGCTCTGTTCTTTACTTGTTTTAGGGAACACAATGTACTTCTCCAGAGAGGCAGTTGGCAATTTACATCCCGCCCATCAGCATAACAAGGCTCCCTGTTCTCCAGGGCCTGTCTTGCCTTTCTGGTTTTTACACATTTTCTGGATATCCCTTTTGACCTGTGGGAAGTGATACTTCTTTGTAGTGCAGATTTGCATTGCCCACTTGCTTGCTTGGCCAAAAAGGGCGTATGCGTTTTCTCCTGAATATATTCAGGAGAAAACGCATACGCCCTTTTTGGCCAAGTGCATCATTGTCGAAGTTGTGCCCCTCTTCCTGTGCTTTAAAGGAGATTCCAACATACCTCTTGAAATCTGTTTCCTGCTATTCTGCCTCGCTTTCAAGTCCGCCTCGTTGCCTTCCCTCAACAGATTTTTGGACGATAGTTGTCCTTTACTACTAGGCCAGTTTGTGAATTGCTGTGCCGCTGTGCTCCATTTTTCAACTCGTTGTTGGTGAGCGGACCGCAACTCCAACATTTTGGTTCAGGACCTATACTGGTTCCCGGTGGGGGGCTGAGACTTTGGTTAATTCTTCTTCCTGCCGGGAAATTACTGTGATATGTGCCCGTCCAAATGCCTAACAGCTACTCTCTCATTGGTTCTCCCTCTTCCCTTTCATCCTCTGCCAAATTGGAAACCTGTGCGAAACAGGAGGTTAAAGGGGCTGTCTCTCCAAGTTGGGAGGTTGATAGTAAAGCATATGGAAAGTCAAACCGGAGCACCAGGAGAGGGACTGTTCGTTGAGTTTTAGAAACCTTTCGTATTCACAGTGTGTCCGTTCTCTAGGTTTCCCGTACATGTTATAACTGTAGTAATATTCCCTTCAACCTGGAGAGTTGGGACCCATGGAATGGGTGCCATGCATTATTGCTTTAAAGGGTCTGCATTTGCTCACCCAATCTCACCAATCCTGTCAGTCCCAAGTGTCCAGCCTTATGCCACATCCAGCTGTCGTTGTAGATATGGTCATTCCAGGTTTCATCAG